>NC_139028.1:66642487-67842487 GCF_964662115.1 Mustela nivalis
AAAGCCTTTATGTCATATGATGGATTTCTTGCCCTGTTTGTTATTAACCTCAAGGACTACCAAAGACTGAGATTTCTTCTGTAAAATATTGTGGATAAGAACAGAAATCACTAAGATTCACGGACTAGAGGCAAAGGAGTTTGGGATTTTTTTTCAAAGATTTTATTTTATTTATTTGACAGAGATTCCAAGCAGGCAGAGAGACAGGCAGAGGGGGGAAGCAGGCTCCCCGCTGAGTAGAGAGCCCAACGTGGGGCCCAATCCCAGGACCCCAGGACCATGACCCAAGCCGGAGGCAGATGCCCCAACCCACTGAGCCACCCACGCACCCCTGGATATTTTTTTAATATCCCATCTTTATACTAATATGTGTGTGCATGTGTGTGTGTGTGTATAAAATCTCCATAGTTGTGTGTGTGTATGTGTATAAAATCTCCATAGTTGACCACAGGGAATATAGCTAATCACTTCCTCACATTCCTCAGGAGAATTGCATCATAGTCTAATATTATATTTCACTGGAAGTGATCTTTTAAATAACTGCTCTATTTATAACTATGCCTTATAACTAGGTGAGTGCACATAAGAAGGCTGAAGAATTAAACTCGTGAGTAAATGTTCTCATAGGTGCCTCTGAGATCTAAATAGACAAATATTTAGAAAGGACCAAAGGGAGCATGGGGGAATTACACCTTGTTATTGTGCATAAGAAGACACTCTGAATGGAAATTGTTGAAGGAAAATAAGTAACTCAGTTGTCAGATTTGACCCAAGATATAGAGTGTCAGAACATTTTTCACCTTTCTTTTTTTCACTTATCCAAAGTGAATATTTCTAGATCTTTCATTAAGGAGGTATGCATCCTGCCTCAGGTATTTAGGTAAAGATAATGCAGAAGTACAAAGAAAGCTTACATATCAAGAAACTAAATTTCCTAATATTTTCCCTAAACTGTTTCTTTGTGTTTTCTAATCTTTCTCCATGCAGATATACTCCTGGAAATAGAACACAAAGATTTGCACCCACATTAAATGTGATGTGTTCTTTGATATTAAATCGATCCAGGGAAAGTAAACTGCTAATTAATTTATTCTTCCAAGGGTGCACTCAGTAACTAGTAAGTAATTGTCTTGCATCCTGGATGTAAAGGAAGAATTTGGAATTCTGCTTAAAAATAGGAGATACACAGAGGACATTGGGAAAAGGAAGGAGAAGGGGAGTTGGGGAAATCAGAGGGCAAAATGAACCATGAGAAACTGTGGACTCTGAGAAACAAAGTGAGGGTTTGGAAGGGGAGGGGAGTGGGGGGATGGGTGAGCCTGGTGGTGGGTATGAAGGGAGCATGTATTGCATGGAGCACTGGGTGTGGTGCATGAACAATGAATCTTGGAAGGCTGAAAAATAAAATAAAGTTTATAAAAAATTAAATAAATAAAAAATAAACAGGAGATGCAACTAGGGGAGCTGATTCTTGAGCTCAGACTTGAATAATAAACAATTATTTGCTAGGTAACAAACATATTGGGTACAGGAGAAAATCTAAGGGAAAATAGATTATAATGAAAGAAAAGTATAATAAAATTGTAGAACCTAAAGTGGTTTTTTTATAGATCTAATATACATTTTCTTATGACAATAAATTTGCAGTTGGATTAAGTTAAAGGTAGCGAAAACACTTCAATAGTGTGTACTAAAGTTCATCTCTTATATGTTAAGAATTTAGTCACAAAATGTATGACCGAGTTTGAAAGAATGGTAAGTTAGCTATTTTTTTGGCAGGGGGAGAAAATGAAATATTTTTATTGCATATACAATTACAGACAATAATATCTCCTTATAGGTGTCTTTTTCTTTTAAGATTTAATTTATTTATTTGAGAGAGAGAGAGAGACAGAGAGAGCACAAGCAGGGGGAGAGGCAAAGGGAGAGGGAGAAGCGGACTCCGCCTGAAGCTGGGAACCCCATATAGGACTTGACCCCAGAACCCGGAGATCATGACCTGAGCCAAAGGCAGGCATTTAACTATCTGAGCCATTTATTATTTGTATAATAAAAATCTCTCGTGTCTTGCGCGAATGAGATATATGGTTTTCATGGTTGGTGAAGCTAGATTAAATCAGAATACAAGAATATCAGGCAAAAAGTAAGTGTTTTTCTCCATATTTATAAGTGAAGTAGAGGGACTTTCCTATCCAGCCACAGCCAGGTCACCAACGAGGTTAACCACTATGTGGCGTTAGAAGTACGAAGAGTAATCTGCTGCTCTTGACTGTACTGGAGAGATCAAAATGAAAATGAAAGGAAGAAAGAGACAAAGTCAGACAGACAAAGTCTTAGAGAAAACAAGAGACTTAGAGAAAGGTAATAAGCAAAGGTAAAAGAAAGAAAGAGAGAGAGAGAGAAAGAAAGAAAGAAAGAAAGAAAGAAAGAAAGAAAGATAGATAATAAATGATACCTAACATGTTTTCTAATCTCAACAATTTTATGAGTCACTTTTCATCTTCACCTGTTGGCAAAGTGAGTGACAAATTGGAGTTAAAGGTAGGAATCACCTTTCCAAACATTTTAAGGTCAGTATTTCCTAGTTTATGGGTCAACAGGAATCAGGGGTATTGGGGGGAAGGTCCTGTCAACAACAATGAGAAAGGTGAATTTAATTCAAAGAAGCTTTCAATTTGTTTTATTTATTTTCCACCATGGTTGAACTATTTAAAAGGCAGTTCGATATTTGCCTTCTGTGTTCAAAATTAGATTTATGGAAAAGCAATATGTAATTCTTCTATTTTCAGTGATCCATATAGCTGTGGGACTGAGTAATTTTGCCAGGAGAGGACACGTAGTATAAGAAGGAGAACCATGAAGATGAACATAGTTGTCAGTGGAATTTCTGGTATCAACAGTATAGTCAGACAAAGGAACATAGGAAGGGTATTTTTGAAATGGAAGAAAAGAAATTAAGATAAACAATATGGAAACAAAATATGTATTTTAAGGAGAAAATAATGTCAAGCACTGCACAAGTATCAATTCAGAGTCTTTACCAAGTTTATTATGTTTGGTTAATAGAGGATCATTTTTATTTTTTTTCCAGAAAAGTGAAGTTAGAGTTGTACATGTAAGCATTATTACAGTGGTTTGAAATGCACTTTGATTGATTAGAAAACCAGAAGTCATAGTGACTAATGTGACGGTTAGGAATATAAACAAAATGAGAGAGGGAATATTAGCAGGAGGAGGTCCCTGCTTCTGGTATAACAAAATGTATTGATACTTGAATAGTTTGTCAGTAGGCAAAGAACAAGAATATTGCAAATGCTTACAATACAAGATTTTAGGAGAAAAGTAATAAGCAACAACAAAAAATCAAAATGAATCTAGGGAAATTTGACCAGAAGAAAAAGAGTTCTCTTCCTGCTGGGATAAGAAATGGGAGAAAAAGGAAGGTGAGAATTGTATATGTATATTATAAATACATTTAATGGCAGAGAGAAAAAGAGAGAGAGGTGGAAATTGAATAGAAAGGTGGAATTTAGATGTAGAAGGATATAGAAATCAGTCAGGGAATTCAGAGCTGCATAAATGTTGTGACAACTCTTTTTAAGATTTTCTCTAGTATTATTGAGTTTCTCTGTTAAAATAACAGAAGAGACTGATCAAAATTTGAGATTTTCAGACACAGACTGATGGGTAATTAAAGGAGCAAAGATATTTCATTACATGACCAAGGTGTAGCTAATATGTCATACGATAAATAAAAAGCAAGAGAAGAATTTGAGTTAGGAAGAGGAGATAGTGGCCCTGAATTAGAGAGCAAAATAAACAACATGGATCACAATATACTGAAAATAAAAAAGAGGTATTTATTAGAATACAAAGTTTTGATGAGTAACTTGTACATGAATAGTGTCTGTTGTACACATTTTCAGGATGATTCCAAGTTTATGTTATGGTTCTGTGAAGTTCTATGAATATGAAACATGACTAAAAGCTTTTACTCATGAAGATTTAAAAATAAAAAAGCAAAACAAAATAAAACACCTTATTTTCTTCATTCACAATTATTAAAACATAATAAGTATTCAGTGTTTCTGCCAGGACAGAAAAATAAAATCCAGGTACAGGAACACTTGTCTCATTTAATCTGTTATTTCTATAATCTAAATATAAGAATTCTGTGCCTTTTAGTGATTTACTTTTTTAAAATATGGAACATTTAGATGAATGTTATTTTTGAAGCCAATAATTTCATGCAACAAGTGCATTCAATACATTGCCAAGAGAAAAGAATTCGGAAAGAAATTGTTGGCTGATACATCAGCACAGATATAAAGGAAAGAAAATGTGTAAAGAATGAGGTGGATAGAGAGAAAACAAATTTGTATTGATCAACAAATTTTTCTGGGGGAATACAAAATGGATTGAGGCATTGAAGGGTGGAAGACTTACATGGGTTTTTTTTTTTTTAATTTTATTTGTTTATTTGACAGACAGAGATCACAAGCAGGCAAAGAAGCAGGCAGAGAGAGAAAGGGAGGGAAGCAGGCTCCCTACTGAGCAGAGAGCCCGATGTGGGGCTCAATCCCCGGACTCTGGGATCATGACCTGAGCCGAAGGCAGAGGCTTTAGTCCACTGAGCCACCCAGGTGCCCCACATGGATAGTATTATATAAAGCAGGCTTTGCATGATCGAAGATATAATGATAGTAAACTAAGAATACTGGCTTCACACTAAGGACTTTCATGAGAGTATGGGGAATTAATGGGAATTAAAGATAGAGAGATACTTATGGAGGTTGGCATGTTCCTTAGTCAGCCACGATGAGTGGTGATTTAAGCAACAAATCAAACAAACAAACAAACAAACAAAAAAACAAGAAGCCCAACAAACAAAATCTTCGGATTTATAGCTCTTAAAATCCCTTCAAGAACTAGGGGAATTAGACTGCACTTTTTTTTTTTTTTTTAATCTTATCTATAGTCAGAACTTCATGATGTCTCTGAAATGAAACTTATGCAACATACTTATAAAACCTACCAAAGAATCATCATCCAACACAAGTGAGAAGAACATTGTCATCCAACACAAGTGAGAAGTCAAGTCCACATTAGGTGGAATTAGCATTCTAATGTCTGTTTCTAAAGCATTCATTTTATAGATCTAAGTCTTTAAATTATTTTGTAAAAATTTAAACTGACTTCATAGATGTTTTCCTGCTGATGAATTAATAGCACAAAAGGTAGCAGAGAGGCAAAAACCAAAGGTTCTAATAATGAATCATATAAGAAATGCGAGGTGTTTGAGTCCTTTTTTGGGGGGGCGTATAATTAAAAAAAAATTTTTTTGTATTAACATATAATGTATTATTTGTTTCAGGGGTACAGGTGTGTGATTCATCAGTTTTACACAATTCACAGAGTTCACCATAGCACACACCCTCTCCATCGTCTACCACCCAACCACTCCATCTCTCTCACGCCACTCCACTCCAGCAACCCTGAGTTTGCTTTTTAATTTGGTAATTTTTTTATTGTTGGGTTTTAAGAGTCCTTTGTAGATTTTGAAGTAAAAAGTAATTTTATCAAATATATGCTTTGCAAATATTTTCTACCTGTCTGTGCTTTGTCTTTTCATTCTCTTAACAATGTCTTTCACAGAACTGATGCTTTCCAATTTTAATTAGGTCAACTTATCAGTTTCTTTATTCATGGATCAAACTTTTAATGTTAATAAAAAGATTACTGTCAGAGACAAGGTCTCCCAGATTTTACTCCGTTCTCCCTTTTAGAATTTGTAGAGTTTCAAAATTTCAATCTAGAAATACTGTGATCCATTCTGAGTTAATTTCTGTGAAAGGTGTAAGGTCTGTTTTCTATTTGCATTTATATTTGCATGTGGATGTGCAGTTGTTCTGGCACCATTAGTTGAAAAGACCCTTCTTTCTCCATTAAATTGCCTTTGTTCCTGTGTTAACTACTTACATATGTGTATCTAGTTGTGGGCTCTCAGTTCTGTTCCACTGAAAGATTTGTTTATTCTGCATTACAACACTGTTTTGATCACTGCCGTGCTAAATTCTAGAGTAAATAGTGTCATTGTTCCAACTTTGTTCATCTTCAGTGTGTGTTGCTATTCTGGGTATTTTGCCTTTGCATATTAACTGAAGAACAGTTTGTACATATATACAAGTTTTGAATGGAATGTTGATTGGGATTACATTGTATATATGCATCAAGTGGACAATAAATTACATTTTAATAATACTAAGTTTTCCTTTTAAGCACAGAGACACTTAACTTTTTATTATAGCAATGCATCTTCACAAACGGATTATTGTCTTTAAAGTCAAGATCACAACTTTGTAACTTCCTATTTTCACATAGTATAGAATACTGCTTGGAATGGAGAATGTTCCTTTTTTTTTCCTCTTTGTATTGACAGCAGACTAAATGCCTATGAATTCCTCTTGGGTAAAAACAGAATTGATATATATAATATCTTAAATTTCTGAACATATTATTAATCCAAACTAATATTTTGTAACTGATAAATGTGCACAAATGCACATACAATATCAGGTGTGACTGAGTCTGCTTTGCATACTGAATTGTCCTGTGTATTTGTTTGCCTTCATAGAGAGAGCCAGAGACAGAGACAAAGAATTTTGGGAGCCTGTATATGCATTTCTAGACTTACATCATCAATGAATACATATGATTGACAAAATGCCTTTTAAAAACACATTCAATTTCTGTTTCTAGAAATTTCAATAACTCTAGATGAGAACAAATAAAGAAGAGAGAAACCAATATAAAACTTGAAGCACTAATCAGGCGGCTCTAAGCCAAAATGTTCAATCTCAATGGCACAGTCTTCATGCCCTCGGTGCTGACACTGATCGGGATCCCTGGATTGGAGTATGTGCAGTTCTGGATTGGAATTCCTTTCTGTGCCATGTACATCACTGCTCTATTTGGAAATATCCTGCTCCTGGTCATCATCAGATCTGAACGCAGCCTCCATGAGCCCATGTATCTCTTCCTGGCAATGCTTGGAGCAACGGACATTGCTCTCAGTACCTGCATCCTACCCAAAATGCTTGGAATATTCTGGTTTCATCTGCCAAAAATATACTTTGATGCTTGTCTCTTTCAGATGTGGCTCATCCACACCTTTCAGTGCATCGAATCAGGAATTCTGCTGGCCATGGCCCTAGATCGCTATGTGGCCATCTGTGATCCCTTGAGACATGCAACCATCTTTACCCACCAACTTCTCACTCAGATTGGGGTTGGAGTGACGCTCAGAGCAGCCCTCCTTGTAGCTCCATGTCTCATCCTCATCAAATGTCGGCTGAAACACTACAGGACCACTGTGGTCTCCCATTCATACTGTGAGCACATGGCCATCGTGAAGTTGGCAGCAGAAGACATCCGAATCAACAAGATCTATGGTCTCTTTGTGGCTTTCACTATACTTGGATTTGACATAGTCTTCATCACACTCTCTTACATCCAAATATTTC
Organism: Mustela nivalis; assembly: GCF_964662115.1. NCBI lineage: Eukaryota > Metazoa > Chordata > Mammalia > Carnivora > Mustelidae > Mustela > Mustela nivalis. The sequence continues at coordinate 66,650,011 of NC_139028.1, forward strand.
TAACTGTCTTCAGTCTTCCTCAGAGGGAAGCTAGGCTCAAAGCCTTCAATACCTGCATTGCCCATATTTGTGTCTTCCTCGAGTTTTATCTCCTCGGTTTCTTCTCCTTCTTTACACACAGGTTTGGATTCCATATTCCACCCTACATTCATATTCTTCTGTCCAACCTTTATCTGCTTGTCCCTCCTTTGCTCAATCCTATTGTGTATGGGGTGAAAACCAAACAGATTCGAGATCGAGTGTCCAAGATTTTCTACTCTAAAGATCCATCTTGATTTCTCATTTAACTCCTTTTAAATAATAAAATTTCACTTTGAAAAATACTAGTTTGGGGTCAGATTTTGTGCTTTCTCAAGGTCATTTGTGCTGCTGAAATATACAGTTCTAGATTTTACTTTGGAGACAAGATCTGTCTCCTATGTAAACAATTTGAACTTTTATGAATATATTATCAACTCATCAGTAGATCGTATAAAAGTCCGAAAACATGAAGACTTTTTCTGACTTAGTCAATGAAAATTTTTAATTTTTCAGTGAGGACGTTTCTTAAAGACACAAATAAATTTAAGTGGTTAATCTCAATTAAAAATATTAAGTTCATGGGGTTCTTCAAAAACAATAAATTCATTCTAAAGTTGATAATTCTGATGACCATGTACTAATTTGTATTCTAATTTTGATTTCAGTAGTCTTTCTCCTCAACTTTATCATCTTCATCATTTTAATTATCATCACCATTCAAGTCTTAATTATTTTCTGACTTATATTCATCTGAGCATTAAGAAGTTGTGGATGTTTAATTTTTATTGAAATGAAAATTAATACATTTTTAAAATCTAAAAGATTTGGATTTGTAGAAACTTGAATATGTAGTTACTAAGAGTTCCCATAGACACCCTACCTAGTATTCCTTATTGTCATCTTTCATTAATATATGTTACAGTTAGTGTATCAATATTGATAGACTGATTTACTAAATTCCATATTTTATTCATATTTCTTAATTTTTACCTAACTTCATTTTTTTCCTTCCAAGATCCCATCCTGGATGCCACATTGCATTTGATTGTCAGGTCTCTATACAACGCTCTTGGCTATACCTTTCTGAGACTTTACTTGTTTCTAATGACTTTCAAAACATTGAAAGAAAATGGGATTGGGAGGGAGACAAACCATAAGTGACTCTTAATCTCACAAAACAAACTGAGGGTTGCTGGGGGGAGGGGGTTTGGGAGAAGGGGGTGGGGTTATGGACATTGGGGAGGGTATGTGCTTTGGTGAGTGCTGTGAAGTGTGTAAACCTGGTGATTCACAGACCTGTACCCCTGGGGATAAAAATATATGTTTATAAAAAAATAAAAAATTATATAAAAAAATATTGAAGAGTACTGTTCAGGTATTTCATAGGAATCTTTTCCATTGGAATTTATCTGATGCCATTGTATTGATTAGATTGGAATTATGTGCTTTGGGGAGGAAAATCATAGCTGTTAAAGTCCCATGTTGATGACATACCAAAGGTACACATTATCAACATAATTTATCCATTGTGTATATTGACCTTAATTGTCAGATTTCTCCATTTTAATTCCGTTTTCCATTCCATTTAATTTCATTTTCTTGCTGAACTTTTGGAACTTTTGTACTTTTTGCTTAACCAATGGAGCCATCCAGCTCCCCATCATCTACACATTATTAACTATATTATACTTAATTTTTTTGTTTATATTATCTGGGGTGGCTGGTGGATTTTATTTTCTGTTCCTTAATTAATTTTTTTTAAGATTTTATTTATTTAATCAGAGAGAGAGAGGGAGAGAGCGAGCACAGGCAGACAGAATGGCAGGCAGAGGCAGAGGGAGAAGCAGGCTCCCTGCCGAGCAAGGAGCCCAATGTGGGACTCGATCCCAGGACGCTGGGATTATGACCTGAGCCGAAGGCAGCTGCTTAACCAACTGAGCCACCCAGGCGTCCCTCTTAATTAATTTTTTATCATTTAATTTCTCATGTATCTTTGGCCTATATTTGACACTTAAACACTTGCTGACATTAACTGTTCTGTGTCACTTGACATGTTTTTCACTGAGATAAGAAATTTTTTTAGAAAAAAATAATTTAATTAAAGATAGTTTGTGTGAGGTAATAAGTGCAAAATTCCCACTTTGGGGTATATTGATTAAATAAGTAGGACCTTCTAGGAGATATACCCATTTGGGAACTCTATTTAAACATTCGAAAAGATACCTTTATTAGTTGATCTTAATATTTTCAATGGCTATCATGGCAGTGAGCATTGGTGTGTATGGAAGATTGTGTTGAAAATTGTGATAATTATGTTTCATCCATTGTTTCATTGAATTCTGACTTTAGCACTATAAAGTATAAAAATTATTTCCCGTGTTTCCCAATGATGAAGTTAGGATTTATAATGTTAAAAATGACACTCATCCATCTATTAGTGATGGGTAAGAAGCAGTATTTAAATGACCTTTCCCCCAAAAACCCAGTCTAAAATATCTGATCAACCCACTCAATATAGACTCATTGAAGAGATGGAAGAACTATATGATAATTATAAGGAAACACGATTATTTTCAACATAAAACAAAGATGTTGATAAGATACATGCACAGTCATTAACAAATAAGAATGTGGCTGTAGATGAATCACCTAAAAATGTAAAGTTTGTAAGGAATTAATTTGAGAGCATAGAATGTTCATGTAATTTCCACAAAATAAATACTAGTCCTGATCAAAAACTAACAGTTTCCAATTCAATGAACCTTTCATTCCATGGTGAAAGTAAAGTAAAACAATATTTTGAACAGAGCATTTTATAGATAGGCCCGATGTAATTTCTTCGGTGTTCCCTGCATAATAAAATTAACATTAGATAACGAAGTGAATCATTTTCAACTTTAGCACTAAATGAATGTGACCGAAACAAACTGATATTCACTAAAGCAAAAGAAGGAAAAAAGGAAGGAAGGAAGGAAGGAAGGAAGGAAGGAAGGAAGGAAGGAAGGAAGGAAGGAAGGAAAAAGGGGGGAATAGCATGTGGATAAAGTAGTGTTTTCAGAGATTTTCTTAGCATTTTACTTAAGTCTGGAAAGCATAGTTATAATGTTACCAGGCTATAATGTTACCAGAGATTTTCTTAGCATTTTACTTAAGTCTGGAAAGCATAGTTATAATGTTACCAGGCTATAATGTTACCAGGCTGATTGGACATTCCTCTGGTAAAATAGAAGCAATTCTTGCTTGGGGTCTTGTCAAAATATTATAGTAGATTTATCATTTATAAGGAGTTTTAAGGAAACTGAAAAAATCTACCACAATATCTAAAAGAAAGGAAGATGTGGGGGATAAAAAAAAAAAGTATTTAGAGGAATAAGCTCCCATAATCATAAAGCAAGTAATTGTAAGCACATTGGTGGATAATATTGCACTATAAGGAGCATATCTTTTGAAAGCCATAGTCCCTGGGTTCAATTCTGCATTGCTTTGTGCTAGGTGCGTTACCTTTATGCCATTTTCTTAACCTTTCTGTGCCTCAGTTTCCTACTTGGTACAGTGAGAAAAATAAAACCATCTATATCACAGTATAGTTTTGTGGACGAAAGGAGTAAATATATATAAAGAGATTAGTTAACAGCCAAGCCCACAGTGATCATTATTTGAGTGTTAAGCAATTATTATAACTATTACAATAAGAAAAATGAAACTTGAAAATAATGACTTTTACTCAGGAATTTTTAATCAGTGTAGGTAACAATTGAATTGGGAAAAAATCATGTTTGTAAATTACATTGTCCAATGTACTGAGAATTTTAAAATTATTACAATAATTATCTTAGTTATTTCACATTTGTGAATATTATAAAATATTATCCACAAATATAGAATACAAAGTAATGTCAATAATAAATAAATAACAATTATTGCAAATATTGATTGAAAGCTTCCCATGAAGCTTATTTCTAAGAGAAAGAAAAGGAAATATTAAAAGATGAAAATAGAGAGAAAAATGTACAACATCACATATCCCTGCTGAGAGGTATAAATGAATTGAGAAATATCATGTTGAGACAAAGCTGCAACTATTGTAAATGTACCATAATTGTATTAAACAGATTCTGCCAATATGGGTTTTTATTTACATATTTTAGTTTTCAGAAATCTTCTTGTTTGGAAAGAAGAGACTAACCACTCGGTCACGAATCTGCTTGGTCTTGACACCATACACCAGAGGATTGACTGTGGGAGGCACCAAAAGATACAAACTTGCAAAAATTATATGAATGCTTGGAGGTACCTTCTTGCCAATGCGGTGAGTTAGGAAACTAAACAGCGCAGGTGTGTAGGACACAAGTATAGTGCAGACATGTGCAGCACAGGTGCCCAGTGCCTTCGAGCGGGCGTTCTGGGAAGACAGCCGGAAGACTGCCTGGAGGATTTTGATATAGGATGTGGCTATGAGCCCGAGGTCCAACACCATCACTGAAAGGGCCACAGAGATTCCATATGCTCTGTTAATGAGGGTGTTGGCACTGGCCAATTTCACCACAGCCATGTGCTCACAGTAGGCATGGTTGATGACATATTTAGTGTAATATGGTAGCCTTTTAATAAGAAGAGGACAGGGCAAAACCATAAAGGCAGCTCGGGTCATACCAGCAAGACCCATTTTAATGACCATTGGTGGTGTCAGGATGGTTGTATAACGCAGTGGGATACAAATAGCTACATAGCGGTCAAACGCCATGGCAACCAAGAGGGCTGACTCCATTATGCAGAATGTGTGGATAAAATACATTTGTGCTAGGCAGATACTAAAATCAAACCTGTGAGCATCCAACCAGAAGATACCAAGCATCTTGGGGGCTGTGGAAGAGGCAAGAGCCATGTCATTCACTGCCAGCATGCAAAGAAAGAAATACATAGGCTGGTGGAGGCTTGGTTCTAGTTTGATGGTGATGATGATTACGCTGTTCCCCAGCAGGGCCAGGGCAAACAGGAAGAAGACAGGGATGCCAATCCAGCGATGAAAAGCTTGCAAACCAGGAATACCAACCAGGAAAAAAGATGAGATGTAGTGATGTGTAGCATTGTCTGCCATGTTAAAACTGGAAAGTTTGCAAACTTGGATATAAAGTAACCAGGCTAATCCCCTCTGGCAGAAAACAGGATGGCAGAGTAATACTGCTGGCACCTGAAAGGTTAAAGCTTGAAATCATCAGTAAACCACTTCATTCTGAATCTCAAATCTTCATCTGCAAATGAGAAAATTGTGTTCATATTTCAGAAAATTTTTCCTGAATTTTGGAATTTTATTTAATTCTACTCTATTTTTTAATTTCCTACTAGAGGATCAGTTAGTAATAAAATGACCTCATGGTTTGTCAAAGTCAGTGTTGGATTCTGTGATACAAACATTAAAAAAAAAAAAAAGTCAAGTCTTGTCAAGGACGTTGAGTTCAAGTATAGATACACATGAATAAACATACATACACACAATAATTAACAAATATTTCAAAGTGCAATCATTATTTTAATAATACAGTTATTCATAAAGAACATAACTAATCAGGAATTCAGAATAAGATCTTATCCCAATAGGGAAGAACAAGGCTTATAAAAATTAAATACAATAAGTGCCTTATCATCAAAGACAAATTTATTCCTAATTTAGAAGAATTGCTCGAGATGATCTGAAAGTGGAAGAAAGAACAGACGATCTGAAGGTGGACAGCATAGCATAATCATATAAACAGGGAAAAGGAGGAAAATTTTAATTTCTTTATGCTGGTAAATGATTTAAAGTTGCTACAAATAAGCATATTAGTGGTTAATAAGCTCAGTATATTTTCTGCAAAGCCATCACTCTCAGCTATAAACCCAGCCTTACCCCTGGCTTGCACCCAGACCTGCCTAATGACAGTGAAGAGCAAATCAGGTAGAATTCAGCCTGACTCAGCTGCAAAAATATTTTCGTATGACTCTTGTTCTGGCCATATCCTTTAGTTTTGATAACTCATCTCGGTTTTTCTTCCTACCATCCAGTTTCTACCTAATATTTTAATTCTGGAACATGCACTCTACTCTTCTTAATCTGCTTCTTAAATTTATCTCAATTTCTGTTCACTAACTCCACTGATGTGAGAGCTCATGATCTAATGAGAAATATTCTGAATGGCAAAGCTTCCTTTTATGGAGGTCTAAATACTACTTGTGTAGGGAAAAAAACTTTCTGGTTATGGAATCTGCATTCCAGTATTAAGCATACTACACTGGGACTATATGAATATCTGAGGTATTTTGTAAGGAATTGAAAAATGTCAAATGAGTTGTAAAATGTTTCAGAAAAAAGCCAGAGCTTGGGGCGCCTGGGTGGCTCAGTGGGTTAAAGCCTCTGCCTTCGGCTCAGGTCATGGTCCCAGGGTTCTGGGATCGAGCCCCGCATCTTCTCTCTGCTCAGCAGGGAGCCTGCTTCCCCTGCTCTCTCTGCCTGCCTCTCTGCCTCCTTGTGATCTCTGTCTGTCGAATAAATAAAATCTTGAAAAAAAAAAAAAAAGCCAGATCTTAAACCTAGAGTTGTAGAAATTACTAGATATGGATGAAGCCTGTAAGTCCAGGCAGAGAACTTCAGACAAAATATACAGAATATAAAAAATTCAAAGTAAGAAAGTCTTTTAAGTGTGTATTAAACTTTTGCTCTTGGAGATCCTCACATAATTGTTTTCCACTTGGAAACTTGTTCTGCCAAGTTTCATTCTTGTATCTTCTTCTTAGAGTCCCAAACATGCAAGAGACTAGTTTGCCTAGAAATATAGGCATATACATTTTAACTAGGAAACATTACTTATGACTGCAAACAAGAGTAATTACTTTTGGTAATGCTCTTGGTATATGCAAATACTTTAAAATCATCTTTTAGTTTTCAGTAAATTAATTCATAAAAAAACAACATATTTAATCTATACCAAGAGAAAATAAGAGCAGTGACTTCCCATTAAACAAAAGTTTTCTGTGAGACCTCTAGAGTAGGGCACACAAGAAATTACAGAGGATGCCCCCCACATGGCAGTCTGCCTGTTGCCATTTCCACTTCTACCTAGAAGGTCTTCTCTGTCTTCTCTCAGGCTTAGTTTGAAAGAGATATTGAAAAAATCCATTTGTTTCCATCAGACTATTCTTTATATTATGTTCAGCAGACAGTCTGGCAGGACATTCAGAGTATCTATTAGCACAACCGTCCCTGGTGTTTCTGAGTCATGTTAAGTACCATATGCCTTCTGACTCCCTGGGCTTTGCCATTTTGCCTGTTTCTGGGTCAAGCCATTTTGCCTGTTTCTGAATCTGCCACATGAGAGTAGAGGACTCTATACCTTGGCAAATACCATGGCAAATACCACAGCATTTTTTATACAGTGCTTCTGCATGCATTATCTACTTCATATTAATGTATTATAATAATAACACAAATATACCCCACACTAAAATCAGTAAGTTCTCCCATCCTTCCCCCCATGTGATTGTATCTTACATGCTGGCCACAATGGCCACCCAGAAATTAAATTAGGAAATCACAGAATTTTCCTTACCTCCTCAATCTGTTTATATCTAATACTTCAGTCAGCAACCATGAAGTCCTTGTTTCTGTTAGAGCTCTTACTGTACGCTTTGTAAGCAATTATTTTCATGTCAACCATGTTCATCAGTGTGAACTCCCAAAGGAAGTTTCTGAATCTTAACTTTCAGTAGATTCTGAGAGAAAGATGGGATGTTTCTGTACTTCCTCTTCAATTTCTTAAGAACTTCACAGATTTTTATCTTGCTTCCAAGGCTTCTGATCTCCCAGAGAAAGGTTATATAACCAGAAACTTCCCTATAGCAGAAATTTCCAAGGTTCTTCCATAAACAGGTGTATGTGCATGTGTGTGTGCGTGTGTGTGTGTTTAAGATTTTGTTTGGTTCCTCTTCTACTACCACATCATATTACTCAATATCCATCATGTCTCATAAAAGTGGATCATCCTTTATGTTTACAGATCATGCCTTCCCATTTTACTTTCACCTGCTTTATCTTAAATTCCATCTCACAAACCACAATATATTGCAGATGATAATAAAAGCAACTATTATTCTCTGAAAATCTTCAAATGTTCATTTTCCATTGGAGCATCTAGGTCAATATGCTATGTGGGGCTGTTTAAAAAGTATGTCTGTGGTTGCCATTGGAGCAGTGAGGACGGTAGTTGATTCATAGCTGCTGTTGATTTATAATGGGCTATCTAGATGCTCAGGAGGCCCCTCTATATGGAAGACGGATAGGTCCTTTAGGAGAGAAGAGGACAAAGGAAAAAAGTACTGGGCCAGGACTGAGCACAAAGCAGTAACAATGTCTCTCTAGAACAGCTATGTAAACTCCCCGGAGCTTGTATGTGGGTAGTACTCTTGTGCTTCGCCTTTGGAGGATACAGTCTTTAGAGACTCTCTCACAATACCCAGTTGAATGAGATGGCTGAGATGTCCATCAAATATGCAATTCACAGAAGTAATCTGAGAGAAGGGTTAGAGAAAATCAATTTAGTGTGGGCAAACTATTTGAAAATTAAGAGAAGCAAATTGTTAACCTTAATTCCAGTATGATTATCATTGAATTTGCACCTATATCTTAGGAAAAGATCAATAGTCTGAAAGTATAAAGGTAGCTCAGGGCATTGCATGATCTCTGATGTGTTTTCCTTTTTCTTTGTACGATTTTACTGACACAATTCTCATACATTGGTCACCTTGCATTTCTCCTCCTCTATTAACCCATGCTCACATGCATGTATTGCCTTGTGTATTCAGTCCTTCAGAGATGATGAGTCAGGATTGCTCTCTGCTGTGACTAAGCTTGTCTATCATCCCTCCAGCTGTGCAATAAATGATCATACTTATTTCCTTATGTTTCTGGTAATTTCAAGCTTTCCATGTTCTTCTGATCTGATATACAGGCATAAAGAGGGTTTCAGGGTCCTTTTTTTTTTTTTAAAGATTTTATTTATTTCCTGGTTTTGATGTATATTTGTCTGCATTAATATATCAATTCTACTTTTTTTTATGAAGAGGCCTGTCGTGTTTTATTTTTCCTTTTTACCTACCTACAACTACCTATAAATTTTTAATTAAACTAATTATCATAAGGAAGAGTTCACTTTTTTCTTTCACCATACAATATGATAGGATTTAACATATGTATAGAGTCATTTAACCTCCATTGTAATCATGATGTTAGAAAACATCCAACTATATTACATTGTATGGATTTAGTACAATGTGTTTATCCATTCACTCATTGAAGAACATTTGCATTATTTCCATTACTAGGCAATTATTCATACAGCTACTGTATTCATCCAGGTGTAGCTTTTGAATGAGCATAACATTTAAATTTTTCTAGTGTTACCCATTACTGAAAAAGGAATTGATAAATCAAGCAAGCATAAAATCAGGCAGGACCTTGGGATACCTGGGTGGCTCAGTCTGTTAAGTGTCTGCCTTTGGCTCAGGTCATGATACCAGGGTACTCAGATCTAGTCCCTCATCAGCCTCCCAGCTCAGCAGGAAGCATGCTTCTCCCTCTGCCTGCTGCTCCTCCCCTGCTTGGGCTCTCTCTCTCTCTCTATCTGAAAATAAATAAATAAAATCTTTTTGAAAAATCAAGTAGGACCAGAATATAAATACAAATCAATATGATCTATTAAACAAGATCAAATTATGGAACATAAGGCAAACTTTAATTTAAAATAACAGAAATCATACAAAGTGTGTTCTCGGACAATAATGGAATTAAACTTGATACCAGTAATAGAATGATACCTAGCAAATCCCCAAAGTATTTGGAAATTAAGCAATATACCTCTAAATAACATACATCGAGGATGAGTTCTCAAGAGACATTTATATGATATGCCCATGCCTTCTGCTGTCCATAGCTTCTGATGAGAGCTACAAATTTTATTGGGAATTCTATGAATGCAATGAGTCATTCTCCCCCTTTCAGCCTCAAGATTCTTTTTATCTTTGATTGAGTTTTGTCAATTTAACTATGATGTGTTTTTTTTTTTAAGATTTTATTTATTTATTTGACAGAGAGAGATCACAAGTAGGCAGAGAGGCAGGCAGAGAGAGAGAGAGGAGGAATCAGGCTCCCTGCTGAGCAGAGAGCCTGATGCGGGGCTCGATCCCAGGACCCCAAGATCATGACCTGAGCCAAAGGCAGTGGCTTAACCCACTGAGCCACCCAGGTGCCCATGATGTGTCTATATATTAATATTTTTGAGTTTATCTCACTTCTTGGTGTTTTGTTTTGTTTTGTTTTGTTTTTTAATACTTAGTAGCATTTGTCAAGGTCTTGGATATAGAGATTAATGCTTTTCATTAAATTTGGGATATTTTCTGCTATTATTTTTTCAAGACCCCCCCCCCCCAATTTTCTTTCTCTCCACTTCTCTTACAACTCCCATCAGTATATGTCAGTATACTTTTGGGTATCCTATAGGTCCTTAAGGCTTTGTTAATTTTCTTCATTCTTTTCTATATTTCTGTTCCTCAAAGAGGATCATCTCAATTGGCCTCTCTTGATGTGATTAATTCTTTCTGCCACCTCAGTTCTGCTGCTTATGTAGTCATTTTCAACTTTCAGTTATTGTTCTTTGCAACTGCAGGATTTAAATACTCGAATTCAGTAATTGTCAGCTTTGAATTCTGGTTAGGACCCTGGACAGAATGGAGGGATAGACTGCAAAATATGAAAATTTGTTTCAAATACCCTATCCTTGTCATTGATCTAGGCTTGTTGTATTCTCTGTTCAGACTTAAAATTTTGTTTTCAGGCTTTTAATACTTCTTTTCTTCATTTTTATTTTACCTGTTTTAAAGTATTCCTCATCTTACATACACATAGACTTATGTGTATTAGTGGTTTCCCATATTTAATAATTGACAACAATATCTGGAAAATAATCTCTCATCATCAGCAGTTTAAAATTAACACTTAAATGGTTTACAATGTATACTAGTTTTAAAAACTAGCCCGAGTACATTTTATGATGATTCATTTAATCTTTTATTACCCATCTGAATTAATTTCTCATAATGTCTTATTTTATAAATGAGAGAGTTGAAGCTTGTACCAGCCAAAGAACATACCCAAAGATGCACAATTTAAAAGCAGTGGTGCCAGATTTTAAACCCAAACATCCAGATGAAAGACCATACTCTTAACCACAACAGAATGTTGTTCAATCAGGTGAGGTTATCCCACCCAGGAATAATTGCAAATGTCCTGTGTGATGAAAGAGGCCAAAAGCCCTGTTAATTTTTACTTTTTAAGCCCACTGAGTTAGTGTTAAATTGAATACATGTATGGACAAATTGGGGATTAATAAGAATCACAGTGTTTTGTCCAATTATTAGTTTGTTAAAAGAAATTTATCTTGGTTATGATTATGACAAGTCATCATGTAATTATTCCAGAATATGTTGTGAGCCATAAAAGGTCATTATTTCCCTTATCAGAAGTCTAGGTTGCAGGCAGCTTGCTGCTGTTATGGCTCATATATATATATATACTTTAGGTAATGAATCCTAGAATTAAAGTTTGTTTAAAGACATATTAGTTAATAAAAACAAAACTTCTGGTTATCATCAATTGGTAAATGTATTTTTGGGAATCAAAGTGACCAGACTGAGAAAGACAAATACCATATGATTTCACTCACATGTAAATCTAAAAAACAAAACAAATGAATGAACAAAAGACAGAATCAGACCTATAAATAGAGAACAAATCAGTGGTTGCCAGTGGAAAGGAGGATGAGACAATGGGCAAAAGGGGTGAAGGAGAGTGGGAGATACAGGCTTCCAGGTGTGGAATGAATGCAGCATGGGAATAAAAGCTTCTGCCCAGGAAATATGGTCAATGATGATGTAATAGCATTGTATGGTGACAGATGGTATCTGTGCAGCAGATGCTACACTTGAGAGCAAAACATAATGTAGAGGGATGTTGGATATTTATGTCGCTCACCTGAAACTAATGTAACATAGTATGTTGACTATGCTGAAAGAAAGAGACTAATTCCCACCCCCCTGACCAAATTAACTGAGAGTTTTATATTTTGATAATACTTGTTTGGTTATTTCACATTTGGAGATGTGATGTAAATAACTTTGAAATAATTCCATATTAAAATATATTGGGGTGCCTGGGTAGCACAGTCAATTAAGTGTCCAACTCTTGGTTGCAGCTCAGGTCATGATCTCAGGGTCATGAGATCAGGGTCCCTCTCAGGCTCCACATTCAAACAAAGTCTGCTTGAGATTCTCTTCCCCCTCCCTCTGCCCTTCCAGTTTGTAGGCACTCGATCAAAAATAAACAAATAAATATTTTTAAAAATGAGATAAAATACATAGAAAATAATAAAATTGTTGAAAATATTAAATGTTTTCCATATGACATATTATGATTTGATTTGAGTTTATTTCAGTCAACTGAAAACAGAAGTTTATATAATCCAACTTTTTATGTAACTGGACAGCATCAACTCTTCCTGCTGCAAGGCATAAGGAGAACCCAGAAAGAACAGATGGAGACTACTTTCTGTTACTCATCAGGGTAGCCATAACTTTCAATAATCATGTTTTACTAATTTGGGCTGAAATTTACGTATTTTAGTTTTCAGAAATCTTCTTGTTTGGAAGAAGAGATTAACTACTTGGTCAAGAATTTGCTTTGTCTTGACACCATACACCAGAGGATTGACTGTGGGAGGCACCAAAAGATACAAACTTGCAAAAATTATATGAATGCTTGGAGGTACCTTCTTGCCAATGCGGTGAGTTAGGAAACTAAACAGCTCAGGTGTGTAGGACACAAGTATAGTGCAGACATGTGCAGCACAGGTGCCCAGTGCCTTCGAGCGGGCGTTCTGGGAAGACAGCCGGAAGACTGCCTGGAGGATTTTGATATAGGATGTGGCTATGAGCCCTAGGTCCAACACCATCACTGAAAGGGCCACAGAGATTCCATATGCTCTGTTAATGAGGGTGTTGGCATTGGCCAACTTCACCACAGCCATGTGCTCACAGTAGGCATGGTTGATGACATATTTAGTGTAATATGGTAGCCTTTTAATAAGAAGAGGACAGGGCAAAACCATAAAGGCAGCTCGGGTCATACCAGCAAGACCCATTTTAATGACCATTGGTGGTGTCAGGATGGTTGTATAACGCAGTGGGATACAAATAGCTACATAGCGGTCAAACGCCATGGCAACCAAGAGGGCTGACTCCATTATGCAGAATGTGTGGATAAAATACATTTGTGCTAGGCAGATACTAAAATCAAACCTGTGAGCATCCAACCAGAAGATATCAAGCATCTTGGGGGTTGTGGAAGAGGCAAGAGCCATGTCATTCACTGCCAGCATGCAAAGGAAGAAATACACAGGTTGGTGGAGGCTTGGTTCTAGTTTGATGGTGATGATGATTACGCTGTTCCCCAGCAGGGCCAGGGCAAACAGGAGGAAGACAGGGATGCCAATCTAGCGATGAAAAGCTTGCAAACCAGGAATACCAACCAGGAAAAAAGATGAGATGTAGTGATGTGTAGCATTGTCTGCCATGTTAAAACTGGAAAGTTTGCAAACTTGGATGCAAAGTAGACAGGCTAGTTCCCTATGGGCAAAAATTAGGTTGACAGAAAGATTGATTCACTATATGGAGACTCCAGGCATACTAAGATAGCCTATCTAAAGGGCTGACTCTTCCCTGAAACTTCTGGAAGCTGCTGGGTCAATCACTTCACTATTATGAACCTCAGGTTCTTCATTTGAAAATAAAAAGTTTTAATCAAGTTCTTTTTAAATTTTCCCTTCTCTGTTCAAACTTATTCTTGTCTACACTTTCATTTTTATTATCTACCAACTGTACAGGTCATGATAAAATTTCTGCTTCTTTGTGCCTAGGACTTTTCTGAATTGTGTGACATCAACTTTGCTTTAAAAAAGGTAAAGGCCACTCCTTTCAGGGAATTCTCGATCAAGTATGGAAATACATGCAGGCATACACAAACACACAGGTGCCATGCATGCATATATATAATAATTCGTAGGTTATGTAAAAGGCAATTATAATCTTAACAACATGGTAGTCTACAAATAGTCAGGAATGCAGAATAAGAGAATAAGAAATCCAAGCAGCTTAAATATAGCCAAAATTCTTGTGAACATTAAAAATAATAAACACATGGAAAATGCTTTCTTATTTCAGAAAAGTTCTTAAAGATAATCAGAAGGATAGGTTGTTAGAAGCATGTATCAAAATGAGGAATATCAACTGAAAACAGTAGAAAAACATGAATCTGCCATAGAGTTTTAAATAAGCATTCTCCAGAAAACAGGGGTTTTTTTTCCCCCCAATGGCTATATCTCCACAACTTTTTATTTAATTCAAAAGCAAGTACCTATATGAGTACATTTTTCAGTCCATCCAATTTTAATAAGTGTACACTATGTTTCAAGTAATAAGGAAAAACTGTTTTTTTGCGGGGGGGGGGGCGCCATCCAAGGAAAGTTAACTTTATTCAACATCTCATCAAGTTACCATACACCACTTTTTTAAAGATTTTATTTATTTATTTGAGAGAGAATGAGAGAGAAAGCACAAGAAGGGGAAGTCAGAGAGAGGAGCAGACTCCCTTCTGCACAGGGAGCCCAATGCAGGACTCAATCCCAGGACTCCAGGATCATGACCTGAGCTGAAGGCAGTTCATTAACAAACTGAGTCACCCACACATCCACCATACACAATTTTTAAAAAGATTTACATGAAAGTTAATTTAACGTTTTAAATGATGGGGGAAAGATGTAAAGTAAAGAAGTTACTTGCCCTCAGATTTTCTTTCTTTCTTTTTTTTTTTTTTTTGGAAAATTTTATTTCTTCATCCTTTCAGATAATTGAAACAATGTTATCAACACACATTTTCCACTAATGGGAATAATGCAAGTTCATTTGGTATTCTGCTTCCTCTGACTCCTGGCCTTGATCCTAGCTTTGCAACCACCATTGCCTAATGGTAAGGAAGAGCAAAACAACTTCCATCCAGTCCCCCAGGTCTGAGTGCCAGAAGCATCTTCTCATGATCTTTCACTGATCTGGTCCTTTTGGTCTAGTAGTGGCCCTCAAACCTTCTTCTGAGGATCAAATTTCCTCCTAATATCATAATTCTGGAATGCACACTCCAGTCTTCATAACATGCCTTTTTAAAATTTGTAATTGTCCCCAATATCTGCTCCTAAACTCAACTGATATGAAAGTTCAATAAATATTAATAAATATTCCTACTGACAATACCTCTTTGTTTGAATGTCCATATAATATCTGTGAGGGAAGAACTTTCTGTTTGTAATATGCATATTGTCCTTTTAAGCATATGCTACTCTGGACCTATGTGAATAAATATCTGAGATATTTCCTTATAAGAAAGTGAGAATTCAAATTTGAGTTAATCATTATAAATATTTCAGGAGAATTCAGAATTTAAACATTATCCCAAATACAAAGGGCCAGAGTTAGGTTTGGGGTTGCCACATTGGATGTGAGCCCCATAACCTCAGGTAGAATGGTATATAGATATAGATATAGATATAGATCATACTTGATGAAAGATATCAAACAAGCAGCAATTTTAGCAAACCCCAAAGTGGGGAAAATATGAAGAAAGCCACACTTAGGCATATCATAATCAAAGTACTGAAAATCAATGATAAATGTGATTGGAACATTCATTTTAAGGAACAGCAATAAAAATGATGGCTATTTTCTCATCAGAATCAATAAACTTCAGAAGATAACAAAACCATAAATTTGAAGAAAAAAATTGACAATCTAAGATTCTACATGCAGAGAAAATATCTTTCAAAAACGGGAGCATAAGAACTTGGGGCAAGAAACTTCTAGTATTGAACATGTAAACTATAAAAGATTTTTAAGTTTAATATAAAGAGTACTTGATACCTTTACAGGTTTTTTCCATGTTCCATGATTTTTTCTCATTTTGGGATAACCAAAAATTCAAGAGGATATTGTCAGAGAACTAGGTATGCGGCAAGTAAATAATACACCTAGAAACATAAACATGATTTCTAGGTAGAAAAAAATTACATAGAACAAAATGTAAGTGTAAGGGCCTGGTTGGCCAGAGGGAGCCATTTCATTGTGAGCTTGGGTTGACCCTGCCCTTCCTTGAGGAACTTGTCTGCAGGCCCCTGATATGGGGGGCAGGCCAGCTGGATGGAGACATCCAATCAGTGAGGTGCGCATATATTTGCTATGGTGAATTGAAATTCAATTGGCCACCCGTATTGCTGACCGAGCCTGACTGTGCAGTTCTCCCTGTGTGTTGCAATCTCATCGGCCACCTGTATGTGAGCCGGGCTCAACCACCTCTATAAAGGTTAGTCTATGAGGCAGGGGAGGAGTAGTGATAGTGTCAGGGACGTGGGGAGCGTCAGGGTCATCAGGAGCAGAGCAGCATCGTGGGAGCGTCTGGAGCTGAATCTTCAGGAGCGTGGGGATCGTGGGGAGCAGCATAGACGGGAGCGTCGTTGTAGGGTAAGGGGGAGTCGTCGGGGTCAGTGTCCTGGTCATCATCGACTCTTTGTAAGAGACAGCCCCGACTGGTCGGTTTGATTTTTGATGCTTGGCGTGAAATAAAGCTTTGCTTGACTTTTGCTTTGTGTCAGTCTCATTCCTTTGATCACGGACCCAAACCAGTAAGCTTAATTGCTTTGTGATACATAATACTAACAAAAGTAGGTCTATAGACATCAGTAAATGTACTTTATAAGATATTACTAAAAGGCGCCTGGGTGGTTCAATCAGTTAAATGTCTGCCTTTGGCTTGGGTTATGATCCCAGGGTCCTGAGATTGAGCCTCAAGTAGGGTTCCTTGCTCACCAGGGAGCCTGCTTCTCCCTTTTCCTCTGCCCCTGTCCCCACCCCCCGCTCTGCACTCTCTATCTCTCTCTCTCTGTCAAGTAAGTACGTAAAAATCTTTAAAAAAAAAAAAAAAGAGGAAATACTAAGAGAAAGATTTTAAGTAGCTTCAGTTTATAGAGGGACCAGGGCATTAGAATGTGTAACAAAAGGAGCTATAAGTGAAACAACGCAAAGAGCAGAGCAGCCTGTTTTGAATGAAGTCAATAAGGTCATTCATTACCTTATATTTAGCAGACAGATTGCCCTGGAAGTCAGAAAGCCTGCTCACACCCTCTGGCTTCCTGATAGTTCTGTTTTTCCATCTGTTTCTGAAACATACAGATACAATGTTCCTTCTGCCACCTGGACTTTAACAATTTTACCTGCATCTGGGTTAGTTAGCAGAATCCCTTGCTGGCAATCTGCCACTCGAGCATTGTTCAAGGAGAGAATGCAATGTTTTCTATGTGATCTGTTTTATTATATATAACATGTTTATACCATGTCTTAAATAATATCACTTCAAGATATCCCACGCAATATTCACTATTTGCCTCAAAGCTCCCCTACCATCTGCCTGTATCTCATTTGCTGGCAATAGCAGTCACACAGACATTTAAACTAAAAATCTCAGAGTTATCCTTGACCCTTATGTTCTATGTTGGCAAATGGGGAAGGTGGTGGTTCCACCACTCCCTAAATATCCCATCATCAACAAAGACATTCTTCCTCCAGTTTAATCAAAGATTACATTCTCTTAATTTTCATCAATATTGTGCTTCCTTTCAAAAAGCAGTACAGTGTAGAAGTATAACATTATGTCCAGAGGACAGCTATGTGATGAATTCTAAATGGGTACACAGGGAATTATTTTAAGACATGGAAAACAGCATTTTATGACTATGTTTTTGAGTGACAGACATAAGTCCAAACCATCCTTATTTCTGTTCATAAAGGAATGTGGTAATACATAATATGTTATTCTATATTTGGCTTTCTATTTTTCCAGAAGCTATTATTACTCCAAATTTTTCTACCATTCAAGGAAGAAGTCAAGTATATTAAAATAGTAGAGAGCAACAATATATGTGTGCCAAATATATATATTTTCAGCCCCTTAAACTTTCTGGGATTGGGCGGAGGGCTTGAGGAAAAGACTTCGGTGTATTTTGAAAGATAAAGCCAATTTATTTTTCCTAAAAAGAAAAAAAGACATAGAAAAGACAGAAAACTTAACTCATATCTGCAGCTGCAGCTTAATCCCATAAAATTTACCCCATTTTCCATCTTAAAAAAAAAAAAAAAAAAAGACGGGCAAAGAAGCAAGGAAAAAGGAAAAGCGCTTTCTTACATAGATGCTTCTCTTAAATTGTCATAATCTGGAGTTCAGGAGCCTCTCCCCTTGGGCTGGTAATTTTCATTTCACTGCACTTTCATACCTCCCACTTCAAACACTCTTCATCCGCAGCTTTGACATCTACAAATAACTAGTAGATCTCACACATATTCATTGAAAACTTTGCCATATGGCTT
Source organism: Mustela nivalis (assembly GCF_964662115.1). NCBI lineage: Eukaryota > Metazoa > Chordata > Mammalia > Carnivora > Mustelidae > Mustela > Mustela nivalis. The sequence continues at coordinate 66,668,575 of NC_139028.1, forward strand.
GTACTTTACATTTCCACCTGCATTGCTATTATATTAATAGATGACTTTGAAATATTTATATTTAGATCCCTTCTAACCCACTGGCCTCTAAAGATGAATTCACTACATTATACATGACCCCGCACACATCTATCATCATCTATAACTGTTGCTTCTTTGAAAACCTAAATTCCAAAAAATGCATCACGGGAATAGCATTTCAAATTCTTTTCCCATACTCTAACACCTAGCATTATTAATCCCTTCTCTCTAGATGAACAGATTTTGTGGAACATCACTTCAAACTTTTACTAATTAGCATACCTAAGTATCTTATTCCAAGGATAGGCTGCCCCATTTTAACATGAAGGTTACTCTGAGCTGAAGGCTATTAAGACCCTACTGGCTTGGGGCGCCTGGGTGGCTCAGTGTGTTAAAGCCTCTGCCTTCAGCTCAGGTCATGATCCCAGGGTCTTGGGATCAAGCTCTGCATCCGGCTTTCTGCTCAGCAGGGAGCCTGCTTCCCCCTCTCTCTCTGCCTACTTGTGATCTCTGTCTGTCAAATGAATAAATAAAATATTTAAAAAAAAAGAAAAAAGAAAAAACCCTACTGGCTCAAGAGAAACTTTTGTCCCTCTCTTAAGTACATTGAATAATCCAAATTGGGAGTCTTTCCCAGAATAATTAGCAGAGATAATCTCAGTGACCCATCTATACGGTTGGGCAAACATCTGGTCTTCTTTCCACCCTCCGAACTGCATTTTTTCCCTCTGCAGTCCACCTTCTCTTTTAGTTCAGGATGCCATATAGACCTCATTTTACCTCACTAGATCTGGAACTCCTATGTCTGTGTGGATTCTCTATATGCACACTATAACATTTTTTTTTTCTTGTTATTCTGTCTCAGGTCAATTTTATACTTGGTCCAGCTAGAAGGACTTTTGAAAGGAGACAGGAAACCTTCCTCTAGGACATTTTCTTTTTCTTCTATTTTTCAGCTCTTCCACATTCCTATGTGTTGAGCACTCCTGGGGGAAATCATAGCTACAGGGATTAGCCTTACTTCAACCCTTTCTGTTTTTCAAACTCTAAGATTCTGGTAATAAAAATATATTTCATTTTATTGTGCAGTTTTTAACCTCTACGAATATTTCTTTCCTTCTCTAGTACCAAGTCACATTACTCAAATATCATGTCTCTTATAAACATGCATTGTCATTTCTCTACCTAGAGATAGTCTTTTCTAACTTGACTGCCATCTGATTGATCTATAATAATACCTCATATAATAACATGAATTTTTTTTTTCTGCAAATCTTCAGATGATGGTTTTCCATTGCAGTGTCCAGATAAAGTCACTTATTCAGGAATCCTTAAAATGTATGACACAGTGACTCTGGGGACATTGTGGCCTCTGTGGACCGAGATGGTAGCCATGCCTGCCTTGTAATGTAATATTATGATGTTCAAGAGTCTCATCAGGTTTAGGAAAGCCCAGAAGTCCTTTGATTATATCCACAAGAGATATGGAGATGGAAGGTAAACAAGAAAGGCCAGAATTACACAGAGACATAACACTGGGGCATCCATAGAACACCGTCACTCCCCAGAGTTTGTGGATAAAGCTCATCTGTTTCTATTTGGGGAAATACTGTTTTTAGAGACAGACCTATAGTACTCAATGTCACTGGACTGTTAATCTTCCCACAGAGAATGTTGTAAGAAGATAAATGAGAAAGAGTTTAGTGTAGACAGTCTGGTGATTCCTATTGAGCTCAGGAAATAATAAGGCCTGAATAAATAGTAATTCATGCTATTTCCAGATCCCCATTTTATTATTCTTTTCCCTTGTGCCATTTTACTGTGACCCAATGTGCATGCGCGGTTACTTTGTATTTCTTCTCACCAGGCTCATGGGGGTTCATATGTACTCACAGATTCATGTGTATTCTCTATCCTCCTGTCAGTAATTCATACGTTATATTTCTTACTTCTCTGGATTTTAAATCTTTGATATTTTCTAAAATGTTAAATAAGTGATGCTACAAGTTTTCATATATTTCAGACACTGCATTTCTTTTATTGCTAATGTGTCTGAGTGTCCTAACATATGCTGGAGAGACACTTGTGCCTTTTCACTCACATAAAGTAGTTGATTTAACTGATTGATTATTTTTATTTAGTATGGTTTTATTTATACAGTACGAAGGTTCTTCATAAAGTTAAAAACTTGATTTTGAGTTTTTCTTGTTGACTTGAAGGTGCTTCTTGCATATTCCAATCTAAAACTAATGCTAAATTCTGCCAATGGCTTCTGCCTTGGTCTTACCTGTTAATATTCTCCATGAGGGAAAAAAAAAAAAATCCTCCATATTGATGTGAAGTCATCCAAATTTTGCCCATTTTTGTAATTGTTGCTTTTAACATTTTTAACATTTTTTAACATTTTAAACATTTTTTCCCACCTTTTCCCTTGGATTTTAATCCCACAGATCTATTTTCTGGACTCATTTCCTGCCTAAGCTCTGAAAATCTAGAATAATGACCCTGTACGTATGTGTTGGCCACTCACCTTCCTTCCTTTCCCCCTTGGTTTCTTTTTTTTTTTTTTTTTTTAAAGATTTTATTTATTTGTCAGAGAGAGAGCGAGCGAGAGCGAGTACAGGCAGAGTGGAAGGCAGAGTCAGAGGGAGAAGCAGGCTCCCTGCGGAGCAAGGAGCCCGATGTGGGACTCAATCCCAGGACGCTGGGATCATGACCTGAGCCGAAGGCAGCTGCTTAACCAACTGAGCCACCCAGGCGTCCCTCCCCCTTGGTTTCTGAGTGATGTCTAACTCTTGGCTTTTTCCAGCCTGGTCCATCTCAACCTCTAAACACTAGTTTTATAATTTTCCTTAAAAATGAACACAGTTCATTCTTTCTTTCCCTTTCTTGTTATTTCTCTTTTCTATTAGAGAGCCAGTGCCATTAACTTCAAAATGACCTTGAAATTGCATAGAAGTAATCTTCTTTCATATTTTCCACAACATTCGTTTCCATATCATCTTGTCCATCTTGGAATAGTATGAATGTTCCCTGAAATGAAAAATTATGGGTCTTGGGCCATGTTAGTAAATTTTAGTGCAAGAAAATAATCAACAAAACTAAAAGACAACGTATGGAATGGAAAAAGATCTTTGTAAATGGCGTATCTGATAAAGGGTTAATATCCAAAATATATAAAGAACATATCACACACAACACCCTAAAAACAAATAATCCGGTTAAAAAATGAGCAGAAGACATGAATAGGCATTTTTCCAAAGAAAACATACAGATGGCTAACAGATGCATGGGGAGATGCTCATCACTCATCATCAGGGAAATACAAATCAAAACCATGATGAGATACCTCACACCAGTTGGAAAGTGTAGAAGTAACAACACAGGAAACAACAGATGTTGACAAGAATGTCAAGAAAAGGGAACACTCTTATACTACTGGTGAGCATGCAATCTGGTACAGCCACTCTGAAAGACAGTATGGAGGTTCGTCATGAAGTTAAAAATAGAGCTACCCTACAACCTAGCAATTGCACTACTAGATATTTACCCAAAGGATACAAAAATACGATTTAAGGGGGCACATGCATCCTGGTGTTTATAGCAGCATCATCAACAATAGCCATACTATGGAAAGAGCCCAAATGCCCATCAACTGATGAATGGGTAAAGAAGAATAATTTACAGAGAGAGAGAGAGAGAAATATTACTCAGACATCAAAGAGAATGAAATTTTGCCATTTTTGCAATGACTTAGATGTAACTAGAGTGTATTATGCTAAGTAAAACAAGTTAGTCAAAGAAAGATAAATACTATATGATTTCACTCATATATAGAATTTAAGAAACAAAAGAAGTGAACATGGAGGAAGGGGGAAAAAGAGAGGTAGGCAAAGCATAAGAGACTCTTAACTATAGAGAACAAACTGAAGATTGATGGAGGGGTGGTGGGGGGGATTGGGTAACAGGGTGATGGGTATTAAAAAGGACATTTATTGTCATGAGCACTGTAAGTAATGAGTACTAAATTCTACTCTTGAAACCAATATTATACTATATATTAATTAACTAGAATTTAAATAAAAACTTGAAGGAAAAAAAAAGAAAACATACCATATGTACTTCAGTTGCATAAAGTAGTAATTTCTAGCTTATTCAAGTAAAAGGACGTGTTTTGGACAAGCTTTCTATCTACTTGTATAAGGATAATTTTGCTTTTAGCAATTGTATATTGAAAAAAATGCATTATGAAAAGTATAGTTGTCACAAAGTAATATTGAATTAATTGGACATTATTAATCATAGAATTTATATACTCTGAAAAACACATATACACATGTAAAATTTTATTTGAGTAATCTACAAAAGATGCTTGGTAAATGCTTGAAACTTATATACTGTTTACAGTGAGTCCATGGCTCTCCAGGAATCAGAACCCCACAGGTTGGGAACCACTGACATAATGGATTTTTTTTTTTTTTTTTTTTTTTTGGTCTTCTTGATCTCTGTTTTCATCATCCTCCAAATATTCCTTTTCTACTTCTATTTGATTTTTAATAAATCTGTTTTGGCATATAATGGATAGATAAAGAATTTTTATTATGAAATAAAAGTGATAGCCTAATTTTATGCCCATAGCACTAACATTATTTTGAATAAATGATAAGTGGTTTTAGGAAATTAGGATGTTCTGTGACAATTATGACTCTAACTGAAAAAAGTTGGTCTTGATCATAATACTAAATCTGAGTTTGGTTTCACATAAGTTACCATGTAATTCTACCAGGTTATGTTGCCAGCCTCAAGGAGTTAGAATTTTTCCTTATACTAATTTAGACCACAACCAGCTTGCTCCAAAGAGTTCATATGGAGACATAACTTTAGCTAATGAAAACAGGGATTAAAGTTTGCCTCAAAAGGCCTGTGAGCTAATCTAAATACTCTGTGGCGTTTGCCATGACAGAAAATCTTGTCTCTATTTTTAAAGCTATTCCTTTCACCAGTGTTCATTTGCCAAAGTTATGGTGTTAGATACTTTAGAGCTCAGAGAGAAAAGTTTGGTCATCTCTCCACAAATTATTTCCTAAACTTAAAGTTAAGCCCACTTTCTTGAGTTATCCTATGGAAAATGTTTCATCTTAAATTTATTCAGCCAAGATTTAGTGATGTTTAAAAGTGTTTCTGTAATGTCCCTAAAGACTTATTCTGATTTTTTTTTCTGTTCTTCCATTTTGTCATCATGGAAATATTGATGGACTCCAAGAAAAAAAAAAAAAAAAGTGAGCTTTTGAGTTTATTTAATTCAAATATTTTAGTTAAACTTTTGGAAAATATTTAATATGCAACTTTTAAGATAAAGAGTACATCATGATGATTTATAACATTAATAAATATTAGCTAATGACTTCCAAAGGTATGCAAATCACAGGACAGTATACATTTTAACAACTCCCCATCTAACCTAAATAAGAGATTTCACTGTTCATATGTGTAATATTTATCCCCAAAAATCTTTTGCTAACTTACATTCATATTAAAGCATATGCAAGTCTCTGTATCTTAACAACCTCAGTAGCACTGGATTCTGGTAACCATGTTTTATGTTTCCAGTTGTATACCAAATACAAAGTTGTATTTGACCTACTATTCTAAATTTTGTGATTATTTAATTTTAAATGAAATTGAACATATTTTAATATTTATTGACTATTTTAATTTCTTTTTTAAAATTTTATTTATTTATCTGATAGAGAAAGACACAGCAAGAGAGGGAACACAAGCAGGGGAAGTGTGAGAGCGAGAAGCAGACTCCCCACCAAGCAGGGAGCCTGATGCAGGGCTTAATCCCAGCACCCCAGGATCATGACCTGAATCTAAGGCAGATGCTTAACAACTAAGCAACCCAGACATACTGACGATTTAAATTCTGTATTGTTTTTATTGGTTTATATTGTTTTTTTTTTTTTTATCATATTGATTTTCAATGTATTTTGCCTGAGTAAACTAGTTTTGTCATGTGTTGAATTACAAATGCTTAAGAGTTGGATATTTCTTACTGTTTTTATGTATCTCTATATGTGTATGTGTGTTTGTATCAAATTACTGATTTTCATTTTATGAACTCATTTTCTGTCCATATCTGGAACCAATAGCTTATTTAAAAATGTTTTTTAAAAGAACAGTTTTTCCTTAAGTTTACAGTTTTAGTTTTATATGTATGATATTGGTATAAATATAAATAATTTTGGAATATTGTAACAACTGTGTTTGTGTTAAGAAATTAGGTATAGGGCAGGGGAATGAGGTCAATAGGTGATGGGCATAGTGTGGTGAGCACCCAGTTTGTATGTGGGTAGTGAATCACTAAATCCTACACCTGAAATTCAAGTTGCACTATATGTTAGCTAACCGAAATTTAAATAAAAACTTGAAATAAAAAGAAATTAGGCATATATTTATCTCTAAAATTGCTAAATGATTATTAAATAATCTCTATTTTCTGAAAGAATTTAAATGGCCCTAAAAATTCATTAAATGTATTCATTTTTTCTATATATCTACTGTTAGTTCTGTACTTAAGATTCTGTTATACTGAGATGTGTGAGTGTGGGTGTTCCTTTTTCTTATATCTTATTGTACAAAATATTGTTGGTTTATATGTATTTTATTAATTTTAGAAACTACTCCCAAGCTTTCCTTGAAATGTATTTTTTTAAAGATTTATTTATTTATTTATTTATTTTAGAGCATCTCTCTCTAAAGCTGGCAAAGGGGCAGAGGAAGAGAAAGAGATAGAGAAAGAATCTTCAAGCAGACTCTCCGCTTAGAGAGGAGTCTAACGTAGGGCTCAATCCAGGACCCTGAGATCATGACCTGGGCTAAAATAATGAGTTGGAGATTTAACCAACTGAGCCACTCAAACACCCTTGGAAATGTAGTTTTTAAATTCTTTTATTTCTCTTTTAATCTTCTCTAAGAAAGTATAAAAATTTTGTGAAGTTAAATATATTGTTGTTTAGTCAGTGAAACTATGGAAATGTTTTAGGAGAACAGATACAGTTATGTACAGTAGAAACATATTTCTATTTCAGGTGTATGCCCTTACAACCACTACCTGAGTTTTAATGATGTTTTTTCCTTTGTTTTTTTAGGGAGAGAGTGAGTGAGAACAGTGAGAAGGGACACCCACTTGCGCCCTGGGTGGGGGAGGGACAGAGAGCAGAAGAGAGAATCTCGAGCAGGGAGCCTGACCCTAAAACCCAAAGATCATGACCTGAGTGGAAAGAGAGGCGAACACTCAGCTGCCTGAGACACGGAGACACCCAGACACCCCTAATGCTTATAATTTTAACAAATTGTTAGAAAAGAAATTACTGAATATAACATTTAGAGTCAGTTTGAAGTCACTATGAACATTATTTTCTTCCATCTCATATGAACATTTTAATTAATTTTTAAATTCATCTCATTGACTAATTAAGAAATAACATTAAATTATTAACATATAGTGAAAGTTCTTGACTTTTTCCATACTTTAAAGAAAATTAGGACAAAACCCTATGAAAAATCTTTTTTTTTTTACATAATCATTGCTGTTTTAAACTCCATCTCTTTGATTGTAAGTTGAATGGGAAAAAATTACTTCTTAAATAGATTCAGACTGGTGATTCTTTTCAGTTCACAAAGAGGCACGAATAATCCATTATATGTTTTAAACCAGATTCGTTTACAATGTAGCCTCATTTACATTATGGAAATTACTTACAAGCTTTTAATCATTTAACAATTTTTCCTTATTTTTGAGTTGTTGTGAAATCTACATTTGATACACATTTAGATGTATTTTAATGGGAAGTAGGAAAAAGGGCAAATGTAATATTGTAAACCCAAAGCCATATTACCTTTGAAGATTGCAAGTTATTTTTATTTTCAATCCACTGCACCATTCATGATTTGTTCAAATCTTGAGTTCCCAAAATATAAAGACTCCAAAGGAATCTTATAAGGAGATGAACTACTTACCAAGTTTGCTCTCAGAAGCTATGGACAGAGTTCCACAAAGTAGTAAAGATCAGCTCTATCTAGCCCATATGCAGGAGTATTTTTCCTAATTTGGTGAATAGAATGAGAATGATGAAGATAAGTTGTTGCTACAGATTAAAAAAGATAACAGTATCCTCTCTCTTAAAGATCCTCAAGAATGACAATTTTACATAGTTACCAGTACAGACTAGGTTTTATTACTTTCCCAAGTGGCTAGTGATCTGACCTCACATTAATTATTAAGTAAACATGGTTTGCCATCAGTAGGAAAGCCCCTACAAAAAAAGAAAAGTTTTTGCCTTGCTGATATTTATCAAATCTAGAAAAGATAAAAGAAATTCCTATAAAGCAGATCAGTGAAACATTTATTCTACACAATAAAGGATATGAATTTCTGTAAGACTCAAATAAGATTGTCAGGTTGGTAGTTATTTAGAGATATGTTAAAAAAAAGTGATAGAAGTTCTTCTGAGAAGCAGGAAACAGAGTTGTCTATTGACAAATTAATGTGAAGACAAGGATGATGATGCCTTGGAATGACTCTACATCAAACTACAAACCAGTCTGAAAACATCACTTAATGTTGGAAACCAACTGTAATGTCTACATTGATCAAGGCAACCATAGAAAGTGGTGATAAAATTGTACCTCCAGGGATGAATGTACACTGTGTGTTTGGATGGCTTTTTTGTAGGTATTCTTTTCAAGTTAAACTTTTCTGGACAATTGTGAATATTACTTTTTATAGGCAGAAATGATAATGAAATGTGACAAATGACTCTACTATCAGAGCTTCAAACTTGGGTTTGATTACTATTGATTACCATTTTTTTAAAAGATTTTATTTATTTATTTGACAGAGAGAGATCACAAGCAGGCAGAGAGGCAGGCAGAGAGATACAGGAAGGGAAGCATGCTCCCTGCTGAGCAGGGAGCTGGATGGGGAGCTTGATCCCAGGACCCTGGGACCATGACCTGAGCCAAAGGCAGAGGCTTTAACCCACTGAGCCACCCAGGTGCCCCTTGATTACCATTTTTGATACTTACAAATCCTTCAAGTAATGGCATATCCTATAAGTCTCGGTTTTCAATTGCCTTATTTTTAACTTTATTAAATAAATATATTCCTCCCCTCTCCCCGCCTGAAATTTTCTACATGTAAACCACTTGCGTCTCTGTAATCTAAAGTGCTTCACTCCCTCTTCTTGGAGAACCACTTCTGAATTCTGCCATGGATCTGTTGGGTCTTCACACTGTAGATGATAGGGTTCATCGGCGGTGGGAAGATGATGTAGGTGTTGCCCATGAGGACATGGACTGCAGGAGAGAGGTGCTTTCCAAAACGGTGCACCATAGTCAGACCAATGATTGGGATATAGAAAACTAGAACTGCACAGATGTGGGAGACACAGGTCTGCAAGGACTTGAATCGCTCCTCCCGGGATGCAATAGTCAATACTGAGTGCAGGTTCAAGATGTAGGAGACCAGAATGAACACTGCATCCAAAAACAGTGTGCAGATCACCAGAGCCAAGGCATAGAAGCTCTTGAAGCGGATGTCAGAGCAGGCGAGCCGAAGTAGGTCCTGGTGCAGGCAGAAAGAGTGGGAGAGGATGTGGGAATGGCAATAGTGAAAAAACTTGAGGCGGATTATGGGAGCAAGGATGAATGCAAAACTCCTAACCCAAATTCCCAGCCCAATTATTATTATTATTATTATTATTATTATTATTATTATTATTTTTGACAAAGAGAGAGAGGTCACAAGTAGTCAGAGAGGCAGGCAGAGAGAGGAGGAAGCAGGCTCCCGGCTGAGCATAGAGCCTGATGCGGGGCTCGATCCCAGGACCCCAGGATCATGACCTGAGCCGAAGGCAGAGGCCTTAACCCAATGAGCCACCCAGGTGTCCCCCGAGCCAATCTTAATGATTCTGGCACTGGTTAGTATGGACGTATACCTCAGAGGATTATAGACTGCTGTAAAGCGATCAAAATCCATGGCCAGAAGAACTCCAGACTCTGAGAGACAGACCATGGATGAAATAAGTTTGGGCAATGCAGGCATCCAGGCTGACTTCCTGACTGAGTCCCCACAAGATCCCCAGCACTGTCCATACTGTGGACAGCCCCATGCATAGGTCAGTGAGGGCCAGCATGACCAGGAAGTAGAACATGGGCTGATGCAGGCTCGGCTCTGTCCGAATCACGTGCAGCACCAGGCAGTTCCCTGAGAGTACCATAGCATAGATACAGGAGGAAGGGATGGAGAGCCAAGGGTATTCATTCCCGTTCCAGGCCAGGGAAGCCTGTTAGGAGAAATGTTGAGGAATTGGTGCCGTAAGGTGGAAAAGCAAGCATGGATGATGTGAGGTATTTTCTCTATGAGTCAATGTTGGTGTCCATTTGCTAGGTAACTTTCATACAACTTGTATTCTCATATAGGATCAATCCGAGCAAAACTGGTGTATGTATGTAATACAGAATTCTTTAAATTAAAAAGTCACATTTATTGTTGTTCACATCTGTTATCCAAGTACCCCTCGACATTTAGGAATCTTGTTTTATTTCTACCTAGAAAAATATGGAGCGTAGATGAAGGAAAAAGTGATCATAAATAGATTTTGTCTTTTCTCAAGCAACTAGCAATTATGATAAATTTTGACTTTCCAGATGTCTACTAATCTTTCAGAGTATTTGTAAAAAGTTATTCTTCATCTTTTGAATGCTGTTCAGTCTGTCTCTTCATACAACCAGTGATTCCATCTTTCTCTTCTATCTGCCAATTACTGCTCAAGTCTCAACTCAATTGCAAAAACTCCAAGATACATTTGTTTCTCTGCTCTGAAGAAAGTAGATCGTATCTTTGTAAGTGCTTATACCAAGAGAGAGCTGGAGGGCGGTAGTATATAACATCAGGGAAGATATGGATATAAATGGACCGCATGTCCCTAGAGATATTCTGTTCACATTTCAAAGGAGTCATCATCTGCCTGCAATCTGGAATTAGCCATGGGGAATGCACTTGTTTTATTTAACAGACACATACTCCATTTAAAGTTCAAACACTGTTTTAAAACTATTAAACTATTAAACTATTAAAAACTATTACAGAAACTAATATAACACTGTACGTTAGTTATACTTCAGTTGTGAAGTAGATAATACCACACAAACCCTACGTAGTGGGCACTATTGTGAGCCCTCGTTATAGATGACTACATTGAGTTCAAGAGAGATTAAGCAGCTTGCTAAAGTCACACTGTAAGTGAAGATTTGAAATCCTTGCCGGCTGACTCCAAGGCACATGCTTTGAACTACTCATCTCTCTGTCTTCAATTTTATTGGGATCACTTCAATGCCTGTTGCTTTCATAAAGCATGAGGTTTAAAGGTTTCAGGAGTTCTCTCTAATCTTTAAATTTACACTAAGAGTATCTCATTTATCAGTTCTATTTGCTTTCTGCAAGATCATCAGTGAGTTTCAGATCCTCTATCATATTGCCTTCCTTCACAAACCAGGCTTTCAACTCTCACCAGCTACCACAAGGTAGATATTCTGTTTCTTCTGTTGCTCTGGAGACTTTCCAGTCTTTGTGAGCAACTGATTCTCATCAATCACTAATTTTCTCAATTAGAGCTTCTCTCCAGCTCCTGTCGGCTTTACTGAGGTAGAGTGGACTCATAGCATTGTGTAAATTTGAGGTGCACAACATGTTGATTTGATATTTTACATATTTCAAAATGATTACCGCCATAACATTAGCTAACGCACAGTTAAATTTATTTTTAAGTATTTTATTGTTTCTATGCTATTGTAAATGGATTGATGTCCTTATTTCTTTTTCAGATGTTTTGCCATATCCTGTAACTTAACTGAATTTATTGATTCATTCTAGCTGTTTTTTTTCTGTTTGTTTCTTTTGTTTCTGTGTCATCATCAGGATATTCTCTATATAACATAATATCTGCCAACAAAGACAATTTTACTTCGTCATTTCTTATTGGGATGCCTTTTCCGCCTTTTCTTGTCTGATTGCTCTGTCTAGGATTTCCAATTATGTAGAATAGAAGGAGGGAGAATGGCCACAATTGTCTTATTTCTGATCTTAGAAGAAAAACTCAAACTTTTTGCTGTTGAATATAATATTGGCCATGGGTTTGTCGTATATGGCCTTTATTATGTTGAGGTATGTTTCTTTTGTACTCAATATATTGAGAGTTTTTATCATGAAAGGATGATGTATTTTGTCAAATGCTTTTTCTGCCTCTACTGAGATGATTATATGATTTTGTCTTTTATTATATTAATGTGTTGTATCACAGTTATTAATTTGCATATGTTGACTTATTCTTTCATCCCAGGGATAAATGCCACTGAATCTTGATGTATGCTTTTTTTAATATACTGTTCCTGCTTTGTGTGTTCAGAGTGCTAATATTTTATCAAGAATTTTTTCAAATGTATTCATCAGGACTGTTGGTCTATAGTTTCTTTTCTTGTAGTGTATTAATCTAGGTTTGGTATTAGGATTATGTTGGCCTTGTAAAATGAGTCTGGAGGTGTTCCTTCCTCTTCAAGCTTTTGAAAGAGTTTGAGAGGGTTGGCATTAATTCTTTTTTAAATATTTAGTAGAGTTCACCATCACATCTGATCCTGGGCTTTTCTGTATGCAATGATGGATTACTGATTCAACCTCTTTATTCATCATTGGTCTGTTCAAATTTTCTATTTCTTCATGATTCAGTCTTTGTAAGTTTTATGTTTTAGGGAATTTATCCTCTTCTTCTACGTTATCCAGCTTGTTGGTGTATAATGTCTGTAGAAGTCTCTCATTATTTTTTGTGTTTCTCTAGTATCAGTGCTAATGTCTCATCTATCTATGATTTTATTCACTTGAGTCTCCTCTTATGTTCTTCATAGTCTAGCTAAAAGTTTGTAAATTTTGTTTATCTTTTACAAAAATGGCTTAGTTTCATTGCTCATTTCTACATTTTTTTCATCTCCAATTCTTTTCTTTCTGCTATGATTTTTGCTCATTCTTCCTTCTTTCTTTCTTCCTTCCTGTCAACTTGGGCTTAGTTTGTTCTGTTTCTAGTTTATTTTTTTTCCAATGGTATTAAATTTTATTTGAGAAACATGATTTTTTAAAATATTTTATTTTTTTAAAACATGTATTTTTATCCCCAGGGGTACAGGTCTGTGAATTGCCAGGTTTACACACTTCACAGCACTCAGCAAAGCACATACCCTCCCCAATGTCCATAACCCCACCCACCCAATCCCAACCCCCCTCCCCCCAGCAACCCTCAGTTTGTTTTGTAAGATTAAGAGTCACTTATGGTTTGTCTCCCTCCCAATCCCATCTTGTTTCATTGATTCTTCTCCTACCCACTTAAGCCCCCATGTTGCATCACCACTTCCTCATATCAGGGAGATCATATGATAGTTGTCTTTCTCTGCTTGACTTATTTTGCTAAGCATGATACGTTCTAGTTCCATGCCATGTTGTCGCAAATGGCAAGATTTCATTTCTTTTGATGGCTGCATAGTATTCCATTGTGTATATATACCACATCTTCTTGATCCATTCATCTGTTGATGGACATCTAGGTTCTTTCCATAGTTTGGCTATTGTGGACATTGCTGCTATAAACATGTGGGTGCATGTGCCCCTTTGGATCACTAAGTTTGTATCTTTAAGGTAAATACACAGTAGTGCAATTGCTGGGCCATAGGGCAGTTCTATTTTCAACATTTTGAGGAACCTCCATGCTGTTTTCCAGAGTGGCTGCACCAGCTTGCATTCCCACCAACAGTGTAGGAGGGTTCCCCTTTCTCCGCATCCTCGCCAGCATCTGTCATTTCCTGACTTGTTGATTTTAGCCATTCTGACTGGTGTGAGGTGATATCGCATTGTGGTTTTGATTTGTATTTCCCTGATGCTGAGTGATATGGAGCACTTTTTCATGTGTCTAGCCTCAGCAATCAGACAACAAAAGGAAATTAAAGGCATCCAAATCGGCAAAGAAGAAGTCAAATTATCACTCTTCGCAGATGATATGATACTATATGTGGAAAACCCAAAAGACTCCACTCCAAAACTGCTAGAACTTATACAGGAATTCAGTAAAGTGTCAGGATATAAAATCAATGCACAGAAATCAGTTGCATTTCTCTACACCAACAACAAGACAGAAGAAAGAGAAATTAAGGAGTCCATCCCATTTACAATTACACCCCAAACCATAAGATACCTAGGAATAAACCTAACCAAAGAGGCACAGAATCTGTACTCAGAAAACTATAAAGTACTCATGAAAGAAATTGAGGAAGACACAAAGAAATGGAAAAATGTTCCATGCTCCTGGATTGGAAGAATAAATATTGTGAAAATGTCTATGGTACTTAAAGCAATCTACACATTTAATGCAATTCCTATCAAAGTACCATCCATCTTTTTCAAAGAAATGGAACAAATAATTCTAAAATTTATATGGAACCAGAAAAGAACTCGAATAGCCAAAGGGATATTGAGAAAGAAAGCCAAAGTTGGTGGCATCACAATTCCGGACTTCAAGCTCTATTACAAAGCTGTCATCATCAAGACAGCATGGTACTGGCACAAAAACAGACACATAGATCAATGGAACAGAATAGAGAGCCCAGAAATAGACCCTCAACTCTATGGTCAACTAATCTTTGACAAAGCAGGAAAGAATGTCCAATGGAAAAAAGACAGCCTCTTCAATAAATGGTGCTGGGAAAAGTGGACAGCCACATGCAGAAAAATGAAATTGGACCATTTGCTTACACCACACACAAAAATAGACTCAAAATGGATGAAGGACCTCAATGTGAGAAAGGAATCCATCAAAATCCTTGAGGAGAACACAGGCAGCAACCTCTTCGACCTCAGCCGCAGCAACATCTTCCTAGGAACAACGCCAAAGGCAAGGGAAGCAAGGGCAAAAATGAACTATTGGGATTTCATCAAGATCAAAAGCTTTTGCACAGCAAAGGAAACAGTTAACAAAATAAAAAGACAACTGACAGAATGGGAGAAGATATTTGCAAACGACATATCAGATAAAGGACTAGTGTCCAAAATCTATAAAGAACTTAGCAAACTCCTCACTCAAAGAACAAATAATCCAATCTAGAAATGGGCAGAGGACATGAACAGACATTTCTGCAAAGAAGACATCCAGATGGCCAACAGACACACGTTTCTAGTTTCTTGAGGCAAAAAGTGAAATTGTTTATTAGAAATACTAGTTTCTTAATGCTGGTGTTTATGGCTATAGAATTCCCTCTTAGAACTGATTTTGTTAATTGCATAGGTTTTAATTATAGCATGTTTTACTACCAAATATGAAGTCTATTTGAGTCTTATTCCGAAACTTTTAAATATGTAGGGAAGAAACCCTCTCTATTTAGTGTTTAAACTGTACTTTGCTTTGCCCCTGTGGGTCTCTTTTTTCTCACAGGTTATATATTATTTCAAAATTTCCAGAAAACAGAAGAAATGAAGATGAAAGAAGGATGAGAAAAGTTAAGAATGATTTCTGGGTATATTGTTAACAAAACCTTTGTCATTTTTTCCTGAGAAAAAGATAATTTTTCTTCCCTTAATTTTTCTGAATTGTATCTGTTCAGTATTTTGGTTCTACATGGGAGCTCAGTTCTAATATCTTCAACATCTTTCCTATATTTCTGAAATGAGTGTGGGGACATGAGTCTTGTGTAGTTAACATGAACCACAGTTTCTGTATTGTTAATATTGTTAGTGTAAGCAAACAATGTGATTTGTGGCACATATTCTTGTGGATTTCATTTACCTTTTAAATCTTGGCTTCTGGAAATTAAAAAAGGTTTTACTTAAATGTGTATCCAGTGTTTCTAAGTGTGTATCTAATGTGTATCTAAGTGTTTATACCAGAGCGAAGTTCAAATATTTATTCCACAACATTAAAGGAAATCAAAGTCTCTCCACAGTTTCTGTAGTGTAGTGTTCCTAAACTAGAGATTTTTATTTTCTGTTTTAAAAATTAACATGTAATGTATTATTTACCCCAGGGGTACAGGTCTGTGCATAGTCAGACTTACACACTTCACAGCACTCACCATAGCACATACCCTCCCCAATGTCCAAAACCCCACCACCCTCTCCCGATCCCCTCTCCCCAGCAACCCTCAGTTTGTTTTGTGAGATTAAGAGTCTCTTATGGTTTGTCTCCCTCCCAATCCCATCTTGTTTCATTTTTTCTTTCACTACTGCTCAAACTCCCCACTTTGCCTCTCAAATTATTCATATCAGGGAGATCATTGATAACTGTCTTTCTCTGATTGACTTATTTTGCTCAGCATAATACCCTCTAGCTCCACCCACATTGTTACAAATGGCAAGATTTCATTTCTTTTGATGGCTGCATAGTATTTCATTGTGTATATATACACCACATTTTCTGTATCCATTCATCTGTTGATGGACATCTAGGTTCTTTCCAAAGTTTGGCAGTTGTGGACATTGCTGCTATAAATATTCGGGTGCACATGCCCCTTCAGACCATTACATTTGCCTTAGTCCTTTTGGCTAAGATCAAGTGTAGTATCAAAACCAGAGTTTTTTAATACATTGAAAATGATCAGGTTGGATGACTTAAACATTTTAAACAATAAATATTTTAAAATTGTTTTCTAAGGTAGAAAGATTATGCAGTTAGGTTGAAAGACTCACATTTAAGTAATTGGAACATTATTAAATGCCATAGCTATGTGATTTTCAGGAAGTTTCCAGTACATATCTCTAACCACGTGTCATTATGTAGTTTTAGATTCTAAGTAAAACTAAGTGGTAAAACCCATGTTAAGTTTTATTTAGCCTACTATATCTAAAATATTATGTCAATATGTAGTCAATATAAATATTTTTGAAGAGACATTTTAAACCATTCTTTCCCAACTAAGTCTTTCATCTGGTCTGTAATTTGTACTTACATAACATCTCAATTTGGCTTGCCACATTCCAAGTACAAAATAGGCCCTGGTGGCTCATGGATAACATATTAAAGAATGCCACTCTAACCTCAGTTTCTTCATCTCTGAAATGGAAACAATTACAATTTACTTGTATTAAGTGTTTGCTTTATGTCATTCGTGATTCTAAATGTTTTACAATTTCATCTAACTTAATTGTCAGGACAATCCTATGAAGTAATGTCATCATCCCCACTTTAGATGAGGCTAAGTATCCTGCCCAGGGACAGAGTACTCACAGGTGTTGGAGAAGGGTTTCCAAACCAGAAATCCTGGTTTATAAGCACATTTTTTATCTACTGACATTAAAATAAAAGATATGTGTGTTCAGTAATTCTATAAATTTAAATAGATAGCAGACATACTCTAATTCTGAGAATTAAATATTGCTAAAATTCCTACTGCAATTTAAATGCTAAAAAAAAAGTGCTTGGTGTAATTGCTATTATCAAAGTAGAGACTCAGATTTCAAGCAGCTTATAATAATTATCAACCTTACACAAAACTATTGACTTTGAAGAATGTTTTATTTGCTAGCACATGAAGTCTTTGAATAGTGAAGTCATGTTATCAAAAACAGAAGGAAAATTGTAACTGAAATGGAGGGAAATAAAATAAAATTTATGTTAATAACAATAGGCTGTTTTCTATAGAATATATCTGCTGCCCTTCAAAAAACATGTAAGGACTCATTAGGGAGGGAGCAAGCTACAAGACATTTCTTGATCTCTCTGTCTGACATTTACTCCAAATCTCCCTGGACAGAGAATTGTAATTGCAAACATGCACTTGTGAGACTATTCAGATTTGGTGGAGTGGAGAGTCTGCCCTGCAAACACTGCCTCGGGGTTTGCCTTCGTTACCCCAAAGGAACACAGCCCTGTAATTCACTCACTCCCAGCCCCTCCTGGGGTTCAGGCTTTACTCTAGTGATTCCCAGACCTGCATAAATTTTGTTTCTCCTAGAATGGCCCTGCCACTGGGACAAAAGGAGGAAGAACAAGATCCATTTTCAAGATTGGCGCGACCATCTCTACTGTGAGTGACAGTTGTTCATTTTAAGGCAGCAAAAACAACATGTCAGAATGGACAACATGACTGAGAAATGAATTCTCCAAGTGACTGAGTGTCTTATGTAACAGGCAGAGGTTAATCTTATAGCCCGTGGCAGTGATTTGCAATTTAATTCACCAGGTTTTATTTTTTGTTTTTGTTTTTGTTTTTTTTTTAATTCATCAGGTTTCAAATGCAAAAACTAAAATGTGTTTTCTTTTTCTACTTGGTGTACTTAAACTTCATTATTATACCTTCACATGCCAGAAATCATTTTTTTCTCTGTTATTTTTAGTATATAGCATTGAAATAGAAGGTGACAGTGAGATTGTGTATATGGACATGGATTCCTCTGATAGGGTAATGACCTAATAACAAGGAGGTTTCACATGTAGGCATAATGGAGTTTGTTTCAGAGTAAATGCAGTTTCGGTAAAAAAGCATTGGTCTTATGTAAAATGAGTTGTAGTGCCAAATCCAGTCATTCTTTCTATGGCTTTTCCCTCTAAGTTTATATTAAGGGATGGAAAACACTAAGGATACTTAATAAGCTATTCCCATAAATATATATGTGTATACACATACACATAAAGACAGACAAACACACACTTTTTATTTTTTTCTGAGAGGTTTCTGTTTTTATAGATTAATGTCTGTTCAAGCTGGTTCCAAAGACAGTAACTCCACCTTTCTCCTTGCGGGTTTCCCTGGCCTGGAACGGGAATACCCTTGGCTCTCCATCCCTTTCTCCTGTATCTATGCTATGGTACTCTCAGGGAACTGCCTGGTGCTGCACGTGATTCGGACAGAGCCGAGCCTGCATCAGCCCATGTTCTACTTCCTGGCCATGCTGGCCCTCACTGACCTATGCATGGGGCTGTCCACAGTACACACAGTCCTGGGCATCCTATGGGGGCTCAACCAGGAGATTGGTCTGGATGCGTGCATTGCTCAAGCCTTCTTTGTTCATGGTCTATCATGCATGGAGTCTGGTGTCCTACTGGCCATGGCCTTTGATCGCTTCACTGCAATCTCCAAACCTCTGAGATATACATCCATTCTCACCAATACAAGAATCATCAGCATTGGTGTGGCCATTTTAGGGAGGATTTTCCTCACTGCTCCCATTGTCCGCCTAAAGTTCTTTGATTACTGCCGCCCCCACATCCTCTCCCACTCTTTCTGCCTGCACCAGGACCTACTTCGGCTCGCCTGCTCTGACATCCGCTTCAACAGCTTCTATGCCTTGGCCCTGGTGATCTGCACACTGTTTTTGGATGCAGTGCTCATTCTGGTCTCCTACATCTTGATCCTGCACTCAGTATTGACTATTGCATCCCGGGACGAGCGATTCAAGTCCTTGCAGACCTGTGTCTCCCACATCTGTGCAGTTCTAGTTTTCTATATCCCAATCATTGGTCTGACTATGGTGCACCGTTTTGGAAAGCACCTCTCTCCTGTGGTCCACGTCCTCATGGGCAACATCTATATCCTTTTCCCACCCTTGATGAACCCCATCATCTACAGTGTCAAAACCCAACAAATACGTATTAGGATCCAGAGATGGTTCACTAAACCAAACTAAGTACTGGAGGTTAATGTGTTCTAAGGAAAGGAAGGGAGTGTTTGCAATAGGAATGACGTATTATAACATGTGGCAGAAATAATACATTTATATGGAATATTTAACAGATTAAAAGCATACTTTAGAAAATAGTCATTTTCTAACTTAGTTTTCACCAAAGCTAGAGAAATATGCAGAGGATGTGTTACTGATCTCATTCCCAAATTTTAAAATTCAGTATGATGTTAATTACTACAGTGAGTTATATTCCGTAGTGTGTCAATGAGCACTTGCCTGGGTAATTCCCAAGTTTACAGTACCATTCATGCTTCTTGACTTCTAATTCAGAGTGTGATTTTATTTTCTCATGTAACTGGTATATTTGTACATTTCCTATGTATGAAATGAATAGCCTTTATATATTATCAGTTATTGCAAGTTGAGTCTGTTAAGGTTGTTGAGAGGAAATTTTTACTCTATCCTTCAAGGTTCTCTTAAACTGGTCTAAAAATTAAATTGGCATGAGACAGATTAACAGGAAAAAAAAAAATTTAACCCCATGCACGTAGAGGCCCAGTAGTAAACTTCAGACCCTAAGAAATGACCAACGCATGAAGTGGTGGTTTTTTTCTTTGTTTTGTTTTGGGTATTTTTGTGTGTTAAGATGTTATTTATTTGAGAGAGAGAAAGAGAGCAGGAGAAGAAGGAGAGAGAATCTGAAGCGGACTCCATGCTGAGCACAAGAACCCCAGCAGGGATCCCATGACTGAGAGATCATGACCTGAGCTGATACCAACAGTCGAACACTTAACCGACTGAGCCACTGAGGCTCCCCAGCATGAAGTGTTTGTTCATTTTAGACAAAGAATAATTTATCTGTGAGGAATGGATGGGACAAAGAAAATTTATGCTCAGGAGCTTCAACTAATAAGGAATTGTAATTTGGACTAGAATCTGGGCTGAGATAATGTGTTAGTAGTAGTTACAAGCTGTATTTATTTATTTATTTATTTATTTATTCACTTATTTGACAGACAGAGATCACAAGCAGGTAGACAGGAGGGCAGACAGAGAGGAGAAAGCAGGCTTCCGACTGAGCAGAGAGCCCAATGCCAGGCTCCATCCCAGGACCCTGAGATCATGACCTGAGTTGAAAGCAGAGACTTTAACCCACTGAGCCACCCAGGAGCCCCTGTATTTATTTTTATCTTTCTATTTTTTCACAAGGTTTATTTATATAGGCTCCTTTGGCCTTATATGCCCTACATTCCCTACCTCGTATGATAAGGATCTCTCATTACCTCTTGGTGCAGACAGGGTACCTTTCCCAAGGGAGATGGACCTCGAGCTTTCTGGAGACAAAGAAGAGTCAGTATTCTTATACTGGCTGTTTCTTAAATTACTTCAATTCATAATAATCCTTATTGTCATATGTTGGGGCTGCCTTCCTAGGGCCACCACAAAGTCACTCACACCTCACCTCTTCTGCCTGTATTTAAGCCAATGTGCCAGGAAAGCCCATTCTGACTCCCTAATAGAATACTGGATGGGTAGGGTAGATTATAGTTGAGTGCAAAAGACTTGGTGAACACTGACAGAATTGACTATCACATCTCTACATATGCTACCATGTGCCCTGAATCTGTATAGTTTACAGTGCTCATGAGAGCTGTCAGTTGACTTCAGTCTTAGTGTCAGCATATGTGAAATTTTAAAGACCGTTTGAGTAACCTCTTTATTTTTAAGGGAGGTTGCTAAGGCCCAGAGATAGAAGTAAAACATCGGTAGCTAGGTTGGGGATAGAATTGTGGTTTTGAGAATCCTTTCAATGTATATTTCACTCCTAAGTCTCATCCTCTTCATAGATAAAAATAGGAAATTCAATTTAATCATAAAAAGCAAATATAGTTTTTTGGGTACTTGCTTTTGAAAAATATTGACCTCCCAAAATAAAAAATAAAACACATAGTAGCAATCTCAAGATTTTTTTATTTCTTTAAATTTCGTCTCCTAATGACAGCTGTGTACTAGCCATGACTGGGCAGCAGAGTTACCAGGAGAGACAAATTACAGTTAAGCCGCAGAGATGGGAGGAAGCAAATTGTTGCACATGTACCTTCAGGTAATGACGTTCCACCATCAATATCTGAACAAACAGGGAAAACTTCAATTTTGGAAATTATTGTTTGGCTTGTTAACTTTTTTTTTTAATAAAAATTAAAAAAATTTTAATTTTTTTAATATTTTATTAGAAAATTAGCTTTTATTTATTTATTTGTGTAAGCAAGAGAGAATGTGAGAGTATGAGTTTACAGATTTGTACTTTATTTTAAATAAATTGTTACTAAATTGATAGCATAACGAGAAAGTAGCTATTAAAGCATTATATATGTGTATATGGATATATATCTACATATGCATATTTGTGTCCATATGTATATATGTGTGTGTATATATATACACACACATGTAGTCGATCCTTATTGCTTATAGATTCTATGTTTGTGAATTCGCCTACTGGTTAAAATGTATTTGAAACCTCATAAGCAATGATTCGGTGCTGTCACCATCAGTGGACATTTAAGTTTTTGCAGAGCAGCAAAAACTTTCAGTTTCCTAGCACACCTGTTCCCAGCTGTGGTTGGACAAGGCAAAGCTCTGCCTTCTGGTTTATATCTAATAGGAGTAAATGAGTATCCCTTTCTGTGTCTATTTAACATTCTGTTCTTGTCATTTGTTGGTGGTGGTGGTGACGGGAACCATTGAAGATGGCCCCAAGCATGTTGTGGAAGTGCTGTCCAGGCTCATATACATAGGCTGTAGTCCATCTCACAGAGGAAATAAGCATGTCAGATAAGCTGCCTTTAGATCATAGCTTTGTTGTTGTGAGTTCAATATTAATGCATCAAAAATGCTGTACATTCAGAAAAAGCATGAGGTGGTTTATCCATCTGTGTATGAGGCTGTGCCTCAAGTGCTAAGGTAGCATCAAGAGTATGTGATGAAACTATGGCAAAGCAGGGAAAGTGGCTAAATTTGTGAATCCATGAGGTAATGACAGATTAAATAAAATGTAGTGGATGGTACAATTGTAGGGTGAAATCCGAAGGAATATATAGACACAAGACCCAGGGCCAGGAAAATGGGAAATGCTGCTCAGCTAGTGTCTTACTACAATGAAATAGTGCATGAAATTCATTATTTGTAGGAAATACATATTGAAATGTACCCTTAGGCAGAAGCATACACAGATTATGTAAAACTGGTTATAGAAAATGTGATCAGAGGCTCAAAAGCAAAAGCAACAAAATGCTGTGTTTCAGAGTTCATTAATGCTGTGTTTTCAGCAACTTAACAGAATAAAACTGCAGCAAATAACAAAATAGTCTGTATATGGGGAGGCTGGGTGGCTCAGATGGGTAAGCATCTGCCTTGGGCCCAGGTCATGATCTCAGGGTCCTGGGGTGGAGCCCTGCATTGGGCTCCCTGCTCAGCGGGAAGCCTGTTTGCTCCTTTCTCTGCCGGCCTCTGCCTACTTGTGATCTCTCTCACTGCCAAATAAAATCTTTTAAAAAATAGGTGTGGTATTTATATTTGTACTGCAATTCCATTTTTATTAATGCATAGAACAAAATTACTTAGAGCTATGAAAAGACGTAATTGGCCATAAACATTTATTACATCATGAATGTGTTTCCAAAACTCTTTATTGAGAGAAAAAGTTAACTGAATTATGGTACTTCTATAATATTCATTGTCATGGGCATATTGAAAGTGAAAAATCGCCAAAGCTGTATGTTACAAACTTGCCTATATTATTACAATAGTAGCTGAAAACTGTGCAGAACAACATTTGTGAGATGATCTAGTAGTACTTAAAATAATTCTACATGTACTCAAGTATAAAAAAACCTGAATATCAGAGCACCTGGGTGGGTCATTGGGTTAAGCCTCTGCTTTCAGCTCAGGTCATGATCTCAGGGTCCTGGGATTCAGCCTGGCATCAGGTTCATTGCTCAGAGGGAAACTGCTTCCCCCTCTCTCTCTGCCTACTGCTCTGCCTACTTGTGATTTCTCTCTCTGTCAAATAAATAAATAAAATCTTTTAAAAAAATATCCCAAATATCATACTCATTAGGGAGAAGTATATTATATTTAAACAGAAGGATTTTTCATAAAATATGGTATTATTTTAACTGACCCATGGAGTTTTCACATACATAGACATCATAAACTATTTCACATATATTTCAGACTATACATAAATATTGTGATTGGCACAGTTTTCTAAGCATACCCAAAACGGTATTAAAAAGGGAAAAATGAGGAAAATTCAAATGCTTTGTGTATAAAATCGAAATTATAATTAGCCCAAAAGGAGCAAAAAGGAGAAACTAGAGGCAAAAGCTTACCCGATGAACAAGTAAAGAAGAAATTAAAGTGCCCTCAGAGTCCTAAGAATCTGAATTCCTACCTAAGATTCCAGAGAGGAGTATTACGGATGTTGGAGAAAACTGACTTTCTGAAACTCTATTTGACAAGAAGTTGGGCTTAATATAGAGCATGAACTCAGCTATTAATACCAGGCTTGCAAAAATGTTACACAGAGGCTGTTATGGGAGGCCCGGAAGATTTCACAGAAGGGAATAGGCCTTGGGAATGCTGAGGTCTGCACGACCACTTTGCCATTGGAATGCCCAGGGAAGCTGCCTTCCTGGAAGCTTGCTTAGCCCAAACAGAGGCCCTGTGATCTAAGAGAGGTAGGCATTGTCCCTTAGGCTATGTTTAGCAGGACTCCTAGAACAAGCAGATTAGCAAATCTTTCCCCAAAACAGATCCTCCTAGCTCCAGTGAGACCCCTGGTCAAACATCACTGCCTGAGAAACAGTGATAAGCATTTGTGAGTATCCTGAAGGACCTACAAAAGTTCCAGAGCAAAGAAAAGCTAAGGGTTGTGTCCCTGAGCATTGGTCCCCACACCCCTTGCCTTCTCCTCTCTTTCACAGAAAAGTCTGGAGTCATCCTTCATTTGCCAGTACAGGGGTTGCTGGCCATTCCTGACACCAAGAGCCATCTGCTATTTCTGACACCAAAGGAAGATTTTTCCCAGCAAAAAGCTCATTTTGAGAGTCAGAAAACAAAGATTTGGGACCTCTAGTAGAGCATAAAAGACCAAAGTGGGCAACAAAAACATCTCATTCCAGTTGAGAAAGGAGGAACAGAGACCTGACACTGACCACGTGTGTTAGTTTCCAGAGGAAACATTTGCTAACCTCTGAAACTGTATGGAATGGGAAGTCAAAGAGTATGCAGAGAACATTTGAAAAATAAAGAAGGAGTTTGGGGCAGTCCTTTTTTTTTTTTTTTTTTTTTTCCCTTGGCAAACAGAGAGTATAGCCCACACTGTGGATTATACCCTTTCTCACAGCTGAAAGCCTGAGCAGGTTAAGCCTTAGATGCAAAAGGGCCACTGGCCAATAAAGTGGTAGAATAAGCTTCAACTCAGTCATATTTTGATCAGATCAAGGTAGAAGTCCTATATGGAGTCCATCACAGATCAATGGCTGAATTATTACTGGAGGACAATATAACTTCATCTGCTCTTCATCATTTTCATATACAAAGTCTAACACCCAATAAGAAATTAGTAGGTACAGCAAGATACAGGAACATGAGTTCAGAAACAAGGGAGAAAACAGAAGAAACAGAAACATCCACGCATGTATTTATTGTAAACAGCAGTCAGGGATTTTAAAGTGACAATGCTTAATGGGTTCAAGGAAATAAAAGGATGGATGACAAAAAAGAACTTATTAATTTTTTAAAATAAAGAGTTGGGGAATTTTGCCAGGAAGATAGAATATACTAAAACTTAAAATAAAGAGAGACAGATAGAATGAACCAGATGGACGTTAGAAAATTCTGAAGCACAAGAGCTAAACCTAATAATTCAGGAATGCAGAATTACAGAGGAGAAGCCAGGATTACTGAGCTAAAATAAAGGCTAGTAGAAAATAACAAACCCGAACTTTTCTGAGAACAGAGAAGGAGAAGGGTTTCACAGTGATATAAAGGTCAATCAACAAGGAAGATCCCTCAACTTTAGATCTTCATGCACTCAATAAAGGAAGTGTTTCACTACCTAGAGCTGAAAAATACAAAATTCAAAAAAATCAGCAGCTCAAACAGGAGACAAAGAGTAATCCACTTTCATAATGGAACATTTGCACACACACTTGTATTAAAGCTGAAAATACAAGCGAAGATATCGAATGATAGAAATATAAAGTCACCTAAAACTAACAAACTTGACTATGCACACACAGCTATGTGAATATGAATAGAGATAGAGTTATAATAACACTTCAGTCAACAAGTACAAGTGAATGAAAAAGACCACAGACTGGGTCATACATAAAGCTTTATTTTTTTTTTAATTAATTTTAGTGTGGTATGAATAAACTCGAAAATAGTGGTTCAGCATTTCAGCTCAAGCACAGTAGGATGGATGCGGATTTTCACAATGAAAATGATAATGGTGATTGTTGGGTCAGCAGCCTTGAGATTGCAGGAGGAACAATAAGATGACTGCCAGGCTGTCATCTTCCCCCTACCCAGGGCTTCCCCGCCAGAAGGACTAGTCGCCTTGAGCAAACCGAAACCTATGCAATAAATATAAAGCAGCCACTTTGAGACTTCCTAATCCCCAACCTCTAACCTTACCAAATATGGTTATGAGGTCCTGCTCTGCCTTGGCCCAATAAAAGCTCATCAACCCCTTCCCACACACAACTTCCCTGACTCTCCTCTCCTGAGTCGTGGAACCTCACCCGAGAGCGCCTTTAATAAACCTTGCCTTGCCCCTATCTCGCCTGGTGTTGTGTGTATCTCGCCTGTAAAACCTTACATTAATGACAATAATGACTATGATAACCATTCCTGAGTGTTCACCAGTTATCACACCCCATGGTAAGGGCCTTACATAAGTGCTTTCATTTTGTTACACCATGACCACTCCATTTCTAGTTCCCAATGAAACTCCTGTCATTCTTCCTTGTTGATAGCTTAGTAGCTGAATATACAACTATGAGTTGTATTCCAACACATGTAGTTCATAAATGGCAAAATAATGTTTTGAACCAAGCTCATTTCACTCCAGAACTCATGCACGTAACAACTTCCACAATGGTTTTCTCCCTTACCAAACTGAAATCTGCTTTTTGTATCAAATATTCTTGACAAATATTGGAGTAGTTGCCCTCACTTTTGTTGGTCTTGCAAAATACAGCTTTTCTATGAAATATTATCACTGGTATATAATCATTGTAAAGCATAACAAAATGTACTTGCTTTCTATGAAAAAGAAAAATGTATTTTGGAAAACCAACATAGTGAGAATCTTAGCCACCAGAATTTCTGACCAGGTTTCTTGGATGAAAGGGTTATTGTTGGTTGAATTAGGAAAATGATTGAACAAAAGTTAAGGATAATGCTGTGCATTTATTTATTTATTTTAAAGATTTTATTTATTTATTTGACAGAGAGAGAGATCACAAGTAGGCAGAGAGAGACAAGGAAGCAGGCTCCCTGCTGGCAGAGAGCCCAATGCAGGGCTTGGTCCCAGAACCCTGAGATCATGACCTGATCTGAAGGCAGAGGCTCAACCCTTTGAGCCACCCAGGGGTCCCAAGAATAATGCTGTTTGAATGCAAAAATTCTCACCAAAATACTAGCCAATAGGATCCAGCATATATATATTTTTTTTATTTTAACTTTTTATTTTTTATAAACATATATTTTTATCCCCAGGGGTACAGGTCTGTGAATCACCAGGTTTACACACTTCACAGCACTCACCAAAGCACATACCCTCCCCAATGTCCATATCCCACCCCCTTCTCCCAAACCCCCTCCCCCCAGCAACCCTCAGTTTGTTTTGTGAGATTAAGAGTCACTTATGGTTTGTCTCCAGCATATTAAAAGGATTATTCACCACGACGAAGTGGGATTTATTCCAGGGCTATCAGGTTGGTTCAACATCCGCAAATCAATCAATGTGATACAATATATTATTAATAGAAAGAACAAGAACCACATGATACTCTCAACAGATGCTGAAAAAGCATTTGACAAAGTACAGCATCCCTTCCTGGTCAAAACTCTGCGAAGTGTAGGGTAAAGGGTCCATACTTCAATATCATCAAAGCCATCTATGAAAAGCCCACCGCAAATATCATTCTCAATGGAGAAATACTGAAAGCTTTTCCACTAACGTCAGGAACACAAAAGGGATGTCCTTTATCACCACTGCTATTCAATATAGTACTAGAAGTCTTAGCCTCAGCAATCAGACAACAAAAAGCAAGTAAAAGCATGCAAATTGGCAAAGAAGAAGTCAAACTATCACTCTTCACAGATGATATGATACTATATGTGGAAAACCCAAAAGAGTCCACTCCAAATCTGCTAGAACTTGTACAGGAATTCAGTAAAGTGCCAGGATATAAAATCAATGCACAGATATCAGTTGCATTTCTTTACACTAACAACAAGACAAAAGAAAGAGAAATTAAGGAGTCAATTCCATTTACAATTGCACCCAAAACCATAAAATTCCTAGGAATAAACCTAACCCAAGAGGCAAAGAATCTATACTCAGAAAACTATTAAAGTACTCATGAAAGAAATTGAGGAAAACACAAAGAAATGGAAAAATGTTCCATGTTCCTGGATTGGAAGAACAAATATTGTGAACATGTTTATGCTACCTAAGCAATCCACACATGTAATGCAGTTCCTATCAAAGTCCCATCCATTTTTTCAAAGGAATGGAACAAATAATCCTAAAATTTATATGGAACCAGAAAGACCTCGAATAGCCAGAGGAATATTGAAAAAGAAAGCCAAAGTTGGTGGCATCACAATTCCAGACTTCAAGTTCTATTACAAAGCTGTCATCATCAAGACAGCATGGTACTGGCACAAAAACAGATACATAAATCAATGGAACAGAATAGAGAGCCCAGAAATAGACCCTCAACTCTATGGTCAACTAATGTTGCTGAAGAAATTGGACAGCCACATGCAGAAAAATGAAATTGGACCATTTCCTTACACCACACATGGAAATAGACTCCAAATGGATGAAGGACCTCAATGTGAGAAAGGAATCCATCGAAATTCTTGAGGAGAACACAGGCAGCAACCTCTTTGACCTCATTCACACCAACTTCTTCCTGGGAACATCTCCAAAGGCAAGGGAAGCAAGGGCAAAAATGAAGTATTGGGATTTCATCAAAATCAAAATCTTTTGCACAGCTAAGGAAACAGTTAACAAAATCGAAAGACAACTGACAGAATGGGAGAAGATATTTGCAAATGACATATCAGATAAAGGGCTAGTATCCAAAATCTATAAAGAACTTATCTAAACACCCAAAGAACAAATAATCTAATCAAGAAATGGGCAGAGGACATGAACAGACATTTCTGCAAAGAAGACATCCAGATGGCCAACAGACACAGGAAAAAGTGCTCCACATCACTCGGCATCAGGGAAATACAAATCAAAACCACAATGAGATCCCACCTCACACCAGTTAGAATGGCTAAAATCAACAAGTCAGGAAATTACAGATGCTGGTGAGATGCAGAGAAAGGGGAACCCTCCTACACTATTGGTGGGAATGCAAGCTGGAAAACAGCATGGAGGTTCCTCAAAAAGTTGAAAATAGAGCTAACCTAGGACCCTGAAATTGCACTACTGGGTATTTACCCTAAAGATACAAACGTAGTGATCTGAAGGGGCACATGCACCCGAGTGTTTATAGCAGAAATGTCCACAATAGCCAAACTATGGAAAGAACCTAATGGCCATCAACAGATGAATGGATAAAGAATAGCCAAACTATGGAAAGAACTAATGTCTGTCAACAGATGAATGGATAAAGAAGAAGTGGTATATATATACAATGGAATACTATGCAGCCATCAAAAGGAATGAAATCTTGCCATTTGCAACAACGTGGATAGAACTAGAGGGTATTATGCTTAGCGAAATAGATCAATCAGAGAAAGACAACTATCACATGATCTCCCTGATATGAGGAAGTGGAGATGTAACACGGGGGGTTAGGGGGGTAGGAAAAAAATAAATGAAACAAGATGGGATCTGGAGGGAGACAAAACATAAGTAACTCTTAATCTCACAAAACAAGCTGAGGGTTGCCAGTGGGGAATGGGGCAGGGAGAAGGTGGTGGGATTATGGACATTGGGAAGGGTATGTGCTATGGTGAGTGCTGTGAAGTGTGTAAACCTGGCGATTCACAGACCTGTGCCCTTGCGGCTAATAATACATTACATGTTAAAAAAAAATAATGCTGTTTAAAATAACTCTAGAACTTACCTTCACATTCCTTAAAAAACAGCAATAACAACAACAACAACAACAAACAAATACCAGAGCTTTTCTCAAATTGTTCTTTATATAAATGAAGAAATTAAATGAACCCTGAAGAAGAATAAAAAGATTAGTGTGGCCTTAGTGCCAGATTGGTGGAGCAAATATATTTTTAGGTTAAGAGAAGGAGCAATTTGATTAAACATAAATTGCTTAATAGAGAGGATTTGAGAAAAAGGAGATATTTATAGATCTTTATATCAGACATAGTTCCAACTATATTTAACAAAGATATATTCATGGGATGAATTTTTTTTAATTTTTCAATTTATTTATTTTCAGAAAAACAGTATTCATTATTTTTTCACCACACCCAGTGCTCCATGCAATCCGTGCCTTACCACCTGGTACCCCAACCTCCCACCCCCCCGCCACTTCAAATGCCTCAGATTGTTTTTCAGAGTCCATAGTCTCTCATGATTCACCTCCCCTTCCAATTTACCCCAACTCCCTTCTCCTCTCTAACACCCCTTGCCCTCCATGATATTTGTTATGCTCAAGGGATGAATTTTTAAGGGAAAAGTAAATAGTAGGAAGATTTTAGAATAGCTGGAGAAAAAATGTAGTTGGACTTGTATATTATATACAGGAGGTTAATCATAGTGCTCTAAGTATAAAACAATCAGTGTTAAGTATTACATTCTACTACAATCTGCAAAAGGACCTTGAATTTGTCTGTTCTGCTCCAAACAGCATCAGGTGCTAAGGAAGTCATGTATTCTGGCTTTTCTTATAGCCCGTATTTAGTATTTCAGTGTCTTATCTGTTCTTCTATTTCCTCAATTTCTAATAACTGCCTTCTGACATAAGCTCAATATCGTGTGGGATTATTTAAAATAATTATTCATTCATTCATTCAATCATTCATTCTTCATTCATAATGCATGACAATATTCCAAACTGTTAGCTGGATTTTCACAACACATAAGACCAAAAGATGAGCCATGAAATCTGTAAGAGGAAGTATTTCCAACAAATATCAGCCCTGGCTTTTAGAATGAAACATTTTTACTACCTTATCTCAGATGTGTTTTGTTTTCACCCCATACACAAGTGGTTTGAGGAAAGGTGGAACCAGTAGGTAAAGGTTGGATAAGGTAATATGTATATGTGATGGAATATATGATTCAGACCTGTGGGTGAAAAAGGTAAAAAAAATAAAATAAAATAAAAAAATTAAAACGCCAGGAGATAGAACTGGAAGAAGACACATATGTGGGGAACACAGGTACTCAAAGCCTTCAGACGTGCCTCTTTCTGCGGCAGGTGGAAGACAGTGATAAATATTTGTACATAGAAGAGGCTGATCAAAATGTAGTCCAGGCCACCAACAATAAAGGCTCCAAGGAGACCATAGACTTTGTTGATGGAAACATCTTCCGTGGCAAGCTTCACCAGGGCCATGTGTTTACAGTAAGTGTAGGATATTAACTTGGTTCTGAAAATTTCAGATGACGCTATGACCAATAGGCATGGGATGACCAGAATGGCAGGCCACAGTGTCACTTCAACTGCAATGTGCATGACTAGTTGTCAGGTGAATATGGTAGCATGTCTCAGAGGATAATATTTTATCAAGAGTTTTTTCATCTATATTCATCAGGATTATTGGTCTGTAGTTTCTTTTCTTATAGTGTCTTTTTTTTTTTTTAAAGATTTTTATTTATTTATTTGACAGACAGAGATCATAAGTAGGCAGAGAGGCAGGCAGAGAGAGAGAGAGGAGGAGGAAGCAGGCTCCCTGCCAAGCAGAGAGCCCGATGCGGGGCTCGATCCCAGGACCCTGGGATCATGACCTGAGCTGAAGGCAGAGGCTTTAACCCATGAGCCACCCAGGCGTCCTCTTATAGTGTCTTAATCTAGGTTTGATATTATGGTTATGTTGGCCTTGTAAAATGAGTCTTGAAGTGTTCCTTCCTCTTCAAGCTTTTGAAAGAGTTTGAGAGGGTTGGCATTAATTCTTTTTTAAATATTTAGTAGAGTTCACCATCACATCTGATCCTGGGCTTTTCTGTGTGCAATGATGGATTACTGATTCAACCTCCTTACTCATCATTGGTCTGTTCAAATTTTCTATATCCTCCTGATTCAATCTTTGTAAGTTTTATGTTTTAGGGAATCTATCCTTTTCTTCTAGGTTATCCAGCTTGTTGGTCTATAATAATCTGTAGAAAACTCTCATGATTTTTTTGTTTCTGTGGTATCAGTAGTAATGTCTCATCTCTCATCTCTGATTTCATTCACGTGAGACTCCTCTCATGTTCTTCATAGTCTAGCTAAAAGTTTGTAAATTCTGTTTATCTTTTACAAAAACAGCTTAGTTTCACTGATCATTTCTGCATTCTTCACCTCCATTTCATTTTTTTCTGTTATGATCTTTGCTCTTTCTTTTTTTTTCCTTTCTTTTTTTTCCCTTTGTCACTCGGGCTTTCTTTGTTCTGTTTCTAGTCTCTTGAGGTGATAAGTGAAATTGTTTATTAGAAATATTAGTTTCTTAATGTTGACGTTTATGGCTATAGAATTCCCTCTTAGAACTGATTTTGATTAATTGCATAGGTTTTAACTATAGCATGTTTTACTACCAAATATGAAGTATATTTGAGTCTTATTCCAAAACTTTTAAATATGTAAGGAAGAAACCCTCTCTATTCAGTGTTTCAACTGTACTTTGCTTTGCCCCTGTGGGTCTCTTTTTTCTCACAGGTTATATATTATTTCAAAATTTCCAGAAAACAGAAGAAATGAAGATGAAAGAAGGATGAAAAAAGTTAAGAATGATTTCTGGGTATATTGTTACCAAAACCTTTGTCATTTTTTCCTGAGAAAAAGATAACTTTTCTTCCGTTAATTTTTCTGAATTGTATTTGGACAGTATTTTGGTTCTACATGGGAGCTCAGTTCTAATATCTTCAACATCTTTCCTATATTTCTGAAATGACTATGAGGACATGATTCTTGTATAGTTAATATGAATCACAGCTTCTGCATTGCTAATATTGTTAGTATAAGCAAACAATGTGATTTGTGGCACATATTCCTGTGGATTTCATTTACCTTTTAAATCTTGGCTTCTGGAAATTAAAAAAAGGTTTTACTTAAATGAATCCAGTATGTTTAAGTATTTATACCAGAGGGAAGTTCAAATATTTATTCCACAACATTAAAGGAAATCAAAGTCTCTCCATAATGAGTTTCTGTAGTATAGTGTTCTTAGAGTTTTTTTTAACCCATTGAAAATGATCAGGATGGGGCACCTGGGTGGCTCAGTGGGGTAAAGCCTCTGCCTTATGCTCAGGTCGTGATCCCAGGGTCCTGGGATCCAGCCCCACATTGGGCTCTCTGCTCAGCAGGGACCCTGCCTCTCTTCTCTCTGTGCCTGCCTCTCTGCCTACTTGAGATTTCTGTCTGTCAAATTAATAAATAAACTTAAAAAAAGAAAAAGAAAAAAATGATCATGTTGGATGACTTGAACGTTTTCAACAATGACTATTTTGAAGTTATTTTCTAAGGCAGAAAGATTATGCAGTTAGGTCCAAAGACTCACATTTAAGTAATTAGAACAATATTAAATGCCATAGCTATGAGATCTTCAGAAAGTTTCCAGTACATATCTCTAACCACGTGTCATACCATAGCGGTCCAAGATGAGCCACTTATGTAGTTTTAAATATTCTAAGTAAAACTGAGTGGGTAAAACCTAGGTTAAGTTTTATTTAGCCTACTATATCTAATTATTATGTCAATATGTAGTCAATATAAATCTTTTTGAAGAGACATTTTAAACCATTCTTTCCCAACTAAGTCTTTCATCTAGTCTGTAATTTGTACTTACATAACATCTCAATTTGGCTTGCCACATTCCAAGTACAAAATAGGCCCTGGTGACTCATGGATAACATATTAAAGAATGTCATTCTTTTTTTTTAATTTATTATATTTTTTATTTTAATTTTTTTTAAATTTTATTTTATTTTTTCAGTGTTTCAAGATTCATTGTTTATCCACCACACCCAGTTCTCTATGCAACACATGCCTTCCTTAACACCCACCACCAGACTCTGACATCCCGGTCCCCATCAGTTTGTTTCTCAGAGTCCACAGTCTCTCATGCTTTGTCTCCCCCTCAAATTTTCCCCAACTTACTTCTTCTCTCCTTCATCTAATGTCCTCCATTATTATTCCTTAAGCTCCACAAGTAAGTGAAACCATATGATAATTGACTCTCTCTGCTTTACTTATTTCACTCAGCGTAATCTCCTCCAGGCATGTCCATGTTGATACAAAAGTTGGGTGTGCATTTTTTCTGATGGAGGCATAATACTCCATTGTACGTATGGACTGTATCTTCTTTATCCATATTAAGGTTTTTATTTAATTCCAGTTAGTTAACAGATAGTGTAATATTAGGTTCAGGTTCACCACACAACAATTCGATACATCTATAAAATACCTGGTGCTCTCTAAAAGTGCCCTCCTCAATCTCCATCACCTATTTTCCCCCCATTTTCCACCATCTCTCCTCTGGTAACAAGGAGTATCTCTCTCTCTCTCTCTTTCTTTTTTAATTTTAATTTTTTCAGCATAAAAGTATTCCTTGTTTTTGCACCACACCCAGTGCTCCATGCAATCCGTGCCCTCTCTAATACCCACCACCTGGTTCCCCCAACCTCCCACCCCTCGCACCTTCAAAACCCTCAGATTGTTTTTCAGAGTCCATAGTCTTTCATGGTTCACCTCCCCTTCCAATTTCCCCCAACTGCCTTCTCCTCTCTAACTTCCCTTGTCCTCCATGTTATTTCTTATGCTCCACAAATAAGTGAAACTATATGATAATTGACTCTCTCTGCTTGACTTATTTCACTCAGTATAATCTCTTCCTGTCCCATCCATGTTGCTACAAAAGTTGGATATTCATCCTTTCTGATGGAGGCATAATACTCCATAGTGTATATGGACCACATTTGCCTTATCCATTCGTCCATTGAAGGGCATCTTGGTTCTTTCCACAGTTTGGCGACCGTGGCCATTGCTGCTATAAACATTGGGGTATGAATTGTAATTGCAAACTGGCACTTGTGAGAATATTCAGAATTTAGTGGAGTAGAGAGTCTGCCCTGCAAACACTGCCTCGGGGTTTGCCTACATTCCCCCAAAGGAACACAACCGTGTAATCACTCACTCTCAGCCCCTCCTGGGGCTCAGGCTTTACTCTAGTGATTCCCAGACCTGCATAAAATTTGCTTCTCCTAGAATGTCTGTGCCATCGGGACAAAAGGAGGAAGAATAAGGTCCATTTTCAAAATAGGTGAGACCATCTCTACTGTGAGTGACGGTTTTTCTTTATTAAAGCAATGAAAAGGACATGTGAGAATGGTCAACATGACTGAGAAATGAATTCTCCAAGTGACTGTCTTCTGTAACAAGCAGAGGTTAATCTTACAGCTCATGGCAGTGATTTGCAATTTATTTAATTCACCATATTTGAAATGCAAACTCTCAAATGTGTTTTCATTTTCTACTTGGTATACTTAAACTTCATTATTATACCTGCACAAGCCAGAAATCATTTTTTCCTCTGTTATTGGTAGTATAAAACCTTGAAGTAGAAAGTGACAGTGAGGTTGTGTATATGGACATGGCTTCCTCTGATGGGGCCAATGACCTAATGACAAGGAGGTTTCACATGTAGGCATAACGTAGTTTGTTTCAGATCAAATGCAGTTTCAGTAAATATACAAGAATTAGTCTTATATATAATGAGTTGTTGTGCCAAATCCAGTCATTTCTTCTATGGCTTTTATCTCAACGTTTATATTAAGGGGTGGAAAACACTTAGGATTCTTAATAGGCTGTTAAATAAATATATAAAAATATATACTATATATATTTATATATGTGTGTGTGTGTGCGTGTGTATATATATATAAATATATATATATATATTTTTTTCTGAGAGGTTTCTGTTTTTATAGATTTATGTCTGTTCAAGCTGGTTCCAAAGTCAGTAACTCCACCTTTCTCCTTACGGGATTCCCTGGCCTGGAATGGGAATACCCTTGGCTCTCCATCCCTTTCTCCTGTATCTATGCTATGGTACTCTCAGGGAACTGCCTGGTGCTGCACGTGATTCGGACAGAGCCGAGCCTGCATCAGCCCATGTTCTACTTCCTGGCCATGCTGGCCCTCACTGACCTATGCATGGGGCTGTCCACAGTACACACAGTCCTGGGCATCCTGTGGGGGCTCAGCCAGGAAATTTCTCTGGATGCATGCATTGCTCAAGCCTTCTTTGTTCATGGTCTATCATGCATGGAGTCTGGCGTCCTACTGGCCATGGCCTTTGATCGCTTCACTGCAATCTCCAATCCTCTGAGATATACATCCATTCTCACCAATACAAGAATCATCAGCATTGGTGTGGCCATTTTAGGGAGGAGTTTCCTGTTCATCACTGCTCCCATTGTCCGCCTAAAGTTCTTTGATTACTGCCGCCCCCACATCCTCTCCCACTCTTTCTGCCTGCACCAGGACCTACTTCGGCTCGCCTGCTCTGACATCCGCTTCAACAGCTTCTATGCCTTGGCCCTGGTGATCTGCACACTGTTTTTGGATGCAGTGCTCATTCTGGTCTCCTACATCTTGATCCTGCACTCAGTATTGACTATTGCATCCCGGGACGAGCGATTCAAGTCCTTGCAGACCTGTGTCTCCCACATCTGTGCAGTTCTAGTTTTCTATATCCCAATCATTGGTCTGACTATGGTGCACCGTTTTGGAAAGCACCTCTCTCCTGTGGTCCACGTCCTCATGGGCAACATCTATATCCTTTTCCCACCCTTGATGAACCCCATCATCTACAGTGTCAAAACCCAACAAATACGTATTAGGATCCAGAGATGGTTCACTAAACCAAACTGAGTACTGGAGGTTAATGTGTTCTAAGGAAAGGAAGGGAGTGTTTGCAATAGGAATGACGTATTATAACATGTGGCAGAAATAATACATTTATATGGAATATTTAACAGATTAAAAGCATACTTTAGAAAATAGTCATTTTCTAACTTAGTTTTCACCAAAGCTAGAGAAATATGCAGAAGATGTGTTACTGATCTCATTCCCAAATTTTAAAATTCAGTATGATGTTAATTACTACAGTGAGTTATATTCCGTAGTGTGTCAATGAGCACTTGCCTGGGTAATTCTGAAGTTTACAGTACCATTCATGCTTCTTGACTTCTAATTCAGAGTGTGATTTTATTTTCTCATGTAACTGGTATATTTGTACATTTCCTATGTATGAAATGAATAGCCTTTACATATTATCAGTTATTGCAAGTTGAGTCTGTTAAGGTTGTTGAGAGGAAATTTTTACTCTATCCTTCAAGGTTCTCTTAAACTGGTCTAAAAATTAAATTGGCATGAGACAGATTAACAGGAAAAAAAAAAATTTAACCCCATGCACGTAGAGGCCCAGTAGTAAACTTCAGACCCTAAGAAATGACCAACGCATGAAGTGGGGGTTTTTTTCTTTGTTTTGCTTTGCTTTTTGCGTTAAGATGTTATTTATTTGAGAGAGAGAAAGAGAGCAGGAGGAGAAGGAGAGAGAATCTGAAGCAGACTCCATGCTGAGCACAGAACCCCAGCAGGGGATCCCATGACTGAGAGATCATGACCTGAGCTGATACCAACAGTGGAACACTTAACTGACTGAGCCACCCAGGCTCCCCAGTGTGAAGTGTATGTTCATTTTAGACAAAAATAATATATCTGTGAGGAATGGATGGGACAAAGAAAACTTATGCTCAGGTGCTTCAACTATAAGGAATTGTAATTTGGACTAGAATCTGGACTGAGGTAATATGATATTAGTAGTTACAAGCTGTATTTATTTTTATCTTTCTATTTTTTCACAAGGTTTATTTATATAGGCTCTTTGGCCCTACATTCCCTACCTCGGATTGTAAGGATGTCTCTTTATCTCTTGATACAGACAGGGTACCTTTCCCAAGGGAGATGGATCTCCTGCTTTCTGGAGACAAAGAAGAGTCAGTATTCTTGTACTGGCTGTTTCTTAAATAACTTTAATTCAAAATAATCTTTATGACATTATGTCATACTTTGGGGCCGCCTTCCCTGGGGCCCCACAAAGTCACTCACACCTCAACTCTTCTGTCTGTAATTAAGCCAATGTGCCAGGAAAGCCCATTCTGACTCCCTAATAGAATACTGGATGGGTAGGGTAGATTATAGTTGAGTGCAAAAGACTTGGTGAACACTGACAGAATTGACTATCACATCTCTACATATGCTACCATGTGCCCTGAATCTGTATAGTTTACAGTGCTCATGAGAGCTGTCAGTTGACTTCAGTCTTAGTGTCAGCATATGTGAAATTTTAAAGACCGTTTGAGTAACCTCTTTATTTTTAAGGGAGGTTGCTAAGGCCCAGAGATAGAAGTAAAACATCGGTAGCTAGGTTGGGGATAGAATTGTGGTTTTGAGAATCCTTTCAATGTATATTTCACTCCTAAGTCTCATCCTCTTCATAGATAAAAATAGGAAATTCAATTTAATCATAAAAAGCAAATATAGTTTTTTGGGTACTTGCTTTTGAAAAATATTGACCTCCCAAAATAAAAAATAAAACACATAGTAGCAATCTCAAGATTTTTTTATTTCTTTAAATTTCGTCTCCTAATGACAGCTGTGTACTAGCCATGACTGGGCAGCAGAGTTACCAGGAGAGACAAATTACAGTTAAGCCGCAGAGATGGGAGGAAGCAAATTGTTGCACATGTACCTTCAGGTAATGACGTTCCACCATCAATATCTGAACAAACAGGGAAAACTTCAATTTTGGAAATTATTGTTTGGCTTGTTAACTTTTTTTTTTAATAAAAATTAAAAAAATTTTAATTTTTTTAATATTTTATTAGAAAATTAGCTTTTATTTATTTATTTGAGTAAGCAAGAGAGAATGTGAGAGTATGAGTTTACAGATTTCTACTTTATTTTAAATAAATTGTTACTAAATTGATAGCATAATGAGAAAGTAGCTATTAAAGCATTATATATGTGTATATGGATATATATCTACATATGCACATTGTGTGTGTATATATATGTGTGTGTGTGTGTGTGTGTGTGTGTGTGTAGTCGATCCTTATTAATTTTAGATTCTGTGTTTGTGAATTTTCCTACTGGTTAAAATGTATTTGAAACCTCATAAGCAATGACTCGGTGCTGTCACCATCAGTGGACATCTAAGTTTTTGCAGAGTAGCAAAAACTTAGAGTTTCCCCGCACACATGTTCCCAGCTGTGGTTGGACAAGGCAAAGCTCTGCCTTCTGGTTTATATCTAATAGGAATAAATGAGTATCCCTTTCTGTGTCTATTTAACATTCTGTTCTTGTCATTTGTTGGTGGTGGTGGTGACGGGAACCATTGAAGATGGCCCCAAGCATGTTGTGGAAGTGCTGTCCAGGCTCATATACATAGGCTGTAGTCCATCTCACAGAGGAAATAAGCATGTCAGATAAGCTGCCTTTAGATCATAGCTTTGTTGTCCGTGAGTTCAATATTAATGCATCAAAAATGCTGTACATTCAGAAAAAGCATGAGGAGGTTTATCCATCTGTGTATGAGGCTGTGCCTCAAGTGCTAAGGTAGCATCGAGAGTATGTGATGAAACTATGGCAAAGCGGGGAAAGTGACTAAATTTGTGAATCCATGAGGTAATGACAGATTAAATAAAATGTAGTGGATGGCACCATTGTAGGGTGAAATCCAAAGGAATGTATAGACACACGACCCAGGGCCAGGAAAATGGGAAATGCTGCTCAGCTAGTGTCTTACTACAATGAAATAGTGCATGAAATTCATTATTTGTAGGAAATGCATATTGAAATGTGCCTTTAGACAGAAGCATACACAGATTATGTAAAACTGGTTATAGAAAATGTGATCAGAGGCTCAAAAGCAAAAGCAACGAAATGCTGTGTTTCAGAGTTTATTAATGCTGTGTTTTCAGCAACTTAACAGAATAAAACTGCAGCAAATAACACAATAGTCTGTATATGGGGAGGCTGGGTGGCTCAGATGGGTAAGCTTCTGCCTTAGGCCCAGGTCATGATCTCAGGGTCCTGGGGTGGAGCCCTGCATTGGGCTCCCTGCTCAGCGGGAAGCCTGTTTGCTCCTTTCTCTGCCGGCCTCTGCCTACTTGTGATCTCTCTCACTGCCAAATAAAATCTTTTAAAAAATAGGTGTGGTATTTATATTTGTACTGCAATTCCATTTTTATTAATGCATAGAACAAAATTACTTAGAGCTATGAAAAGACGTAATTGGCCATAAACATTTATTACATCATGAATGTGTTTCCAAAACTCTTTATTGAGAGAAAAAGTTAACTGAATTATGGTACTTCTATAATATTCATTGTCATGGGCATATTGAAAGTGAAAAATCGCCAAAGCTGTACGTTACAAACTTGCCTATATTATTACAATAGTAGCTGAAAACTGTGCAGAACAACGTTTGTGAGATGATCTAGTAGTACTTAAAATAATTATACATGTACTCAAGTATAAAAAAACCTGAATATCAGAGCACCTGGGTGGGTCATTGGGTTAAGCCTCTGCTTTCAGCTCAGGTCATGATCTCAGGGTCCTGGGATTCAGCCTGGCATCAGGCTCATTGCTCAGAGGGAAACTGCTTCCCCCTCTCTCTCTGCCTACTGTTCTGCCTACTTGTGATTTCTCTCTCTGTCAAATAAATAAATAAAATCTTTTTTAAAAAGCCCAAATGCTCATTAGGGAGAAGTATTTTATATTTAAACAGAAGGATTTTTCACAGGATATGGTATTATTTTAACTGACCCATGGAGTTTTCACATACATAGACATCACAGATTATTTCACATATATTTCAGACCATACATAAATTTTGTGATTGGCACAGTTTTCTAATACCCAAAACTGTATTAAAAAGGGAAAAATGAGGAAAATTCAAATGCTTTGTGTATAAAAACCAAATTATAATTCAGCCCAAAAGGAGCAAGAAGGAGAAACTAGAGGCAAAAGCTTACCCGATGAACAAGTAAAGAAAAAATTAAAGTACCCTCAGAGTCCTTAGAATCTGTATTCCTACCTAAGATTCCAGAGAAGAGTATTTCTGATGTTGGAGAAAACTGACTTTCTTTTTTTTTCCCAGACTTCTAATTTTTTTTTTCATTTATTTATTTTCAGCATAACAGTATTATTATTTTTTCACCACACCCAGTGCTCCATGCAATCCGTGTCCTCTATAATACCCACCACCTGGTACCCCGACCTCCCACCCCCCCGCCACTTCAAACCCCTCAGATTGTTTTTCAGAGTCCATAGTCTCTCATCATTCACCTGCCCTTCCA
This sequence comes from Mustela nivalis, assembly GCF_964662115.1. Classification (NCBI taxonomy): domain Eukaryota; kingdom Metazoa; phylum Chordata; class Mammalia; order Carnivora; family Mustelidae; genus Mustela; species Mustela nivalis. The sequence continues at coordinate 66,710,163 of NC_139028.1, forward strand.
ATTTACCCCAACCCCCTTCTCTCTAACTCCCCATGTCCTCCATGCTTTTTGTTATGCTCCACAAATAAGTGAAACCATATGATAATTGACTCTCTCTGCTTGACTTATTTCACTCAGCATAATCTCTTCCAGTACCATCCATGTTGCTACAAAAGTTGGGTATTCGTCCTTTCTGATGGAGGCATAATACTCCATAGTGTATATGGACCACATCTTCCTTATCCATTCATCCTTTGAAGGGCATCTTGGTTCTTTCCACAGTTTGGCGACCGTGGCCATTGCTGCTATAAACATTGGGGTACAGATGGCCCTTCTTTTCACTACCTCTGTATCTTTGGGGTGAATACACAGGTGTGCAATGGCAGGGTCATAGGGAGGTTCTATTTTTAATTTCTTGAGGAATCTCCACACTGTTCTCCAAGAGGCCGCACCAACTTGCATTCCCACCAACAGTGTTAGAGGGTTCCCCTTTCTCCACATCCTCTCCAACACATGTTGTTTCCTGTCTTGCTAATTTCGGCCATTCTAACTGGTGTAAGGTGGTATCTCAATGTAGTTTTAATTTGAATCTCCCTGAGGGCTAGTGATGATGAACATTTTTTCATGTGTCTGAAAATGAACGCCTAAAACTCAACACACACAAAACAGACAATCATATCAAAAAATGGGCAGAAGATATGGACAGACACTTCTCCAATAAACACATACAAATGGCTATCAGACACATGAAAACTGACTTTCTGAAGCTCTATTTGCCAAGAAGTTGGGCTTAACATAGAGCATGAACGCAGCCATTAATACCTAGCTTGCAAAAATGTTACACAGAGTCTGTTATGGAAGGCAGGGACGGTTTCACAGAAGGGAATAGGCCTTGGGAATGCTGAGGTCTGCATGACCACTTTGCCATTGGAATGCCCAGGGAAGCTGCCTTCCTGGAAGCTTGCTTAGCCCAAACAGAGGCCCTGTGATCTAAGAGAGGTAGGCATTGTCCCTTAGGCTATGTTTAGCAGGACTCCTAGAACAAGCAGATTAGCAAATCTTTCCCCAAAACAGATCCTCCTAGTTCCAGTAAGACCCCTGGTCAAACATCAATGCCTGAGAAACAGTGATAAGCATTTGTGAGTATCCTGAAGGACCTACAAAAGTTCCAGAGCAAAGAAAAGCTAAGGGTTGTGTCCCTGAGCATTGGTCCCCACACCCCTTGCCTTCTCCTCTCTTTCACAGAAAAGTCTGGAGTCATCCTTCATCTGCCAGTACAGGGGTTGCTGGCCATTCCTGACACCAAGAGCCATCTGCTATTTCTGACACCAAAGGAAGATTTTTCCCAGCAAAAAGCTCATTTTGAGAGTCAGAAAACAAAGATTTGGGACCTCTAGTAGAGCATAAAAGACCAAAGTGGGCAACAAAAACATCTCATTCCAGTTGAGAAAGGAGGAACAGAGACCTGACACTGACCACGTGTGTTAGTTTCCAGAGGAAACATTTGCTAACCTCTGAAACTGTATGGAATGGGAAGTCAAAGAGTATGCAGAGAACATTTGAAAAATAAAGAAGGAGTTTGGGGCAGTCCTTTTTTTTTTTTTTTTTTTTTCCCTTGGCAAACAGAGAGTATAGCCCACACTGTGGATTATACCCTTTCTCACAGCTGAAAGCCTGAGCAGGTTAAGCCTTAGATGCAAAAGGGCCACTGGCCAATAAAGTGGTAGAATAAGCTTCAACTCAGTCATATTTTGATCAGATCAAGGTAGAAGTCCTATATGGAGTCCATCACAGATCAATGGCTGAATTATTACTGGAGGACAATATAACTTCATCTGCTCTTCATCATTTTCATATACAAAGTCTAACACCCAATAAGAAATTAGTAGGTAGGTACAGCAAGAGACAGGAATATGAGTTCAGAAACAAGGGAGAAAACAGAAGAAACAGAGTCATCCACGCATGTATTTATTATAAACAGCAGTCAGGGATTTTAAAGTGACAATGCTTAATGGGTTCAAGGAAATAAAAGGATGGATGACAAAAAAGAACTTATTAAATTTTTTAAAATAAAGAGTTGGGGAATTTTGCCAGGAAGATAGAATATACTAAAACTTAAAATAAAGAGAGACAGATAGAATGAACCAGATGGACGTTAGAAAATTCTGAAGCACAAGAGCTAAACCTAATAATTCAGGAATGCAGAATTACAGAGAAGAAGCCAGGATTACTGAGCTAAAATAAAGGCTAGTAGAAAATAACAAACCCGAACTTTTCTGAGAACAGAGAAGGAGAAGGGTTTCACAGTGATATAAAGGTCAATCAACAAGGAAGATCCCTCAACTTTAGATCTTCATGCACTCAATAAAGGAAGTGTTTCACTACCTAGAGCTGAAAAATACAAAATTCAAAAAAATCAGCAGCTCAAACAGGAGACAAAGAGTAATCCACTTTCATAATGGAACATTTGCACACACACTTGTATTAAAGCTGAAAATACAAGCGAAGATATCGAATGATAGAAATATAAAGTCACCTAAAACTAACAAACTTGACTATGCACACACAGCTATGTGAATATGGATAGAGATAGAGGTATATTAACACTTCAGTCAACAAGTACACGTGAATGAAAAGGACCACAGACTGGGTCATACATAAAGCTTTTTTTTTTTTTTTTTAATTAACTTTAGTGTGGTATGAATAAACTGAAAAGTATTGGTCCAGCATTTCAGCTCAAGCACAGTAGGAGTGATGTGGATTTTCATAATATAAAAATGATGGTGATGACCATGATGCCTGTGATAATCTCTCCTGAGTCCTCACCAGTTACCACACCCCATGGGAAGTGCCTTACATAGATGCTTTCATTTTGTTACACCATGACTACCCAGTATCTTGTTACCAATGAAACTCCTGTTATTTTTCCTTGTTTATAGTTTAGTTGCTGAATTTATGACAATCAGTTGTATTCGAACACATGTAGTTCATAAGTGGCAAAATAATATTTTGAACCAAGTCATTTTGACCTCAGAACTCATGCATGTAACCAACTTCCACAATAGTTTTCTCCCTTACCAAACTGAAATCTGCTTTTTGTACCTAATATTCTTGACAAATATTTTACTCTTTGTTATCACTTTTGTTGGTCTTGCAAAATACTGCTTCTCTATGAAATATTATCATTGGTATATAACCCCCTTAATGCATAACAAAATGTACTTTGCTTTGTATGAAAAAAAAAAAAAAAACAACATACTTTGGAAAACCAATCTAATGAGAATCTTAGCCACCAGAATTTCTGACCAGGTTTCTTAGATGAAAGGGTTATTGTTGGTTGAATTGGGGAAAATTTGAACAAAAGTTAAGAATAATGATGTTTATAAGAAGTCTAAAACTTACCCTCACATCCCCCCCCCAACAAAAAGATCAAATACAAGAGCTCTTTTCAAATTGCTTTTTATACAAATAAAAAATTAAATGAACACTGAAGAGGAATAAAAATATTAGCATGGCATTATATGTCTTAGTCCTAGATTTGAGGAGCAAATATATTATAAGTTAAGAGAAGAAGCAAATTGATTTAACATGAATTACTTAGTAGAGATAGGATTTGAGAACAAAGAGATATGTATAGATCATTATATCAAACATAGTTCCAACTATATTTAACAAGGATATATTAAAGGGATGAATTTTTAAGGGAAAAGTAAACAGTAGGAAGATTTTAGAATAGTTGGAGAAAAAATGTATTTGGACTTGTATATTATATAAAGGAGGTTGATATAGTGCTCTGATAAAACAATCAGTGTTAAGTATTACATTCCACTATAATCTGCAAAAGGACCTCGATTTGTCTTTTCTGCCCCAAACAGGATCAGGTGCTAAGGAAGTCATGTATTCTGGCTTTTCTTCTAGCCAGCATTTAGTATTTCAGTGTCTTATCTGTTCTTCTATATCCTCAATTTCTAATAACTGCCTTCTAACATAAACCCCATATCCTGTGGGATTATTTAATACAACCATTCATTCATTCATTCATTCATGAAGTATGACAATACTCCAAACTATTAACTGGATTTTCACATCACATAGAACAATAGATGAGCCATGAAATCCATAAGGGGGGTATTCCCATCAACTATCAGCCCTGGTCTTTAGAACGGAACATTTTTACTACCTTATCTCGGATGTGTTTGGTCTTCACCCCATAGACAAGGGGGTTGAGGAAAGGTGGAACCAGTAGGTAAAGGTTGATAAGGTAATATGTATATATGATGGAATATATATGATCCAGACCTATGGGTGAAAAAGGAAAAAAAAAAAGTCAGGAGATAGAACTGGAAGAAGACACATATGTGGGGAACACAGGTATTAAATGCCTTCAGACGTGCCTCTTTCTGGGGCAGGTGGAAGACAGTGATAAATATTTGTACATAGGAGAGGCTGATAAAAATGAAGTCCAGGCCACCAACAATAAAGGCTCCAAGGAGACCATAGAATTTGTTGATGGAAACATCTTCAGTGGCAAGCTTCACAAGGGCCATGTGTTCACAGTAAGTGTGGGATATTAACTTGGTTTTGTAAAATTTCAGACAACACTTTATGAGCAATAAGCATGGGATGACCAGAATGGCAGGCCGCAGTGTCACTCCAACTGCAATGTGCGTGACTAGTTGTTGGGTGAATATGGTAGCATGTCTCAGAGGATAACAGATTGCTACATAGCGGTCCAGAGCCATAGCCAGCAAGACCCCTGATTCGATACCCTGAAACGTGTGGACGATCCACATCTGAAAGAGGCAAACATCAAAATAGATCTCTGGCAAGTGGAACCAAAAAATTCCAAGCATCTTAGGGACAATGATGGTGCTAAGTGCAATATCTGTAGCTCCCAACATGGCCAGAAAGATATACATAGGCTCATGGAGGCTGGGTTCAGTTTTGATGATGATCAAAAGCAGAGAATTTCCCGCCAAAGCAATGATGTACATAGCACAGAATGGAATGCCTATCCAACACTGTATAGTCTCCAGACCAGGGATCCCAATGAAGGTCAACACAGAGGGCATGAACACGGTGCCATTTGTAATAGGCATGGCAGTTCAGGGCCTTTTAGAGCAAAGGGCTATAGATTGCCAAACTGTGATTCTATGTATTCTAATATATCCTATTCTCATCCAGTCATACAATCACTGATTTACAAAAGTAGAAGAACCGACTTTATCAGCTTAGTTTTCATTAATTAGAAAATCAATGGAAAGGTCCACAGTATACAATTTAGTAAAAAAATCCGCCCCAGTTCAGTGATATTCACCACAAGACAACTGGGTATTTGGACAGCATGCTTACGATAAGGATATCATGATCAGGCTGCTGAGTGGTGGTATCCTTTCTCCCCGAATTCATCTTGTCTTCCTTCCAACCTGGTCATGGGAATTAGAAAGAATAATTTTGGAATGATACTGGAGACAGAGAAATATGAAAATTCACTCTACTTTTTGTTTGTTTCGTTTCTATCTCTTTTTATTTTCCAGTCATGTCAGAAAAACTAGTTATTTCTGTAGAACATACCAACACTTCCTTGACAAAGAATCAATTGAAGTTCCTTTTCTAGGGTTGAGAACCCATTAATGGGGTCCTAATGATTCTCCTTACCTTGAACTTCCTGATCACCCAGAGGTTTCCATATATGCTATAGCTGCGGCACTCTGACTCATGCAATGGCAGGGGCATAATTTTGAATGGCAATTGCAATTCAGGACACAAGTGTTGAATAGGAATACTTCTGTTAGATAAGCACCCACAGCTCCTCAATGCTCTTTTTTGCACATATCATACAGGAAGGCCAGTTTGACAATATTAAATAAAATCGAAAGGGTTAAAGAGTACCTGGTATAAAAGAGAAACTGTGGGTATCTCAACCGAATGGACATGAGGAAGAGGCTGAGGTGATGTGGGGGGAGGTCATGGAATGAGATTGGGAGCCCAGGGTTGGCAGAGATGATCCTGTGTAGACATTGGGGCTGCATAGCGCTGAAGGAACTAGAAAGTTCTAATTTTTATCTTCCACAGAAGCCGACACAAGAAAAATGTGAGGGAGTAGGGCTCTTTGAGAATTATCCAGGTGATTCCATAGAGGATAGTTGCCAAACACATAGGTACAATCAGGTGGTAGTGCCAGGGAGTCAGCAGAGACAGGAAAAGAAGCCTCCAAGACATAATTCTTATTGCGATACGCAGGCTGCTGCTGAATACACTTCACACTCCCCAACAACTGCACACCAGCAACTAACCCTAGTTCCGTTAAGGCGTTGACAAGATTATGCATGGGTAAATTTTATTTAAAGTGAGCGTGGAGAGATTGCCTAAGTGAGTAGCTGTCTGACTCTAAGTGAAGCTGATCGATACGTCTTCAAAGTGTTTTCTTAAGCATTTTGAAACATTTGCCCATAGACCAAGTCACACCCTCCAAATATTAATCTGAGGTTTCTCCCTGGACCCCAACAACCCTAGTTTCTACTCAGAAATTTTAAATTTGGCACACTGTGGAAATTATTCTCCCGCATCATCCACCCACAGCAGCATTCCTGGAAGCCCACTGCATGTGTGCTTAGGCCTTTGCAAGCCTGCCCTGCCTGCAACCCTCACTCTCAGAAAGACCTCCTCCTGGGGAAGAAACACATTCCCTGCAGGCAATGTCCCCTTTTTGAGTTATACATCTTCAGTTATAATAGCACAAGATTCAAGTTACCCATGATCTGCTCTCCTTCAAGGAAAACAGCTGCACTTCTGCCCACCTTCTCTGGTGGCATGCTGTTAACTTCCTTAACCTCCCAATGTTCTAAAGCAGATCCTCCAGTCCATCATGACTGTTGTTGAATTATAGCTCCTACAATTCAACTGCTGTTGAATTGTAGCTCCTAAAACTTCAAAGTCAGACTATCAAAAAATTATTTGTACTCTTTCTTTCTATGATTTGTAAGTTTGCTTCTGGAATCTACATTCACTGACTCTACTTGTGTTCATCCCTCAACACAAAGAAATTCATGCCCAGTTACCCAGCTACTCACTTACTTAGTATCTGGAAGCAGTGGTGGGAAGTGACTGGAGCAGGAGAAGGTTGCTCTTTGCTGGTCCCAGCGCTGGAATATCTGTATGTTTTGACATAATTTTCCCTGATGACCAAACTTGATAAGCTTTTGCAAATCTTGAGACATTTCTTACTCCTTGTGGCAAAGAAGGACGGTCAGAGCCAGAGGAACAGCCACCATTTCTCAGGAGGAGGATCTTACTCAATTCCCAGGAGACCTGAAATGTATCCTGTGCATCCAGGAGCTGACAGTGTTGAAGTAGGTTCTCTTGGTTAAACAGCACAGTGTGTTCACACTTCTACAGATTGGGATTCCTCATTCTCACTTATATAATGGAGAAATGAAACACAAAAAATGGGGAATGCATAGTGTGGGACTCCATGTCTTGCTTGAGCAAAGTGGCCAACTTTATCTATGTGTTTTAAGGAGAGGAAATTGGAAATAAAACAAATGGGAGCCTCTTCTCACTTATCTCACTTACATACTCTTGGCCATCCCATGGAGATTCAAAGGGTTTCCAGATGCAGTACCGTGATCCCAGAGAGGAGTATGTTTGCAGATTGTGCGGAAGAAGTTTGGAAGTGGGAGGAAGCCTATTGCATAGTCAGCCCTCTTGTTCATCTGTCTGATTACCAGGCTATGCTATTTGTTTGTCTGCCTTTAACTTAAGGCCATCTCTTCCTGCTCTTAAGAGAGCATGCTCTTTGGAGTAAGTCCCTCATTCCTTGCATCATAGACAGCGCATATGCCACAGAGATATGTACCTCCACCCATTAGCTGGTCCATGTGGTTGCCTATATTACCCTGGACTCTGCATTTAATTAGCTGCAACACTCAGTTAAAGGGGACCTCAGAGGTCGGAGTGAAGCAGCTCTTCAGTGACTGTGCATTCAGCATGACTTTGCAGACAGCTCTTTTTTATACCTTGAAAAGTTGCTACGTTCCTGAATCTCCAGCATGGAACAACTCTGACCTGGAAAAGAGACAAAACGGGCATGCTAAATACCAAACGGATCCATGTGTGGATTAAAATCTCTTGGCCCAGGCCCTTGTGTTTCACATGGAAGTTCTCTCAGTAGACCAGCTGTGGTTTGCTCATCAAGGAGAACAGGAAGGATGATATTGTGCTCTAACAAACCACCTTAGGGATAGCAAAAGTAGATTTGATATAACTAAAGTATTCTCAAGTCCTGGTCAAATGCCAATGCTAATGGCACCAGTTAATGTGTTAAGGGGGTGTGCACATTCCACTGGTGACCTGAGAGATATTTAATGCCACAGGCATAATATACATTCCACAATGCTGTGAGGTCATTTCAACAGCTCGTGGTGGGAAAGAGCCAACTTTTGGATGGAAATAGCTCTGCTCCTTCCTAATCAGGGCTGAAACTTGCGCTGTGTGTGCTTCTGGTATTTATTGTAACTCTCCATAGCTTCATGTCCATCACAGGTAAAATGAGAATAAAGCAACAGACACCCTTTTTCCTTTTTTAAAATATTTTATTTATTTATTTGACACAGAGAGAGAGACAGAGACAGAGAGAGAATAGCAAAAGCATGAGGATGGCAGGCAGGGGAGAAGCAGGCTCCCTGTTGAGCAAGGTGTCTGATGTAGGTTGTATGCCAGGACCCTGGGATCATGACCTGAACCAAAAGCTTTACTGATTCAGCCACTCAGGCACCCCACAACAGATGCTCTTAATTGATTTCCAAAGTGACCTCTGGAGCTTGCTGCCACTCTCCCTTGCCAGAGACACACCTACTGATGCTCTAGGGAGTTGAGCAGGGCTTCCCTCAGCCTTTCTCTCCTTTCCTCATCTGCTGGATTTTGAACTGATCAACAGCCAGCTGACGTCCTCTAAATTCAGTATATGCATGTTATCTTTGTTTTTATAATTATATGTGTCAATTCAATATTTGGTAAATAACAGAAAAGAAAGTCAATCTGTTTAACTTACCATGTAATCAAAATAATAAATTCTTGTGATCATTTCAATAACTACAGAGAAACATAGGAAAATATTCAATAGGCATTTATTTAAAAGTCATCAGAAAAGTAGGAGTAGTGGAGAACTTGTTAAACTGAAGAAATGTATCCATGAGAAACTCAGCTAATATATTTAAAATTGTAAAACCAAAAAGTCTTCATTAGATTGAGAGAAAGGCCTGGATGCCCACTGTCATACCTTCATTCAACATCTGTATACAGGTCCAAATCATAGCAATGCTACCATCATATTCTATTAGGTTTGATTTTTTTCTCAGAAATATCACACAGTTATCTCCATTCTTTATATTTTGGTTATAGTCTCTAAAAATTCATATGTTTGCCATTTTCTTCCCTTGGAGGGATAATGCCATCAATTACTCAGGATGTACAATGGTAGCCACAACTTCCTGAAATATTGAATCCCCTAATATGGAATTCAAATGAATTAATTAAATTTTTATTTAATCTTTTTTTTTTAATTTTTTATTTTTTATAAACATATATTTTTATCCCCAGGGGTACAGGTCTGTGAATCACCAGGTTGACACACTTCACAGCACTCACCAAAGCACATACCCTCCCCAATGTCCACAATCCCACCCCCTTCTCCCAAACCCCCTCCCCCCAGCAACCCTCAGTTTGTTTTGTGAGATTAAGAGTCACTTATGGTTTGTCTCCCTCCCAATCCCATCTTGTTTCATTTATTCTTTTCCTACCCACTTAAGCCTCCATGTTGCATCACCACTTCCTCATATCAGGGAGATCATATGATAGTTGTCTTTCTCTGCTTGACTTATTTCGCTAAGCATGATACGCTCTAGTTCCATCCATGTTGTTGCAAATGGCAAGATTTCATTTCTTTTGATGGCTGCATAGTATTCCATTGTGTATATATACCACATCTTCTTGATCCATTCATCTGTTGATGGACATCTAGGTTCTTTCCATAGTTTGGCTATTGTGGACATTGCTGCTATAAACATGCGGGTGCATGTGCCCCTTTGGATCACTACATTTGTATCTTTAGGGTAAATACCCAATAGTGCAATTGCTGGGTCATAGGGCAGTTCTATTTTCAACATTTTGAGGAACCTCCATGCTGTTTTCCAGAGTGGCTGCACCAGCTTGCATTCCCACCAACAGTGTAGGAGGGTTCCCCTTTCTCCGCATCCTCGCCAGCATCTGTCATTTCCTGACTTGTTGATTTTAGCCATTCTGACTGGTGTGAGGTGATATCTCATTGTGGTTTTGATTTGTATTTCCCTGATGCCGAGTGATATGGAGCACTTTTTCATGTGTCTGTTGGCCATCTGGATGTCTTCTTTTTAAACATCTTTTTTCCTTGTCTAATATCCACAAATGTGTTTTCTTCCTTCTATCATGGTATTCGCTGTTTCTTACCTTATATACTTCATGTTCACGTGAATTTTACTAAGCACCAAAATGTTACGGCTCAGATTTATTTGTTTTATTCAACAAGACTTTATTTCCCAAAAAATATCCTCCACCTCTGCCATTTGAACACTATCATCCCCTCCATTTTCTATAGTGGTGGTTTTCTTCTTCTTCTTTTTTTTTTTTTCCTTCCTCTGACTATGTCTCAATTCAACATTGGAGATCCCTGTGTTTCTCTCTGTGAGTTCATTTCTTTTCAGTAAGCGTCTTATCGGTTCACTTGATGCTTGAATGAATAAAATTAAACCAGAGAGCTATTGTTGAAGCATCCTGACAGAGGTTGAAGGGACGTGGGCAGAGGATTAGCAATGAGTGAAGATCTGAAATCACTGTTTTAAGAGTCAGTCTCTCCTCTGTCAGTTTTGTGTTTCATTCATACTTTATTTCAGGATTCCATAATGATCATTCATGACATCATCTTTGTTCATCTTATTAATATGGGAATAAACTCCTTTCTATGCAGATATTCTCTATACTGATGTTGCATAGTACCTCAAGCCTTCAGACTGGTTCCTTTGGAATACCCCTGACCAATAACAAGAAAATGTCTGAGGTGTTCATTATCCAAAGTCATTTTTACAGAGGTCCTAAGAAGTCCCTGGTATTGGTTGCCCTATGTATTGTGGAACTGAGTATAAATAAGATATGGGTTTTATATTCAAGATACATGCATAGACAGTTACTAGGGGAATTAGATTTCCAAATGTTCATTTCTGGAACTTCAACCTTCACATTTGAGTGAAACTCTAATTAGATAAAATCATTTATAAGTGTGTCTATAGAAGTATTATTTCTGTATAAGTACTGATCACATTTTCATTCCTGAAAAAAAGCATTTCAACAAGTGAAAGAAGAGACTACAAAAGATTTACACTGCATGAGTCAAATTTGTAAAATTCTTGAGAATACAAACTACTCCCTAGTGACAGATAGTAGATCAATGGTTTTTGGAACCAGCCAGGGATATAATAAGGTTCAGTAGGAGTCAAAAAGGAGCATTGGAAACTTTTAGGAGTAGTGTTTCAGTTCATTATCTTAACTGTTGTGATGGATCCATAGGTGTGTAGATGCCAAAATTAATCAAATTTTATACTTTATGTATGTGCTAGTTTATTATATGTGAATCATATTTCAATAAACTGTTAAAAAAAAAAAAAGAAGATTTTCATGGATTGTTTCCTTCTCTGATTTCTTCCTGTTCACTTTTCATTCCCTTCCTCTGTGGTCCTCTGCATGATTCCTTATGTTCCACATATCCATGAAATCTTATGATAACTGCCTTTTTCTGAGTGACTTATTCTACTTAGTATAATCCCCTCCAGTTCCATCCATGTTGATGCAAATGGTGAGTATTTATCCTTTCTGATGGTTGAGTAATATTCCATTGTATATATGATCCACCTCTTCCTCATCCATTCATCTGTTGAAGGACATCTTGGTTCCTTACACAGTCTGGTTATTGTGGACATTGCTGCTATGAACACTGGGTGCAACTGCCCCTTATTTTCACACATCTGTATCTTTGGGGTAAATACCTGTTAGTGCAATTCCTGGGTCTTAGGGTAGTTCTATTTTTAACATCTTGAGGAAACTCCATAGTGTTCTCCAGTGTCGGTACCAGCTTTCATTCCTCCAATAGTGTAAAAGTGTTCCCCTTTTTCCATATCCTTGCCAGCCCTTGTTGTTTCCTGTCTTGTTAATTTTAGCCATACTAACTAGTATAAGGTGATATCTCATTGTGGTTGTGATTTGCATTTCCCTAAAGGCTAATGATGTTGAACATTTTTTCATGTGTCTGTTAGCCATTTTTTTTGTCTTCTTCAGAGAAGTGTCTGTTCATGTCTTCTGCCCATTCATTGAATGGATTATTTGAAGATAGGTCAATGGAGAGATGGTGTAACAAGGTGATGGATATTAAGGAGGGCATGTGTGGTTGTAAACACTGGGTGTTATATATAACTAATTAGTTGTTGAACACTTAATCATAAACTAATAATGTATTATGCGTTGGCTAATTGAACATAGTAAAATAAATAAATAAATATCTTTAAAATTGAAGAAAGGTAGAAAATAAAAACAAAAGAAAGCCTATTAGTGAATATGCTTTTCCAGAAATCTTTTTAGTATATTTTTTCCTATGCATCATTATCACCGTTTATACTCTATGTCCATATCTACTTGGTGTTGCCCATATAACTATGTTTTATTTTATTTTCGTATTTACCAATATTTTAGACCATATAGAGAAACATGTAAATGATCCCAAATGTGTCCAAATATAGATACAAAAGCAAATACTAGAAAATGAGATATAGGGTGCCTGGGTGTTTCACTTGTTAAATGTCTGCCTTTGGCTCAGGTTATGATCCCAAGGTCCTGGGATCGAGCCCTGCAACTGGCTTCCTATTTGCCCTCTCCCACTACCCCTGCTTGTGTTCCCTCTCTCATTGTGTCTCTCTTTGCCAAATAAATACAATCTTAAAAAAAAAAATAAGAAAAGAAAAGAGAAAATGAGATATAGCTAGAAACATAGCTATGGCCTCAGTTACCAATTTGAGAATATTGATATATGATATGGTCCTTGGAAGAAACTGGAATTGTCCTATTTTCTGTAATTTTGTTTCTGTGTAGGTAAAAGTGTTGCCAGAGAAAAACCCCTATATTTAAACTAATAGGAAAAATACACAAGAAAAAGAAAATTTTGAATTCAGGCCACAAGAAAATGTATTTCTTATATGAAGAGCAAACCATCATTCTTGACTATTTCAAAGTTGTTGAACACCTCATTCAATTATAAGCTACTAATAATAAATACTTTCTGAACTTAATGTTTGTGGAAGATATTAATTTTTCACCATATGATGTTCCTGCTTGACTCAGCCTAAAATGTCTGTGCAAGGAGCCAATAATGATCAAGATGGTTTTTTGGAGAAAAATATTTTCAGGACATGGTCACGAATTTGTTTGGTCTTCACACCATAGACTATAGGGTTGAGGAAAGGAGGGACTAACAGGTACAGGTTTGATAAGAGGATATGAACGTACGGTGGTATGTGAGCACCAAACCTATGTGTGAAGAAGGAGAAGAAGGCAAGGAGGTAGAACTGTAAGAAGACACAGATGTGCGCGATGCAGGTATTAAAGGCCTTGAATCGTGCCTCCTTCTGGGGCAACTGAAACACAGTGATAAAGATTTGAATGTAAGACAAGGTGATGAAGATTATGTCAAACCCTAAGATACTGAAGGCAACAAAAAGACCATATATCTTGTTGATGCGGACATCTTCAATGGCCAGCTTCACGATGGCCATGTGCTCACAATAAGTGTGGGAGATCACTGTGGTTCGGTAGAGTTTAAGACGACATTTGATGAGCACCAGGCATGGTGCTCCAAGAATAGCACCCCTGAGTGTTACTGCAACTGCAATGTGAATCAAGAGTTGTTGGGAGAAGATGGTGGTATGTCTCAGGGGGTCACAGATGGCCACATATCGATCTAGGGCCATTGCCAGTAGGATGCCTGATTCAACTGCCTGGAATGAGTGAATAAGCCACATTTGTAAAAGACAGGCTTCAAAGGAAATCTCTGGCAAGTGGAACCAGAAGATGCCTAACATTTTGGGAAGAATGCAGGTGCTAAGTGCAATGTCCGTGGCCCCCAGCATGGCCAAAAATATGTACATGGGCTTATGGAGGCTGTGCTCATATTTGATTATCCCCAAAATTAGGGAATTCCCAATCACAGCGATGAAATACATGACACAGAACGGAATCCCAATCCAATGCTGCACTGACTCCAGCCCAGGAATGCCAGTGAGTGTCAGGACAGGGGGCATGAAGACGGAACCATTGGGTATGAGCATGATGATTTGGTCTGTAGAATCAAGTAGTGGTGTTGCTGTTTCATCTTCTATTCCTCATCAAGACTATGAGAATAAAAAAAATAAGAAGAAAATACTTTATTTTAACAAAGTATACCTTAGTCAGATAATGCATATTTCATCCTCTCGATCCTATATATATGTGAAAGATAAGTGACATGAAACCTTCTAAGCCCAGGGTGCATGGCCTTTTGATTTGATACATTTGCATATTGCACTTTGAGTTCCATTTTAGTGTTAGCCAGCACTCTATCACATTGCTTTGTTATCTTTTCTTTCTCATGGTTGGAAAAATGAAGATCTAGTCTCTTGGTAAGTTTGATGATTTTAATACATGATTTTTGTTTGTCATCACTATCCTGAGCCTTAGATCTTCAGAACTTATTTATCTACTAATAAAATAACCCCTCTCTTTTCTTGTCCTTCAGCCCCTGTTACACATAATTTTTATTTTTAATTTTTCCTTATTCAGCTTTTTGAACATTCCACATATATGATAGCATACAGTGTTGGAATTTCTCTGTCTGACTCTTCTCACAGATCATAATGTACTCAGAGTTCACCATTTGGTCACAAATGGCTGAAAACTAGTGAAATATCACCTCAGTTCCATTACAATGGCTGTCATCATTCAGAGATAACAAATGTTGCAGAGAAAGTGGAGAAGAGGGAACCATTGTACCTAGTTAGTGGGAATGTTTGTTTGCCAACCACTAAGGACAGCAATGTGTAAGTGTATCAAAAACTTAAAAACAATCTACATGTAACCCAGCAATTCCACCTCTGATATATATATATATATATATATATATATATATATATATACACACACACATATATACATATACATACACACAAAGGACTGGAAAAGAGGAATAGTGACGAGAAATATTCAGTCTTTTGTTTACTGCAGTGTTATGCACAATAGCCAAGATGTGGAAAAAACCTCAGTGCCCATCAACAAGTGAATGCATAAAGAAGACGTGCAATGGAATATCATCCATCTTATTGTATCTTTTCAATGAATCCTTTCAAATTTTCTCTTTTCGGAAAGTCATTGTAAGAACAACCATCAGGTCGGTGTTTCAACATGTTTTTATCACTTTCTATGACAAAAGTTAAATGGATAGGGTGGCTTTTTCTATTCCATGACTAATAGAACAAAAAGAGTTTCCTTGTATTTTGTTTTCCACTCATCATATGTGCTTTTTTTTTTTTTGTAACCTGCTAATTGGACCTGGAAAAATTTATTTAATGCAGAGTACAGTCATTTCAAGAACTAGACTCCTACTAGGCTGTCAGCAGCCATGGTGCTGCTGACTGATTCCGCTGACCATAATCAGAAGACAAGTTTGACCAGAGTATTTTTCAGTTTTGCAGCTCATCAGCCTGTCTTCTCAGCATAGCGTCTTCCCAGTTTGATCCCTCTCTCCTCCATTCAGAGTGTTTTCAACCTAATTTGTCAAAGTTTCTATGTTTTTCCAAAACCTAATCATGCATGGTGCAACTTTTCCTGCTTCTTCTCTGTGAAAAGAAATCAATTACTTTTAATTCATGGCTGTCTTCTGTGGCAGTTTCTATCAGAGCTTGTTCCTACTGTGTCATGCTTTTTGCACATCTCTTGTATGTATTTGAAATGCCAATCTGTGCTCTCTGCTCTTCTCTCTGCCCATCAGTAATCATTTTTCAATCCCTAAGGCTGAATATACATTTATTCTTAAGTATTTGTAAAACAATGACACTCTGTGAAATTTAATGTTTTCTTTACCTATACTTTTATGTTTTTTAGTCTCTGTCCTTTGCTACTCAATCTAATACATTAAATTATAATCATCAGTGTCTCTCATGAATGTATTTGTCTTATCATTTTCAAAGCCCTTGAGAATTTTCTTGTCTGGTGATTCCTTATAACTGGCATTTATATTTTCTTCAAGAAAATGTTTTTTCCTCAGAATATGTAATGAACTAATTCCCAAGTAATATTCATCTTCTTTTAGCAATTTCTAAGCTCCTTTAAAAATGATTTCAGCAAGTATAAAACAGATAAAGAAAGGACAAGGGTCTAAAATGAGAGATAGGCTATTTAGAAAAAATCAGACAATCACACCTTGTCCACATTCCTTCAAGTTCTGTCTGATAACTTTAGATTGTTCCTGAGACTTGTGAAGTTCTCTAAAACACATCTCGGTCAATTGCAGAAGCATTTATTACTCTGTTTTCTCCTAACTTAATTCAACTATGAGTCAGGCTTTCCTATCCAAGACAATTTGTTTTGGAAATATTTCTTTTTGCAAATATATGAGTCAATCTAGATTTTCCTCAAATCAGAAGTTTATATTATTAACCACAAATAGAGATTATGTGCTAATGATTTGTTATTATCTACCTGTTTCAAGCACTTCAAAAAACAATTGGGCAACATGTTGAAGTTATTTATCCTGTATTTGGAAGAATCTTCATTATCCTGACTGTTTGGAATTCAAAACTAGTATTTACCATTTATTGAATACATATTGTATTATTTGTGTTCCTAAGACTTTAAGCATTTTAAATTACATTGTCTACCTTATCTTATGGTATTTATATCATTAATCCATTACATTAATGAAAAACTAAGACTTGCTGTTGTTCTAAGTGGATCTACTTGGATCCAAATTACATGGCATACTGAAAAAGAAGAAAAAGCAAGTAAGATTTGTCTTCTGAGATTTTATCATTCAATTCAGTAAGAATATGAGCTATCTTTCAGTGTGTGAATAGATCAGGCTGGATTGTAAAAGAGTTTTTAATCAGTTTGTGCCTTTCCATATTCTGAGGGAAGAAATTTCTATAGTACTTTCTTATTTGACCATATAGATAAAATCCATAAATACACACATGCTTACTATATTCTGTACATATGAAATGGGTCCAAGTTTACACATCAGGTCATTCACATACTGGCTAACATTGTGATTTGGCTCAAAAGTGTGTGCTACTCTCTTTATCAAGTGTTGGCATTTGGGAGATTTAACATGGCTATGTGGGTCATACCTGACCAGAAGAATACTTAGAGAAGAATATGCAAAATTCAGCTTGGCAGAAGTTTATATGGCGGTCAACCAAAGAAGGGTAAAAAGGAAAGGAGCCAGTAAACACACTATCAGATAAGTAACATGGGAAATCTTCCTTCAAAGTACATTCATCATGTGAAGAAAGTAGTTTCCTTCCTTCAGGATAATTTTACTTTTCCAGCTTCATGAGGCCTCATGGCTATTCTTCTAGAGCAGGTTTTCTCACTCTCTACACAACTGGCATTTTTGATCAGATAGATTTTATATTCTGTGTAGTTCTCTACATTGTCTTAGGCAGAGCAGCATCCCTGACTCCTACCCTTTAGATAGGTGCAAATTATTCTCTCTCATCAGGAAAATCAAAAAATGTCTCATACGTTACCAAATATCACCTTCCTGTGTGGGGAGGGGCACACCATACCTGGTTACTAACCATTGATCTAGAGTTTTACACAGGAGAAAAATATTCCTGAATTAAAAAAGGAGATCTTGTAGCTTTAATAAAAGTGGGCAGATTAAAATCTGTTTATCAAGGAGAATCATTATTCAGGAGATAGTAGCCAGATAAAGGAGGTGCAAGAGCACTTCAGGAGGAAATACTCTGGATAAAAATCTAAGAAGCATGAAATGTACAGTTGGATTACAAATCAGTAAGTAATTTCACATATGAATTGTGTCATAAGCAGAGATGATGCTTGTTGGGGCTTAGGAAAAGGGGAGAATAACAAATAAGAATACAATTGAAAGAAAATAATTTCCAAAACTTAGGTGGAAAAACAGGGCTTTTTTTGCCTTTAAAAATCCACTCAATCTGATCCAGAAGGATGAGATCTGGCATATGGAGAATATGTTAGAAGAATAGTTGTGCTAGGATGGGATAGGATGACGTGACCTTGCCACATCAGAAGAGTAACACAGGAAGAATATTCGTGCTACTCGATGACTTGATGGAGAGAAGTCATGGGAGGAGAGACTAAGACGTTCATGGTTTGAGAGCAACGAGTAATGGCACTGGATAACAAGGACTAGCTGGAAGCAACCGTTGTGTGTACACATGTACATGTTCGAAGGAGGCAGGAGACAAATCTTAAATCCTGAAATCCAGGGAACAGGAAGAACAGTCAGGGGTCACATTTGCAGCAGGAATCCTGAACCATTAGTTCTACTTAAACTAATTCTGACTCAGGCTGATTCCCAGAACATAAAGAAGGAAGGGATTAGGTCTAAATTCATTCTCCCAACACTCTATGGAAACCTTTCCCTCTACAAGATCTCTGACATTCACTGTTTGATCTCTGCCTCAACACCCCAGGGAGAGAACCTCTGTTTCTGAGCGAGCTTGACCATTGCAGGACCGCTCCAACTGTCAGACAGGTCTTCTTCCTGGTGAGCCTCAAACTGTCTCCTCTTCATTTCTCATAGAAGTCCTCAATCCACCTTCTGAAGAACACATCAGCCAAGGGACATGGATCTGAAGTCAGTCAGGACAGTTTGCATCCTTGGGATATCCCTTAGCTATGCATGCTCTTCAGCCAGTTCTAAAACTTTACATTGTCTCAATTCCTTATTACTGAGGCAAAGTTAACTGATAGAAGCACACTACATGGTAACTGTGAGGATGAAATGATGTAATGCATTTAAAATATTAGAAAGAAACTTAAAATGTATTACTCTGCCTGAATGCCAGTAATTCATTCCTAGAAGTTACCCTGTCCTTCACCTGACTACCTCAGATACTTGATGAGCATGTTGCCAGATGTGATTTCCCCTGAATGACTTGAGGCGTCATTGCTACTGGAACTCTTCCAGTCTAAACATGTATAATTTCCTGACCTAAAACAAATAAGCTTTCCGTGCATTGATTAGCCCTAATTTTCCTCAAGGCTCCTCTTTCCTGTGAGGCTCACTTTAAAATATCTCACCCAGTGTGTGATTAATTGACTCAGAAATATTCTGTACAGCAACATGGACAAAATCTTCTTCCCATTTAAACTATCAGCTACTCTAAGACCCCATTGCTCTTTTATCATCCTGCCAATTCCTTGGAGCATAAAAGTGTTGTGTTCTCCTTGAAAACAATCCTCCATGTTCCCCACACTCAGTGCAGGTCTAAGGCCCAAGGACTCACCTGGAATCATTTGTGATAACATATGTAGAAGCCACAGAGTGAAAATTTTTTGGTATTTCCAATAGTGAGGATGGCTGTTTTGTACTACCGTTGTTGCCTGGGGATTTTTTGCACCAGTCACTGGTGAGCTTTAAATTATCCCGGGACAACGGTGAAAAGCACACACATATGGTTCAAAACCTAGGAGACTATGTCTCATAGCACATCTGCATCTAATAAAAAATCTCAAATCCTGGTGTCCTTGGGGATTGGAAGCCAAATAGACTGTCCTTCCAGAAACTTCTAAGAGAAGACAGTGCCCCATGATAACACAGTCAATGACACTTTTATACAAATAGTGAACCAATGAAGGCCAGTGAAAACATCTCAAGTTCTTCATACTAATCACTGTAGACATGCTGACAGAGAACTAAATGGAATCTTTCTATGTGATACACAAATAGTCTCAGTCATGTTCAGAATTCAGATGATGTAATGATGTGCATTTTGTGTGTGTGTGTGTAAAAAGATTTTATTAGTACATTAAAATGACATTGGAAGTAGTACAACTTGATGGTATTATTAATCATAATAGTTCTAATATACTTAGTATATCTTCCCAAGTGGCTAAAATAAAGACAATGAACAAGAAATATTATAACATATATAAATATATAAGTTTAATTTCAAATAAAGTTTACACTTGACTAGGGAATATTGATTCTTTTCTTTCCTGATTTTCAGGGGAAGTGATACAACAATTAGCCAAAGTCCTCTGCGTGGAATTAGATATCTTTATATGTTTATATATTTTATGAGCAGGACCCTGGAAGTATCTAGAAGAAATCTAAGAAAACAATTTACCAGAGATCTACATTGTTAGAATAAATAATTATGATTGGAGAGATATAAATGGACTATGGAAAATTGAGAGCCATTTTCTAAAAGGATTGATAGGATATATGTACGATTTTGTGAAGATTAATCAATCAGAACCACTTCCCAGTCATTATTGAAAACCCTCATATTTACATCCCAAAAGTTATTATTAACATTTCAAAAGACAATTTATTTTATGGGCATTTCATTATATATTTTGTGTTCTTATTTTTTTTCAAAATTTTAGTGCCAGTCAGAATATCTATTTCTGGTTTCCAATTATGAAGGATTATTCATTTACTTAGGTGAAAAAAAAGGGTTTGAACTTAAACAGAGATTTTAATCTTTTTATCAAGCTGAAGAATGGAAAAGATTCAGAATCTTTGTGTGGTGAATGAAAGAGTCTAACAAGTCTGCATTCCGTGCATCTATCTGAAAGACTTGATGGCCTTTGTTACAGTCACACAGTATTTGTCTTGTGTCTTGGGTTAGGTCCTAGGGAGTAGACCTGTTCTTTTTGCATTGAAAGGATCTCTCTGGGGGCTCCTGGGTGGCTCAGTGGGTTGAGCCTCTGCCTTCAGCTCAGGTCAAGGTCCCAGGGTCCTGGGATGGAGCCCCGCATTGGGCTCTCTGTTCAGCAGGGAGCCTGCTTCCTCCCCTCCCTCTTCCTGTTTCTCTGCCTACTTGTGATCTCTGACTGTCAAATAAATGAATAAAATCTTAAAAAAAAAAAAAAAAGAAAAAGAAAGGATCTCTGACTCCCATCTTGTCATAAACTGCCATAAAATTACATTCATCCTAGAAAAACCAGTGGTGTAGGATGGCTGTGCAGTGTGCCAGGTGAGCACCCAGGGCTTAGGAGGACTGGTTGTGGCTATCTCCTCCTAGATGCGCACTCAGTGATGTCATGTTGGCAGACTGTATACAGCCATACCCGGAGCCGTTACCCCAGTAAAATGAGCAAATTACATACATCAGAGTTTCAACTCTCCATCAGGGTAACAGTGATGGGCTTAATATAAATAAAATATTTTCAGAGAAAACAAGAAGAATACTCTTCAATTAGAATATGAAGGAAGCTGAGGTGAGGTCAGCACATTCTGAACTACAGTAAAGAGTAGTAAATAGTAAGAGAGTAGTAAACTACTCTTTGTCTAGAGAATATAATATTATTTTTAACATATTGAATGAGTCACAGGATACTTTTGGGAAATGCCCAAAGTGTTTGAACCATAAACAACCATAAAGCTATTGAAAGTTAGAGAGGCAATTGCTCTTAGATATGGTTTAGTTAAAACCCATTAGAGCTACAGAGAAATAAGATGTTTTGGAAATAATGGGACTCCTTATCTGGTAATAGATACATTTCTTTAAAGCTTCTGAGGATTTTACTAAATAGAAATAATCGCCTGTGAGAAATAAAATAGGGACTACAGAGTACACATTTCAGAGGTGGCTCCTTATTCCACAAGTGCTCTATAGATAACCAGAAACAGAAGCTTAATTTTTAAATGTAACATTGTTAGAAATGGAGTTGAATAAGTTTTACTGCAATGGTTGATAAAGTTTATCAAGAGAAGTTGTAAATTTGTAGGAATTATAAGGAATCCAAAATAGAAGGGCATAGATACGTAGAAAATAGATGAGGGAAAGGATAGAGTCCTCATCCAGAGGCGAATGAAGAAAGTAGAAATGCAAGACAGGGCAAACCTTGGGAGACCAGAAACGATTCAGGAGAGGGCTATAGAGCAATTGAGAGTGGTTTTTTAAAGATTTTATGTCTTCATTTGTCAGTGAGAGGAGGATAAAAAGAGAGCAAAAACAGAAGTGGCAGGCAGAGGGAGAAGGAGGTTCCTCACTGAGCAAGGATCCTCAGGCGGAACTCGATTCCAGGACCCTGGGATCACAACCTAAGCCAAAGGCAGACACTTAACTGACTTCTCCACCCAGGCTCCCTGAGAATTTTAATGACCTCTTTATTTACTAATGACTGAATTTCTAAAAATGTGAGGTCTTAGTCATTACAGACGTCATTCTTTGATCAAAATCATAGCTTTTAAAAATTACATATCTTGAATCAGGAAATTATCAAGCTGTAAAAGAGAGAAATTAGTAGGCAATTAAAATAAAGTGTTCAGTTATTTCATGTTTTCCTAGCCTCTTCAACACTATTGATTTAGTATCAACACTAGTTGAAGCTTGCTTTAGCAGGCTCAAGATCATCTAATCATATACTGAATGTCACCAAATATGCCAGTAATGTAGCTAGAGCTGTGGTGTTTGTGGCTGAATCTCCAATGAAGGAACCCAGTTAACAAGGGCCATTCTATGAAGAGAGTTTGTGTCAGCAGATGTATATTTAGAAGAGACCAGTTAGTCAACCAAATCCTTGATTTTCAAAGCTTTGCTCCTCAGTGTTCAATTCTACAGCTTTATAAATCATGGATTGTCTCATTAACTCTTTCTACATTAATCAGAACTAGAATAGGAATCCTTTAGTAACAATCCCATTGTCTGACTTATTCAAGAGAAAGGAGCTGCCCTAGGAGCATTACCTGACAGGTACCAATGGTAGGAAGGCAAGTAAGAGAGGATGTGTGTGAGTGCAGGGCAGGTGGATGGAGTGGTTATCCTTGGAAAAGCTGGTAGAGAAACAGTATGGGGTAAACTGGGGATAGTGAGACTTCCTCACCATTTGTTGTTGGGAACCAGTTCTGCTCTTACCAGACACCTGAAAAGCCATCATCTGTCTTCATAACACTATCCCTCATAGCTTTCATCTCATCCACCTTTCCCATTCCTGAGATTCTAGTCTTACTCCCTTATATCTTGTGCTGGGCAGCACCTCTTCTTCTGCCTGCACCGTCAGTAACAGCCCTCATCAACAGCATGAACTCTGATCCATTTGCTGCTGGAACCATAACCAATATACTGACATCTCTGTTATAGCCTTTCCTGCTTTTCTTCTGTCCCTGCAAAACAAATCTGACCCTATCCCGTAAGTCCATCTGAGATCATGTTGGTGGATTCATCCTCCAACAAAACTCACAGCAAGATCTGTATCACGCTGAGGCAGCAGCATAAATTTATTGAGCTTGAAATGTAGAAGAAAGCTGCTAACTACGTGACTCTTAATCTCACAAAACA
Organism: Mustela nivalis; assembly: GCF_964662115.1. Classification (NCBI taxonomy): domain Eukaryota; kingdom Metazoa; phylum Chordata; class Mammalia; order Carnivora; family Mustelidae; genus Mustela; species Mustela nivalis. The sequence continues at coordinate 66,733,748 of NC_139028.1, forward strand.
AACTGAGGGTTGCTGGGGGGAGGGAGGTTGGGAGAAGGGGGTGGGATTATGGACATAGGGGAGGGTATGTGCTTTGGTGAGTGCTGTGAAGTGTGTAAACCTGGTGATTCACAGACCTGTACCCCTGGGGATAAAAATATATGTTTATAAAACAATAAAAAATTAAAAAAATATATTCCCCAGTGAATGTGGAGACAGAGGAGGTCTGAACATGGACTGAGAGATTTCACTGCCACTAGCCCAAGCCCCCAGGGATCTGGGAGCTCAGGATCATGCCCTCTATAGTTCATATGCATCTAATGTCTCAGAAATCATTACGGAAACTGACAACTAGCTCTCTTCTTTTCTCTTCTCCTACAAAGTAAAGGCAGACAAATTCATATACATAAATTATATTTTGATGTGTTCAGTTCGTTTTCTGTTGTACTCACTTGGAGATCATGTAAAGTAAAGCACATGAAACATAGACATGACCCAATGCCATGAGATCTATGAAAATAAACATCCTTGCTATGCTTCTTTCACGGAGTCTCAAAGTTGATAGAATTGCCTGGTATCTTGCACATTTCAAGTTAAAGGAATTAGTTTTCAGTTAAAGGAAGTTGAAGGAATTTTCAAGTTAAAGGAAGTTTCAAGTTAAAGGAAATGGTTAAAAAGGAGGTTCGAGTTGAATTGTCTAATTTGAATCCAGATTCTGCCACTGTTTAAATCTGTATTGGGGGCTTTATACTTGGCTTCTCCATGTTTTCCTTTCCATATCTCTATCTTCATATATTTGCTCTGTGGATAAGAGATTTTAATCTATAAATTTACTTAGTATGGTACACTATTAGAACTTTTGTGGAATAAATACGTGACCTTAATTATTGATGTTTTTAACTTAAAATCAGGATATTGAGTTATTGCTATCAAAAAAGATGATATTATTGAATTTTTTGATTTAGGTAATAAAGTATGTTAATGATGTCATTAAGTTATTTGAACTTGGAACACCTCTTTGTCTGTTTGTTCTTGCAACTGGAAAATAGGAATATAATGCTATTTTGAGAATTACTCTTATTTATTATGCAAGTTTGGTTAAAAGAAGTAATGTGTGTTTATGCTTTCATTCTTGCATTCAATATACATTTATCATTAAAATGCGTTGTGTGTTATCCAGGTCATGAGCAGAGATATTTCACATGATCAATGTGGAAGAAGCAGTTGCATAAAAAAGAAATGGAGGGGGAGGGTAATGAGATACCAGCTGTGAAAGCTTTACATGGGGTATAGAAAACAAAAGAAACAAATGATCAATGTTACTTGTTGAAAGAACATTCCGTACTAAATTTTAAAAGCTGAATAGCAGTTCAGCTAGCAAAAGTGCATACATGTTAGCATACATAATAGTAGAAACAGTTTATAGGTGGAATAAGCAGCTTATTCTCTATTTTTTAAAAAGGCAAGAAATTTAAAGCCACTTGAAAACAATTTTTACATAATATATGAGATGACAAAGAAGGGTTTCACAGTAATGAAAAGGTCAATCAGTGAGGAAGAACCCTCAACTTCAGATCTTCACATGCCCAATAAAGGGAGTGTCTAACTACCCATAGCTTAAAAATACACAAACAAAGGAAATCAGCAACAGGAACAGGAGACATAAGAGTAATCCACATTCCTAATGGAACACTTGCACACACATTTGTATTAAAAGCTGAAAGTACAAGCAAAGAATTCAAAGCATAGAAATATAAAATGACCTAAAACTAACAAAATTGACTATGCACACACAGTTGTGTAAATATGGATAGAGATAGAGATAGAATAACACTTCAATCAACAAGTACAGGTGAATGAAAAGGACCACAGTCTGGGTCATACATAAAGTTTTAATTTGTGTTTTTAAAATTAACACCTGGTGGTGGGTATTAGGAAGAGCACGTATTGTGTGGAGCACTGGGGGTGGTGCATAAACAATGAATTATGGAACACTGAAAAGAAATAAAAAAATAAAATAAAAAATTTTAAAAAATAAATAAAATAAAATCAACACTGGGGTGCCTTGGTGGCACATTTGATTAAGCGCCTGCCTTAGGCTGAGGTCATTATCCCAGAGGCCTGGGATCTAGTCCTGTACTGGGCTCCTTCTGGTCTGTGGGGAATCTGTTTCTTCCTCTCCCTCTCTCTGATGCCCCACCTGATTGTTCTGCCTCTCTCTCTCTCTCTCTCTCTCTCTGTGACAAATAGATTTTTTTTAAAAATCTTTAAAAATTAAAAAAGTAAAAAAATAAAATTAACTTTAGTGTGGTATGAATAAACTGGAAAGTAGTGGTGCAGCATTTCAGCTCAAGCACAATAGGAGCAATATGGTTTTTCACAATGAAAATGATGATGGTGACGGCCGTGGTGACCATGATAAGCCCTCCTGGGTCCTCACCAGTTACCACACCCCATGGGAAGGACCTCACATAAATGTTTTCATTTTGTTACACCGCAACCACCCCGTCTCTATGTCTTTCACCCAATGAAACTCCTGTTATTCTTCCTTGTTGATAGTTTAGTTGCTGAATTGATGACAATAAGTCGTATTCTAACACATGTAGTTCATAAGTGGCAAAGTAATGTTTTGAACCAAGCTCATTTTGATCCAGAACTCATGCATGTAACCAACTTTGACAATGGTTTTCTCCCTACAAAACTGAAATCTGTTTTTGGCATCAAATATTCTTAACAAATATTGGACTATTTGCCCTCACTTATTATGAGCTTGCAAAATGCAGCTTCTTTATGAAAAGTAAACATTAATGTATAATCATCTTAATGAATAACAAAATGTACTTTGCTTTGTATGAAAAAGAAAAACATACCTTGAAAAAGTAAGGTAGTGCGATTACTAGACTCCAGAATTTCTGTCTAGATTTCTTAGATGAAAGCGTTATTTTTGGTTGAATCAGGAAAATGATTGAGCAAAGGTTTAGAATAATATTGTCTACAATTAGTCTAAAAATTACTTACATATCCCTAAAAAAAAAATCAGAACTTTTCTCAACTTGATCTTTATAAAAATGAAGAAATTAAATGACCACTTAAGAACAACAAAAAATAAGCACAATATTATATGTCTTAATTCCAGATTTGATGGAACAAACATATTTTAGGTCAATTGATTTGACCTAAATCAATTTGATTAAACATGAATTACTTAGTAAGCATAGGCTTTGAGACAATGAAATATTTATAAGAAATTTATTTCAAAGTTCAGATTATATTTAACAAAGCGATAGTCCAGAGATAATTTTTAAGTTACAGAGTAATCACTAAAGAAGATTTAAAAAAAAAATAAAAAGAGTTAAAAAAATGATTTTAGAATAGTTGGAGAAAGAATGTAGTGGAACTTGCATATTATATAAAGGAGGTTGATTTTAGTGCTCTAAGTATAAAAGAATCAGTGTAGGTATTATGTTCCTCTACAATCTGAAAAAGGATCTCAAATTTTTCTATTCTGCCCTGGACAGTATCAGGTGGCTAAGGAAGTCATGTGTTCTGACTTTTCTTATAGCCAAGAATTTAATATTTCAGTATCTTCTCTGCTCTTCTAATTTCCCTCTGTTTCTTCTGACTGCTTTTTAACTTAAAGTCAGTATCCTTTGGGATTATTTAATATAATAATTTGTGTATTTATTAATTTATTCATGAAGTCTGATGATACTCCAAAGTACTCACTGGACTTTCACATCACATAGGACCAATAGATGAGCCATGAAATCCATAAGGGGGGTATTCCCATCAACTATCAGCCCTGGTCTTTAGAACGGAACATTTTTACTACCTTGTCTCGGATGTGTTTGGTCTTTACCCCATAGACAAGGGGGTTGAAGAAAGGTGGAACCAGTAGGTAAAGGTTGGATAAGGTAATGTGTATATATGATGGAATATATGATCCAGACCTGTGGGTGAAAAAGGAAAAAAAAGCCAGGAGATAGAACTGGAAGAAGACACATATGTGGGGAACACAGGTATTAAATGCCTTCAGACGTGCCTCTTTCTGGGGCAGGTGGAAGACAGTGATAAATATTTGTACATAGGAGAGGTTGATCAAAATGAAGTCCAGGCCACCAACAATAAAGGCTCCAAGGAGACCATAGAATTTGTTGATGGAAACATCTTCAGTGGCAAGCTTCACAAGGGCCATGTGTTCACAGTAGGTGTGGGATATTAACTTGGTTCTGTAAAATTTCAGACGACACTTTATGAGCAATAAGCATGGGATGACCAGAATGGCAGGCCGCAGTATCACCCCAACAGCAGTGTGTGTGACTAGTTGTCGGGTGAATATGGTAGCATGTCTCAGAGGATAACAGATTGCTACATAGCGGTCCAGAGCCATAGCCAGCAGGACCCCTGATTCGATACCCTGAAATGTGTGGATGAGCCACATCTGAAAGAGGCAAACATCAAAATAGATCTCTGGCAAGTGGAACCAAAAAATTCCAAGCATCTTAGGGACAATGATGGTGCTAAGTGCAATATCTGTAGCTCCCAACATGGCCAGAAAGATATACATAGGCTCATGGAGGCTGGGTTCAGTTTTGATGATGATCAAAAGCAGAGAATTTCCCGCCAAAGCAATGATGTACATAGCACAGAATGGAATGCCTATCCAACACTGTATAGTCTCCAGACCAGGGATCCCAATGAAGGTCAACACAGAGGGCATGAACACGGTGCCATTTGTAATAGGCATGGCAGTTCAGGGCCTTTTAGAGCAAAGGGCTATAGATTGCCAAACTGTGATTCTATGTATTCTAATATATCTTATTCTTATCCAGTCATACAATTACTGAATGACAAAAGTAGGAGAACCAACTTAATCGGCTTATTTTTCATTTTTTAAATGAATCTGGAAATGTCAAAGGAAAGATCAAAATATGCACGTGGGTCAAATCATCCACCCACACTAAGAGTTATCCACTGCATGACAATTGAGTATTCGGACACCATGACTATGATGAGGCTAGCATGATCAGACTGCTGAGTAGTGGTGTCCTTCCTCCCCCAATCCATCTTCTCTTCCTTCCAACCTGGTCGTGGAAATCAGAGAGAAAAGATTAATTGGAATGATACTGTAGATAGAGAAATATCAAAGCACGAAACAAGAAAATCCACTGTACTCTGGGCCTGACTTTTCTCTAGTTTTCTCTCTCCTTTTTATTCTCCTTTCACTTCAGATTAGCAAAGCTGGTTATTTCTGTAGAACATACAGACACTTCTTTGACAAAGAATCAATTGAAGTTCCCTTTATAGGGTTGAGACACCATTAATGCGGTCCTAATGATTCTCCTCACCTTGAACTTCCTGATCACCAAGAGATTTCCAAATATGCTATAGCTGCGGAAATCTGACTCCATGTAATGGCAGGGGCATAATTCCTAAAGGCAATTCTGATTCAAGACACAAGTGTTGAATAGGAATGTTTCTGTTAGATAACCATGGACAGCATCTCATGCTCTTTTTTGCACATATCATACAGGAAGGCCAGTTTGACAATATTAAATAAAATCAAAAGGGTTAAAGAGTACCTGGTATAAAAGAGAAACCGTGGGTATCTCAACTGGAACGGACATAGGGAAGAGGCTAAGGTGATGTGGGGGGAGGTCATGGAATGAGATTGGGAGCCCATGGTTGGCAGAGATGATCCTTGTGTAGACACTGGAACTGCGTAGCGCTGAAGGACTAGAAAGTTCTAATTTTTATCTTCCACAAAAGCTGACACAAGAAAAATGTGAGGGAGTGGGGCTCTTTGAGAATTATCTAGGTGATTCCATGGAGGATAGTTGCCAAACACATAGGCACAGTCAGGTGGAAGTGCCTGGGGAGTCAGCACAGACAGGAAAAGAAGTCTCCAAGACAGACTTCTCATTGCAATATGTAGGCTGCTGCCTAGTACACTTCACACTCCCCAACAACTGCACACCAGCAACTAATCCTAGTTCCGTTAAGGCGTTGACAAGATTATGCATGGGTAAATTTTATTTAAAGTGAGCAGCTGTCTGACTCTAAGTGAAGCTGATCCATATGTCTTCAAAGTGTTGTTTTCTTAAGCATTTTGAAACATTTGCCCATAGATCAGGTCACACCCTCCAAATATTAATCTGAGGTTTCTCCCTGGATCCCAACAACCCTAGTTTCTACTCAGAAATTTTAAATTTGGCACACTGTGGAAATTATTCTCCCACATCATCCACCCACAGCACCATTCCTGGCAGCCCAGTGCATGTGTGCTGAGGCCTTTGCAAGCCTGCCCTGCCTGTCTGCTATGCAACCCTCACTCTCAGAAAGACCTCCTCCTGGGGAAGAAACACATTCCCTGCAGGCAATGTCCCCTTTTTGAGTTATACATCTTCAGTTATAATAGCACAGGATTCAAGTTACCCATGATTTGCTCTCCTTCAAGGAAAACAGCTGCACTTCTGCCCACCTTCTCTGGTGGCATGCTGCTAACTTTCTTAACCTCCCAATGTTCTAAAGCAGATCCTCCAGTCCATCATGACTGCTGTTGAATTGTAGCTCCTAAAACTTCAAGTCAGACTCTATCAAAAAAGTTATTTGAACTCTTTCTTTCTATGATTTGTAATCTTGCTTCTGGAATCTACATTCACTGACTCTACTTGTGTTCATCTCTCAACACAAAGAATTTCACTTACTTAGTATCCGGAAGCAGTGGTGGGAAGTGACTGGAGGAGATGAAGGTTGCTCTTTGCTGGTCCCAGCACTGGAATATCTGTGTGTTTTGACATAATTTTCCCCGATGACCAAATTTGATAAGCTTTTGCAAATCTTGAGACATTTCTTACTCCCTGTGGCAAAGAAGGGTGGTCAGAGCCAGAGGAACAGCCACCATTTCTCAGGAGGAGCATCTTACTCAATTCCCAGGAGACCTGAAATGTATCTAGTGCATCCAGGAGCTAACAGTGTTGAAGTAGGTTCTCTTGGTCAAACAGCACAGTGTGTTCACACTTCCACAGATTGGGATTCCTCGTTCTCACTTATATAATGGAGAAATGGAACACAAAATGGGGAATGCATAGCGTGGGACTCCATGTCTTGCCTGAGCAAAGTGGCCAACTTTACCTATGTGTTTTAAGGAGAAGAAATTGGAAATAAAACAAATGGGAGCCTCTTCTCACTTATCTCACTTACATACTCTTGGCCATCCCATGGAGATTCAAAGGGTTTCCAGATGCCGTGATCCCAGGGAGGAGGATGTTTGCAGGTTGTGGGGAAGAAGTTTGGAAGTGGGAGGGAGCCTATTGCATAGTCAGCCCTCTTGTTCATCTGTCTGATTACCGGGCTATGCTATTTGTTTGTCTGCCTTTAACTTAAGGCCATCTCTTCCTGCTCTTAAGAGAGCATGCTTTTTGGAGTAAGTCCCTCATTCCTTGCATCATAGACAGCGCATATGCCACAGAGACATGTACCTCCACCCATTAGCTGGTCCATGTGGTTGCCTATATTACCCTGGACTCTGCATTTAATTAGCTGCAACACTCAGTTAAAGGGGACCTCAGAGGTCGGAGTGAAGCAGCTCTTCAGTGACTGTGCATTCAGCATGACTTTGCAGACAGCTCTTTTTTATACCTTGAAAAGTTGCTACGTTCCTGAATCTCCAGCATGGAACAACTCTGACCTGGAAAGGAGACAAAATGGGCATGCTAAATACCAAACGGATCCATGTGTGGATTAAAATCTCTTGGCCCAGGCCCTTGTGTTTCACATGGAAGTTCTCTCAGTAGACCAGCTGTGGTTTGCTCATCAAGGAGAACAGGAAGGATGATATTGTGCTCTAACAAACCACCTTAGGGATAGCAAAAGTAGATTTGATATAACTAAAGTATTCTCAAGTCCTGGTCAAATGCCAATGCTAATGGCACCAGTTAATGTGTTAGCGGGTGTGCACATTCCACTGGTGACCTGAGAGAAACGGAATGCCACGGGCAAAATATATATTCCACAATGCTGTGAGGTCATTTCAACAGCTCGTGCTGGGAAAGAGCCAACTTTTGAAAGGAAATAGCTCTGCTCCTTCCTAGTCAGGACTGAAACTTGGGCTGTTTGTGCTTCTGGATATTTATTTTAATTCACCAGAGCCTCATGTCCATCACTGGTAAAATGAGAATAATTCAACAGACACTCTTTTCCATTTTTTAAAAAAGATTTTATTAATTAATTAATTTATTTGACACACACACACAGTGAGAGAGAGAGAGAGAGAGCACAGCAAAAGCAGGAGGAATGGCAGGCAGTGGAGAAGCAGGCTCTCTGTTGAGCAAGGAACCTTATGTTTTGTTGGATCCCAGGATCCTGGGATCATGACCTGAATCAAAGGCTTTACCTACTCAACCACTCAGATTGTCCACAACAGATGTTCTTATTTGACTTCTGAAGTGCCCTCTGGAGCTCGCTGCCACTCTCTTTAGCCAGACCACACCAACTGATGCTCCAGGGAGTTGAGTTGGGCTTCCCTCAGCCTTTCCTCATCTGCTGGATTTTGAATGGTCAATAGTCAGCTGTCTTCCTCTAAATTCAGTATATGCATGCTATTTTTGTTTTTATAATCATATGTGTCAATTAAATATTTGGAAATAACAGAAAAGAAAGTCAATCAGTGTTACTTATCATGTAATCAAAATAAAAATATTATGTGATCATTTCAATAACTACAGAAAAAATATGAAAATATTCGATATGCATTTATTTAAAAGCCATCAGAAAAATAGGAGTAATGGAGAACTTGTTAAACTGACCTAATGTATCCCTGAGAAACCTAGCTAATATACTTAAAATTATTAAGCCAAAGTCTCCATTAGATTGAGAGAAAGGCCTGGATGCCCACTGTCATACCTTCATTCAACATCTGTACACAGGTCCAAATCATAGCAATGCTACCATCATATTCTATTAGTTTTGATTTCTTTTTCAGAAATATCACACAGTTATCTCCATTCTTTATATTTTGGCTATAGTCTAAAAATTCATATGTTTGCCATTTTCTTCCCTTGGAGGGAGAATGTCATCAAGTACTCAGGATGCACAATGGTAGCCACAACTTCCTGAAATATTGAATCCCCTAATATGGAATTCAAATGAATTAATTAAATGTTTATTATCTTTTTAAACATCTTTTTTCCTTGTCTAATATCCACAAATGTGTTTTCTTCCTTCTATCATGGTATTTGCCGTTTCTTACTTTATATACTTCATGTTCACGTGAATTTTACTAAGCACCAAAATGTTACGACTCAGATTTATTTGTTTTATTCAACAAGACTTTATTTCCCCAAAAATATCCTCCACCTCTGTCATTTGAACACTATCATCCCCTCCATTTTCTATATAGGTATGTTTTCTTGTTTTTTTTCTTTCCTCTGAGTATGTCTAAATCCAACATTGGAGATCCCTGTGTTTCTCTCTGTAGGTTCATTTTTTTTTTTTCAGTAAGCATCTTATTGGTTCACTTGATGCTTGAATGAAGAAAATTAAACCAGAGAGCTATTGTTGAAGCATCCTGACAGAGGTTGAAGGGATATGGGCAGAGGATTAGCAAAGAGTGAAGATCTGAAATCACTGTTTTAAGAGTCAGTCTCTCCTCTTCTAGTTTTGTGTTTCACTCATACTTTATTTCAGGATCCATAATGATCATTCATGACATCATCTTTGTTTATCTTCTTAATATGGGAATAAACTCCTTTCTATGCAGATATTCTCTATACTGATATTGCATAGTACCTCAAGCCTTCAGACTGGTTCCTTTGGAATACCCCTTATCAATAGCAAGAAAATGTCTGAGGTGTTCATTTTCCACAGTCATTTTTACGGAGGTTCTAAGAAGTCTCAGGCATTGATTGCCCCATGTACTGTGGAATCAAGTATAAATAAGATATGGGTTTTATACTCAAGATACTTGCATAGACAATTACTAGTTGAATTAGATTTCTATGTGTTCATTTCTGGAACTTCAACTTACACATTTGGGTGAAACTCTAATTAGATAAAACCATTTACATGTGTGTCTATAGAAGGATTGTTTCTGTATAAGTACTGATCACATTTTCATTCCTGAAAAAAGGCATGTCAGTGAATGAAAGAAGAGACCACAAAAGATTTACACTGCATGAGTCAAATTTGTAAAATTCTTGAGAATACAAACTACTCCCTAGTGACAGAAAGTAGATTGAAGGTTTTTGGAAGCCTGCCAGGGGTATAACGAGGTTCAGTAGGAATTGGTCAAAAAGGAGCATTGGAAACTTTTAGGAGTAGTGTTTCAGTTCATTATCTTAACTGTTGTGATGGATCCATAGGTGTGTAGATGCCAAAATTTATCAAATCTTATACTTCATGTATGCGCAAATTTATTAAATGTGAACTATTTCAATAAACTCCAAAAAGCACATGAAGGCATATTAGTGAATAGGCTTAACTTTTCTATAAATCTTTTTAATATGTTTTTCTACACATATTCATCACTGTTTATAGTCTATATCCATATCTACTTGGTCTTGTTCATATCATTATCATTGCTTTTACATCATTTTTATATTTAACAGTATTTCAGATAGTATAGACAAACAGAGATAAGTGATTCCAAATGTATCAAAATAAAGATAAAGAGTAAATATTAGAAACTGAGATAGCCAAAACTATAGCTGTGGGTTAGATTACCATTTTGAGAATATTGATGTATGACATGGTCATTAAAAGAAACTGGAATTATCCTAGTTTCTATAATTTGGTTTCTATGTAGGTCTAATTGTAGCCAGACAGGAACCCCTACGTTTAAATAAATAGGACAAATACACACAGGAATAACAGAAAATTTTGAATTAAGACGATAAGTTCTTCCTTATATGAAAAGTAAACCATTGTTCTGTGGTATATAACAGTTGTTGAATGTCCCATTCACTTATGAGCATCTAAAATAAAACAATTGTGGACATGGGTATTTCTGGAAGATATTACCTTTTCACCACATTGATGTTCCTACATTAAATGAAATTAAGATATCTGTAGAATGAGCCAGTAATGATCAAGATAGTTTTTTAGAGAAAAATATTTTCAGCATATGGTCACGAATTTCTTTGGTCTTCACGCCATAGACTATAGGGTTGAGGAAAGGAGGGACTAACAGGTACAGGTTTGATAAGAGGATATGAACGTACGGTGGTATGTGAGCACCAAACCTATGTGTGAAGAAGGAGAAGAAGGCAAGGAGGTAGAACTGTAAGAAGACACAGATGTGCGCGATGCAGGTATTAAAGGCCTTGAATCGTGCCTCCTTCTGGGGCAACTGAAACACAGTGATAAAGATTTGAATGTAAGACAAGGTGATGAAGATTATGTCAAACCCTAAGATACTGAAGGCAACAAAAAGACCATATATCTTGTTGATGCGGACATCTTCAATGGCCAGCTTCACGATGGCCATGTGCTCACAATAAGTGTGGGAGATCACTGTGGTTCGGTAGAGTTTAAGACGACATTTGATGAGCACCAGGCATGGTGCTCCAAGAATAGCACCCCTGAGTGTTACTGCAACTGCAATGTGAATCAAGAGTTGTTGGGAGAAGATGGTGGTATGTCTCAGGGGGTCACAGATGGCCACATATCGATCTAGGGCCATTGCCAGTAGGATGCCTGATTCAACTGCCTGGAATGAGTGAATAAGCCACATTTGTAAAAGGCAGGCTTCAAAGGAAATCTCTGGCAAGTGGAACCAGAAGATGCCTAACATTTTGGGAAGAATGCAGGTGCTAAGTGCAATGTCCGTGGCCCCCAGCATGGCCAAAAATATGTACATGGGCTTATGGAGGCTGTGCTCATATTTGATTATCCCCAAAATTAGGGAATTCCCAATCACAGCGATGAAATACATGACACAGAACGGAATCCCAATCCAATGCTGCACTGACTCCAGCCCAGGAATGCCAGTGAGTGTCAGGACAGGGGGCATGAAGACGGAACCATTGGGTATGAGCATGATGATTTGGTCTGTAGAATCAAGTAGTGGTGTTGCTGTTTCATCTTCTATTCCTCATCAAGACTATGAGAATAAAAAAAATAAGAAAAAAATACTTTATTTTAACAAAGTATACCTTAGTCAGATAATGCATATTTCATCCTCTCAATCCTATATATATGTGAAAGATAAGTGACATGAAATCTTCTAAGCCCAGGGTGCATGGCCTTTTGATTTGATACATTTGCATATTGCACTTTGAGTTCCATTTTAGTGTTAGCCAGCACTCTATCACATTGCTTTGTTATCTTTTCTTTCTCATGGTTGGAAAAATGAAGATCTAGTCTTGGTAAGTTTGATGATTTTAATACATGATTTTTGTTTGTCATCACTATCCTGAGCCTTAGATCTTCAGAACTTATTTATCTACTAATAAAATAACCCCTCTCTTTTCTTGTCCTTCAGCCCCTGTTACACATAATTTTTATTTTTAATTTTTCCTTATTCAGCTTTTTGAACATTCCACATATATGATAGCATATGTGTTGGAATTTCTCTGTCTGACTCTTCTCACAGATCATAATGTACTTAGAGTTCACCATTTGGTCACAAAGGGCAGGATTTTTTTCTTCCTCCTGCATGAATAAACTAATCATCACAGAAATGCAAATGAAAACCAGTGAAATATCACCTCAGTTCCATTACAATGGCTGTCATCATTCAGAGATAACAAATGTTGCAGAGGAAGTGGAGAAGAGGGACCCATTGTACCTAGTTAGTGGGAATGTTTGCCAACCACTAAGGACAGCAATGTGGAAGTGCATCAAAAACTTAAAAACAATCTACATGTAATCCAGTAATTCCACCTCTGATATATATATATCAGAGTATATATCAGTGTGTATACACACACACACACACACACAAAAGACTGGAAAAGAGGAATATTGAAGAGATATATTCAATCTCTTGTTCACTGCAGCATTATGCACAATAGCCAAGATGTGGAAAAAACCTCAGTGCCCATCAACAAGTGAATGCATAAAGAAGGCGTGCAATGGAATATCATCCATCTTATTGTATCTTTTCAATGAATCCTTTCAAATTTTCTCTTTTCGGAAAGTCATTGTAAGAACAACCATCAGGTCGGTGTTTCAACATGCTTTTATCACTTTCAATGACAAAAGTTAAATGGATAGGGCGGTTTTTTTTATTCCATGACTAATAGAACAAAAAGAGTTTCCTTGTATCTTGTGCTTTCCGCTCATCATATGTGCTTTTTTTGTGACCTGCTAATTGGACCTGGAAAAATTTATTTAATGCAGAGTCCAGGCACTTTGAGAACTAGACTCCCACTAGGCTGTCAGCAACCATAGTGCTGCTGACTGATTCCGCTGACCATAATCAGAAGACAAGTTTGACCAGAGTATTTTTCAGTTTTGCAGCTCATCAGCCTGTCTTCTCAGCATAGCATCTTCCCAGTCTGTTCCCTCTTTCCTCCATTCAGAGTGTTTTCAACCTAATTTGTCAAAGTTTCTATGTTTTTCCAAAACCTAATCATGCATGGTGCAACTTTTCCTTCTTCTTCTCCATGAAAAGAATTCAATTACTTTTAATTCATGGCTGTCTTCTGTGGCAGTTTCTATCAGAGCTTGTTCCTACTGTGTCATGCTTTTTGCACATCTCTTGTATGTATTTGAAATGCCAATCTGTGCTCTCTGCTCTTCTCTCTGCCCATCAGTAATCATTTTTCAATCCCTAAGGCTGAATATACATTTATTCTTAAGTATTTGTAAAAACAATGACACCCTGTGAAATTTAATATTTTCTTTATTTATACTCTAATGCATCTTCTGCCCACTGAAAATACAATGAAATCTCTTCACATTGCTTTTTTTTTTTTTAAAGATTTTATTTACTTATTTGACAGACAGAGATCACAAGTAGGCAGAGAGGCAGGCAGAGAGAGGGGAGGAAGCAGGCTCCCCGCGGAGCTGAAAGCCTGATGCTCTGGCTGGATCCCAGGACCCTGGGACCATGACCTGAGCTGAAGGCAGAGGCTTTAACCCACTGAGCCACACAGGCGCCCCTTCACATTGTTTTTCAAATGGTTATATCCATCCTATTCTTAGTCTCTGTCCTTTGCTGCTCAATCTAACACATTAAACTATAATAATCAGGGTCTCCTTATGAGTGCATTTGCCTTATCATTTTCAAAGCCCCTAAGAATTTTCTTGCCTGCTGATTTCTTACAACTGGCACTTATATTTTCTTCCAGAAAGTGTTTTCTCCTCAGAATATGCAATAAACTAATTCACAAGTTATATTCATTTTCTTTTAACAATTTCCAAGTTCATTTAAAAAATTATTTCAGCCAGTATAAAACAGATAAAGATATGATGATGGTTTAAAATGACAGGCAATTTTTTACAAAAACACACAATCACATCTTGTCCATATTCCTTCAAGTTCTTCTGATAACTTTAGATTGTCCTTGAGACTTGCGAAGCTCTCTAAAACACATCTCAGTCAATTGCAGGAACATTTATTACTCTGTTTTCTTAATTCTTAACTTAATTCAACTGTGAGTCAGGCTTTCCTAAGACTCCTTGTTTTGGAAACCTTCCTTTTTGCAAATATATGAGTCAACCTAGACTTTCCTCAAATCAGAAGGTTATATTATTAACCACAAAGAGAGGATTATGTGCTAGTGATTTTTTTGTATGTAACTGTTTCAAGCACTTGAAGAAACAATGGGGCAACCTGTTAAAGTTATTTATCCTGTATTTAGAAGAATCTTCACTATCCTGAGTGCTTGGAATTCAAAACTAACGGTTACCATTTGTTAAATACATGCTACATAATTTGTGCTCCTAAGACTTTAAAAATTACATTGTCTTCCTTACCTATGGTATTGACATCATTAATCCATTATATTAATGAAAAACTAAGACTTGCTGTTGTTATAAATGGATCCACTTGGATTCAAATTCCATGGGATACTGATCCACAAAGAACAAACAAGATTTTGTCTTTTGAGATTTTATCACCCAATTCAGTACAAATTATGAGCTGTCTCTCAGTGTGCGAATAAGTCAGGGTGGATTGTACAAAAATATACAATAGTTTTTAATTAGTTTATGTCTTTTCAGATTCTGAGGGAAGAAACTTCCATAGTACCTTCTTATTTCACAGATAAAATGCATACATACAAACATGTTTACTGTATTCTGCATATACAAAATAGGTCCAGTTTACATATCAGATCACTCATATACTACCTAACACTGTGATTTGGCTCAAAAGTGTGTGCTACTCTCTTTTTCAGGTGTTGACATTTGGGAGATTTAACATGATTACATGGGTCATACCTGACCTGAAGAATACTTAGAGAAGAATGTGCAAAATTCAGCTTGGCAGAAGTTTATATGGCGGTCAACCAAAGGAGGGTAAAAAGGAAAGGAGCCAGTAAACACACTATCAGATAAGTAACATGGGAAAACTTTCCTTTAAAGTACATTCATCATGTGAAGAAAGTAGTTTCCTTCTTCAGGATAATTTTACTTTTCCAGCTTCATGAGGCCTCATGGCGATTCTTCTAGAGCAGGTTTTCTCACTCTCTACACAACTGGCATTTTTGATCAGATAGATTTTATATTCTGTGTAGATCTCTACATTGTCTTAGGCAGAGCAGCATCCCTGACTCCTACCCTTTAGATAGGTGCAAATTATTCTCTCTCATCAGGAAAATAAAAAAATGTCTCATATATTACCAAATGTCACCTTCCTGTGTGGGGAGGGGCACACCATACAGTTTACTAACCATTGATCTAGAGTTTTACACAGGAGAAAATTATTCCTGAATTAAAAAAGGAGATCTTGTAGCTTTAATAAAAGTGGGCAGATTAAATCTGTTTATCAAGGAGAATCATTATTCAGGATATAGTAGCCAGATAAAGGAGGTGCAAGAGCACTTCAGGAGGAAATACTCTGGATAAAAATCTAAGAAGCATGAAATGTACAGTTGGATTACAAATCAGTAAGTAATTTCACATATGAATTGTGTCATAAGCAGAGATGATGCTTGTTGGGGCTTAGGAAAGGGGGAGAATAACAAATAAGAATACAATTGAAAGAAAATAATTTCCAAAACTTAAGTGGAAAACAGGGCTTTTTTTTGCCTTTAAAAATCCACTCCATCTGATCCAGAAGGATGAGATCTGGCATATGGAGAATATGTTAGAAGAATAGTTGTGCTAGGATGGGATAGGATGACGTGACCTTGCCACATCAAAAGAGTAACACAGGAAGAATATTTGTGCTACTCGATGACTTGATGGAGAGAAGTCATGGGAGGAGAGACTAAGACGTTCATGGTTTGAGAGCAACGAGTAATGGCACTGGATGACAAGGACTAGCTAGAAACAACCATTGTGTGTACACATGTACATGTTCGAAGGAGGCAGGAGACAAATCTTAAACCCTGAAATCCAGGGAACAGGAAGAACAGTCAGGGGTCTCATTTGCAGCAGGAATCCTGAACCATTAGTTCTACTTAAACTAATTCTGACTCAGGCTGATTCCCAGAACATAAAGAAGGAAGGGATTAGGTCTAAATTCATTCTCCCAACACTCTATGGAAACCTTTCCCTCTACAAGATCTCTGACATTCACTGTTTGATCTCTGCCTCAACACCCCAGGGAGAGATCCTCTGTTTCTGAGCGAGCTTGTCTATTGCAGGACTGCTCCAACTGTCAGACAGGTCTTCTTCCTGGTGAGCCTCAAACTGTCTCCTCTTCATTTCTCATAGAAGTCCTCAATCCACCTTCTGAAGAACACATCAGCCAAAGGACATGGATCTGAAGTCAGTCAGGACAGTTTGCATCCTTGGGATATCCCTTAGCTATGCATGCTCTTCAGCCAGTTCTAAAACTTTACATTGTCTCAATTCCTTATTACTGAGGCAAAGTTAACTGGTAAAAGCACACTACATGGTAACTGTGAGGATGAAATGATGTAATGCATTTTAAAATATTAGGAAGAAACATAAAATGTATTTCTCTGCCTGAATGCCAGTAATTCATTCCTAGAAGTTACCCTGTCCTTCTCCTGACTACCTCAGATACTTGATGAGCATGTTGCCAGATGTGATTTCCCCTGAATGACTTGAGGCGTCATTGCTACTGGAACTCTTCCAGTCTAAACATATATAATTTCCTGACCTAAAACAAATAAGGTTTCTGTGCACTGATCAGCCCCAATCCTCCTCAAGCCTCCTCCTACCTATGAGGCTCACTTTAAAATATCTCACCCAGTGTGTGATTAATTGACTCAGAAATATTCTGAACAGCAGCAGGGACAAAATCTTCCCATTTGAACAAACAGCTACTCTAAGATCCCATTGCCCTTTTATCATCCTGCCAATTTCTTGGAGCATAAAAGTGTTGTGTTCTCCTTGAAAACAATCCACCATGTTCCCCACACCCAGTTCACGTCTAAGGCCCAAGGACTCACCTGGAATAATTTGTGTTAACATATGTAGAAGCCACAGAGTGAAAATTTTTTGGTATTTCCGATAGTGAGGATGGCTGTTTTGTACTACCCTTGCAGCCTGTGTTTTTTGCACCAGTCTCTGGTGAGCTTTAAATTAGCCTGGCATCGGGGCACCTGAGTGGCTCAGTGGGTTAAGCCTCTCCCTTGGCTCAGGTCATAATCTCAGGGTCCTGGGATTGAGCCATGCATCGGGCTCTCTGCTCAGGGGGGAGCCTGCCTCCCCTGCCTTGGGACAACGGTGAAAATCAGGCACAATATGTTTCAAAACCTAGGAGACTATGTCTCATAGCACATCTGCATCTAATAAAAACTCTCACATCCTGGTGTCCTTGGGCACTGGAAGCCAAATTGACTGTCCTTCCAGAAAATTCTAAGAGAAGACAGTGCCCCAAGACAACACAAATAGTCAATGACACTTTTTTATTTAAGATTTTATTTATTTATTTGACAGAGATGGCAGTCAGACAGAGAGGCAGGCAGAGAGAGAGGAAGGGAATCAAGCCCCCTGCTAAGCAGAGAGTCCGATACTGCGCTTCAACCTAGGACCCTGAGATCATGACCTGAGCTGAATGCAGAGGCTTTAACCTGCTGAGCCACCCAGGCGCCCCAGTTGATGACAGTTTTATACAAAGATGAACCAGTGAAGGCCTATGAAAACATCTCAAGGTCTTCATACTAATCAGTGGAGACATGCTGACAGAGAACTAAATGGAATATTTCTATATGATACACAAAGAGTCCCAGTCATGTTCAGAATTCAGATGATGTAATGATGTGCATTTTTCAAAATTTTAGTGCCAGTCAGAATATCTATTTCTGGTTTCCAACTATGAAAGATTATTCATGCCTGACATTTACTTAGGTGAAAAAAAAAAGGGTTTGAACTATAGAGAAATTTTAATCTTTTTCTCAAGCTGAAGAATGGAAATGATTCAGAATCTTTGTGCGGTAAGAGGAAGAGTCTATCAAGACTGTATTCCGTGCATCTGTCTGAAAGACTAGATGGTCTTAGTTACAGTCACACAGTATTTGACTTGTGTCATTGGGTCAGGTCCTAGGGAGTAGACCTGTTCCTTTGGCAATGAAAGGATCTCTGACTCCCATCTTGTCATAAACTGCCATAAAATTACATTCATCCTAGAAAAACCAGTGGTGTAGGATGGCTGTGCGGTGTGCCAGGTGAGCACCCAGGGGCTTAGGAGGACTGGTTGTGGCTATCTCCTCCTAGTTGCGCACTCAGTGATGTCATGTTGGCAGACTGTATACAGCCACACCCGGAGCCGTTACCCCAGTAAAAGGAGCAAATTACATACATCAGAGTTTCAACTCTCCATCAGGGTAACAGTGATGGTCTTAATATAAATAAAATATTTTCAGAGAAAACAAGAAGAATACTCTTCAATTAGAATATGAAGGAAGCTGAGGTGAGGTCAGCACATTCTGAACTGCAGTAAAGAGTAGTAAATAGTAAGAGAGTAGTAAACTACTCTTTGTCTAGAGAATATAATATTATTTTTAACATATTGAATGAGTCACAGGATACTTTAGGGAAATCCCCAAAGTGTTTGAACATCCCAGAATCATAAAGCTATGGAAAGTTAGAGAGGCAATTACTCTTAGATATGGTTTAGTTAAAATCCATTAGAGCTACAGAGAAATAAGATGTTTTGGAAACAATGGGACTCCTTATTTGGTAATAGATACATTTCTTTAAAGCTTCTGAAAATTTTACTAATTAGAAATAATCACCTGTGAGAAATAAAATAGGGACTATAGAGCACACATTTTCAGAAGTGGCTCCTTATTCCACAAATGTTCCATAGATAATCAGAAACAGAAGTTTAATTTTTAAATAGAACTGTGTTAGAAGTGGAATTGAATAGGTTTTACTGCAATGGTTGATAAAGTTTATCAAGCAAGAGATATAAGTTCATAGGAATCATGAGGAATACAAAATAGAAGGACCTAGGCATGCCTATATTATTTGTCAAAATGTCTGAATTCAAATGGGAGTCAGAGTCCTTATCATGCAGAGAGGAGATGGACCAGGGAAAAACTTATGTGGGCAAAGTCCGGACTGCCAGATTCAAAAGCAGACTTGGTATATTCATCCAGTGACATTTCATTCAGACATAAAAATAAATGAGCTCTAAATAATGATACAATGATTGTATTGTGTAGAAATATGTGCTTTTCACATTTATAATGAATATACTATATGGTTGAATTACTATGTTGTACACCTAAAACTAATGTGATATTGTACCAACTATACTCAAAAGTAAAGTAAAATAAAATAAAAAGTTCTGTTATACTGCAATATAGGTGAAACTTGAAAGCTTTATGCTTTGTGCAAGAAGTCAGGCATAAAAAGCCATGCATTGTATTATCTACTCCTTGAAATGTCCAGGTCAGTTAAATCCATAGAGATAAAATCACACATGTGGGTTCCATAAACTGAGAATAGGATGAGTGGAAAATAGCTGGTAATGGGAATGGGGTATCTTTTTGGGGGTCATGAAATTGTTCAGGAATTAGAGAGTAGAGTCAGTCACACAACTTTTTAACTTTACTAAAAACCATTATCTTTCTACCCTTTAAAGTGTGAATTTTATTTTAACCCATGGCTAATTTTATACTAAGAAGATGAAAGGTGGAGTATTGCAAGTTACTCTATCCAAATTAGTCATTTGGAAAAAAGGTCTGCAAAAACCCAGAAGGTGAAGTCATGTCAGTTCCTCTACTAACCTACAAGTCTTTACATATTAGCAAACATTCTTCACTTGCATGACTGATTAACTAACTTTTCTTTGTATATCTATATATCATGCATCCTTTCTTTGGAAGAACAGACAACTCTTGGGATGCCTGGGTGGCTCAGTCAGTTAAGTATCTGCGTTCAGCTCAAGTCATGATCCCAGGGTCCTGAGATCAAGTCCCACATGGGGCTCCTTGATCAGCGAGAATCCTGCTTCTCCCTCTGCCTGCTGCTGTCACTGCTTGTGTGCATTCTATCTCTCTCTTTCTGGTAAATAAATAAATAAATATTTTAAAAATAGAAAAAGAACAGAGAACTCTTACATGTCACAACACAGACCCCCTTGCACTAAGAAGCAGGATCCTCACTTGCACCACCTCTGAGCACTGGGATAACTTCTGTAGCTGGCACCATGGCTTCTGCACATAATCAAGAAATGTTATAGGTCTCGGTACTCCCTTTATTGATTAGTGCCCTATATCCATTAAAAAAAATCTCTGGGCCAGGCAGAAACCACAGAATGGCCGTTGGACCAGATTTGCCTTCTCCCCAGGTAGCCAGCCTCCTGAATAATGCCCATATTGCTTTCCAATCAACACTTTTCTCTTGAGTTTTGGCCTTTCCAGGCACAGGGAGCCAAACTTGGGTTTCCTTATCAATGGGCCAGTGCATTTTTGCACCATCACCTGAAAGCCAACATCAAGAGTGAGAGGAATGAGCTCCTACACCCCATGGGTCAAAACTCACTAAAATTCAAATCTTTCTTTGTCTGCTCTCGTCCTAGGAAAAACCCATGGCTTATTGGAAGCTCTCTCATGAAGTACTGAGAAATAAAACCCTTGGAAATGTTAACTCAATATTTATTTATCAGATTTTAAACACACAAATTAAAAACTCAAATCAGAAAGTGCTCAAAGGAAACAATAAAGTACTTCATAGAAAGGATTTACAAGTAGAAGAAAAACAGCATAATCTGCACTCTTTTTAAAATGCTAATTGTGCCCTGGTGCAAATGATACATTATATGTTAATTTAAAAAAGCATTTAAAGATGCTAATTATAAAGACAATCATAATTCACCAGATTGTCAACACTTAAAAATCTCAAACATAACCAGTGTTTTTGAGAATTCAGACATACAAATGCCAATAGTCAGTGTTATAATTGATCTCTTTGAAGGATCACTTGAAGTTTCTAGAGATCATTAAAATGACCCTATACAAAATATATTTTTCTTTTCCACATAAATTCCTGTTCAAGAACATATTCTATAATTGTCCTAGTCAATGTGTGGGAGGATAGAGTGTCCTGGTTATCCTCTTGACCTTGCAATGACCCATTTGTTTTCCTTTGTTTCCTTTTTAGGTCTCAGATTGGAGATGGTCCTGGTACATCAAAGGTCATAATAATGGAACAATCTGGACTCTAGCATAGATATCTTACCATAATGACAATTGGGGATGGTGCAAACAGCTTCTGGTTTCACATTATGTCTCCCAGTAAGCTTTATATTCCCACTATTTCTACGATGACTGTCCGGAGTAGTCATTGTAAGATGTATTTCAAACTTCTCCAAAAAAACTCGCTATTATAGTAGACCACCCTATGCTGACCTGCTGTTTGTTTTTGGATAGCCCACTAGCTGAGTACAGTTTTTACAGATGAACTGCTGCAATCAATGTGGTGAAGGGAATATTTGACTTTCAGCCCCACTTAAGCAGAATGCTATCTCCCAGAAAGAAAGAAATTCTGTTCTTCTACTTTAGACTTAATTATAGAAAAACTACACAATTATGATTATTATTGCTCATATTAGAATTTGAATATCATTAAAACATTTTGTGCAAATATATGTTTTATCTTGCTCTCTAAATACCTATGTATAGTCTTGAATTGCCCCTTTGCCCGCAAAGCCTAAGCTATGTACCAGTCTCTTTCTTTAGGAGTTTGCTGAACCCTGACTTAAAAATTAAGAAATTACTTCTGATGCTATCTTAGTTTTATTCCTAAGGAAATTATGTTATTTAAGAACAACAACCCTGGGACGCCTGTGTGGCTCAGTCATTTGAGTGTATGCCTTCTGCTTGGGTCATGGTCTTGCAGTCCTGGGATGGAGTCCTGCATCAGGCTCCCTACTTGGCAGGGAGCCTGTTTCTCCCTCTCCCTCTGCCTGCTGCTCCCTCTGCTTGTGCTCTCTCTCTTTCTGTCAAATTAGTAAATATTTAAAAAAAATAAATTATAATCCCTATAGGCAATCCATTATAGGCATATCATATATTAATCATATAATAAATATTGACATTGAACATATTTTCAAAAGATGCCCCAAGACATCCCCTAGATTTACAAACGTCATTCTCAGCAGTCATTGATAATGTGATGAACCTGAATGCATTAAACAAGAGAGAGTATCAGTCATTTATAGAACATGCAGTCTATTTTATAGATGCATTGATTTTAATGTCATAAATCAAATTATGGACATCTGCACACTTATGTATATTTTCTATCATCATTCAGCAAATGATCAATGAGTTGAATTTTTCAGAAACAGTCCACTTAGCCATAAGCTCTGAAGTTGTTAATCTTAGTTAAAACACTCCATCTCTTCATTAATTTAACAGCATTTCTTGATTAAAAAACACAGTGTCTTATATCCACTGAGAAGATATGTTATCACATGCCGGATAGGTACACACACAGAGACATTTACATGCACACAAAAAACATTTTTTTACCTCATGGAGAAAACCTCTAACGATATGTAATAACTTTCAGAATAAAGTTTAACATCTTTGCAGAGTGTCCAGGGGCATTATTATTATTATTATTATTTTAACTTAGAGTATAGCTGACACATGTTACATCACTTCCAGGAGTACAGAATAGTGAATCAACACGTCTAAACACTATGGTATGTTCACAGCAAGTGTAGCTACCATCTGTCACCACACAAAGCTAATAGAATACCCTTGACTCTATTCCCTATGCTGTACTTTTTATCCCTGTGACTTATTCATTCCATAAGTAGGAGTTGTATCTCCTGCTCTCTTTTTTCAATTTGCCCTCCATGGCCATATTTGATAACATAGCATCTGTCCCTTTCAAAATTGTTTCTTACATTGGAAAAAATAATCTGTAATGTTGATTAAGTACATTCTCTAATTCATGTCACCTCTATTGCCTACCTGGCATGTTGTGCCCTTCCTTACTGGGCCAATCAGTCATTATTCCTCAGGAGCCAGGCTTCCTAATTAAAAAGCAAAGAACATGATTTTAACTCTCCTGCCTGCTGTTTTCAGTTGAATTTCAATGTTTCCTTACCTTACACTCAGTGCATACTTCTATGTTCTTGTTCCTTTCCCTCTCTCTCTGTTTCTCTCTTCTTTCCTCCCAGAAATACAAGAAAACAAATCCATGAAACTTAAGCATTGTGTCAAATTTACCACCCTGCTACTATCCCCTTGTACGATAGTTAACATATTGTGCTTTAATAACACTTGATGAAGTAATAAAGAAATGACTAGTAGAGGGAACAGAGAAGATATAGATATGTAGAATGGATCACATGATTTCTCATGATTTTTGCATCTCAAAATTCCTGAATGACTCTTGAGATACGTTGAAATTTTTATATTATCATCTCTTACCCATAAAGGTTTTGTTTTGTTTATATGTTTGTTTGCTTTGATGCAATGTGTTTAAAATATATTTCCTCAAAAAAATTTTAGATAACTAAAAATTTCAAGACACACCAACTGAGTATCACTGAGTATCAGGACACTCTAGAACAATGGGTTTGAGTGCATTTAATTTAAAAGATAGATGTATATTTGTGAAAATTTTCGGAGAAGAATCCATTAAAAAAAAAAAAAGCTGGACAAGGGACTGAAAAAGTGAAGAGAAAAGGAAATATCATACCTTCACTATTTTGTCTTTGTGTTTCTTCTCATTACCCAGTTGTATGCAAAACCCCAATGACTGATAGTGGTTATGGAGTATGATGACATTAAAATCATAAAATGCACACAAATTGCACAAAATAAATATACAACTCTGAAGCAGCTCAAATAATGTGAATTGCTAAGCATTATATGTTGTTTTGAGAGACTGTTACTATTGCATGAAAGGGAAGGCCGCAGGTGTTAATCACAGTGGATTTTATGAACATAGCATCTTTACCACGTGAATGCGGATCTGCTTGGTCTTGGCACCATATACAAGAGGATTGAGAAAAGGGGGGACCAGCAAGTAGAGGCTAGAAAAGAGGATATGGATATAAGGAGGAACATGAGCACCAAACCTATGTGTGAAGAAGGAGAAGAAGGCAAGGAGATAGAACTGGAGGAAGACACAGATGTGGGCGATGCAGGTATTGAATGCTTTCCACCGAGCCTCCTTCTGGGGCAAACGAAAAACTGTGAAAAAGATCTGTATGTAGGACAAAGTGATGAATATCATGTCAACTCCTGCAACAGCAAATGCCACAAACAAGCCATAGATTTTGTTGACCCGTACATTTTCTGCAGCCAGCTTCACAATGGCCATATGCTCACAGTAGGAGTGGGAGATGATGGTTGTATGGTAAAATTGAAACCGGCACTTTATCAGTACTAGGCATGGGGCTACTAGAATGGCAGCCCTGAGTGCTATCCCAGCCCCTATTTGGTAGACCAGCTGGTGGGTGAAGATGGTGCTGTGTCTTAGTGGATAATATATGGCCACATAACGATCCAGAGCCATGGCCAGGAGGATGCCTGACTCTATGCCCTGAAATGTATGAATGAGCCACATTTGAAGCAAGCAAAAGTCAAAATAAATCTCTGGTACATGAAACCAGAATATGCCAAGCATCTTGGGCATAATGGTGGTTGCAAGTGCAATATCTGTGACTCCTGGCATGCCTACTAAAATGTACATGGGTTCATGGAGACTGTGATGTGACCTGATAATGATCAGAAGCAGGGAATTTCCAAACATAGCAATGAGATACATGGCACAGAATGGAATCCCGATCCAGCACTGCACAGACTCTAAGCCTGGGATCCCTATTAGTGTCAATACAGAAGGCATGAAGACTGTAATGTTGGAGATCAACATAATGTCTTTGGGT
This sequence comes from Mustela nivalis, assembly GCF_964662115.1. Taxonomy (NCBI): domain Eukaryota; kingdom Metazoa; phylum Chordata; class Mammalia; order Carnivora; family Mustelidae; genus Mustela; species Mustela nivalis. The sequence goes on from NC_139028.1 coordinate 66,759,168, forward strand.
CTCCAGAAACAAAAGAGTAAACTGTCTCAGTCAGTGGTACTCATCTCTTCTAATTCCTTTTTTATCCAGTCATCATAGTGAATCTCTCTGATTTTGGCATAATGCTAAGTAAGAATTATTCAGCTCATTTATACTACTGAAGGTGAAACAAAACAAAACAAAAACATCAGATCCATGGATACCCATCACTGGTTCAGGTGGGAATTTCACAAGTACTAGTCCACTAAAAGAGGTCATGTGACTGCATTATATGCATTAAAACCACCAGATCATCTGAGTAGGGAATCAACTGATGATCTCTCTGTTACATCTTCTGGACCTGTGGACAAAATAATTATACTTGTTTATTTTGCTTGGAAAAAACATTTGAATTTGACCTTGATGAATCTCTCCATTTCCCATATTCCAGTTACCCAGTGGTACTATTATTTTATCCTTTCTAGGTCTAGAACTGTCAATTTGACTCAGCAAAGCTGACTCTGACCCACATTTAGTATAAAAGCTTGCTATTACTGAGCAGAGAGTAACAGCTGACATCCAAGTGTGTAATATATGTAGATATCTGCATCTATCTATATTGTCTGTATCTGTGTAAGACTATCTAGTCATACACATCTAGTCATACTCCTTTCAAAGGAGTATGAAGGAAGAGTATTGGAAAATATTATGTAAATCAATATACTTTGGCTATTCTGGATCAAAATCCATTCTATTTACCTTTCTTATAAAATCGCATCTTATTTTGCCTATATTTCTAACAACTGAAATCCTGAAAATTAGTTACATGCTTAAATTTACTGACATTCTGTAATACACACTAATGAACACCTAGAAGTGAAGAATCTCTAGGAGGCAGTAGGACTCATTATTGCTGACTACAGGAAGTAGAAAATGGGTAAATGGGTAACATAGAAGAATAGAGACCAGTTCCTGGGTCCCATAGTTCAGAGCTTCCATTAGTATAATTGGCCAATTTAGGTTCATCAATTCTTAATGAAATACAGATCATTGAAAACAATGAGTCATTGCATGAGCTCAGGAGTAAGAGATGCATACAAAATAAATGGGGGAAAGGATAGAGCCCTCAAACAGAGTTAAAAGAAGAAAGCAGAAATGCAAGACAGAAGGCAAACCTTGGGGATACCAGAAACGATTCAGGAGAGTGCCATAGAACAATGAAGGAAGTTTTAATGACCTCTTTATTTACTAATGACTGAATTTCTGAAAATGTGGAGTCTTAGCCCTTACATAAAGTCTTTCTTTGGTCAGAAACATTACCTTTTAGGAGTGAGGAAAGATTGTGGGTGAGTGGGGGACCCCATTTCAACTTGTCCCCTGAATTTAGCTGGATATCTACCAAACCATTCTGAACACCCATGAAATCAGCCTGAGATATAAGAATATGTATCTGGATCCCTACAAGCAGAAAAGTGACTGCTTTCTTCAAGGTAGGACATATGGAATCATGAATCTTTGGGGAGATATAAAGAGGGAACCTCCATAAGCTGGATCCTGGAACATGACGTAACACTGGAGCACAAAATTGGAACCCTTAGAAATCTGCTCTAGGGAGCAACATCCCTCTATACAAGGGGCTCTGGAGAAGAAAAAGCAGAATTTCAGATAGAGCATTTTGGTTTCAGGATACAAGGACCCTCAGAGCCAATGGGGTTTCCTAGACTGGCAGAGTGCCAGGGCAGTGGAACCAGGAAACAGTTTATGGTTCAGTGATCCTAGAAAGGGACTTTCAGCTCAGATCATCATAAACCACCAGCCCAGCTGGTTGAGAATAGCTCTTCTATTGGGCAGCCTGAAAAAAATCAGGAACCTGTGCCTGCAACTGGGCAAAAACTCAGAGAGCAGTAGTGGTGGGGAAAGGGCCTTAGAGCAGTGCCCAGACAAGATCCAGGAGCTTTAGGGGCATGCACATGAGAGTGTGGCAACTCTAGACTTTAGAAGCATAACGGGCAGTGACACTCCCAGGCCCCTGGGACTATCTCTGAGAGAGCTGATGTGGTTGCACACTGAGGGAGGTGGTGGTTTTTGGCGGCACATATAGAAAGAGAGCAGACTGCAATTTCTCTGCTTTGGGCCAGAGGTTTGGCTGTGGCCATTTTTGGTCTGTCTCTCAGAGGTGGTGCAGAAAGCCACCAGGGAACAAAAGTACAGAAGACCAGTTTCCACTGGGTCCAAGCAGGGTTACCCAGGAAGCAGCATGGCAGGTCCCTCCCCTAGAAGACAGGTTGGAAGAACAAGTGGACAATAAAACTATGGACCCCATAAAATGGTAAAATCCCAATGCCAGTAGAAAATAGTATATTGAGCTTGAGGCATTGCCTCATGGCTCTTTTATTTTTCAGATAAAACTCTCCTTTTCTTTTTTTCCTTTTTCTTATACTTCTTTCATGTTTTTGTTCTTTGTATCTTTTTCTCATTTCAAATAAATGTTTATTATATCAACTTTTACTTCATAGTAACTTTTTAACTTGTATTTTTCAAACCTATATTTTTTAGATATATGCTTTATTGTAGTCATTTTTTTACTATTCAATTTTACCTTTATATATGTACACATTTTACCTTCTTATAGTTTTGGGAAGTATTGTCCTCTAATACACAGACCAAAATACAACCAGAAATACCTGAAATACCCTGAGAGATTTGTCTGCACTGGGAAATTATAGACCTCTTTCCCTTCACCCTCTACTTTATAAATTTTTAAAATTTATAAATTTTATTCTCGTGTTTCATTTTGGCTTTTTTTTTTTTTTTTTTTTTTTTTATGGTGGTGTCTTCTGACCACTCCGGATTTTGCTAGAGTGCGTGTGCATGATGCTTGGGTCATGGTTGATATTTTGGACTCTGCTCATTCATTCAACCATCCCTTGACAGAATGGTTAGAAGGAGGAACCCTCAACAACAAAAAAGAAACAGAGACAATGCCATCTGCCACAAAACTAATGGGTATGGATATAAGCAAAAAATCAGAGATAGAATTCAAGGTAGCAATCATGAAGTCAAAAGCTATGCTTGAAAAAAGTTGTTAGTGACAATACAGAATCTCTAAAAGCAGAAATGAGATCTAATCAGGCTGAACAAAAAAATACTGTGAATGACATGCAATCTAAATTGGATGCTTTAACAGCCAGGGTAAATGAAGCAGAAGAGAAAAGTAATGATCTAGAAGATAAGCTGATGGAAAAAAGGAAGTGAACTGAGATAGGCTGCTAGTAGCACACGAGAAAAGAATTGAAGAGATTAACGATGCCATGAAATGTTTCAATGTCAGAATTATTAGGATTCCCAAGGGGGTGGAGAGAGAGGGTTATAAGGTATATTTGAGCAAATCATAGCTGATAAATTCCCTAATCTGGGGAAGGAAACAAGCTTTATAGTACAACAGGCAGAAAGAACCCCTCTCAAAAAGCAATAAAAATAGATCAACAGTCTGGCATATAATAGTGAAGCTTGCGAATTTTACACCCAAGGAAACAACTGTGAGAAAACAGGGAGGTGAGGTTCCTTACATATGGAGGAAGGAACATCAGAATAACATCAGACCAGTCTACAGAAACCCAGCAAGCCTGAAAGGGCTCACAAGACATATTCAGAGTACTAAATGAAAAGAACATGCACTCAAGAATACTTTATCCAGGGAGGAGTCAAGATGGCGGAGAAGTAGCAGGCTGAGACTACTTCAGGTAGCCAGAGATCAGCTAGATAGCTTATCTAAAGATTGCAAACACCCACAAATCCAAAGGGAGATCGAAGAGAAGAACAGCAATTCTAGAAACAGAAAATCAACCACTTTCTGAAAGGTAGGACTGGCGGAGAAGTGAATCCAAAGCAATGGGAAGATAGACTGTGGGAGGAGGGGCCGGCTCCCGGCAAGCGGCAGAGCAATGGACTTTTAAAAGTCTGTTCTGCTGAGGGACATCACTCCAGAGGCTAAACCGGGGTGAAGCCCACATGGGATCAGTGTGGCCTCAGGTCCTGCAGGGTCACAGAAGGATTGGGGGTGTCTGAGTGTTGCAGAGCTTACAGGTATTAAAACGGGGAAGCTGGCTAAGGAGACAGAGCCAAGGAGTGAGCTAACAGCTCGGGGTTACCTTGAACTGGTCGCAGGCTCAGTGAGCTCAGAGCGTGGCCAGAGGACAGGGTGATGGGAGTAATTGGGCACTGTTCTCTGAGGGCCCACTGAGGAGTGGGGCCCCAGGCTCTTGGCTCCTCCGGGCCAGAGACCAGGAGGCCGCCATCATCATTCCCGTTCTCCAGAACTCTATGGAAAGCACTCAGGGAACAAAAGCTCCCCAAAGCAAACCTGAGCAAATTACTCAGACCAGCCCCTGGTAAGGGGGGAGCAATTCCACCTGTGGCAAAGATACTTGAGAATCACTACAACATGCCCCTCCTGCAGAAGATCAATAAGAAATCCAGCCAGGACCAAGTTCACCTACCAAGGAGTACAGTTTCAATACCAAGGAGAGCAGTGGAATTCCAAAGGAGGAGAAAGCAAAGCACGGAACTCATGGCTTTCTCCCCATGATTCTTTAGCCTTGCAGTTAATTTAATTTGTTTTTCTTTTTCTATTTTTTCACTTCTTCTGCTAAATTTTTTTTAACTTTTACCCTTTTCTTTTTTAAAGTTTATTAACTAGTTTATCTAGTATATATATATATATATATATATATATATATATATATATATATTTGTTCTCTTTTTAATATATTTTCTTTATTCGTTTTCTTTTTTTAATTGTTTCTTGTTTTTTTTTTTTTCCTTTTTTTTTTCTTTTTGAATCTCTTTTAATACCCTTCCTCCCCACTCACGATTTGGGATCTCTTCTGATTTGGTTAAAGCATATTTTCCTGGGGTTGTTGCCACCCTTTTAGTATTTTATTTGCTCCTTCATATACTCTTATATGGACAAAATGACAAGACAGAAAAATTCACCACAAAAACAAAACAAAACAAAACAAAAGGCAGTACCAAAGGCTAGGGACCTAATCAATACAGACATTGGTAATATGTCAGATTTAGAGTTCAGAATGATGATTCTAAGGTTCTAGCTGGGTTGGAAAAAGGCATGGAAGATATTAGAGAAACCCTCTCAGGAGATATAAAAGCCATTTCTGGAGAAATAAAAGAACTAAAATTTAACCAAGTTGAAATCAAAAAAGCTATTAATGAGGTACAATAAAAAATGGAGGCTCTCACTGCTAGGATAAATGAGGCAGAAGAAAGAATTAGCGATATAGAAGACCAAATGACAGAGAATAAAGAAGCTGAGCAAAAGAGGGACAAACAGCTACTGGACCACGAGGGGAGAATTGGAGACATAAGTGATACCATAAGACGAAACAACATTAGAATAATTGGGATTCCAGAAGAAGAAGAGAGAGGGGAGCAGAAGGTATATTGGATAGAATTATTGGAGAGAATTTCCCCAATATAGCAAAGGGAACAAGCATCAAAATCAAGGAGGTGCAGAGAACCCCCCTCAAAATCAGTAAGAATAGGTCCACACCCCGTCACCTAATAGTAAAATTTACAAGTCTTAGTGACAAAGAGAAAGTCCTGAAAGCAGCCTGGGAAAAGAAGTCTGTAAGTACAATGGTAAAAATATTTGATTGGCAGCAGACTTAACCACAGAGACCTGGCAGGCCAGAAAGAGCTGGCATGATATATTCAGAGCACTAAACAAGAAAAACATGCAGCCAAGAATACTATATCCAGCTAGGCTATCATTGAAAATAGAAGGAGAGATAAGAAGCTTGCAGGACAAACAAAAGCTGAAAGAATTTGCAAACACCAAACCAGCTCTACTGAAAATATTGAAAGGGGTCCTCTAAGCAAAGAGAGAGCCTACAAGTGGTAGATCAGAAAGGAACAGAGACAATATACAGTAACAGTCACCTTACAGGCAATACAATGGCACTAAATTCATATCTCTCAATAGTTACCCTGAATGTTAATGGGCTAAATGCCCTAATCAAAAGACACAGGGTAGGGGCGCCTGGGTGGCTCAGTGGCTTAAGCCGCTGCCTTCGGCTCGGGTCGTGATCTCGGGGTCCTGGGATCGAGTCTAGCGTCGGGCTCTCTGCTCAGGGGGGAGCCTGCTTCCCTCTCTCTCTCTCTGCCTGCCTCTCTGCCTACTTGTGATCTCTGTCTGTCAAATAAATAAATAAAATCTTAAAAAAAAAAAAAAAGACACAGGGTAGGGGTGCATGGGTAGCCCAGTGTGTTAAGCTGCTGCCTTTGACTCAGGTCATGATCTCAGGGTCCTGGGATTGAGTCCCACATCGGGGTCTCTGCTCAGCAGGGAGCCTGCTTCTCTCTCTCTCTTTCTCTCTCTCTCTGCCTGCCTCTCTGTCTACTTTTGATCTCTCAGTCAAATAAATAAATAAATAAATACATAAATCTTTAAAAAAAAGGAAAAGAAAATGCTGTCGATTAAAAATAAAAAAGGACATAAGGTATCAGAATGGATAAAAAAACAAAACCCATCTATATGTTGCCAACAAGAAACTCATTTTAAGCCCAAATACACCTCCAGATTTAAAGTGAGGGGGCGGAAAAGAATTTACCATGCTAATGGACATCAGAAGAAAGCAGGAGTGGAAATCCTTATATCAGATCAATTAGATTTTAAGCCAACGACTATAATAAGAGATGAGGAAGGACACTATATCATACTCAAAAGATCTGTCCAACAAGAAGATCTAACAATTTTAAATATCTATGCCCCTAATATGGGAGCAGCCAACTATATAAACAAATTAATAACAAAATCAAAGAAACACATCAACAAAGTACAATAATCGTAGGGGACTTTAACACTCCCCTCACTTGAACGGACAGAGCATCCAAGCAAAAGATCAACAAGGAAATAAAGGCCTTAAATGACACGTTGGACCAGATGGACAACACAGATATATTCAGAACATTTCATCCTAAAGCAACAGAATACACATTTTTCTCTAGTGCACATGGAACATTCTCCAGAATAGATCACATCCTCGGTCCTAAATCAGGTCTCAACTGGTATCAAAAGATTGGGATCATTCCCTGCATATTTTCAAAGCAAAATGCTCCGAAGCTAGAACTCAATCAGAAGAAATTTGGAAAGAATCCATATACATGGAGACTAAACAGCATCCTTCTAAAGAATGAATGGGTCAACCAGGAAATTAAAGAAGAATTGAAAAAATTCATGTAAACAAATGATAATGTAAACACAACAGTTCAAAATCTGTAGGACACAACAAAGGCAGTCCTGAGAGGAAGAAATATAGCAGTACAAGCCTTTCTCAAGAAACAAGAAAGGTCTCAGCTGCACAACCTAACCATACACCTAAAGGAGCTGGAGAAAGAACAAGAAAGAAACCCTAAACCCAGCAGGAGAAGAGAAATCATAAAGATCAGAGCAGAAATCAATGAAATAGAAACAAAACAAAACAAAAAAAACCAATAGAATAAATCAGCAAAACTAGGAGCTGTTTCTTTGAAAGAATTAATAAGATTGATAAACCCCTGGCCAGACTTATCAAAAAGAAAAGAGAAAGGACCCAAATAAATAAAATCATGAAAGAAAGAGGAGAGATCACAACTAACAACAAAGAAATAAACAATTATAAGAACATAACATGAGCAACTCTACGCCAGCAAATTTGACAATCTGGAAGAAATGGATGCATTCCTAGAGACATATAAACTACCAAAACTGAAGCAGGAAGAAATAGAAAGCCTGAACAGACCCATAACCAGTAAGGAGATTGAAACAGTCATCAAAAATCTCCAAACAAACAAAAACCCAGGGTCAGATGGCTTCCCGGGGGAATTCTACCAAAGTTTTAAAGAAGAACAAATTCCTATTCTCCTGAAACTGTTCCAAAAAAATAGAAATGGAAGGAAAACTTCCAATCTCATTTTATGAGGCCAGCATCACCTTGATCCCAAAACCAGACAAGGATCCCATCAAAAAAAAAAAGATCTACAGACCAATATCCTTGATGAACACAGATGCGAAAATTCTCACCAAAATACTAGCCAATAGGATTCAACAGTATATGAAAAGGATCATTCACCATGGCCAAGTGGGATTTATTCCAGGGCTGCAAGGTTGGTTCAACATCCACAAATTAATCAATGTGATACAACACATCAATAAAAGAAAGAACAAGAACCATATGATACTCTCAATAGATGCTGAAAAAGCACTTGACAAAGTACAGCATCCCTTTCTGATTAAAACTCTTTAAAGTGTAGGAAAAGAGGGCACATACCTCAATATTATCAAAGCCATCTATGAAAAACCCACCGCAAATATCATTCTCAATGGAGAAAAACTGAAAGCTTTTCCGCTAAGGTCAAGAACACGGTGGGGATGTCCATTATCACCACTGCTATTCAACATAGTACTAGAAGTCCTAGCCTCAGCAATCAGACAACAAAAGGAAATTAAAGGCATCCAAATCATCAAAGAAGAAGTCAAACTATCACTCTTTGCAGATGATATGATACTATGTGTGGGAAACCCAAAAGACTCCACTCCAAAACTGCTAGAACTTGTACAGGAAATCAGTAAAGTGTTAGGATATAAAATCAATGCACAGAAAACAGTTTCATTTCTCTACACCAACAACAAGACAGAAGAAAGAGAAATTAAGGAGTCAATCCCATTTATAATTGTACCCCAAACCATAAAATTCCTAGGAATAAACCTAACCAAAGAGGCTAAGAATCTATACTCAGAAAACTATAAAGTACTCATGAAAGAAATTGAGGAAGACACAAAGAAATGAAAAAATGTCCCATGCTCCTGGATTGGATGAATAAATATTGTGAAAATGTCTATGCTATGTAAAGCAATCTACACATTTAATGCAATTCCTATCAAAGTACCATCCATCTTTTTCAAAGAAATGGAACAAATAATCCTAAAGTTTATATGGAACCAGAAAAGATCTCCAATAGCCAGAGGAATATTGAAAAAGAAAGCCAAAGTTGGTGGCATCACAATTCCAGACTTCAAGCTCTATTACAAAGCTGTCATCATCAAGATAGCATGGTACTGGCACAAAAACAGACACATAGATCAATGGAACAGAATAGAGAGCCCAGAAATAGACCCTCAACTCTATGGTCAACTAATCTTTGACAAAGCAGGAACGAAGGTCCATTGGAAAAAAGATAGCCTCTTCAATAAATGGTGTTGGGAAAATTGGACAGCCACATGCAGAAAAATGAAATTGGACCATTTGCTTACACCACACACAAAAATAGACTCAAAATGGATGAATGACCTCAATGTGAGAGAGGAATCCATCAAAATCCTTGAGGAGAACACAGGCAGCAACCTCTTCGACCTCAGCCTCAGCAACATCTTCCTAGGAATATCACCAAAGGCAAGGGTAGCAAGGGCAAAAATGAATTATTGGGATTTTATCAAGATCAACAACTTTTGCATGGCAAAGGAAACAGTTAACAAAACCAAAAGACAACTGACAGAATGGGAGAAAATATTTGCAAACAACATATCAGAAAAAGGGCTGGTGTCCAAAATCTATAAAGAACTTAGCAAACTCCTCACTCAAAGAACAAATAATCCAATCAAGAAATGGGCAGAGGACATGAACAGAGATTTCTGCAAAGAAGACATCCAGATGGCCAACAGACACATGAAAAAATGCTCCATATCACTCGGCATCAGGGAAATACAAATCAAAACTACAATGAGATATCACCTCCCACCAGTCAGAATGGCTAAAATTAACAAATCAGGAAATGACAGATGCTGGCGAGGATGCGGAGAAAGGGGAACCCTCCTACACTGTTGGTGGGAATGCAAGCTGGTGCAACCACTCTGAAAAACAGCATGGAGATTCCTCAAAATGTTGAAATTAGAGCTCCCCTATAACCCAGCAATTGCACTACTGGGTATTTACCCTAAAGATACAAACATGATCCAAAGGGGCATGTGCACCCGAATGTTTATAGCATCAATGTCTACAATAGCCAAACTATGGAAAGAACCTAGATGTCCATCAACAAATGAATGGATAAAGAATATGTGGTATATATACACAATGGAATACTATGCAGCCATCAAAAGACATGAAATCTTGCCATTTGCAACAATGTGGATGGAACTAGAGGGTATCATGCTTAGTGAAATAAGTCAAGTGGAGAAAGACCACTATCATATGATCTCCCTGATATGAGGGAGAGGAGATGCAACATGGGGGGTTAAGGGGGTAGGAGAAGAGTAAATGAAGCAATATGTGATTGGAAGGGAGACAAACCATAAGTGACTCTTAATCTCACAAAACAAACTGAGGGTTGATGGGGGGAGGGGCGTTGGGAGGGGGAGTGGGTTTATGGACATTGGAGAGGGTATGTACTATGGTGAGTGCTGTGAAGTGTGTAAACCTGGCGATTCACAGACCTGTACCCCTGGGGATAAAAATATATTATATGTTTATAAAAAAAACACACACTGGATGTATTTCTCATTGGGGCCAAAAAAAAAAAAAAAAAAAAAAAAAAGAATACTTTATCCAGCAAGACTGTCATTCAGAATGGATGGAGAGACCCCAAGAGGCAAAAAGACCAGAAATAAACAGAAACTTTATACAAACAGGAACTTTACAGGCAATAATAACATGGCACTAAGTTCATAACTTGAAATAGTAACTCTGATGTAAATGGGCTGAGTGTTCCCATCAGAAGACACAGACAAGGCTGCAGGAATAAAAAAGCAAGTCCTATCTATATGCTATCTAGAAGAGATTAATTTTGAACCTAAAGATACCTCAAGATTAAAAGTGAGTATATGGAGAAGCAATTGCCATGCTTATGGACCTCAAAAGAAAGCATAGGTAGCAATACTCATATCAGACAAATTAAATTTTAAAACAAAGGCCATAATAAAAGACGTAGAGGGATGCTATATTATTAAAATGGTCTATCCAACAAGAAAATTGAACAATTGTAAATATTTATGCCCCCAACTAGGAATAGCCAATTATATAAACCAATTAATAACTGAAATAAACATATCGAAAATAATACTTTATAAGAGGTCTCAACACTCCACTCACAGCAGTGAACAGATCATCTAAGCAGATGAACAGAGAAAGAAGGGATTTGAATAACACATTGAACCAGATGGACTTGGTAAATATATACAGAACATTCCATCCTAAAACAACAGAATACTCATTCTTCTTGAGTGCACATGGAACTTTCTCCAGAAAAGAGCACAGAAGGAAAGGAAAGTGAAATGGGAGAAATCAGAAAGGGAGCTGAACCATGAGATACTGTGGACTCTGAGAAACAAACTGAGGGTTTTAGAGGGGAGGGGGATGGGGGGAAGGGTGAGCCTGGTGATGGGTATGAAGGAGGGCACGTATTGCATGCAGCACTGGGTGTGGTGCATAAACAATGAATCCTGGAACACTGAAAAAATTAAATTAAATTAAAAAATAAAATAAAATAAAATTTAGTTTGTCCAATATAAAAAATAGGAAATACCTATGAGACATATTTGATATATTTTAAGTAAAAAGGATTTTTTTTAAAAAAACAAAAACAAAAAAAGACCACATACTGGGTCACAAATCAAGTATCAACCCATACCAAAAGACTGAGATTATTCCCTGCATTGAAGAATGATTGGGTCAACCAAGAAATTAAAGAATTTAAATAATTCATAGAAATTAATGAGAATGAAAACACAGTAGTCCAAAACTTATGGGATACTGCCAAGGTGTCCAAATGGGGAAATACGTAGCCATCCAAGCTGCTCTAAAAAAATTGGAAAACTCCCAAATGCACAGATTAACCTTTCACCTAAAGGATCTGGAGAAAGAATGGGAAATAAAGCATACACCAAGAAGGAGAAGAAAAATAAAGAATATTAGAGTAGAGATCAAGGGGTCCCTGGGTGGCTCAGTGGGTTAAGCCTCGGCCTTCAGCTCAGGTCATGATCCCAGAGTCCTGGGATTGAGCCCCACATCGGGCTCTCCACTCTGTGGAGGGCCTGCTTCCTCCTCTCTCTCTGCCTGCCTCTCTGCCTACTTGTGATCTCTGTCTGTCAAATAAATAAAATCTTTTAGAGTAGAGATCAGTGAAACAGAAACCAGAAAAACAGAACAGATCAACAAATCTAGAAGCTGGTTCTTTGAAAGAATTAGTAAGATCAATAAACCTCTCCCCAGATGTATCCAAAAGAAAAGGGAAAGGACCACAATTAATAAAATCATGACTGAAAAGGAAGAAATCATGACTAACACCAAGGAAATATAAACAATTATTAGAAATTGCTACGAGGGGTGCCTGGGTGGCTCAGTGAGTTAAGCCTCTGCCTTCGGCTCGGGTCATGATCCTGGGGTCCTGGGATCGAGCCCCATATCGGGTTCTCTGCTCAGCGGGGAGCCTGCTTTCCTCCCTCTCTCTCTGTCTGCCTCTCTGCCTACTTGTGATCTCTGTCTAATAAATAAATAAAATCTTTTTTAAAAAAAAGAAATTACTATGAGCAACTATAAGCCATAAATTAAGCAATCTGGAAAGAAAAGGAATACTTTCTGGAAACTTATAAAGTGTCAAGACTGAAATAGGTAGAAATCAACAATTTGAATAGACCAATAGCCAGTGATGATATTGAAGCAGTAATCAAAAATTTCCCAAAAAACAAGAGTCCAGGGCCAGATGGCTTCCCAGGGAAATTCTATCAACTATTCAAAGAAAAAAAAATACCTATTCTACTGAAGCTGTTTCAAAAAATAGAAACAGAAGGAAAACTTCCAAATCCCTTCTATGATGCCAGCATTACCTTGCTCCCACAACCACGCAAAGACCCCATTAAAAAGGAGAACTACAGTCCTTCATCCCTAATGAACATGGATGCCAAAATACTCAAAATACTATCCTATCTGATAGGATCCAACAGTACATTAACGGATTATCCATCATGACCAGGTGGGATTTATCCCTGGGATGACAAGAGTGGTTCAATATTCATAAATCAATGAGCATAATAGGGCACATTATTAAAAGAAAAGACAAGAACCATATGATCCTCTCAACTGATGCAGAAAAAAGCATTTGACAAAATACAGCATCCTTTCCCAATTAAAACTCTTCAAAGTGTAGGGATAGAAGCAGCATACCTCAATATCATAAAAGCCATCTATGAAAAGCCCACAATGAATATAATTCTCAATGGGGAAAAGCTCTTAGCTTCTAAGGTCAGAAACATGACAGGGATGTTCAATTTCACCATTATTGTTCAAAATAGTACTAGAAGTCCTAGCCTCAGCAATCAGACAACAAAAAGATTAGGGGAAAAAAAATGAAATTGGCAAAGAAGCAGTTAAAATCTCTCTCTCAGATGACATGATACTTTATGGAGAAACCAAAAAGACTCCACCCCCAAACCAGAACTCATATAGCAGGATACAAAATGAATGCATAGAAATCAGCTGCATTTATATACACTAACTGAAAAAAGAGAACTTAAGGAGTCAAATCCATTTACGATAGCACCAAAAACCATAAGATACCTAGAAATAAACCTAACCAAAAAGGTGAAGGATCTTCACTCTAGAAACTACAAAACACTTATGAAAGAAATTGAGGAAGACACAAAAAGATGGAAAAATATTCCATGCTCATAGATCAGAAGAATAAGTATTCCTAAAATGTCTATGCTGCCCAGAGCAATCTACACATTCAATACAGTCCCTATCAAAAGACCATCAACATTTTTCACAGAACTGGAACAAACGATCTTGAAATTTGCATGGAACCAGAAAAGACCCCAAATCCCCAGGGGAATGTTGAAAAAGAAAACCAAAGCCAGGGACATCACAATGCCTGACTTCAAGCTATATTACAAAGCTGTGATCATCAAGACAACTTGGTACTGGCACAAAAACAGGCACATACATCAATCGAAAAGCATAGAGACACCAGAAATGGACCTTTAGCTCTATGGCCAACTAATTATTGGAAAATCAGAAAAAAATATCCAATGAAAAAAAAAAAGACAGTCTCTTTAGTAAATGGTGCTGGGAAAATTGTACAGTCACATGCAGAAGAATCAAATTGGACCATTCTCTTATACCATACACAATGATAAACTCAAAATGGATGAAAGACTTCAATATGTGACAGGAATCCATCAAAATCCTAGAGGAGAGCATGGATAGCCTCTTCCATATCAGCCACAACAACTTCTTTCACGATGTTTTTCCAAAGGCAAGGGAAAAAAAAGCAAAAATGAACTTTTGGGACTTCATCAAGATAAAAAGCTTCTGCACAGCAAAGGAAGCAGTCAGTAAAACAAAGAGGCAACCCACGGAATGGTAGAATATATTTTCAAATGACACTACAGACAAAAGACTGATATCCAAGATCTATAAAGAACTTCTCAAACTCAACACCCCAAAAAGCACATATTCAAGTTAGAAAAATGGGTAGAAGACATGAACAGACACTTCTTCAAAGCAGACATACAAATGGGTAACAGACACATGAAAAAATGCTCCACTTCACTTGTCATTAGGGAAATACAAATCAAAACCAGAATGAGATACATACAACCTTACACCACCAGTTAGGATGGCAAAAATTAACAAGGCAGGAAACAACAAATGTTGACGAGGATTTGGAGGAAGGGAAACCCTCTTACACTGTAGGTGTGAATGCAAGCTGGTATAGCCAATCTGGAAAATAGTATGGAGGATCCTGAGGAAGTTAAAGATAGAGCTACCCTATGACCCATCAATTGCACTTTGGGTATTCACCCCAAAGATACAGATATAGTGTAAAGAAGGGACACCTTCACTCCAGCTTTCATAGCAGTAATGTCCACAAGAGCCAAACTGTGCAAGGAGCCATGATGTCTTTCAACAGATGAATAGATATGTGGTTGTGGTTCATATATACAATGGAATATTACTTAGCCATCAGAAAAGATGAATACCTACCATTTACATTGACATGGATGGAACTGGAGGGAATTATGCTAGAAATAAGTCAACTGGAGAAAGACAATTATATGGTTTCACTCATATGTGGAATATAAGGAGTAGCTCAGAGGACAATTGGGGAAGAGAGGGAAAACTGAAGGATAAAAAATCAGAGAGAGAAACAAACCATGAGAGACTCTGGACTCTGGGAAACAAATTGAGGGTTACAGAAGGGAGGGGAGTGTAGGATTGTGGTAGCCAGGTGATGGGTATTAAGGAGGGCATGTGTTGTGCTGAGCACTGAGTATTATATGCAAATATGAATCATTGAACACTCCATTGAAAACTAATGATGTACTATATATTGGCTAAATGAGCATAATAAAAAAACTAAAAAAATATATATTAACATTTTCTTCCAAGTGCAGATAAACAATTTTTTAACTACAAACAATTGCTCCTATGGAAAAATGGAGTTAGAAGTACCTTGAATAGCCAATAATCTCAATGAAGTCACTATGTAAACAAACAAACAAAAACATTGCTTTTTAAAAATTGCATATATTGGGGGCGCCTGGGTGGCTCAGTGGGTTAAGCCGCTGCCTTCGGCTCAGGTCATGATCCCAGGGTCCTGGGATCGAGCCCCACATCGGGCTTTCTGCTCAGCCAGGAGCCTGCTTCCTTCTCTCTCTCTCTGCCTGCTTGTGATCTCTCTCTGTCAAACAAATAAAAAAAAATTGCATATATTGAATAAAGAAATTCTCAAGCTGTAAAAGAAAGAAATTGTTAGACTGTTAAAAAAAAAAAAAAAGTTCAGTTATGCTTTCCTAGACTCTCCAAAACTATTGCTTTATGTTAGCAAGTTCAGGATCATCTAATCATATGCTGAATATCACCAAATATGCCTATAATGCAGGAAGAGTTGTGATTTTTGTGACTGAATCTCAGATGAAGGAACCGAGTCAACAAGGGCCATTCTATGAAGAGTTTGTGTTAGCAGATATATATTTAGAAAAGACCAGTTAGTCAACCAAATCCCTGATTTTCAAAGCTTTGCTCCTCAGTGTTCCATTCTACAGGTTCATAGATCATGGATTGTTTCATTAACTTTTTCTTTCTACATTAATCAGAATTAGAATAGGAATCCTTTAGTAAAAAATCACATCGCTTGACTTATTTAAGAGAAAGGAGCTGCCATGGGAGTAGTACCTGACAGGTACAGATGGTGGGAAGGTAGGTAGAAGAGGACATATATGAGTACAGGGGAGGTGGGATGATGTGCCCATCTTTGGAAAAGCTGGTAGAGAAACAGTATGGGGTAAACATAGGGATAGTGAGACTTCCTCATCCTTTGTTGTTGGGAGCCAGTTCTGCTCTTACCAGACACCTGGAGACCATTGTCAGTCTTCATAGCACTACCCCTCATTGCTTACCTCTCATCCACCTTTATTCCTCCTGAGATTCTGGTCTTGTTTCCTGGTATCTTGTGCTGGGCAATTACCCCTCTTTCTGTTTGTACCCTCAGCAACAGCCTTCTTCATTGTCAATATCATGAACTCTGATCCATTTGTTGCTGGGCCATCTGCCAATATGTGGAGATCTCTGGGATAGCCTTTCCTGCTTGTCTTCCATCCCTGAAAAAACAGCCTTGCTCCCTCTACTATATTTCTGTCTGAGATCAAGTTCGTGTGTTCATCTCTAACAAGATTTGTAGCAAAGTCAGTATCATGCTGAGGCAGTAGCATAAATTTATTGAGCTTGATTGTAGAAGAAAATTGCTGGCCACCAATTGTAATGTTCCCCAGTGAATGTGGAGGAGGAGAGGATCTGAACATGGACTAAGAGATTTCCTTGCCACTAGCCCAAGCCCCCAGGGACTCAGGAGCTCAGAATGATGCCCTCTAGGGACCTTACACACTCAATGTCTCAGAAATAATTTCTACAACTGGCACATTGCTCTCTTCTTTTCTCCCTGCTCTCTTCTTTTCTCTTCCCCTCCAAAGTAAAGGCAGACAAATTCATATATATAAATCATATTTTGATGAGTTCAGTTTGTTTTCTGCTGTACTCGCTTGGAGATCATGTAAAGCACATGTAAAAGTAGACATGTTCCATTGCCATGAGATCTATGTAAATAAACATCCTGTGACCCTTTTTCACTGAGTCTCAAAACAGAAACTGGTTTATACAATTCTCTGATATCCTTCACATTTTTTTCCAGTTATGAGACCACTGGTTATATAGCTGCTTAAAAATCAGTTTTGAATTGGACTGTCAAGTTTTGCATCCAGATTCTTCCACTACTAAGCTCTGTACTGGGGACATTATACTTGGCTTCTCCATGTCTCTGTTTCCATATCTCAACCTTCAGATACTTGTTCTGTGGATAAGAGATCTTCACCTATAAAATTACTCGGTACGGTACACTGGATAAAGCTTTTGTGAAACAAATATATAACTTTAATTATTGATGTTTTTGAACTTAAAATTAGGATGTAGAGCTATTGCTGTCAATAAAATATAATGTGGTTAAGTTATTTGAAGTAGTTAATAAAATGTGATGTCAGTAAGTTATTTGAGTTTGGAACACCTCTTCCTCTACTTGTTCTTCCAACTGGAAAATTTGGAAAAAATGCTATTGTTAGACTTAATGTTTATTTATTATGGGAGTTGAAAAAGTAATGTGTATTTGTTCTCTCATTCCTTCATTCAATATACATTTATTACTAAAATGTGTTATGTGTTATCCAGGTTATGAGCACAGAGAAATTTCACATGATCTAGGGGGAAGAAGCAGTTGCATAAAGAAGAAATGGAAGGGTAAGTGTATGTGGCATCTGTTGTGAAAGTTTTAGAAAGGGTATGCAAAATGAAATAAATTATCAATGTTACTTAATAAAAGAACATTCTTCACAAAATTCTAAAAGCTTAACAGCAGTTTGGTTAGCAAAAATGCATACATGCTAGCATACACAATAGAAGAGTCTGCAGATGCATTAAACACTTATTTTCTATTAAAAAGGCAAGAAATTTAAAACAACTTGAAAATTATTTTTACATAATATACAAGATGACAGACTAGTTTTAAAATTTAGAAAGCTAATTTTCATAACTTTCAGAATTAAGACATATAAAGGAAATACCAATAAAGATATCATGAAAAATATTTTATTTCTCATAAGATTTCATGAAAGATTAAAATAGGAATAAGTACTGATATAAAAAAGAGATCATATTTTGGGATTAATACACAGTCTCTAGGATTGGTAATGGAGTATGTCTACAGTAGAGCCCAACAACAGAAGCAATGATTATATTTCTGGAATGGACTAGTAAGTAGGTGTTGTACACTTTCTTGAATTAATAAAATTTTCAACAATGCTGTTTTTTGAAAAGTTTTAGATTCTATAATTTGAAATGTACGGAATTGTGCAAGAATCATTCAAGGAAATCCCTTATAACACCTACCCAGTTTTTTATATCATTTCCATTTGGCCCCATTTTGTTTTATGATTTGCTAGATAATTTCTTTGTGCAATGTTTATGAGTACCTTGTAGACATGGATTACTCCTAAATTATTCTACATTCTGGACCAAGGACATGGACATTCTACTGCACAACTATTATAATCAAGATCGGGGCACTCAATATTGAAATAATACTATCACTTAATCTGCAGTCCATGTTCACATTTAGACAATAATCCAAAGAATGACTTTTCCAAGGTAAATTTTTTCTTACCCAGAATCTGATCCAGAATTCCTAGTGCATTTCATATTAACATCTTTGGGGATCCTTTCATGTTCAATGAATATTATTATATCCTTTTCTTCTTTTTCTTTTGTTTCATGTTGTTACTGAGCAATTATTTACTTATTTTGAAAATCTTTTACTAAATTATAACATACAAACAAAAATAATATGTTGTCCAGCTTAAATAATTGTCAGGAGGTAAACATAAATCACTAAGCCCCTGAATGAGAACTAAAAGCTTACTTGTACCCTACAATGAAACACCTCTCTCTAGTTCTTAATAGTCTCCTTCACAGTCATCCTTTCTTCGAGGAAAATGACTCCCATGACATTTTTTTTTTTAATTGTGGCTTAAAAAACAAAAAATCAGCTGTATGCTGCAGCTTATCCAATTTGTGGGCATATTGCCTTTCACCAGGGTTTCTTAAGAGAGAGAGAGAGTGTGTGTGTGTGTGTGTGTGCGCGCACACGTGTGTGTGTGTGCTCTCAGTTGTAATGTCTCCTTTTTTACTTATGATGTACTTATTTCAGTCTTGTCTCTCTTTGGGTTTAATTAAAGGTTTGTCAACTATGTTAATCTTTTCAAAATAAACAACTTCTTACTTCTGTTGTTTCTTCTCCATTGTTTTTTCATTCTCTATTATGTTTATTTCTGCTCTAATCTTATTTCACTTCTGTTAGTTTTGGTTTAGTTTGTTCTTCTTTTATTAGTTCTTTGGTGTAAAGTTAGATTATTTATTTAAGTTCTTTTATCTTTTGAATGTAGATATTTATTCTTACTAAATTCCAACTTAAGTACTAATTTTGTTGCATCCCATAGGCTTTTAGTTTGATGTTTTTCCATTTCATTATTCTTTTTTTAATTAACATATTACGTATTATTTGTTTTAGGGGTACATGTCTGTGATTCATCAGTCTTACACAACACCCAGCAGTCACCACAACACATAACCTCCCCAACATCCATCACTCAGCCACCTTATCCCCGACCACTCCAGAAAATCTGTTTGTTTGGTAAGATTAAGAGTCTCTTATGGTTTGTCTCCCTCTTAGTTTCATCTTGTTTCATTTTTTCTCCTATGATCCTCTGCTGTGTTTCTTAAATCCCGCATATCACTGAGATCATATGATAATTATCTTTCTCTCATTGACTTATTTCACTTGGCTTATACCCTCTAGTTCCATTCCCGTTGTTGCAAATGGCAAGAATTCATTTACTGATGGCTGTATAATATTCATACATATATGAATATTACATATATTAAAAAAAAATATCTTGGGGAGCCTGGGTGGCTCAGTCAGTTAAGCACCTGCCTTGGGCTCAGTCATGATCCTGGAGTCCCGGGATCGAGGCCCATGTTGGGCTTCCTGTTCAGCAGGGAGCCTGCTTCTCCCTCTCCCTTTGCCTGTCACTCTGTCTACTTGTGCATGCTCTCTCTCTCTGTAAAATAAATAAATTAAATCTTTTTAAAAAAATCTTCTTTATCCATTCACCTGTCAATGGACATCTGGGCTCTTTCCTTAGTATACATAAACATTGGGGTGCATGTGCCCCTTTGGATCACTACATTTGTATCTTTGGGGTAAATTCCCAGTAATGCAATTTCTGCATCATAAGGAATCTTTATTTTCAAGCTTTTGAGGAACCTCTATACTGTTTTCCAGAGTGCATTCCCACCAACAGTGTAGAAGGGTTCCCCTTTCTCCACATCCTTGCCCACATCTGTCATTTCCTGCCTTGTTAATTTTTGTTAATTTTCTGACTGGTGTGTGGTGGTATCTCACTGTGGTTTTGATTTGTATTTCTCTGATATCGATTGATGTGGAGCACTTTTTCATGTGTCTGTTGGCCATTTGGATGTCCTCTTTGGAGAAAGATCTGTTCATGTCTTCTGTCCATTTCTTGATTGGATTATTTTACTTTGGGTGTTGAGTTTGATTAGTTCTTTATAGATTTTGGATACTAGACCTTTATCTGATACATCATTTGCAAATATCTTCTCCCATTCTGTCTGCTATTCTTAAGAGATTTTCTAATCGCCCCTTGTGTTTCTTCTCTAAGCCATGAGCCATCAGTTCTTCAATAAATAAATACACATTTATTTATGGATATTTTTCTTAAGTTTTTCTTCTCCTATTGATTTCTATTTTCATTATATTGTAATCAGAAAAGATACCCAGTATTATTTCAATCTTCTTAAATATTTAAGACATTCTCTGTGATCACATATGTGATCTATCCTAAAAAATGTTTCTTGTACACTAGTGAAGCATGTGTATTGATGTTGTTTGGGGAAATATTCTGTATGTGCATGTTAGATCCCTTTGGTGCATATTGTTCAAGTCTCCAGTTTCTAACTGAACTTCTGCCTGCATGTTCTATCCATTGTTGGAAGGAGAGTACTGAACTCTCCTACTATTTTTGTGTTGCTGTCTCTTTAGCCCTTCAGTTGTATTAACATTTGCTTCACATATTTGGGTGCTCTGATATTGAAAATGAGACCAACCAGAATTGTAGCTGAGGTGTGACTTGTTCCTTGGAAATTACAATCAAGTGATGTTTTTTCATTTTATTTCTGTGTAGATCTGTTGCCAGAGAGGAACTTCAAAATTTAAGCAGACAGACAGAAACAGAAGAAAAACTGCAACTGCTTAAAATGTCAGCTTAAGAGACTTTTGTTCTTTTGTAAGTGGCAAACCATATTTCTTATGTAGTTAATGATTTTTTTAAACCTGCTTCAGTTATGTTTTTTTTTGAATATACATATTCAGAGAAGATTTAACTTTTACTATGTTCATGTTGCTACTCTGAATCAACTTAAAATGCCTGTACAAGGAGCTACTAGTGATTAAGAATTGTTTTGGAAAACAATATTTTCAGGACATGGTCACGAATTTGTTTGGTCTTCACACCATAGACTATAGGGTTGAGGAAAGGAGGGACTAACAGGTACAGGTTTGATAAGAGGATATGAACGTACGGTGGTATGTGAGCACCAAACCTATGTGTGAAGAAGGAGAAGAAGGCAAGGAGGTAGAACTGTAAGAAGACACAGATGTGCGCGATGTAGGTATTAAAGGCCTTGAATCGTGCCTCCTTCTGGGGCAACTGAAACACGGTGATAAAGATTTCAATGTAAGACAAGGTGATGAAGATTATGTCAAACCCTAAGATACTGAAGGCAACAAAAAGACCATATATCTTGTTGATGCGGACATCTTCAATGGCCAGCTTCACGATGGCCATGTGCTCACAATAAGTGTGGGAGATCACTGTGGTTCGGTAGAGTTTAAGACGACATTTGATGAGCACCAGGCATGGTGCTCCAAGAATAGCACCCCTGAGTGTTACTGCAACTGCAATGTGAATCAAGAGTTGTTGGGAGAAGATGGTGGTATGTCTCAGGGGGTCACAGATGGCCACATATTGATCTAGGGCCATTGCCAGTAGGATGCCTGATTCAACTGCCTGGAATGAGTGAATAAGCCACATTTGTAAAAGGCAGGCTTCAAAGGAAATCTCTGGCAAGTGGAACCAGAAGATGCCTAACATTTTGGGAAGAATGCAGGTGCTAAGTGCAATGTCCGTGGCCCCCAGCATGGCCAAAAATATGTACATGGGCTTATGGAGGCTGTGCTCATATTTGATTATCCCCAAAATTAGGGAATTCCCAATCACAGCGATGAAATACATGACACAGAACGGAATCCCAATCCAATGCTGCACTGACTCCAGCCCAGGAATGCCAGTGAGTGTCAGGACAGGGGGCATGAAGACGGAACCATTGGGTATGAGCATGATGATTTGGTCTGTAGAATCAAGTAGTGGTGTTGCTGTTTCATCTTCTATTCCTCATCAAGACTACGAGAATAAAAAATAAAGAGAAATTACTTAGCAAAGTATACTTTAATTAAGTAAAGCAAATTCTATCTTCTCCTTACTTTATCAAAATTAAAAATAAGACTACATGCTTTATTTTATCAAAGCATAATTTTTTAATTAATTTTTTATTTTTTATAAACATATATTTTTATCCCCATATTTATTTAGATAAAGAATGGTAGTCTCATTCCTTTATTTAATATTGAATTATAGGTGACATTGAACATCTTCTAAGCTTAAGGTACAACATGTTGATTTGATACATTCACATATTGCAATGTGAGTGTCATTATAGTTTAGCTAACACTCTATCACATCACATAATTCTGTTTCTTTTTTGTAGTAGAAATATTTAAGGTCTAGTCTCTTAGCAAGTTTGATGCTTTTGATATAATATTATTATTTGTAGTTACCATCCTGTACATTATATCTCTAGGACTTATTTATCTACTAGTAAAATATCTCCTGTGTTTCCCCATCCTTCAGCCCCCAGTACCCACAACTCTATCTATTTTTATGAGTTTGGCTATTTGTTGTTATTGAAATGTAGTTGATAAATGATAATATTTTAGTTTTAGATACACAACTAGTAATTCAACAAGTCTATACATATACTATGCTGTGCTCACTACTAATGTTGCTACTACATGTCATCATACAACCCATTACAAACCACTGAGTATATTCCCTATCCTGTACTTTTTATCCATGTAATTTACTCATTCCATCATTGCAAACCTGTGTCTCCCACTCTCCTTCACCAAATTGGCCACCATCAAAATCCTGCCTCTCTAACAACCATCAGTTAATCAGTTAATTCTCTGTATTTGTGGATCTGTTTTTGCTTCTTATTTGTTTATGCATTTGCTTTGTTTTTTTTTTTAATCCATATATGTGGAATCATATGGAATTCAGCTGTTTTAAGATTACGCTTACATATAAGTGTTATACATTATTTGCCTTTCTCTCTTTGATCGCACAGCATATGTACTCAAAGTTTATTACTATTGTCAGAAATAAGAGGATTTCCTTCTTTCTCGTGTCTAAATAAATTAATAATCTGACAAATATAAGTCAATACCACAATGTGATATCACTGGACTCCTGTTATAAGACCTATCATTAAGAAATCAAGAGATAATAAGTCATGGGGGGATTTTATGAGAAGGGAACCATTGTGCTTAGTTGGTGGGAATGCAGCCACTATGAACAGCAATATCAAGGATCAGTGAAAATTTTTTAAAAAGGGTCTACATATAACCTGGCAATTCCATTTTTGGATATATGTCCAAAGGACAGAAAAACAGAATATTGGAAAGACATATGCAATGTAGTGTTTATTGTAGCATTATTTACTAAGATATGAAAACAACAAGATATTGCAGCATTATTTCCAAGATATGGAAACAACCTTGTGATGTGCCCATCAGCATATGAATGGAGAAAGCAGATGTGCTATATATGTGCAATGGAATATTATCCATCTTGTTTTATCCCTTAAGGACTCCTTTCAAATTTTCTTTTTTCATAAAGTCATTGTAAGAACAACCATCAGGTTCTGTGATTCTGCATGCATTAATCATTTTCAATGACAAATATTAAATGGATCGGATGGTTTCTTTCTAGTCTGTGTCTAGTGGACCAAACAGATACTTTTTATCTTATGTTTATTCCTCATCACCTGTGCTTATTTTGTGACCTGAAAATTGGCATTGAGAAAAACAAAAGTTAATACAGAGAATACACATTTTAAGAACTGTACTCCAAGTGGGCTAACATAAAGCATCCACAACGCTGGTAGAAATGCAGCAACTCATAATCAGAAGACAAATTTGACCAGAATATTTTTCAATTTTGCACTCACCAACTTGACTTCTCAGGATAGTGTCTTCATAGTCTAATTCCTCTCCAATAATTTCAGAATGTTTCCAACTTAATTTGTCAAACTTTCTATGTTTTTTTCCCCCAAACTGATCCATATATTATACGAATTTTCTAATTTATTCTCTCTGAAGGTAAGTCAATCCTGACTATTTTCTTCATCAGTCCCCATCAGATCTTGTTCACATCTTTTATATTTTCACATCTTTTATATTTAATCTCAAGTGCCAATTTGTGTTCTCTGCTCTTCTCTCTCCCTATTAATAACCATCATTACCTCCCTAAGCCTGAAAAAGCATTGACTCTTAAATATTTTATATAACAGAGATTATCTATGAATTTAAATTATCTCTAACCATGTAAGTTTACCTAGAATGCAACTCAGGTCAACTGCAGATGCATTCCTTTTCTTCAAACGTATTCAACTCTAAGAGAGGCTTTCCTTTCTGAGACCCTTTGTTTCTGAATTCTTCTTTTTAACAAATATACAGTGTGACAAACTAGATCTTCCTCAAATCCTCCTCAAATAACATTACGATCCAAAAATCAGAAGTTTATATCCTAATGATTTCAATCAATACACAATAATTAAGGATTCACTATGTTCCAAGTATTTCTGAAGTAATTAGAGAATATGTATAATATATTTATTCCATATTTTTGAAGAATCTAAATCTTGATGAGTGCCTAAAATTCAAAACTAATACCAACCATGTATTAAATATGTACCATATTATTCATCTTCATAAAATCTTCAGACATTTTATAGTATTTTATCTTATTAACCTATGATATTGATGTTATTACCCTATATTATATTAATGAAAAACTAAGACTTTTTGTTGTAATAGGTGAATATACTTGGATCTAAATTCCATGGCACTTTGATGCAGAAAGAACAAAAAATAGTGCGTGTTATCTGAGATTTTATCATTACACTTTAGTAGGGATATGGAATATATAGCAGTGTTTAACTACATCCAAAAAGTTGTACAAAAACATACAGCAAATTTTAATCAGTGTCTGTCTGTTTAAATTCTGATGGAAAAAAGTCTCCATATACCTTCCATATTTGTGTCAGTAATTATAATACATACATTACATACATGTTTAAAATATGTTACATGTCTGATATAAGACCACATTTTCAATGCCATATCATCCATACACTGGCTAACAGTCTCTGAAATTTGGCTCAAAAGCGTGTGCTACTGCCTATCAAGAATGTTCATTTGGGAGACTTAACAGGGTCACGTGGGTCAGAGTTGCCCTAGAGAATCCTCACAGGATAGTGTGCAAACTATCATAAGTAATCAGAAGGAGAGCAAGAAAAGAGGAAGAAAGAAAATAAAGATCAGGTTAATAAAAATAGAAAAGCATGCCTTCAACCAAACAGAAGAAAAAAACATGTGAAAAAGGTGGTTACTTTTTAAAAAAATTATTTTTATTAATATATAATGTATTATTTGCCCCAGGGTACAGGTCCATGAATCATCAGGGTTACACATTTCACAGCACTCACCATAGCACATACCTCCCCAATGTCCATAACCCAACCACCCTAACCTTATTCCTCCATTCCCAAGCAACCCTCAGTTTGTTTTGTGAGTTTAAGTATGTTTTATGGTTTGTCTCCCTCCCAATCCCATCTTGTTTCATTTTCCTGATAGTTTTATATTCCAACTTCATAGGTCTATTTGATACTCTTCTAAAGAAGATTTTCTCCTTCTCAGTATAACTGGCATTTTTTAGTCAGACAAATTTTGTGTCCTGGGGCAATTCTCTATATTGTAGGAGACTTAGCAGCATCACTTACTCCTACCCATCAGATGGCAGTTGTTCTTTCTTGGCTTGGAAATAAAAAATGTCTCAGGTATTGACAAACATCACTTGCATGAGTGGGTAGGTATAGTTTTCAGTTAAATGAGAACCAACATTTTGTAGCTTTATTCAAAATAGGCAGGATAAATCTGGCTGAAACGGGTAATCATTCTTCTATGGGTCTTAGCCAGATAAAAGAGGTGGAAGGGCATTCCCAGAGGAAATACTTTGGACAAAATCAAAGAAGCTTGAAATGTACAGTGGGATTGCAAATCAACAAGTAATTTTCATATATGAAATGTTACATAAGAAGAGATGATGGCTGTTGAGGCTAATAAAAAGGGAAGATAAACAAATTTAAGGTTTCAATTTTATAATAATAATTTAAAAATCTTAGATGGGATAATAAGGAATTTTTTTTTTTTTTGCCTCTAAAAATCCACTCTGCTAGCAGATTGATAAATGGTTTAAAAAGATGAGAGTTGGCATAGGAAGATTAAGTTAGAAGGATACTTGTGATAGTCCTGATGGGATAGGATGAAGTAACCTGGCCACATCGGGAGATTAATAAGGGAGCAATATCTACGCTGCTTGCTTACTTGATGGAGGGGAAATCATGGGAGGTGAGAAAAGATCTTGGCTGAATACGACATTGAATGACAAGGATAAGTTTGAAACAACTGTGTGTACAGATACATAAATTTTTATAAGAGGGAGAAGACATAACTTAAACCCTTGAAGTTCATGGGCCAGGAAAAAAAATCAAGGGTGTCATATTCAGCATCAACCCTGAACCATTAATGTTCCTGATAATTCTTATTCTGACTCAGGCTGATTCCCAGAACCTAAAAAAATTAAGGAGTTTAGGTCTAAATCTATTCTCCCTACAATCTTGGGAAATCTTTCCCTGCACAGTGTCTCTGGTATTCACCCTTTGATATTTGCCTCAAGCCCAGAGGGAGAGACTCCCAAAAACAAAGTTTTTTATATGTTTATTCGCCTAGATCCTTCTCTAGCATCTTCCTCTTATTAGGCCTACTTTAAAATCTATTACCCATTGTGTGAATAACTGATTCAGAAACATTCTGAACAGCAAACATGAAACAAAATATTCTTCATGTTTGAAAAATCAGCTACTATAAGACTCTTGCTTTTTTATCATCCTGCCATCTTCTTGGATCATAAAAGTGTGTTGTTCCTCCATTTTCCTACACTCATTAGAGAATCTAAGGCTCAAATACTTACCCAGAATCATCTGTGGTAATATATGTAGAAGCCACAGAGTGAAAGTCTTTTGGTGTTTCAGATAGTGAAGATGGCTGTCTTGTACTATAGGAGCCACCTGGGTGATTTTTTGCACCAGTCTCTGATGAGATTTAAATTAGTCTGGGGTAAGGTTGGCACAATATGGTTTGAAACCCAGGAGAATTTGTCTCATAGCAGATATGCATCTAATAAAAACTCTCAAATCTTGGTGTCCTTGGGGACTAGGAGCCAAACTGACCATCCTTTCAAAAACTTCTAAGAGGGGCGCCTGGGTGGCTCAGTGGGTTAAAGCCTCTGCCTTTGGCTCAGGTCATGATCCCAGGGTCCTAGGATCGAGCCCCGCATCAGGCTCTCTGCTCCGCGGGGAGCCTGCTTCCTCCTCTCTCTCACTCTCTGCCTGCCTCTCTGCCTACTTGTGATCTCTGTCTGTCAAATAAATAAAATCTTTAAAAAAAAAAAAAAAAACTTCTAAGAAAAGACCATGTCCCAAGATAACACAGTCAATGACAATTTTATACAAAATAATGAGCCA
Organism: Mustela nivalis; assembly: GCF_964662115.1. Lineage (NCBI taxonomy): Eukaryota > Metazoa > Chordata > Mammalia > Carnivora > Mustelidae > Mustela > Mustela nivalis. Next base: position 66,787,280 of record NC_139028.1, read on the forward strand.
ATGAAGGGAATGAAAACATCTCAAGTTATTCAGACTATTCAGTATAGACATTCTGACCGAGAACCAAATGGAGTATCTCTATGTGGTATTGAAATTAAATTCTCTTACACTGTTGGTGGGAATGCAAGCTGGTACAACCACTCTGGAAAACAGTATGGAGATTCCTCAAAATGTTAAAAATAGAGCTACCCTATGACCCAACAGTTGCACTACTGGGCATTTACCCCAATGATACAGATGTAGTGAAATGAAGGGGCACCTACCTTCCAATGTTCATAGCAACAATGTCCACAATAGTCAAACAGTGGAAGGAGCTGAGATGTTCTCCAACAGATGAATGAATGAAGATGTGGTTTATACAGACAATGGAATATAACTCAGCCATCAGAAAGGATGAAGACCTACCATTTGCACTGACATGGATAGAACCACAGGGTATTATGCTAAGCAAAATAAGTCAATCAAAGAAATAAAATTATCATATGGTTTCACTCATATGTGGAATATAAAAAGTAGTTCAGAGGATCATAAGGGAATGGAGGGAAAACTGAATGATAAGAAATCAGAAAGGGAGACAAACCATGAGACACTCTTAACTCTGGGAAACAAACTGAGGGTTGCTGAAGGGGCGGTGGGTGGGAGAATGGGGTAAATGGGTGCATTAAGGAGGACACATATGTGATGAGCACTGGGTGTTATATGCAACTGATGAATTATTGAACACTACATGTGAAACTAATGATGTACTGTATGTTGGAAAATTGCATTTAAATAAAAGAAGAAATTGTCCTATTCATTTAGGGTTCTCATGAAATGATATTATGCATTTTCAGATTTTAGTGCCAGTCACTTTATATATATCAACTTCCCACCTATGAGCTATTTATGGCCAGTATTCATTTAGTTAACACAAAAGGGGGAGGTTTGGGATTTTAAGCTTTGGTATCAAGACGAAAGGAAAAGATTCGGAATCTGTGTGGTGTAAGAAAAAGTCTAACAAGAAGGCATTACCACACATCTGCCTGAGAGATATGATGGACTTAGAGTTACATGGTTTTTGTCCTGTGTCATTGCATCTGGCATTATTTAGCAGACATGTTCTTTATGCATTGAAAGACTCTCTGACTCCCGTTTTGCCTTTAAACTGCCATAAAATTATCTTCATCCTAGAATATGGCTGCTTCATGTGCTAAGTTACTTCACAGTGGCTTAGAGGAGTTGGCTGTTTCTCTCTCTTTCCAGCTCTGCACTCAGTGACATCACATGGTAGATTGAAATCAACCACAGCATAAATAGGTAAATCAGAAAACAATGTATATCACAATGCCAACCACCCAAAAGAGTAACACCAGATGAACTCAAAATAAAATATTTTCAGAGAAAACAGAAGAAATATTTCTCAGATTATTAAGTAGGCTGAGGTGAGGTAAGCAGGTTCTAAAATTGATGCAATACTCTCTATGTAGATAATTATAATATAAACATATTGAATGACTCACAAGATACCTTTGGGAAATGAAAAAAAGTTTTGAACCTCATTCATAATGTTATTGAATATTAAAGACAAAATTATTCTTAGATACTGTTTAGTTAAAACCTGTGAGAGCTAAAGGGGAATGCAATTTTTTTTAGAAACAAAGTGACTCCTTATTTGGTGACAGACACAATTCCTTAGAACTCCTATATTAATTGAAATAATTACTTAGGAGTAATGTAATAGGAGGTACAGAGTACAAATTTTCAGAAGTGGCTTTTCATTCTACATATGTCCTGGAGAAAACCAGAAACAGAAATTTGATTTCTATTATTTTTAAAGATTTTGTTTATTTATTTGAGAGTGAAGAGAGAGAGAGAGAGAGAGAGAGAGAGAAAGCATGAGATGGGAGAGGATCAGAGGGAAAAGCAGGCTCCCTGCTCAGCAGGGAGGCCGATGCAGGATATATCCCAGGATCATGACCTGAGCCAAGGGCAGCTGCTTAACCAACTGAGCCACCCAGGTGCCCCAAAGTTTAATTTTTAATACAGCAGTGTTAGAAATGAAGTTGAATAGCTTTTACTGCAATAGTTGATAAAATTTATTAAGAGAGAAAATACAGTCTGAATGAATTATGGGAAATACATAGCAGGACCTGGCCATGCCTATACTATTTGTGGAATTGTGATTTAAAATGGGGTTTTTTACCATATAGTGGAGAAGATCTTGTGGCCAGAGTCTTGACTGCCAGGTGTAAGAGTAGACTCAGATATATATGTGCAATGACATTCCAATCACTAAAAATAAAAGGAAATTCTGATATGCTACAACATAGCTGAACTTGAAAACTTTATATCATGCGAAAGAAGCCAGATATAAAAGGTCATGTATTATATGATACACCTTCTTGAAATGTCCAGACTAGTGAAATCCATAGAGTCAGTAAGTATGTGAGTTTCCATAAACTGGGGACAGAATGAGTGGCTAGTGCCTGATGATGGAATGGGGTTTCTTTATGGGACCACAAAAATGTTATGGAATTAGAGAAGAGACAGTAACACAAATTTTTTGAATATACTAAAAACCAGTGTCTTGTACATGTCAAAGGGTGAATTTACAATAGTCATTGGACACTTTTCTACCAAGAAGAAGAAGGGTGGAGAAGGGCCAATGTTGCAAATTACCCTGCCCAAATTGAACATTTAGATAAGAGCTTACAAAAAATTTAAAGGATCAATGCATTATTGCTCCTTAGTCTGAAAGATAACACCAAGCGTGAAAGTCAACTCCAGCACCTGATGTGTCAAAACATCAGGTTTTATTATATTATGAAAACCCCTTTCTGCTTCTAAAATCACTCTTGAGGAATAAAACCCTTGAGAATGTTAATTCGATATATTTTTATCAGATTTTAAAAACACGAAGAAAAAATTAACACAAATCAGAAAATGATCAAAGGAAACAATAAAGTAATTCAACAAAAGGATATACAAGTGGAAAAGCAGTGTTTATTGCACTCTTTATTAATGCTAATTATAAAGAGAAGGGTATTTTACTCAGCAGACTGTCAAAGTTTAAAAAGCTCAATCATGGGGGTGGGATTATGGACATTGGGGAGGGTATATGCTTTGGTGAGTGCTGTGAAGTGTGTAAACCTGGTGATTCACAGACCTGTACCCCTGGGGATAAAAAATATATGTTTATAAAAAATAAAAAATAAAAAAAAAGCTCAATCATAACCAGTGTTTTAGGATACAGACATATAAGTGCTATGAGTCATAGTTATAACTGATGTAATCTCTTTTGAAAGATCACTTTGAGATTTCTAGAAATCACTAAAATTAGCATTTACAAAATATATTTTTCCTTTTCAGGCAATTTCCCATTCAAGAATATATTCTATAATTGTCCTTGGCCATGTATGGGAGGATGTAGAATCCTGATTATCCTCTTGTCCTTGCAAGGACCCATTTGTTCTCCCTTTTTTCCTCATCAGGTCTCAGATTGGAGCTGGTCCTGATAATTTGAAGGTCACAATAATGGGACAGTCTGGACTCTGGAATGGATACACCATATTGACAATTGACGCTGGTTGAAATAATTTCCAGTTTCACATTGCGCTTCCCCATTGGTTTCCTATTCCCATTAATTTTAGGATCACCATTAGGTCTAGCAATTGTTAGATATATTTTAAATGTTTCCAGATAAGCTTTGAATTAGAGTGGACCACCCTATGCTGGCCTGCTGTCTTTGTATATCCGACTAGCTAACAACAGCTTTTACAGATGTATTCTTGAGATTGATGTGATGATAGAAAAAGTCAGACTCTCAGCCTCACTTAAGCAGAATGTTATCCCCCGGGGGGGGGGGAATGAATTCCATTCTTCTACTTTGGGCTAAATTATAGAAAAATGACACAATTATGATTATTATTGTTATTATCATCATTATTATTATTAGATTTTGAATGTCATTAAATATTTTTGTGCAAAGTTGTTTTCTCTCCTGTTATCCAAATACCTACTTAATAATTTTGAATTGTCTCTTTCCACAAAGCCTAAGCTATGTATTTGTTCCTTTTCATAGAAGGTTGTTGAACCCTGGCTAAAACATTAAGAAATTACTTCTGACGATATCTCAGTTTTCTTTCTTTCTTTTTTTTTCAGTTTTATTTCTAAAGAAACTATGTTATCTAAAAACAACAGCCCTATTGATAATCCATTATAATAATGTCACATATTATTTATATAACAAAAATTGACATGGAAAATATTTTTCAGAGGATTTCCCAAGACATCCCCTAGATATACAAATAGTCATCCTCAGCAGTCATTGATAATGTGATGAGCCCGAATCCATTAAACAAGACAGAGTATCACCCATTTATACAACATGCAGTCTATTTTATAGATTCATTGATTTTAATGTCATAAATCAAATTATGGACATATGCACACATATGTATATTTTCCATCATCATTCAGTATATGACCTATGAGTTGGAGTTTTCAGGAACAGTCCACTAGCCTTAAGCTCTGAAGTCATTAATCTTAGTTAAAATACTCCATTTCTTCATTAATTTAATAGCCTTGCCTGATTAAAAAGCAGGGTATCTTATATCCACTGAGAAGATACACCCTCACATTCCTGATACACACACGCGCACACACACACACACACACACACACACACAAAGACATTTACACATGCACACACAAAAACATTTGTTTACCTTATGGAGAAAGCCTCTGATGACAAATAATCGTGCTCAGAATAAAGTTCAACATCTTTGCAGAGTGTCCATGGCCATTCCTTTTTTTTTTTTTTTTCTTTTTCTAATTTAACTTGGAGTATAGCTGACATACGTGTTACATTATTTACAGAGGTACAGAATAGTGATTCAACTCTAAACACTATAGTGTGCTAACAGCAAGTGTAGCTACCATTTGTCACCATATAAAGTTAATAGAATACCCTTTACTCTGTTCCCTATGCTGTACTGTGTCTTATTCATCCTGCTCCCCTTTACCCGATTTGCCCTCCATGGCCATACTTGATATCCATAGTATCCATGTCTCCCCAAATCGTATCTTACATTGGAGAAAAAAATCTGTGCTCTTACATTAAGCACATTCTCTGATTAGGTCACCTCTATCATCTACCTGGCATATCGTGCCCTTCCTTACTGAGCCAATCATTCATTATTCCTCAGGAACCAGGCTTATTAATAAAAAAAAATAAAAATAAAAATAAAGAAACAATAAAAGAAACAAAGAACATAACTCTCCTGCCTGCGGCTTTCAGTTGGATTTCAATGTTTCCTTACCTTGCACTCAGTACCTACCCCTACAACTTCTTGTTCCTTTCCCTTTCTCTTTGTTTCTCTCTTCTTCCCTCCCAGAAATACAAGGAAACAAATCCATGAAACTTATGCCATGTGTCCAGTTTATCACTCTGCCTCTATTCCCTCATACAATATTTAATATATTGTGCTTTAAAAATGCTTGGCAAAGTAATAAAGATATAACTGGTGTAGTTGGCAGAAAAAGTATGGATTTGTAAAATGGAGCACTTGATTTCTTATGATTTTTGCATCTGGAAACTCCTGAATGACTCTGGAGATACACCAGAATTTTTATATTATTATCTCATTACATCTATAAATGTTTGGATTTTGTTTATACATTTGCTTGTTTGTTTTGACACAATATGCTTAAATCACATCTTTTTTTTTTTTTTTAAGAGAACTAAAACATTCAAGACCTACCAACATTTTGCTTTTATTGAGTACATGGACACTCTAGAACAATGGGTTTGGGTGCACTTAATTCAGTAATAGACGTATATTTGTGAATCTTTCTGGAGAAGAATCCATAGAAAAGGAAGCTGAATTAGGAACTAAAAAATAGAAGATAAAATGAAACATCATCTCTTCACTATCTTGTTCTTTGTGTTTCTTCCTATCATTATGCAGTAGCATCCGGAAACCCACTGAGTGCTTGTTACCACAGAGTATGATGATGTGAAAACAATCTAAAATGCAGGCAGATTTCATAAGAAAATTAAATAGAAAACGATGCCACCTCAATTAATGTTGTTTTTGAAATATTTTATGTAGGTTTGTGATATTATTATTATTACATGAGGTGGAAGCTTCAGGTGTTAATTACAGTGGATTTTATGAACACAACATTTTTACCACATGAATGCGGATCTGCGTGGTCTTGGCACCATAGACAAGTGGATTGAGAAAAGGGGGAACCAGCAAGTAGAGGCTAGAAAAGAGGATATGGATATAAGGGGGAACATGAGCACCAAACCTATGTGTGAAGAAAGAGAAGAAGGCAAGGAAGTAGAATTGGAGGAAGACACAGATGTGGGCAATGCAGGTATTGAATGCTTTCCACCGAGCCTCCTTCTGGGGCAAATGAAAAACTGTGAAAAAGATCTGTATGTAGGACAAAGTGATGAAGGTGAGGTCAAATCCTGCAACAGTGAATGCCACAAACAAGCCATAGATTTTGTTGACCCGCACATTTTCTGCAGCCAGCTTCACAATGGCCATATGCTCACAGTAGGAGTGGGAGATGATGGTTGTGTGGTAAAACTGAAACCGGCACTTTATCAGTACTAGGCATGGGGCTACTAAAATGGCAGCCCTGAGTGTTACCACAGCCCCTATTTGGGTGACCAGCTGGTAGGTGAAGATGGTGCTGTGTCTTAGTGGATAACAGATGGCCACATAACGATCCAGAGCCATGGCCAAGAGGATGCCTGACTCTATGCACTGAAATGAGTGAATGAGCCACATTTGAAGCAAACAAGAATCAAAATAAATCTCTGGTACATGAAACCAGAATATGCCAAGCATTTTGGGCATAATGGTGGTTGCAAGTGCAATATCTGTGACTCCTAGCATGCCTACGAAAATGTACATGGGTTCATGGAGGCTGCGCTCTGACTTGATGATGATCAGAAGTATAGAATTTCCAATCATAGCAATGAGATATATGACACAGAATGGAATCCCGATCCAGCACTGCACAGACTCTAGGCCTGGGATCCCTATTAGTGTCAATACAGAAGGCATGAAGACTGTAATGTTGGAGATCAACATAATGTCTTTGGGTCTCAGAAGCAAATGAAAGGAGTATCTCAGTCAGTTGTACTTTCTCTTCTATTCTTATTTTAATCCAAGGTCATCATAGTGAGTTCCTCTGATTTTGACTGAACTCTAAGATTATATCTTCCATCTCATTTATATTATTGAAGGAAAATATCCATAGATAAACTCCACTGTTTTCAGGAAGGGCATCCAGAGCACTGTAACACAATGATTATGTGCATGGCAGGTCAGCTGCATTGGAACCAGCCAGGTCACATGGGTATGGGACTAAACTGGTGATCTGTCTGTTATCTCATTCTGGACCTGTGGACGAAATGATTAGACTTGTTTATTTTGTTTAGAAAGGGTGTTTGAGTCAGGGTATAATGAATTTCTCCATATCCCAAATTCCGGCTACTTAATAGTACTTATTTTCCACTGTTTCTGGGTCCAGAACTGACGATTTGGACCAGCAAATCTTACTCTGACCAGTATATTAGTAGAAAAAAAAAACTGCCTATGAAAGAGAAGAGAGAAAGAGCTGACACCCAAGAGCATGATATATTTAGATACCTTTATCTATCTATAATATTTGTACCTATGTAATATCAGATGTCCTTTCAAAGGAAAGTAAAGGAAGAACTTTGGAAAGGGCCATCCAAATCCTGCACTTTGGGCAAGAATGGGTCAAAATATCAGCTATTTCTACATATCCAGTATGACTGTATTTTATTTTTCCTATATACTAAGAAGTGAATTCCTGAAAATTATTTGTGTGCTTAAAATAGCTGACATTCTGTGAAACACATTTCCGAACACCTAGGGGAGAAATCTCTAGAAGGCAAGAAGTTCAGCATGACAAAATATACAGGCAAGAGGACTCATTCTAGATAGCTACTGGGTATAAGAAAATGAATAAATTGGTTATTCGTGGATACAGGCTAGTTCTTGGGTTTGAACTGTTCAAACCCATTAACATGAGATTTGGCCAAATTAGTTTTATTTTTTATTTTTTTTATTTTTTTTTTAAAGATTTTATTTATTTAACAGACAGAGATCACAAGTAGCTGGAGAGGCAGACAGAGAGAGAGAGGAGGAAGCAGGCTCCCTGCTGAGCAGAGAGCCTGATGTGGGGCTTGATCCCAGGACCCTGGGATTATGACCTGAGCCGAAGGCAGAGGCTTTAACCCACTGAGCCACCCAGGTGCCCCGGCCAAATTAGTTTTATTAATTCTTAATCATTTGAACACTTTTAAATCATTTTGTGAGGTCAGTCACAGGAAATAAATAGAAAGTTAAGGGGCACATATGGACCATATCTTCTTTATCCATTCATCCGTTGAAGGACATCTGGGTTCTTTCTACAGTTTGGCGACTGCGGCCATTGCTGCTATGAACACTGGGGTACAGATGGCCCTTCTTTTCACTACATCTGTATCTTTGGGGTAAATACCCAGTAGTGCAATTGGAGACTCATAGGGTATCTCTAGTTTTCATTTCTTAAGGAATCTCCACACTGTTTTCCAGAGTATTATGTCTCCATCAGAAAGGATAAATACCCAACTTTTGTATCAACGTGGACAGGACTGGAGGAGATTATGCTGAGTGAAATAGGTCAAGCAGAGAGAGTCAATTACCATATGGTTTCACTTACTTGTGGAGCATAAGGAATAACACGGAGGACATTGGGAGATGGAAAGGTGAAGGGAGTTGGGGGAAATCAGAGTGGAAGACATACCATGAGAGACTGTGGACTCTGAAAAACAAACCGAGGATTTTGGAGGGGAGTGGGGGTTGGATGAGCCTGGTGGTAGGTATTAAGGAGGGCATGTATTGCATGGAGCACTGGGTGAGGTGATAAATAATGAATTTTGGAACACACACAAATAAAATAAAATTTAATTTAATCTAAAAAAAGAAAGCTAAGGGGTGAAAGGATAGGTTCCCCAACAGAAGTCATATATAAAAGTACAAATACAAGACAGAGAGTAGACTTGGGATAGTAGAAAGATTCAGGAAAGGGCTAAAGCAGCTAATGAAAATTTAACCACCTCAGTTGACTGATGACTGAATTTTCTGAAAACTGGTCTCTTAGTCCTTATATGAGAGTTCTTCTCTGATAAAGATCATTGTTTTTAAAAATTACATATCTGGGGGGCACCTGGGTGGCTCAGTGGGTTAAGCCACTGCCTTCGGCTCAGGTCATGATCTCAGGGTCTTGGGATCCAGCCCCGCATTGGGCTCTCTGCTCAGCGGGGAGCCTGCTTCCTTCCTCTCTCTCTGCCTGCCTCTCTGCCTACCTGTGATCTCTCTCTGTCAAATAAATAAAATCTTTAAAAAAAATTACATATCTGGGGCACCTGGGTGGCTCAGTCAGTTAAGCATCTCCTTTTGGCTTAGGTTATGATCAGGTCCTGGTATCAAGCCCAATATCAGGCTCCCTGCTCAGCAGGGAGTTTCCTTCTCCCTCTGTCACTCCCCTCCCTGTTTGTGCTCTCTCTCTCTCTCTCTTTCAAATAAATAAATACTCTTTAAAATTTACAAGCCTAAAATCATGAAATTCTCAAGTTGCACAATAGAAAAATATTTGATATCCTGTAGAAAACAGAGTTCAGTTATTTCATTCTTTTCTAGACTCTCCAATATTGTTGCTTTATGTCAGCAGCTCATGATCACCTAACCATACACTGTGTGTCACCAAATATGCCAGCAGTTCAAGAATAGCTGCAGTTATGCAGCTAAAACTTTAGTGAAGGACTGTAGTCAGAAGGATCGTTTATGAAGAAAGGCTGTGTTCAGCCAACATGTATTTAGAATGGACTAGTCCGTTAGCTAAGTTTTGATTTCCATGGTTTTGCTCTTCAGTGCTTCATTCTACAAATCCATAGGTCACAGATCATTTCTCATAGGGTTGAGTTTTTCCTTCCTCATAGTTAATCAGAATTAGAATAGGAATCCTTTAGTAATAATCCCATTGTCTGATTTATTCAAGAGAAAGGAACTGCTGTGGGAGCATTAACTGACAAGTACAGATGGTACAGATGGTGGGGAGGCAGGTGAGAGAGGACATAAGTGAGTACAAAGCAGCTGGGAAGGAATGCTTATCATTGGAGAAACTGGTAGTGAAACATTAAGGGGTAAACTTCCTTTCACTGTGTTGTTGGGAGCCAGCTCTTACCAGACACCTGAAGACCATCAGCAATCTTCACAGCATCATCACTCATTGTTCTGCTGCCATCCACTTTTCGTCCTTCTGAGATTCCTATCTCATTCCCTTGTGTTTTTTGTTGGTAATTCCCCTTTCTTCTACCTGTACCTTCTAGAACAGCCCCTTGTAAACATAATGAACTCTGATCCATTTATCACTGGGGCTATCTGCCAACATGTGGACATCTCTGGGATATCCTTTCCTGCTTTTCTTCTATTCCTGCAAAGCAGACTTGCTCTTTATTCTATAAGTCTGTCTGAGATCATGTGGGTGAGTTCATCATCCAACAAAATCCAAAGCAAAGTCTATAATTTGCTAGACACAGCATAAACTTACTAAACTTAAAGTGGTCACCAATTATAATGTTTCCCAGTGAATGTGGAGAAGGAGAAGGTCTGAACATGCAATTTCCTAGCCACTAGCCCAAGCCACTAGGGACCCATTAGCTCAGAATGAAGCTCTCTTGGGTCCATCTACAGCTAATATCTCTGAAGTCAATTTAACAACTTGCAGAGTCAACTTGGTCTCCTCATTTCTTTTTCCCCAAAGGGTAAATGCAGAGAAATTAATAAACTCAAGTTATATTTTTGACTTCCTTAGAAGATAAGGAAACTTGTAAAAATTAAGTAATAAAACTTACTTTTGTCAGCTTTTTTTTTTTTTTTCTGCTGTCCTCATTTGGAGAAAAATCTAATGAAAACTTCAATATAGGCATGTTACTATGCTAATGATTTCTATATAAATTAGTATCCTTGTGATCCTTCTTTCGCTGAAACATTTCTGGAAAGAAAAGCTGCATCCACAATGACTCTTTATCACACATTTAACTCATTCTCTTGCAGTATTATTCCTCATATTTTTATCTTATTGATGCTATTTTTGTGAATTCAGTAATATTCTAAGAATGACTAGTTATGATGGACATTTCTAAATCCCTCTGTACTGAGCTTTGAAGCATTTACTGCACGTTTGATGAAAATTTTCTCCATCCTTCCATTTATACCTTCCTCCCTCTTTTCTTCCACTCTTCCTTCAGAACGCAGATGTTTTATGCTTCATAGATGTGGAGGAATAATGCCATTTGCTCTTAATGCAAATAAAAAGAAGATATGATAAGTGCATTACAATTTTTAGAAATATGGGGAGAAGAACTAGTGTATCTTTTATAATAAGAACAAATGATAGTTGTCTTTCTCTGCTTGACATCTCCCTGATATGAGGAAGTGATGATGCAACATGGGGGCTTAAGTGGGTAGAAGAAGAATCAATGAAACAAGATGGGATTGGGAGGGAGACAAACCATAAGTGACTCTTAATCTCACAAAAGAAACTGAGGGTTGCTGGGGGGAGGGGGTTTGGGAGGAGGGGGTGGGATTATGGACATTGGGGAGGGGATGTGCTTTGGTGAGTGCTGTGAAGTGTGTAAACCTGGTGATTCACAGACCTGTACCCCTGGGGATAAAAATATATGTTTATAAAAAATAAAAATTAATAAAAAATTCTAGACTTAAAAAAAAAACAAATGATAAATTCAAAGAAACACATAGTACTAATGCACATAGTACTTTCTCTTTGACATGATTCACCCCATTTCTAGACTTTGTATGCTGCTAACCTTAAGATGTACTTGAGGTAATGTTGAGATGTTGGCAAATTTAAGAAGTAAACATCCTTCAATTACTGAGATTCAATTTCTTTGCTAGTTTTTAGTCTGTTCAAGTTTTCTATTTATTCTTGTTTCAGTTTTGGTAGTTTATATGTTTCTAGGAACTTAGACATTTCTTCCAGGTTGTCCAATTTGTTGACATACAGTTTTTCATATTTTCATAATATTCTTTTATAATTATGTGTATTTCTGTGGTCTTGGTTATTATATCTCTTCTATGGTTCATGAATTTATTTATTTGGGTCCTTTATCTTTTCTTTTTGATAAGTCTGCCTAGAGGTTTATCAATTTATTAATTTTTTCAAAGAACTAACTCCTGGTTTCATAGATGTGTTCAATTGTTTTCTTAGTTTCTGTATCATTCTGTATCATCTGATTTGTCATTATTTCCTTCCTTCTGCTAGCTTTAGGCTTCACCTGTTGTCCTTTTTCTTGATCCTTTACATGTAAAAGTAGGTTTTTGGAGATTTTTCTGGCTCCTTGGGTATATACCTTTGTTGCCAAATACTTCCATCATATGACCACTTTTGCTGCATCCCAATGGTTTGGGGCCATTGTGTTTTCATTTTCATTTGTTTCCATGTATTTTTTTTTAATTTCTTCTTTGATTTTTTTGGCTGCCTATTCATTTCTTTTTATTATGTTCAGTTAGCCAACATAATACATCATCAGTTTTTGATGTAATGTTCAATGATTCATTAGTTGGGTATAACACCCAGTGCTCATCACCACACCTGCCTTCCTTAACACCAGCACCTAGTTACCCCATCCCTTCATCGCTCCCCCTTCTGTAACCCTCAGTTTGTTTCCTGAAGTCCAGAGTCTCTCACGGTTTGTCTCCTTCTCTGATTTCTGGTTCTCCATGCTATCCCTTATGTTCCACATATTAGGGAAACCATATGATACTTGTCCTCCTCTTTGAAATTTCAGGTAAAAAAAAAAGGAGATAGATAAAAAAGAACAAAGGACCTTAAATGCTTTTTTTTCTCCCCAAAGATTTTATTTATTTATTTATTTGTTTGTTTGTTTGTTTTTAAAATTTCTTTTCAGCATAACAGTGCTCCATGCAATCCGTGTGCCCTCCCTAATACCCACCACCTGGTTCCCCCAACCTCCCACCCCTCGCCCCTTCAAGACCCTAAGGTTGTTTTTCAGAGTCCATAGTCTCTCATGGTTCACCTCCCCTTCCAATTCCTTAAACGCTTTTTTGGGAAATTTTTGTGTAAAGGAGAGAGATACAATGGTACTAATTCATGTTGGATGGAATTGATTCAGAGGTCAGATTTACATGTGAGCTAATAATCACCTTATTCTTGAGTCACAAATGAATAATTTAGAATAGTTCATAATTTCCTACCTTGTTCTTCTCTTCTATGGATTTTATTTAAATTTTGACACTCCCAAAGTTTTCTCCTGGGTTCTTTTTTTTTTTTTTTTTCAGACCACAGCATCTGTTTGTTTTTACTTTAAAAAACATATATCATTATGCCAGGTGATGGGTATTAAGGAGGACATATGCTGTGATGAGCTTTGGGTGTTATACACAACTAATTAATCATTGAACACTACATAAAAAACTAATGATGTACTATATACTGGCTAGCTGAACATAATTAAAAAATATAATTATTAGAAAAAATTAAAATTATGCTTGTGGCTCATAATGTATTTCTATTGGTCTATACTGTACTATAATTACTTTTTACCCTAAAATTATATAAATTTGCTTTTAATTCTCTTCACTCTAAATAATGTAGTTATCAACTTCTTTATGGCAACTTCTTATTTTTAAAGATTTATTTATTTATTTGTCTGACAGAGAGAGAGACAGAGGAAGAGAACACAACCAGGGGGAGTGGGAGAAGGAGGAACAGAATTCCCACTGAGCAGGGAGCCCAAAAGGATGAATATCCAACTTTTGTATCAACATGGACAGGACTGGGGAGATTATGCTAAGTGAAGTAAGTCAAGCAGAGAAAGTCAGTTATCATATGGTTTCACTTACTTGTGGAGTTTATGGCAACTTCTATAGCAACATTCCAATATGAATTTTCTCACTTCATTTATTTTGTTCCAGATACATAGGTTCAATATATATTATCCAATATCATTTCATGCTGCAAATACTTTGAAAAACTGTCCCTGACCACATCATTTAGTAACACAATGGGTAAAAAATCCTTTTCCACTTTATCATAATTTTTGGAAGTAACTTGAAACCTAGATCAATATTTGATGTATTTTCTACTTCTTTATTTTTCCCCTTTTCTTTCTCCTTTCTTCCTTTCCTTCTTTTTTGGTTAGGCTAGTGAATATTATCCCAAATTAAATAATGATCATCATCATATCTTGTTTACCAAAAATGTATGTAAGTAATTATTATGAAACATATCAATGTGGCAATCCATGTCTTCAGCAGAGTAAAATCAATTAAACCCAATATAAGTTCATCTCTTCTTTTAACAAAACTACATTATTAAAAGACTCATGTTGCCAAAATCACTGATGGATTATATGGAATATAGAATCAACAAAATAACATTAGTGTTACTCCCATGAAATAAAATATTATAGCCTGATGTTTTTATTTAATGCACTATTTAATTACTCACTATGTTCCAGGTATTTTTTGGAAACAATTGAAGAATAAGAAATATATATTCATTTCATGTCTTGAATAATCTAGATTGTGTTGAGAGCTTGAAATTCAAAACTAATATTCACCATTTATTAAATATCTACTATATCATACACCTTCACAAAATCTTTGGACATTTTAGGGTATTTTATCTTAATGTATGGTATTGACATTATTAGCCTATATTATATTAATAAAAACTAAGACTTTTTGCTATAATAGGTGAATCTACTTGGATCCAATTCCATGGTACACTGATGCAAAAAAAGCTTTATGAAGCTTTATGATGCAAAAAGAAACAAAAATAATTTGCATCATCTGAGATTTTACAATTATACTTCAGCAAGGATATGGGATATACATCAGTGGATAACTGTATCAAGCAGAATTGTACAAAAATATACAGCAAATTTCAATCAGTTTGGGAGCACCTGGGGGACTCAGTTAATTAAACATCTGCCTTTGGCTGAGGTCATGGTCCAAGGGTCCTGGGATGAAGCCCCATGTCATTGGGCTTCCTGCTCAGCAGGGATTCTGTTTCTCTTTCTCTCCTGCTCTTCCCTACAACTTGTGTTCTCTCTCTTTCAAATAAATAAAAAAAATCTTTAAATTTTTGTTAAATCAGTTTGTGCCTGTTTAAATTCTGATGGGAAAAAATTCCCATATGCCCTCTATATTTTTACCAAATAATTATATACCAAATTATTTTTTATCAAATAATTATTTACCAAATAATTATAATACACACATTACACATGTTTACAATATGTTATGTGTCTGATATAAAACCACATTTTCAATGCCATATCATCCATATACTGGCTAACTCTCTCTGAAATTTGCTCAAAAGTGTGTACTACTGTCTATCAGGAATATTCATTTGGGAGACTTAACATGGCCACATGGGTCAGAGTTGCCCTAGAGAATCCTTACAGGATAGTGTAAACAAGGAGCAGGTAAATAAATTAGAAAGCATGCCTTCAACCAAACAGAAGAAAAATCATGTGAAAAACATAGTTACTTTTCTTCCTGATAGTTTTATATTTCCAACTTTAAGGGGCCTAATTGATATTCTTCTAAAGAAGATTTTCTCCTTCTCAACACACTTGGTGCTTTTAGTTAGAAAAATTTTGTGTCCTGGGACAATTCACTATATTGTAGGAGACTTAGCTGCATCCCTGACTCCTACCCATCAGGTTCCAGTTGTTTTTTCTTGTCATGAAAATAAAAAAATGTCTCAGACATTGCCAAATGTCATCTGCATGTGTGGAAAGGGACATAACATACCTGGTTACTGACCATTGTTCTAGGGTCTTACATTGGAGAAGAATAGTCTTTAATCAAATAAGAATCAATGTAGAATACTTTTTAACCAAATGAGAAACATTTGTAGTTTTATTCATAATAGGCAGAATAAGTCTGGCTAACAAGGGAAATCATTTTTCAATAGGTCTTATACAGATAAAGGAGAAGGAAGGACATTCCCAGAGGAAATACTCTGGACAAAATCAAAGAAGCATGAAATATACAGTGGGATTACAAATCAACAAGTAACTTTCATATAAGAGTTGTTTCATAAAAAGATGATGGTTGTTCAGACTAAGGAAAAAGGAAGAATAACAAACATAAGCTTCCAATTTTAAGCAAAATAATTACAAAAACCTAGGTGGAATAACAAGTTTTTTGTTTTGTTTTGTTTTTGCCTCTAAAAATCCATTCTACCCTTCAACAGATGAATGGATAAAGAAGATGTGGTTCATATATATATATGGAGAAGAATAAATGAAACAAGATGGGATTGGGAGGGAGACAAACCATAAGTGACTCTTAATCTCATATATACAATAGAATATTACTCAGTCATTAGAAAGGATGAATACCAACCATTTACATTGACATGGATGGAACAGAGGGGATTATGCTAAGTGAAATTAGTCAAGTACAGAAAGGCAATTATCATATGGTTTCCTTCATATGTGGAACATAAAGAATAGCTCAGAGGACAATAGGGGAAAGGAGAGAAAACTGAATGGGAAGAAATCAGAGAGAGAGACAACGACAAAACACTCTGGACTCTGGGAAACAAACTGAGGGTTACAGAAGGGAAGGGGATTAGGACATGGGGTAACCAGGTGATGGTATTAAGGAAGACATGTGTAGTGATGAGCACTGGGTGTTATATACAACTAATGAATCATTGAACTCTACATCAAAATGATGTATTGTATGTTGTATTATATGGTTGTATGTATAAATTAAATGATGTATTATATGTTGGCTAATTGAACATAATAAAAAAAATAAACATAGACTCTGCTAGCAGATTGTTAAGTAGCTTAAAAGATGAGAGCTGACATAGGGAGATGAAGTTAGAAGAATACTTGTCATAGCCCAGATAGGATAGGATGAAATGACCAGGCCACATTAAAGAGTAACATAGAAACAATATTTATGCTGCTCAATGACTTGATGGATGGAAATAATGGGAGGTGAGACAAAGATGTCCTTGGGTTGAGAGTAACAGCACTGAATGAGAAAGACAGTCTCTGGAAACATTTCCCTCTACAAGGTCTCTGACCTTCACCCTTTGATCTCTGCCTCACATCCCCAAAGAATAGTCTATCTTTGTTTCTGTGATAGCTTGTCCATTTCAGGACAGCTCCAGTTGTCAGACAAGTCTTCTTTTTAGTGAGCCTCAAACTGCCTTCCTCTTCATTTCTCATTAAAGTCCTCAATCCACCTTCTGAAGAACATATCAGCCATGGGACATGGTGGTTTATTAGTGGATCTGAAGTCAGGACAGTTTAAATCCCTGGGATACTCCTTAGCTTTGTATGTTCCTCAGACAGTTCTAAAACTTGTCATTGTCTGAATTCTTTATTAGTGAGGCAAAGTTAATGATAGAAACACACTTCATGGTAACTGTGAGGATGAAATGATGTAATGCATTTAAAATATTTAGATGTTATGCGTTTAAAATGTATTTTTCAATGTATTTTATTTTAATGTATTTAATGTATTTAATGTAATTTTAAATGTATTTTATTTTAAATGTGTTTAAAATGTATTTTCTGCCCAAATGAAGTTGTGTCCTCCATGTGACTAAGTTCAGTTAGTTGATGAGCATGTCACCAGGTGAGATTTCCCCTGAATGATTTGAGGGCATCATTGTTACTGAATCTCTTCCAGTCTAAATATGTATAATTTCCTGACCTTTAATCAAAAAGCTTTCTGTGCATTGATCAGCCCTGATTCTCCTCTAGGATGCTCCTATGTGTCAAACTCACTTTAAAATTTGTTACCTACTGTGTGATTAATTGACTCAAAAATGTTCTGAACAGCCTGAGACAAAAATCATCACATTTGAACAGTCCACTACTATAAGATTTGATTGCTTTTTTTTTCATCCTGGCATCTTCTTGGATCACATAGGTTATATGTTCTCTTTGAAACTAATGTTCCATTTCCCCACATTCAGTCCAGAATCTCAAGCCCAAAAACTTAACAGGGATCATCTGTGGTATCATACATAGAAGTCCCAAATTGGGAATCCTGGTGGTTCAGCTACAGAGGATGACCATTTTGTACTAAAGGAGACAGCTGGGTGATTGGTTTTCACCAATGGCTGGTGAGCCTGTAGGTTTGTGAAAAAGGAGGAACAATATGGCTCAGAACTTGGAAATTGATTATCTAAATGCAATTCTGCATCTTTAAAATTTTCAAAGTGGTCTTTCTTTGGGATTGGGAACAAAATGACCCTCCCTTTGAAGCTTCCTCAAAGAAGACAGTGCCCCAAGACAACACAAAACAAGTCAATGACACATGAAAAACAATGAGCCAATGAAAAGAAAATAAAACATCCTGAGATACTTAGACATCAGTTTAGGCAAGCTGACATAAATTAAATAATTATTTCTGTAATCTAATTACAGCCAGAGAAAGATTGATTTCTTATTTAGGCTTCATAAGGGGGGCTGAACTAGGAAAGTTCACTTCAGAGCTTCCATAGTCTTTTACTTTCTGAGTTTCTCCCACATGAACTTTGGTGACACCAATCTTTCCTTTCTCAAACGAGCTCATTAAATTGTCCCAGTGATGTTCAAAATTCTAATTAAATGATGATACTCATTTTTTAAAAATTCAGTGTCATTCACAATATCTATATCAACTTCCCAGCTGGGAACTATAATTCATGGCCATTATATTTAGTTGAAAGAATGTTGATGCCTTATAAAATGGATATAAGTTTTATTGTCAAGTAGAAGGAGAGAAAAGATTCCCTTCCTCTGCATAGTACCAGAGCAAGCATCACAACACTGTATTACATGCATCTGCCTGAAAGACATGATGGTCTTACTTGGAGTCAGACTGTTTTTATTCCCTTGTGTCATTGAGTGTGAGCCTATTTAGTAGACCTGTTCTTTCTGCACTGAAAGAGTCTCTGACTCCCAACTTGTCATTAAGCTGCCATAAAATTATATTCATCCTAGAAAAAATAATGGTACAGATTGAGAGCATTGTGTGCTGGGTCAGTTCACACTGGCTTAGGAGAGATCATTGTGTACATCTCTTCCCAGTTCTAGAATCAGTGATGTCATATGGTTGTTTGAAATCAGCCATAACTGGAGAACTTGCACCAGAAAAAGAAACAAACAATATATATCTAGGTGCCAATGACCCGACAGAGTAACAACACGTGGGCTCAAAATAAAATAAAATGTTTTCAGAGAAAATAAAATGAGTAATTTTCAGATGGAATATGAAGTATGCTGAGGTGTGGTCAGCAGGTTCATGAACACTGTATACTACTGTTTATAAAGAGTATAGGTAACAATGTAGACTTACTGAGTGAATGCAAAGGTGCTTTTGGAATCGTGCAAAAAAAGCTTAAACCTCATGGACTCATAATGTAAACTTCATAGACTCATAATGTTATATATGTTAGGGACAAAAATCTTGTTAGAGACTATTTGGTAAAACCCATTAGGACTCTAGAGGAAGAAGATGTTTTAGAAAGAGTACAACTCCTTATTTCTGGCAGATATAGTTCCTTAACTCTCCCAATATATAAAATAGAAATAATTAAGAAATAATTACCTTTGTAAGTATTTTAATGGAGCTTTATCTCTCCAGGAAATGCAATAGAAAATACAGAAATAAAATTTTTATTTTATTTTATTTATTTTATTTTTATTTTTTTATTTGAAAGAAATCACAAGTAGACAGAGAGGCAGATAGAGAGAGGGGGGGAAGCAGGCTCTTTACTGAGCAGACAGCCCTATGCGGGCCTTGATCCCAGGACCCTGAGATCATGACCTGAGCCGAAGGCAGAGGCTTTAAACCACTGAGCCACCCAGGCACCCCAGAAATAAAATTTTTAGAAGAAGCTCTTATTTATGCATGTTATCCAGAGAAACTCAGAAATAAAACACCTAAGCTTTTAAAATAACAGTTAAAAATCCAAGTTGAGGGGTGCCTGGGTGGCTCAGTGGGTTAAAGTCTCTGCCTTCAGCTCAGGTCATGATCCCAGTCGAGCCCCGCATCAGGCTCTCTACTCAACAGGGAGCTTGCTTCCTCCTCTCTCTCTGTCTGCTTCTCTGCCTACTTGTAATCTCTGTCTGTCAAATAAATAAATAAAATCTTTTAAAAAAAATCCCAGTTGAATAGTTTTTACTATGATGATTGATAAAATCAATCAAGTGAGAAGAAGTAAGTGTACATAAAAAATGGAAAATACAAAATAAAAGGAGACTGGCCATGATTATATTATTTGTGGAATGTCTGAATTAAGATGGGAGTCCTTACAACACAGAGAGGAGACAGATCATTTAAAAGCTTGTGCGGCTAGAGTTTTGTCCTATCGGGTACCAAGAGTAGACTTGGGTACATGCAGTGGAATTTCACTCAAACATAAAAAAGTGAATTTCTGATTAATGCTACGACATGGATGAACCTCAAAAACTTCATACTACATGGAAGAAGCTAGACACAAGATACCATATAACTTATGATCTACAACTTGAAATATATATATATATTTATAAAAATAAGCATCTTAACAATATTGAGATTAACAATTAACAATAAATTAACAATATTGAGATTTTCAATCCCAGAACATGGTATAGGTTTCTATTTCTTTATTGTTTGCTTTCTCTCAACAATGTTTTGTAATTTTCATTAGAGAACCCTTGCAGGTCTGACTAATAGGGGTTCTCACTAATTTTAGGAATTACACATAGAAGTGGTAGATGGAAGACAAAACATCATTTCTTTCAAGTTTTTATTTAAATTCTAGTTAGTTAAAATATAGTATAATATTTGTTTCAGGAGTAGAATTTAATGATTCATCACTTACATAAAACACCCAGTGCTCATCTTAAGGGCTCTCCTTAATGCCCATCTCCCATTTAGCCTGTCCCCAACTGACTTCTCCTCCAGCCATGTTCACTTTGTTCTCTATAGTTAAGAGTCTCTCTTATGGTTTGCCTCCCTATGTTATACTGTTTAAATATAAGTATACACTTCAGTATGAAGGCCAAATGGACCTGCTAACTAAATCCCAAATGTGGCTGATTTACTCATCAAGTGTCAACATGGCATCCCTATCCTGGAGTAGGAACTACTCCAGGAAGGTCAACTCAAGAGGCCTGCAGCTTAGGGGATGTTCTCTACAGAGGAGAAAGGAGGAGACAGGCAAATGTTGCAAGTTATTCTTCCTAAATTGAATATCTAGATAAGGAACCGCAAAAAGCCAGAAGAATCAATGCATTATTACTCCCTCACCTGAAAGCCAACTCTGGGAGCAAGGGTCAACTACCACACCTGATGTGTCAAAACTCACCATAATAAAGACCTCTTTCATTGTCTGAAATGATTACTTGGGAAATATCCACGGCATAATCAAGGGCTCTTGTGAAGTCCTGAAGAAAAAGTCCTTCAAAATATTAATTCAATATTTATTCCCCAGATTTTAAATGGAAGATGAAAAATATCAGGCATGATCAAAGGAACAGTAAAGTGCTTCATAAAAGGATATGCTAATGGAAAAGCCAGTAAGTCTTCTTTAAGTGCTAATTGTTAAGAAAATCATATTTTAGCTATGAATTTAAAAATGTCAGCCATAACCAGTGTTCTTGAAAATTCAGCCAAACAAGTTATTTTGGTCATTGTTGAAATTGATGCAATCCCCTTGAAGATTAATTTTGAAATTTCTAGAAATCATTAAAATTACCTTTTACAAAAGACCTTTGTATTTTTATTTTTCAAGCAGTTTTATTTTAAGAATTTATCCTCTAATTGTCCTGGCCTATGTATGGAAGGATAGAGAGTCCTGGTTTTCCTTTTCTTCATACAAAGATCAATTTTTCCCCCTCTTTTCCATTTTTAAGTCTTAACTTGGAACTGGTGCTGGTAATTTAAAAACCAAAAATAACAAATAACATGAAGGACAAGGGGAGTTAGAGAGGAGAAGGGAGTTAGGGGAAATTGGAAGGGGAGGTGAACCATGAGATAATATGGACTCTGAAAAACAATCTGAGGGATTTGAATTGGCGGATGGGTGGGAGGTTGAGGTACCAGGTGGTGGGTAGAGAGAGCACCAGGGAGAGAGCACAGATTGCATGGAGCACTGAGTGTGGTGCAAAAACAAGGAATACTGTTATGCTGAAAATTAAAAAAAAATAACTGAATAATCTAGACTCTAAGCTAGATATTTTATGGAATATTATAATAATTGAATATGGTGGAAATATCTCCTACTTTCACATTCTGCCTCTAGGCTGGTCTTATATCATACATATTTTCAGGAAAACTGCCAGAAGTAGTGATTTGGGGCATACTTCAAAATTCCACGAATAAACTTAGAATTAAAGTGAACTATCCAAAGCTGATCTGCTGCCCGTTTTTGTATAGCTCAGTAGCTAAGAGGAATGGGTTTTACAGATGAATTTTTGCAATCAGTTTGATGGTAGGGAAAATCTAACTTTCAGCCACACTTTAGCAGAATGTTATCCCCTAGAACATTCTTCTAATTGGTAGACTTTCATTACAGAAAACTAACAAGTGTGTTTATTATTATTAGTATTGCCCATTATAAATGATACATCATCACATACAATTTCACCAAAATTTTTGTGGAAATATGCTTTGTCTCTTCTTAGCTAAATACCTAAAAAATACTCTTTGTTTCTTTGCCCCCATGGTCCAAGCTATTTAATTGGCCCTTTTCATAAAAGTTTGTTGAACTCTTGCTAGAACATTAAGAAATTACCTCTGAGACTCTTAATCACAAGAAAAAAACAGGGTTACTGGAGTGGTGGTGAGTGGGGAGGTGGGTAACTGGGTGGTGGACATTAAAGAAATCATGTGATGTAATGAGACTGATCGCGATGTAAATAAGATTGATGAATCACTGAACTCCAGAGATTAATAATACATTGTATGTTACTTAATTGAATGTAAATTGAGAAGAAGAAAAAAAGAAATAATCTCTGATTTTTTTTTTTTAGTTTCTTTTATTCCAAAGACACTGTTATCAAAGAAAGCAGCCATTACTGGTAATCCAATCTCATCCTATTTAAATAAATACTGACATTTAACAGCCTCCAAAGATGCCTCAGGATAACCTCTACATTTATAGAGTAATTATCTTCAGCAGTCATCTGATAAAGTCCAGTCCATAAAACAAGCCAGAGTACCCACATCCATGAGACATGCAAGAATCTAGTAATTCTACATATACATTGGTTTGAATGTTATAAATCAAAGCATGGAGAGATGTACACGTGCAAATATTTTCCATAACCTTTAAAAAGGTGATCTATGAGCTGAGGTTTTCAAGAATAACCCACAGACCATAAGTTCTCGAGCCATTAATTTAGACAAACACTCTATATATTCATTAATACAATAGTCTTGAGTGATTAAAGAGCATAATGTTTTATGTCCACTGAGAAGATACGCTGCCAAATGTCAAGTAGGTATACACACACACACACACACACCCCTTTCTTACAGTAAAAACTCACCCATGACATGTGATAACTTTCAGAATAAAGTTCAACAAGTTGGCATGGTGTCCACAATCACTCTTGCTATTTGTATGTCTTATCTGTACAAATTGTACGTTACACTGAAAAAAAAAAAAACAAAACCCTGCAGTTTCTTGATTCTCTGTTTCATCTCCAATATCATCTACCTGTCACAAATGCCTTACCTGCTTAGCCATTCATTTTTCTTTCCTTAAGAATCAGATGCCTTGCAGAGAAAGACAAGTACTATATGACTTCATTCATATGTGGAGCTTCAGAAACCAAACAAACAAGTGAAGGGATAAAATAGGAGAGAGGTAATTCAGGAATGAGACTTTTAACAACAGAGCACAAACTGATGGTTACCAGAGGGGAAGTGGGTGTGGGGGAATGGGTGAAATAGTTGATAGGCAATAAGGAGTATACTTGCTGAGATGAGCACACAGGGATGTATACAAGTGTTGAATACCATATTGTACACCTGAAGCTAACATAACACTGTATGTTAAATAACTGGAATTAAAATTTTAAAAAAAGAAAAAATCAGACTCCTATTAAAAAGACAAAGAAAATAAAAGTAGCTCTACAGACTGCTACCTTCAGTTGAATTTCAGTGCTTCACTGTCTTTGCTAACCCACATTCTATCGGTACCTCTACCACCTTTCTCTCATTTTCCTCTCTCTGTCTGGAAATATAAAGCTATGGTAGCTATAAAATCAAAAACAGAAACACTGTGTCAAATTTACCATTATGCTTCTATTCTTCACTATAGCATTTATCATATTGTAGGTGTTTTATAACATTTGATCAGTTAATAAAGAAGTAATGGTGAGTGTGCAGAACTCTCAAGAGTGGTCAGGAATTTGCATCTAATGCCCTGAATGACACCATAAATGTTGAAATTTGAAGAGTATGTCTAATTAGATACATGTAGTTTTTGCTTCTTTGTTTGAATAAGAATTAAAAAAAAAAAAAAACCTCCTCCTTTTTTTGAAGATGATTAGGATGGTCGAGAAACAAACAGAATCAATGATTTATTTTCACTGACCCAGAAAGTCACAAACCATGAGTCATGGGTGCATTTAATTCATTGAGAGATTTGTGTTTGGTAATCCTTCTGGAGAATGATACTTAAAGGAGAAATTTTAATCAATAATTAAAAATGAAGAAAAAAGGAACTAATATATTTTGTTTTTTCTACATTACTCATTCTCATTTCCCAGTAGGATCTAAACCCTATGACCAATAGGTATCATGGACTATGATGTGAAAACCATCTAAAAGGCAGGAAAATTTCACAAAAGAATTAAATTGAAAACTCAAACATCACAATTAACATGGATTTTTGCTGTTTTATTTAATTTTGAGAGATAATTATTTACTATTGTATAAAGGGAAAGACTGCAGGTATTAATCACATTGAATTTTATGAACACAACATCTTTACCACATGAATGCGGATCTGCTTGGTCTTGGCACCATATACAAGAGGATTGAGAAAAGGAGGGACGAGCAAGTAGAGGCTAGAAAAGAGGATATGGATATAAGGGGGAATGTGAGCACCGAACCTATGTGTAAAGAAGGAGAAGAAGGCAAGGAAGTAGAGCTGGAGGAAAACACAGATGTGGGCGATGCAGGTATTGAATGCTTTCCACCGAGCCTCCTTCTGGGGCAAACGGAAAACTGTGATAAATATTTGTATGTAGGACAAAGTGATGAAGGTGAGATCGAATCCAGCAACAGCAAATGCCACAAACAGGCCATAGATTTTGTTGACCTGCACATTTTCTGCAGCCAGTTTCACAATGGCCATGTGTTCACAGTAGGAGTGGGAGATGATGGTTGTATGGTAAAACTGAAACCGACACTTTATCAGGACTAAAGATGGGGTTGCTAGAATGGCAGCCCTAAGTATTACCACAGCCCCTATTTGGGTGACCAGCTGGTGGGTGAAGATGGCACCATGTCTTAGTGGATAGCAGATGGCCACATAACGGTCCATAGCCATGGCCAAGAGGATGCCTGACTCGATGCACTCAAACATGTGGATGAGTCCCATTTGAAGCAAACAAGAGTCAAAATAAATGTCTGGCATATGAAACCAGAAAATGCCAAGCATCTTGGGCACAATGCTTGTGCCAACTACAATATCCGTGACTCCAAGCATGCCTAGGAAAATATACATGGGTTCATGGAAGCTACGCTCAGAAATGATGATGATCAGAAGCACGGAATTTCCAATCAAAGCAAAAAGATACATGGCACAGAATGGAATCCCAATCCAGCACTGCACAGACTCTAGGCCTGGGATCCCTATTAGGGTCAACACAGAAGGCATGAAGACTGTAATGTTGGAGATGGACATAATGTCTTTGGGTCTCCAAAGGAGATGAAAGGAGTATCTCAGTCCGTGGTCCTCTTCTTCTCTACTCCTTTTTATATCCAAAGTTGTCATAGTGAGTCTCTCTGATTCTGTCCAAAATAGAAGGTCATATCATTCATTTCACCTATATTGTTAATGGAAAAAAGACTGGCCATTGATGCATATCACTGTTTTAAGGGAAGACATCCCAAAACACTAGTTTATAATAAGAGGTGCTTTGCATGGAAGGGCAAATGCATTAGAACCACCAGATCATTTGAATAAGGGAATCAACTGCTGCTCTTTCTGTTATATCTTTCTGGATCTGTGGACAAATAATAATGTTTGCTTATTTTGTTTGCAAATTGTACATTAATCTGATTTTCATAAATCTCTCCCTACCCTAAATTGCAGCTAATCCTTAGGACTTTATTTTTCTCTCCACTGTCACTGAGTCAGGAAGTGATAGTTTAGGCAAGCAACTAATCAAAAGCTTCTCATGAAAGAGAGGAATAATAGAAATGGCTCACCCAAGAGCATAACATACTTACATATCTATATTACATATCTACATAAGAATGGAAGTCCATTCAAAAACCATAAGTGACTCTTAATCTCACAAAACAAACTGAGGGTTGCTGGTGGGAGGGGGTTTGGGAGAAGGGGATGGCATTATGGACATTGGGGAGGGTATGTGCTTTGGTGAGTGCTGTGAAGTGTGTAAACCTGGTGATTCACAGACCTGTACCCCTGGGGATAAAAATATATGTTTGTAAAAAATTAAAAAATTAAAAAAATATATTACTAAGGCTGGCAAAAAAAAAAATGTGAGGTAGAGCTTGAGAAAAAAATGATTCAAATCCTAGTAATTTTTACAGCCTGGATCAAAGTTCCATGCTATTTTTTTCCATTATTAGTAAAACTGTATTTTATTTTGTCTTTATTACTAACATGGGATTCCTTAAAATGAGCAGAAATACTTAAAATAGCAGAAATTCTGTAACACCCGTTTCAGAATACCTAGAGGCAAGAAACATCTAGGAGGCAAGGAAATCCTGAACAACAGTGTGGAGGCAAGCAGACTTGTCCTTGCTTCCCATAGGACATAGGTAAATGGGTAGTTTAGCCAGAATAGAGGTTATTTTCTAGGGTTAAAGTGGTCAGAGTTACCATCAGCAAAAGATTGGTAAATTTAGGCTTGTTGATGTTTAAGAATATATATACACATCATTTAAATGCTTTGATCATTTTGGAGCTCAAAAATCAAAAATAAATAGAAAATAAAGGGGTGAAAAGATAGGTTCCTTAAAAGGGAGTCCAATCTAGAAGTAGAAAGGGAAGACAGAGGGCAGACATTGCAATACCAGAAATGATCCAGGAGAGGGCCATAGAACAACTAATGATAATTTGATCACCACAATTCATTGATGACTAAATTTTCTAAAAACTTGAGGTCTTAGTCCCCAAATGAGAGTTCTCTAATAAAAGATCATTGCTTTGAAAATTGCATATCTAGAATCATGAAATTCCCAAGATGTACAATAAAAAAAATTGCTGTCCTTAAAAAACAAAACAAAACAAAGCAACAAAAAAAACAAACAGCGTTCAGTTATGTCATTCTTTCCTAGACTCTCCAACACTGTTGCTTTATGTCAGCAAGTTCATAATCACCTAATCATATACCGAATGTCACCAAATATGCTAGTTATTCAAGAATAGCTGTGGTTTATGCTGCTAAAACTCTAGTGAAGGATCATAGTCAGAGGGATCATTTATGAAGAAAGACTGTGTTCAGCTAACATGTATTTAGGATAGACTAGTCAGTCAACCAGCTAAGTCTTTGATTTCCACAGCTTCGTTCTCCAGTGCTTCATTCTACAAAACCATAGGTCACAGATTTCTCATAGGGTTGACTTTTTCCTTTCTCATAGTTAATCTGAATTAGAATAGGAATCCTGTAGTAACAATACCATTGTCTGACTTATTCAAGAGAAAGACGTAATTACCTGACAGGTACAGATGGTGGGAAGGAAGGTGGGAGAGGATGTGAGTACAGGGCAGTTGGAATGGAGTGCTTATTGTTGGAAATGCTAGTAGGGCAGCATTATGAGGTAAATCTGGGGATAGTGAGACTTCCTTACCCTTTGTTTTTGAGAACAAGTTCTGTTCTTACTAGGCACCTGAAGACCATCCTCAGTCTTCATAGCACTATCCCTCATTGCTTACCTCTCATCCATCTTTCTTCCTCCTGAGATTCCGATCTCATTCCCTGGCATCATGTGCTGGGAAGCACCTCTTCTTCTGTCTACACCCTCAGTAACAGCCCATGTGAAAGTCATGAACTCTGATCCATTTGCTGTTTGGGCCATATCCAATATATGGACATCTTCATGATAAACTTTCCTGCTCTTCTTCTGTCCCTGCAAAACAAATCTGATCCTATTCTGAAAGACTTTCTGAGATCATGTTGGTGGGTTCATCCTCCAACAAAACTCACAGCAAGGTCTGTATCATGCTGAGGCAGCAGCAGGTTAAATTTATTGAGCTTGAATTGTAGAAAAAAACTGCTGGCTACCAATTAAAATATTCCCCAGTGAATGTGGAGAACAAGGAGGTCTGAATATGACCTGAGAGATTCCCTCACCACTTGGCCAGTCCAGGAGGTTCCCAGGAGCTCAGAATAATACTCTTTTGGGTCCATCCACAGATAATGACTCTGAAATCATTTCTATAGCTTGCAGACACTCATAGTTACTCTCTTTTCTCTTCCCCCACAGGGTAAATGTAGAGAAATTAATAAACACAAGTTGTATTTTTATGAGCTTGCTTCCTTTTCTGCTGTCCTCATTTGGAAAAACATTTATTTGCAAATGACATATCAGATAGAGGGCTACTATCCAGTATCTATAAAGAACTTGTTAAACTCAAAAACCAAAGAACAAATAATCCTATCAAGAAATGGGCAGAAGACATGAACAGATCTTTCTCCAAAGAAGACATATAAATGGCTAACAGATACATTAAAAATTTTGCTCAATATCACTCAGTGTCAGGGAAATACAAATCAAAACCACAATGAGATACTCTTTCACACCAATCAGAATGGCTAAAATTAACAAGTCAGTAAACAACAGATGCTGGCAAGGATGTGGAGAAAGGGGAACACTGTTGGTGGGAATGCAGGTTGGTGTAACCACTCTGTAAAACAGTATGGAAGTTCCTCAAAAAGTTGAAAATAGAGGTATCTTATGACCCAGAAATTGCACTACTGGATATTTACTCCACAGATGCAAACATAGTGATTGGAAGGGGCAACTGCATTCCAACGTTTATAACAACAATGTCCACAATAGCCAAACTATGGAAAGAGCCCATTTTGTTTACACACACACACACACACACACACACACACACACACAAAATGGCATACTACTCACACACACAAAATGGCATACTACTCAGCAAAAAAAAAAAAAACAAAAAACAAAACAAAAAAAAACTCGACATTTGCAATGATTGGATTGAATTAGAGGGTATTACACTAAGAAAATAATTCAATCAGAGAAAAAATTATATGATCTCACTGGTATGTGGAATTTAAGCAACATAAGATCATAGGAGGACATGAGATGTAATGAGCATTGGGTAATATATAAGACTGATGAATCACTGACCTCTACCTCTGAAACAAATAATACATTATACATTAACTAACTGAATTTAAGTTTTAAAAAATGGAAAAAATAAAAAATAAAATAAAATATTAAAAAATCTCACAAAACAAACTGAGGGTTGCTGGGGGGAGGGGGTTTGGGAGAAGGGGGTGGGATTATGGACATTGGGGAGGGTATGTGCTTTGGTGAGTGCTCTGAAGTGTGTAAACCTGGTGATTCACAGACCTGTACCCCTGGGGATAAAAATATACGTTTATAAAAAATAAAAAGTTAAAAAAAAAATCTTAAAAAAACACAAATCAGAAATCAAACAAACAAAAAAACAACAAAGTAGTTATAACATTTTACATTCTCATTAGTACCATATGGAAAAACATCTAAAGAACACTTAGATGTGGGCATGTTCCTATGCCATGAATTATGTGAATATCCTTAGGACCCTTCTTTCACTGAGACACTTCTGGAAAAAAAAAAAAAAAAAGTATCCACAATGACTCTTTACCACACTTTAACTCTCATTCTCCTGCAGTCTCATTTATCAGATTTTTATTTTATTGAAGCTATGTTCATAAATTCAGTAATATTCTCAGAATGTATAGCTATGATGGACATTTCTAAATCCTTCTGTACTAAGCTCTGGGCTGGTTGTTGGCCATTAGATGAAATTTTTCTCTATGCCTCCCTTTATACCTTCCTCTTCTTTACCTCCCCCCTTCCCTCAAAATGCAGGTGTTTAATTCCTCAAAGACGTGGAGGAATCATGTCATCTGCTCTTGAGGCAAGTAAAGAGGAAGATAAACATGCTTTCAAATTTTTAGAAATATAGGAAAAATAATTCATATATCTTTTATCATTAGAATAAATGATTAATTCTAAGATATACTTATGCACATGACATTCTCCTTGACATCATGCACCTGGTTTCTAGACTTTCTTGTATGCTTTTAACTTAAGAGGTACTTGAGGTAACAGAGATGCTGGTAAATTTAGGAGGAATCCTTTCAGTAGGATGGAGGAGGCATTCAAAATGGATTTTGGAGAGAAGAGATAAAGATAAAAAGAGGACCTTAGATGCTCTTTCTCGAATTTCATCTATGAAGGAGACAGATACAATGATACTGATTCATGTTGAATAGAATTGATTCAGAGGTCAGACTAGCACATGTTAGCTAATCATTAGCTCAGTGTTTTCTGGGGGGAGGGGAATGATTTTTTTTTAATTAACATATAATGTATTATTTGTTTCAGGGGTACGGGTCTGTGATTCATCAGTCTTACACAACACTCACCATAGCACATACCCTCCCCAATGTCCATCCCCCAGCCACCCCATTCCTCCCACCACCCTCCTCTCCAGCAACCCTCAGTTTGTTTCCTGAAATTAAGAATCTTATGGTTCATCTCCCTCTCTAGTTTCATCTTGTTTCATTTTTTCTTCCCTTCCCTTATGATCTTCTGTCTTATTTCTCAAATTCCTCATATCAGTGAGATCATGTAATAATTGTCTTTCTCTGATTGACTTATTTCACTTAGCATAATACCCTCTAGTTCCATCCACATTGTTGCGAATGCAAGGTGTCAGTTTTTTAATGGCTGCATAATATTCCACTGTATTTATATACCACATCTTCTTTATCCATTCATCTGCTGATGGACATCTAGGCTTCTTCCATAGTTTAGCTTTTGTGGACATTTCATTTGCTCATTCTTGAGAATGAGCACTGAAGAACTATTTAGACTAGCTTGTCTTTTGTTTCTCTCCTCTTCTATTCTACTGATTTTATTTAAATTTTGGTGCTGCTTCCCCAATATCCCATCTTGGTTCCTTTTCACTCTCAAACTATACAATATTGCTGGTAATTGAATCTCTCAAAATAATTGGGGTATCAATTTTATTATGCCAACTCTTATAACAATATTTTCAGTACATATCCTGATTCTGTTCCTGAGTTGGCATGTCATATCCAAATTTCAGTTCACGTTAAACATACTTTGAAAGACTATCTTGACCTTTTCTTTTGTCTGTAGAAAGGAAAACTTTTCCCCACTTTATTGTAATATCAGGAAATAGTTTCACAAATAGATCAATATCTATTAATTTTCACTTTTCTCTCAGTTTTGCGTTTTTTTTCAGAGGGTAGGCAAATGAATCATCTTTAAAAGATCATCATTAAAAATCTTTTCTCAAAAATATTGTTATGTGTTCATTATGAAGCATATATTGATATTGCAATCAGGTTGTTTAGCAGAGTAAAATCAATTACATTTATTTCCTGTCCATCTTTTTTTTGAGTAATCTAGTCATTAAGTGACTCATATTGTCAAAATCACTGATAAATCCTATGAAATTGAGTCAAGAAATTAATGTCTATGTATGGGGTCAATTGATTCTCAAAAACAATATCAAGGTTGTCCAATAGAGAAAATCTAGTCTTCTCTACAAATAATGCTGAATCAACTTGATATTCATAACCAAAAATATCAATAATTTTCTATATAACAATTAACTTAAAGTGGATTATAAGCCTAAACAAAATATCTAAAATTTTAAAATTGCTAGAAGATACCAGAACATTTTTGTGACCTCATAATTAGGCAAACATTTCTTAGAAAGGATAAAAAAAGCATAAAATAAGAGAAATAACCGATAAATTGGACTTTATTACCATTTAAAAATACATTATTCTTTCAAAGATGCTATTAAGAAGATTAAAACAAGCCACGAACTGAAGAAAATACTTGTAAAACACATATCTAATCAATTATTTGTACCTAAGACAGGTAAAAACATTTTCAATAAAAAAGACAATTTTTTTTCCTCTAAACTCTCTCTTTAGTAACTCTTTAAAGCTATTTTCTCATTATCCCATGATATTGGTAGCACAGCTGAGAGCGTATTGCTAAGACAGGTTTATCATCTCAAAATGAAACATGTAGAGACAAACTAACTTAAATTTTATTTATGAAGCCAGAAATATTTAGTCTATTTAAATATATTTAGGTGGGGCCCCTGGGTGGCTCAGTGGGTTAAAGCCTCTGCCTTCAGCTCAGGTCATGGTCTCAGGGTCCTGGGATGGAGTCCCGGCATCAGGCCCTCTGCTCAGCAGGGAGCCTGCTTCATCCCTATCTCTCTGCCTGCCTCTCTGCCTACTTGTGATCTCTGTCTGTCAAACAAATAAATAAAATATATATATATATATATATATATATATATATATGTCCAAAAGATTCGAAGTCACTGCACATACCCACACAGAAAGATAACGAATGGGCAATAAGCTCATGAAAATGGTCTCAGCATGTTCAGCCCACAAGGAGGTGGGGCACCTGGGTGGCTCAGTCAGTTAAGGGTCTGCCTTTTGTTCAGGTCATGATCTTGGGGTCCTGGGATTGAGCCCCACATCTTTAGGGCTCCCTGCTCAACAGGGTGTCTACTTCTCCCTCTGCCCCTTCTCACTGCTTGTGCTTTCTCTCTGAAATAGGTAATAAAATCTTTTTAAAAAATCACAGTGAGATATATCTACACACCAGCTACAACAGACGAAATTAAAGACTGATTTTGCTGAATACTGTAGAACATCTGGAATTCTCACATACTGCTGATGGTAATGTAAAATTGTGGAGCTACTTAGAAAGTGGTTTGGAATTTGTTTTAAAAGTTATCCTTACATATAGCCTAAGACCCAGCATTCCCACTCCTGGTACTTACCCAAGAGCCATAAAAATACTAGCTTGTACAGGATTTCCACCCTAATCATCATAACAATATTGTTCACAGCAGCATAAAATTAAAAAAAAAAAAATAAACTTTTTAAAAATGAGTTAACATTGGACTTTTATTCCTAAACGATAAAAGTTGTCTGGAACTGAATGGTATCTGCCTTCTTCATAAGGGGAAATATCTGTTCATTCTACTTCTGTCCTCACTAGTCTCTATTGTTTTATATCTCATCTGTTTCATTTTTGTGATGTTTCTGGGCCTGTTAGTATTTTAGGTGTTTTTGTTTTGTTTTGTTTTGTTTGTTTTTATCCTGGCTTTTCAGATTGGGGTGATAACATAATTTTGGCATCCTGTTTCCTCTGTGCCACTGAGAGTATCTTATGCTGCAAACAAGTTCAGTAAATTTCTGATATAATTATTTCCTTTTTCCTGTCAGACCTTGATGGTATATTCACAATCACACACTCATGCTGTTTACCAATATTTCTTGGTTTCCTTCTCTTCTCCTCTTTACATCTGTAATTTTGTGGCTTTTCAACATCCTCTGCATAAGTGAATATGAGCACAATTGATGTGTCACTTATAGATAAAAGCATTAACATTCTGGTGCTTACTCACCTTCTTTTTGTTTACAAGCAACATCTATTCTAAGAGCTTCATATTGAAATGTTAAGAGGCTCCATCAAATTCTCTTACTGATACTTAAATGGTGCATGAATTCACCCTCCACCCCCTATCTACACTGTAAATGTAGCTGAGAGAGGAAAATTTTATGTTTAGTCCCTTGAGATTTGGGTGCTATTTTTTACTGTAGCATGAATTAGCCTAAACTGATTTGTACAACAATGAGATGAGGCAGATTCTTGGTGTGATCCTCAGAGTGAATTAAGTCTGTCACCTGCAAGGACTAAAGTCACAAGGAATGACATGTAATAAAACATTACAAATAAAATTGAGTTGCTGTTTTCAACAATTCTTTATCATCAGCGTAAGAATGAAAGTTTGACCCATAGTATCATGGGTGATGTTTCTGGTGGTTGTGGGGAATAAAGAAGAGAATTCCTTGGAAGCCAGACTGTTTTAAGTGGAGCCCCATTGTATAAATATTCCCTTGAAGAAATATTTAGGTGTCATCATTACAGACTATAATTAGTTAATTATAATTAATTATATTTGAATTTTAAGATATGGAACCACTCATAATACTATTTGTTGAAAATTTAGTTTTTTGTGTTGTCTAGTTTAGAATCCAGATTCTGCCACAGGCTAACTGTGATTTGGAGAATTACACTTGACTTCTCTATGTTTTCATTTCCATATCTGCATGATGTAGAAAATACTGAAAATAGCTTCATATACCTGTTCTATGAATTAAATGATCTTCATTTAATTGTAAGTGATGTAAATCACTTAGTATGGTACACCATATATAGCTTCTGTCAAATAAACATGGAACTCCATAATCTGGCACTCTGGTTGTAGTGTCCATCTGTATAACCTGCTGCTCTAGATATAACACTGCTTCACAACATACATTCAATGAATACTTAATCTTAAGATTCATTTGTACACAGTATGTTTTTAAATTTTTATTACAAAAGCTTTTACTTATTTCAAAACGAACGTAATAATGAAACTCCATCCACCCATCATCCAGCTTCTATAATTGTTTTTCTATGTTGTTTTTCTATCTCCCACACTCTATATACTCCCATACTATACATACTCTTTTGTGTCCTCACAAAATGTATGACAAATATGTATCACTAAATTGTATGTACTTGGAAATACATACCTCCCTAGGACCATTCTACCTATTTCCAAGGGGAAAAAACAAATGAATCATGTATTTAAGTATTGAATAGTTGAGCAAGATCTTTACCAGGTTAAAGCCTGGGGACTGTGCCTCCTTCTAGAAGCTTACATCAAAGTAATCACATTCTGTATTTTCAGAGAGAAAGGGTGAGACTATTTTTCATTTCTCCATCTGCTAAAGCCCACAGCTTTCTCCTAAGCAATAATAAATTACAGAATTTTTCCCATTTGCTGAAGTAATATCCAGGCAATAAGGTCTGATCCAAATTTCTACATTCTTAAAATATTACCTGTCTGGATTAGACCCCATGCCTCTTTCTAGTCAGTGTACAAACAATGCTATTGCGAATTTCCTTAGTTTTTATACTATAGACGATGGGGTTGACCACGGGTGGGAAGAAGAGGTAGGCATTGGCCATGACAGTCTGAAGGAGTGGAGGTAAGTGTCGCCCAAAGCGATGCAGCAAGGAGAGGCTGATCATGGGCACATAATACATAAGAACAGCACAGATGTGTGACACACATGTGTTGAGTGCCCTCCACCTCCCAGTTCCAGAAGCTATTCCTAGTACAGTGTGAAGAATCAACACGTAAGAAACCACAATGAGCAATGAGTCCAGCCCAAATGTGGAGGTAATGATAAACAGACCCAGGATGCTATTGGGGCGAGTGTCTCCACAGGGTAATTTGATGAGATCTGAATGGAGACAGTAAGAGTGTGTGAGGTTATTGTGGCCACAGAAAGGCAGACCCTTCAGGAGGAAGAGCAGTGGGAACATGAGCACCACACTTCGAAAGGCAATGGTGGCACCCATCCCAAAGATGCGGGGGATTGTCAGGATAGTTGTATAGTGTAGAGGGCTGTAGATGGCCACAAAACGGTCTACAGACATAGCCAGAAGGACACCTGACTCCATGATGGTAAAAGAGTGCATTGAAAACATCTGGAGCAGACAACCACCAAAACTGACATCATTAATTCCACAGAGGAAAATTCCTAACACAGCGGGCATGGTGGAAGCAGAGACCCCAAGTTCAACAAATGCTAGCATGGCCAAAAAGAAGTACATGGGTTGGTGCAAAGCAGGATCAATCCGGATAATATGAAGAATGATGCCATTTCCTAGGAAGATGATGATGTATAAAAGGCAGAAAGGGATGGATACCCAGATGTGCTCTGCCTCTAGTCCTGGAATGCCAACAAGAGTGAATGTCGCAGGTGTGAATGCAAGGGACCCATTGAAAACGTCATGGTGAGACTTCTTTGGAAGACACAGGGAAGCACATGGGGTCTGGAGAATATAAATCTCTGGTCAGTTATTATACATCAAATTTCAATCTCTTGATAGTCTTATTTAAAACGTTTTCTTGCCAAAGAGATGGGAAACTTATTTCTGAAACATCCTGTGTGGAAGAGAAATCTGTTTAGACATGTAAAAGAGTGTATCTCCATGGGCTACACGCCAAACACAAAAGGCATGAACAGAAATCTCCACTGGGCCATATATGGCAGTGAAAGCCAGTGATAATAAGTATGGAAATGACAGCTTTCCATGGAAATTGAAGACTGAAGAAAGATCTGGTAATTTTCTGCCGTTTGTAGAGGAGTGAATATAAGTAGCAAAAGGAATATAACACAGTAATAAAGAAAATTCAGGATTCTAAAACTTAATAGAATTGCGATCTTGGGATATCTGAGATCCAGATATTTGATATAAACACAATAATAGTTACATAGGATAATGTATGTAAATTGTTTGTCATTTTTGGAACAGTAAACACTCAACACAGGAAATAAAAGGAACAGTTAAGTATTAGAAAACAGGGCTAGTTTCTCCCAGTTTTTAGTATTTTCTTTTTTTTTAATATTTCATTTATTTATTTGACAGAGATCACAAGTAGGCAGACAAGCAGGCATAGAGAGAGAGGGGGAAGCAGGCTCCCTGCCAAGCAGAGAGCCCGATGTGGGACTCGATCCCAAGACCCTGGGATCACGACCTGAGCCAAAGGGCAGAGGTTTTAACTCACTGAGTCACCCAGAAGCCCCAGTTTTTAGTATTTTCTAATGTCCTTTTTTAAACTTACCAGTTCACTCTTTCTCCATCTACTACCCATGGATGATGGGGAAAGTTGCTCTGTATTTTGTAGAAGGGTAAGTGTCTCCTGCTGGAACCTGGGGTCCACAACCTTCAGGATCTCACAAGCTGAATATGATGGCAAGGATGGAGGTTAGGGCTAGAGTTCATTATTTGGGAATAAGTTCATTAACACTTAACTCTACAACCTGTAGCAGAGCGTTGGGTGTAAAGGTGAGGAACCAGATGTGGAATTCAGGATGAAGCTTGAGATAGAGACAGTGCATGAAGGTGAAGTCTTCTTATCATAGTGGGTTGGTACTCTTGGTTAGGTATAACCAGTGGAATGCTAATAAATGTTTAAAAAACAACTCTCTGCGTAAAATGGCCTGATCTGTACCAGTTGCCAATTTCTTGAGTTTAAATGCTGACACTATGAGCAAATTTCAAGATACAAATGTGATGCCTCTGAATGCAGAGCTGAGTTGTTAATAAGCAGCTTTTCCAACCTGGTGCAAGGCAGTTACCAGGAGAGCATTAAAAGTAACCCAACTGATCCTATTTATCAGATACTTTCTTACCAGATGAACTGGCAGCAGACACATCAATCCATGCCTCCCCTTCCTTGCTGTTTCCTTCTAACCAGGCCATAAGCATTGTTAGCACTTTCTTTTATATGATTTTTAACTGATCATCATGGGAGGCAGGGTGAGACAGAATACTTCAGGGAGCAATTAACTAAGAATAATTATCCTTGGAAACTCCATCAGAATTCCAGAGGAAGAGAGAACACAAGTCCTGCTGATAGGCTTGGCCAGAAATATATGTAAGGGTATAAAGATACAAAAGAAGAAAAAGAAAGAACAAACAATTTTATCATTAATTATTATTTAAATATAGAAAATTTGTTTACTTTTTTTCATTTTTTTTAAATTGATACATAATGTGTTATTTGTTTCAGGGGTACAAGTCTGTGATTCATCAGTCTTACATTTTTAATATGTTTTTTCTTTCCACTATCTTTTGATTTTATTTTTGTCCTATAAAATGTATGTGGCATACATAATTTTTATGTAGTAAACATTTTTTCTTTTTATGACAAATATTTTTATTCTTAAACAGCTATTCCATACACAAATTCAAAAATAGATACACTTGTAGAGATATAGATATATAACTGCATATGGAGATGAGAAGTGATCTAGACAGTGATAGAGAGACAATAATAGTGATGGAGACTTTAAAAGAATTGAGAGAAAGTGAGGAGAGAGGAGAGAACTTTACTCAATCTAGAATTTGTTTTGGGGACATGGGTAACTAAGGGTTTCATCTAATTATTCACAAATGTAGAAACCATTTTTTCCAATACATGTATTGATAGATAATCTGGTGCTTCCTCAACCATTTTGAAGGAATATATGTTTTAGTTTAAATTTGTATATAAATATGGATCTATATCTAGACTCTGTATTACGCCTTTGGTTCTAAATGCCTATTATGTCATATTCATGGTGCTACAATTACTTTTTTTATAATATGTAAGTTCATATCTATCTGGTCAAGTAATTTTTAAAAATTTTCTTACGAATGTCTGTGTTTCTTCTTTTAAATAAGCAGTACAACCCAGGATGTATAAAAATAGAGAAATGATACATATATAAACATTAAAACCATAAAATAAGCCAGACACAAAACATAAATATATATTATTCCACTTATACAAGTAAGGAAATTTATAAAAATGTAAAGTAGATCAGAGGTTACCAGGGGGAGGAAGAATTATTGGTTAAGAGGTATAGTTTTCCATAAAAATCTGATCTGTCAATCAAAGAAAGACAAATAGCATATATTTTCACCCATATGTTGAATTTAGGAAACAAAGCAGATGAACGTGTGGGTAGGGAAAGAAGGAGGAGGAGGAGGAGGAGAAGAAGAAAGAGGAGAAAGGAGAGAGGAGGAGACAAACTATAAGACACTCAATGATAGAGAACAAACTAAGGATTGATGGAAGGAGGTATGTGGGGGATGGGCTGGATGGGTGATGGGTATTGAGGAGGGCACTTGTAGTGATGAGCACGGGTATTATATGTAAGTGATGAATTACTGAATTCTACTTCTGAAACCAATTTGCAGTGTATGTTAACTATCATTTAAGTAAAAATTTTGGGGAAAAATAAAAGAAAAAAATTTGAGTATTCCTCTGTTTTAATAAAAATGTATTTCTTCTCTCCAACCTTCCCAAAAGAAAAAGAAGTATAGAGTTTCTATTTTGGGTGATGAAAAATTTTGGAATTGGTGGTGATAATTATATAACAATTATAAATATTATTAATTTCACTGAATTGTATACTTAAAATTATCATTGGGGCACCTGGGTGGCTCAGTGGGTTAAGCCGCTGCCTTCGGCTCGGGTCATGATCTCAGGGTCCTGGGGTCGAGTCCCGCATCGGGCTCTCTGCTCAACAGGGAGCCTGCTTCCCCCCTCTCTCTCTGTCTGCCTCTCCATCTACTTGTGATTTCTCTCTATCAAATAAATAAATAAAATCTTAAAAGAATTTATCATTATAACAAATGTTATAGCACATATATTTCACCACAATGAAAAAAGAAAAAAAAAATCAGTATACAAGTAATCAAATAGATTAGCATTTAATTGGGATTATGTTGAATTTGCAGATTATTTTAGGGTCAATATTATTACAACAAACAATATGCAATGAACATTTCCTACATTTATTTTAGGCACACTTGTTTACCAGATCATTTTATTTAATTTATTTTTTATTTTTTAAAGATTTTATTTATTTATTTGAGAGAGAGAGAGTGGGCAAGAAAGAGAACATGAGCAGGGGGTGGGGCAAAGGGAGAGGGAGAAGCAGACTACCCCCTGAGCAGGGTCCCCTGACACAGGGCTCCATCCCAGGACCCTGAGTTCATGTACTGACCTGGAGGCAGACACTTAACCAACTGAGCCACTCAGGTACCCCTTGTTTACCATTTTAATTAACATAATTTTCTATTTAATTTTTCCATTCATTATAGCTGCTATACAACAGTATTGACTTTCCTCCAGCTTTATTGAGGTATAACTGACGATCAAAAATCACTTATATTGGATGTGTGTTACTGATGGCCCTATATAGGTGTATATTATGAAATATTCACCAAAACCAAGCCAATTAACCTATCCATCACTTCATACTGTACCATTTTCTTAATTTTTTCTCTTTTGCCATGAGAATACCCAAGATCTATCCTCTTAGCAAATTTCAAGTACACAATACAGTATAAAAATTTATGTATTTGTATGCTGCATTTATGGAATTCCATTAACTTTCCTATGCTTTATAAAGCCTAAGAAAATAAGTAAATAAATAAGCAAATAAAAATCAATTGATAAAATCTAGAATTTGTCTTTTTTCTTTCACCAATTCTTATACTTCTTTAACTTGTATTAACTAAAACCCCAATTATAATATGATATTTTCTAACAGTCTTTACACTGGGTATACTAGCCTATTTAGCCTCTTCATGCTTTGGGATACATTTTCTTGATGCCATATTCTTTATGTCACAGAGTTTCACCATGGCTGAAACCATTTAGGGCAGAGAAAAAACCATAAGAAAGAAGATTTATTCTTCTGCTCTGTAGTCTCCAAATCTACGTCTAGAGAAAGGTATTGCTCAGCTACCTAAATGACATATTCTTTAGTTCTCTAGGTCTCAGAGTCTGATATTAAATTACCCAGCCTCTTCCTGTTATGAAAAACTGTTCTCAACTTAACAACCTTTTAGAGTCCTGTTTGTTTAATTGCATCTGCAAGAGTATGTCAGTTTTCTCTAAGCTCCTCCAGAGCTCTCCATCTCTACCTTGTGTGCTATTCCATCTTTTTTAGTCATTGTTACCCAGCTGATGATTTAGTGGTCAGGAGACAATAGGATATGGAGCATCACCTTCAAAATTTCCAGGGCAATGGCTCAGGAAGCGTGCCTTCAGCAGGTAAGCACAGACGGAGGTCTCCTAGCTCCTTCAATATCTACACATGCCTGAGCCCTCAGCCTGAAAGTTTCTTAAAATTAAGGCTGTCGGGGCACCTGGGTGGCTCAGTGGGTTAAGCCTCTGACTTCAGCTCAGGTCATGATCTCAGAGTCCTGGGATTCAGCCCTGCATTGGCCCTCTGCTCGGCAGAGAGCCTGCTTCCCCACCTCCCCTCTGCCTGCCTGCTTGTGATCTATCTCTCTGTCAAATAAATAAATAAAATCTTTGAAATAAAAAAAAAATCAACTCAATCATTATTTATCTTATCGTATTTCATAATTCTGGGAGGGAAATTGGCATATTCTTAGTTTCCTACTGCCGAAATCACACATTAAAAATTCTTCTTCTTTAAAGCTCACTTAAACCACTCATTTAAGAAAATATTTTGTCAGCATATTGTCATCTATTTACTCTCCACCTCCCCATCATTTCTTGGAGAACCTGCACTTGATCCAAAATCCTATTGGCTGCAACTTTTTGTCAACCTTTTCTGTGACTTCCATATCTAGGATAATGACCTGTTCCAACCATTTTCTACAAATTATTATTAGCAGGGTTAGGTGAAGTTTGGTGGATTGGGTTAGTGTCTTTGTTCATAGAAATTACCATCATCATCAAAATAAAATCTATAGTTATTTTTTTTTAAAGATTTTTTTTTTTTTTTTTGTCAGAGAGAGAGAGAGAGCGTGAACACAGGCAGACAGAATGGCAGGCAGAGGCAGAGGGAGAAGCAGACTCCCTGCTGAGCAAGGAACCGGATGTGGGACTCGATCCCAGGACGCTGGGATCATGACCTGAGCCGAAGGCAGCTGCTTAACCAACTGAGCCACCCAGGCGTCCCTAAAATCTATACTTATTAAATGCCAAGTACATCATCTGTCATATTTCATTTAATTATGAATCCAATAAAGAAGGTACTAAAATAATTCCATTTTACCACTCAAAAACCAATAGTTACATATCAGGGCAATTTTATAAAGTTAGTGTGGGGTTGGCAAACAAGGATTTCTAATATAAAAGTATTTCTTTTAATTTCTAAAATAGACTTCCTTGCTGAAATTCAGGAAGTGAATATAACATATATTTCAATCCAATTTA
This sequence comes from Mustela nivalis, assembly GCF_964662115.1. Lineage (NCBI taxonomy): Eukaryota > Metazoa > Chordata > Mammalia > Carnivora > Mustelidae > Mustela > Mustela nivalis. The sequence continues at coordinate 66,829,688 of NC_139028.1, forward strand.
ATTATTCAGGATTCCAAAGGTCAAGGAAACAGCCTTTCATTTCTCACATTGACACTATACATACATAAATGTGTGTATATGAACATATACTATATATGCATAATGGAAAAACAAAGAAAAAGACTAACTCAGAGAAGTTTGTAAATGTTCAAGAAAATGTTTCCAAGTTCATTTTTTTGTTTTCTTCAATTGTAAATAAGATCAGATTTCACATGTCTGTCCAGATTTTTCCCCCCAGTATATTCTGTGTAGGATCATGATGGGCCTTGAGGAATGAGAGATTGTAAAAATACTTACTTTTTTCAGATAAAAATATCTTCTTGAATGGAGAAATGAAGATAGTCTGGAGACAAATTAGGGAATATTATGTTTGGTGAGATAAAAGCCTTTTTATGTAAGATTACCTGTAAACATCCTATTTAATCTTTTACTGCCTTTTAATTTTGGCCTGGGTATGGAATTTTTAATCTTTTATTTCCGCCCTCAGTGAAGTCTTTTTTGATACCAAGATGTTTTGTTGATGATTTGGGTCTGAAGCCCCTGAAATACAGGGAAGGAAGTGTTAAGCTTTAAGGTGTCTACATTGTCTCAGATGGGCTCATTTAATTTGTTACTTGTTTTAATTCAATATTATCTGTTCATACAATAAAGCTATACTCTATCTATTCCATTGAGTAGACTCTCTATAAATAAATCATAAAATAACATTAAAGAATTCACATTTTAATTTAAGAAAAAAAGTTGCAGATAATTTATTTTAGTGGCTTTGTGTTACTGGCCCAAGTGTTTCCTGAATGCAGGAGTGTTTCATATTTCAGCAAAATTTCAACAGTCTCCACAAAAGCAAGGCAACTCACCATTTTCATTCCCCAGCTCTACCCAAGAAAGCTCCATTTAGGTTGAACCCTAAAATATATTCCTCTTTACTCAGAGTTCTCTTATGTTTGCTTAAGAAGAAGCTACAATGCAAAATAATAGCATGTCTAGGAGAATTCAGAATATCTTTTTTTTTTTTTCAAAGTCTTTAAGTGCTTTAGGGAAATGCATTGGTAACTTTGGCATTTACTGTCCTTTTTTTATATGTGTTGAGGATTATTTATGGACTTTCTTTATTCCCATTAGTCATTCAAATTGTATGTGTGTATGTGGGTGAGTGTGTGTGTTTTATTGAGAAATATCCAGCATTAGGCATTAACCTTCATTTTAACAACATGTGGTAATGCGGGAGTAAAGGAGAATTACTCGGTCTTGAATCTGTTTGGTCTTGACCCCATAAATGATGGGGTTTAGCATAGGGGGCACCACCACATAGAGGTTGGCTACTAGGATGTGGACATGATGAGGGATGGTTTCCCCCCCAAAACGATGGGCAAAAAATGAAAAGAATGCTGGGGCATAGAACATAAGGATGACACAGATGTGGGAAGCACATGTGTTGAGGGCCTTGAATCTGGCAGCCCAGGAAGGTATCTGAAACACTGTGCAAAGGATCATGGTGTAAGACATAATGATGAACACAATGTCCAGTCCTGTGGACAGCAGGGCCACAGTCAGCCCATAGATGATGTTGACCCTGATATTGTCACATGCCAATCTGGCAATGCCCATGTGCTCACAATAGGAATGGGGAATGATGTTTCTCCCACAGTACCTAAGTCTGTGTACCAGGAAGGTGAATGGAAGGCAGATGATGAAGCTCCTGACCATAGCTGCTATGCCAATCTTCCCAATGACCGAAGAGGTTAAGATCGTGGTATATCTCAGGGGGTGACAGATGGCCACATAGCGATCAAATGCCATGGCCAGGAGAATAGCAGATTCTACCGCAAAGATGAAATGTATGAAGAACATCTGGGACACACAGCAACCAAAGGATATATCCATGGACTGGAACCAGAAGATAGCCAGCATCTTTGGGGCTGTGGCTGTGGAGAGCAGCACATCTGCTGAGGCCAGCATGGAAAGGAAGATATACATGGGCTCATGGAGACTGTGCTCAGTCACAATCACGAAGATCAAGAACACGTTGCCTACGACAGCCAAAACGTACATGGAACAGATGGGGATGGAGATCCAGGTGTGAAAATCTTCCAGTCCTGGGATTCCAATCAGGACATACCACATATCCTGGGGACTGCTGTGATTATAAGAGGAGGGAGGCATCTGTGGCAGCATATTCCAGACCTAGTACATTTAATAAAAGCCACAGGACTGAGTCATGATTGAGGAACACCTCATTAGGTGGAATGATGACTGACCAGATTTTTTCCCCCCAATATATTCTTCTCTGTGGGAGGACAGCAAGATATATTAACTAGCCTACAATTGAAATCTGACTCTTTCCATGGAAGAATTTAAATATATCTTGAGAAAAATAGTTAGCATTTAATAAGTGCTTACTATGTCTAATGGAACATTCCAAATACAGCTCTTTAAATCTTCACAACAGACTGTTGAAAAGACCTTTATAATAATCCTTGATATGGATACTATAATTATTCTGATAGATTAAAAAAAGTCCCACAGACTTTCAGCTTCTTGACCTAAGTCCCATGGAATCAAAACCAGGCAACATAAATTTTAAAGCTTTGATCTCAGTCACCATCCAATACTGCCTATAGAAATAACAGTAGATACAAGAACATGTCATCAAAATTTTCACTGATGATATCTCTGAGTAAAATAGATACATGTGAAGTTGATCTCACTTCTTAAGAGAGAAGGAGGAACTAAGGTTTTACCAAAATAAATTCCCAGCATTATAACCCATAGGCTCTGTTCTTCATTGATTGACCACTGAACTGATTCTAATGGCCAGGCATTGAGGATTTACAGGTAATTCACTGATTCTGGTCTGCCAATCAACATGTTTCTTAAAATTAAAGGATGAACAGTAAAATCCTAAACTACATACAAATATTAATGTTTCACATTATGAGATAGATGGGAAGGAGGGTAAATTACTGATTATTCTTTTTTTGTCATTCCAAAAGTTGTTGATAAAAGCAGGAGAAATCTTGAGTGAAAAGCAGGCTCGGAGATGTAACATTGGAATGGGATGTGTGTATGAGGGTGTACACACATAAGCAGGCACATGTAATCAGGGATAGAGACATGGATGCAAACAAGTGGACGACAAGTAGCTTCCATCCTCCCGTAAATCCCCATTCTCAAGTAAAAGCTAGATGACAGCATTTGCTGAAGAGGGATATGGACTTAAGGGATGTTTGCCTTTATCCCTTGGTCTCACTGGGGTCAGATCATTGCACACTATCATTTTATCATTTTACCTTTTATTTTTCATTAAGTGGTCAATATTCTGACACTTCATGTCATAGGATTGAAATATGTGGAGAACATTTCCTTTTTTTCTTTGTTTTTATTGAAGTATAATTTATATACAATATTCCATTAGTTTCACTCTACCACATACCATGATTGGAAAAGTCTATGTGCTTTGTTTTACTGGCCATAAGGATACTTCTCGTAGGTCACCATGCAATGTCTTTGCAATACCACTACTATATTCCCTATGTTTGCCTTTTATTTCTGTGACTTATTAATTCCACAACTGGAAGCTTTTATCTCCCCCTACTCTTTACCCATTGGACCCATCTCTGCCCTCTGCCCCTCTGGCAGCCACTAGTTTGTTCTCAGTAGTCCATTGGACCTTGTGTTTCGATAGAGATTAGAATATATAATGCGTAAGTGGTGACCCCATTAGGCCTTTCCTTAAGGTGATATGGGATTCTTTGAAAATGCTGTAAGAAAATGTTGAGATGCTTAAGTGTCTCTATCTCTTTTGATTACATATACCAATTATTTAACCATTTCATATAGAGCTAAAATTAATCCTTGAAAACCTATTTTAAATGGGGTTGTGGGGTTTAGAGGGTGAGAGAAAAGATTAATGTGGGAGTGTGCCTAGCCCAGACCTATACCAGAGCCATGTATGTGAGTCAAGTGCAGTTATGGGGACCGGATATGCAGTGAGCAGGCTTTCATAACGACATCAGAAATGGGAGAGAGGAGAGTCTAAGTGTTGGAAGAAACACAGAAATAGAGGTCAAAGAGAAACAAAACAAAACAAATTTTGCAGATGTTCTTCTGATCTTTTGGGACACCAGTGATCTGGTTTATCTTATTTGGTTTTGTTTGGGCAAAGCATTATCACCAGCAGCTACCTAACTTATAGCTTTGGGGCACCCTGAAACATTTCTTCCCAATATTCCTATTGGCCTATTCTAACTGAATCATAAATGCATGCATGGAGGCATTGTGTGTTGAGTAGGGACAGTGTAACTCTGGGCTCATAGATTAGATTTAAATACTGGGTGAGACTAATTCTCACTGCATTATCATTAAGGGAGAGGAAAAGGGAGCTGAGGGAAATTGGAAGGGGAGGTGAACCATGAGAGACTATGGACCCTGAAAAACAATCTGAGGGTTTTTCAGGGGTAGGGGGTGGTAGGTTGGGGGAACCAGGTGGTGGGTATTGGGGAGGGCACGTATTGAATGCAGCACTGGGTGTGGTGCAAAAACAATGAATACTGTTACGCTGAAAAGAAATTTTTAAAAAATTCAATTAAAAAATATGGGTGAGTGCTGTGAAGTATGTAAACCTGGTGATTCACAGACCTGTACCCCTGGGGATAAAAATATATGTTTATAAAAAATAAAAAATTATATAAAAAAATATCTTAATTCAAAGCTTAGTCTTCATATATAAAATACCCCAAATAAACATCAATTAAAAAGTGAGCAAATTCTGAACATAGTATTTAAAGATGGTTGTGACATAAATCAGACCTATTTTTATCCTAACCACAGATGAAATTAGGGGACTTCCAAAATGGCCATCATTAAGATCAAAATCATTTTTACTCTGAACTAAGTTCACGTTTTTGGACAACAGGCTTATGCTCCACTGGACAAGGATGGGACTGGTTTAGACATACCATCTCACACTAGACACACGACATTCACTGTAATTTTCACCTCTAACCCGTCATGTTAGTTTTATAAGGTGTAGGCAGTTCAGCACATGGAATGTAATGGGCTTAGAAACAGAGTTTTAATCTTGCTCCAGTGCTAGTGTAACATCATTGTTATATAAGGAGCCTCAGCTTCTTACTCTGTGCTAAGCTCAACGCCTGCTATAGGGTGAATATCCAGTGAACTCTTTGGAAAAAAGGCATGCATGGGTTTGTGTATAGACACATATACATGGTCTTTAACTATTAGGCTTGTTTATCTCCTCAGCCCAATCCTATTACTGGACATTACTACAAATTTGGTGCACATATGCCTAACATTCAGGGCCATATATCAAAGATAGACAACCAGTACATAAACATATTCAAATATATATATATATATACTTGTGCTCTTTGTAGACAATTCATTTAGGAAGATAGCCCAAGAGTCACTACTACAATTGCCCAGGCAGTCCAGTCACAGCCACACAGTACCTCAAAGATCAGGCATGAGAGAAACACAAGATGATCAAGTTCTAGGAATCCTGAGCAGCTTCTGTGTTTTCCTAAGATTTCTTCCCCTTCCTTTCCCTTTCCTGTCCTTCCCTTCCCTTCCCTTTCCTTTTTTTTTTCTGATGTCTTTTTTTAAATGTCCTAGCTAAGCAAAAATCAGCTTCTTACCTGTACTTTCTAGGATCCTAAAGATATTTAACTAGTAGAGTTGAAAGAAATAAAGAAAGAAAGAAAGAAAAAAAGAAAGAAAAAAAGAAAGAAGAAAGAAAGAAAAGCCAGACAATGTTTACAACATGGTGAGGAAATGGGGAGCTGGGTATTTATACCTCCTCTGGGCATCTCTCGGGCTCAAGATTGTCAAACCCAGAGGACTGAACTCCTCTCACTCCTGGAAGGAGAGGGCCACGCTGGCCTCAGGGAGAACCACCGCAACCCCATCCTTTCCATGTACCCCATGTGCAGGTTGTCCTCTGCACAGCACTCTTGCAGACCCAGGTTAACACACACTTGCCATTAAATGTGCACTTCTCATTTGTGTGGCAAAGACTCCTGCTAGTGCCTTCACAGCCTGTTTCCACACAGCCGTCTGCAAATGGAGATGGTTAAGGCCACATGTGGAAGCATTGTATGCTTTTTAGAAGGTGGCTAATACTGAATTCTGGCCTCTTATCTACCTGAAATTTTAAGGCTCCTTGGCTTTCTGTCTCTTCCATGGGTCACATGGTAGAATTAGCATCAGAGGGTTCAAGAAATGTGACTAGCTACTATAGATTTTTATTTGGATTTTTTAATTTAAATTCAATTTAGACAATATAGTACATCAGTAGTTTCAAAGCTACTGTTCCTTAATGTCCATCACCAATTTATTCAGATTTTTATGTAGCTTTTTTATGTTCTCTGATGGAATTATTTTCTTTTTTTCTATTTATTTTTCTTTTTAAACTTTCTCAGTTTTTATGACTCTTCTCTAAATGCATTGGGATTGTTTTATTGTTGGGTTTTGCTCTTATTACTTTTCAGAGAATGCTTTCATACATGTATGCATAAAACCTTTTTGTCTTTTCTCTATCACTGACCTTTACACTACTCTTTTCTGTCTTGGTTATTAAGATTTCTGAATTCCTACTCCAATATTTGGACACAACACTTCTGAGAAGCTGACTGTAATCATATCCTTTTCCATGGGTGCAGGCCTCTGCTATCATTTGAAGGCAAGCCCATGTCTCCTCCCCTTCAACCTGGAATGACAGGTGTTTTGACCAATTAAGTAGCAAGAATGATGGTGGTGTTTTCAGGTTACTGAGCCAAAGTTAATAAGTCTGGGAACTTCGACCTTATTTTTTGTTCAAAGCCTGTCACCTGTGTTAGGAGTAGGACCACAATGGGGTTAAACCAATAACATGAAGAAGCTATCCCCATGGTGATAGTATGACTATGTACATGAGCACAAAGGCACCAGGCATGGGAAAGCAATCTGTGGACCTTGCAACTCAGTGGAGTTCCAAGCCAAATGCTGCCCAACTGAGTGACCACAGCCTTCTCCTTGAGGAAACAACCATACAGTCAAGCTCAAACTGGATTGTTGACCCACAAAATTGTGAGAAAGGATAAATCAATGTTATTTGAGGCAATGTGTTTTGAGGTGGTTTGTTACACAGCAGAAAAGAATAAAAATGTAGTATATTTCTGAAATGATTTTGTATTTTTCTTTAAATCCTGACTTCAAACAGTTCTTAAATCATATGATCTATTTCTTGTCTATTTCTTTTCTGTCTTTATTTTCTTATTTTATGCCAATATCTACAAATTATTCCTAAAGATAGATTGGAGAGAGATACTTTCTCTATGACACATGTGTGTGTGATTGTGTTTATGTGTTTTCAGGTAAGGGAGTTGGAAGGTTTATCAGCAGAAATATTTTTATTTTAATTATATATCTTCTATAAATATTCTTTTTTTTTAATATAATTTTTTATTTTTTATAAACATATATTTTTATCCCCAGGGGTACAGGTCTGTGAATCACCAGGTTTACACACTTCACAGCACTCACCAAAGCACATACCCTCCCCAATGTCCATAATCCCACCCCCTTTGCCCAAACCCCCTCCCCCCAGCAACCCTCAGTTTGTTTTGTGAGATTAAGAGTCACTTATGGTTTGTCTCCCTCCCAATCCCATCTTGTTTCTTTTATTCTTCTCCTACCCACTTAAGCCCCCATGTTGCATCACCACTTCCTCTATCAGGGAGATCATATGATAGTTGTCTTTCTCTGCTTGACTTATTTCGCTAAGCATGATACGCTCTAGTTCCATCCATGATGTTGCAAATGGCAAGATGTCATTTCTTTTGATGGCTGCATAGTATTCCATTGTGTATATATACCACATCTTCTTGATCCATTCATCTGTTGATGAACATCTAGGTTCTTTCCATAGTTTGGCTATTGTGGACATTGCTGCTATAAACATTCGGGTGCACGTGCCCCTTTGGATCACTATGTTTGTATCTTTAGGGTAAATACCCAATAGTGCAATTGCTGGGTCATAGGGCAGTTCTATTTTCAACATTTTGAGGAACCTCCATGCTGTTTTCCAGAGTGGCTGCACCAGCTTGCATTCCCACCAACAGTATAGGAGGGTTCCCCTTTCTCCACATCCTCGCCAGCATCTGTCATTTCCTGACTTGTTGATTTTAGCCATTCTGACTGGTGTGAAGTGATATCGCATTGTGGTTTTGATTTGTATTTCCCTGATGCTGAGTGATATGGAGCACTTTTTCATGTGTCTGTTGGCCATCTGGATGTCTTCTTTGCAGAAATGTCTGTACATGTCCTCTGCCCATTTCTTGATTGGATTATTTGTTCTTTGGGTGTTGACTTTGCTAAGTTCTTTATAGATTCTGGACACTAGTCCTTTATCTGATAGGTCGTTTGCAAATATCTTCTCCCATTCTGTCAGTTGTCTTTTGATTTTGTTAACTGTTTCCTTTGCTGTGCAAAAGCTTTTGATCTTGATGAAATCCCAATAGTTCATTTTTGCCCTTGCTGCCCTTGCCTTTGGCGTTGTTCCTAGGAAGATGTTGCTGCGGCTGAGGTCGAAGAGGTTGCTGCCTGTGGTCTCCTCAAGTATTTTGATGGATTCCTTTCTCACATTGAGGTCCTTCATCCATTTTGAGTCTATTTTTGAGTGTGGTGTAAGGAAATGGTCCAATTTCATTTTTCTGCATGTGGATGTCCAATTTTCCCAGCACCATTTATTGAAGAGGCTGTCTTTTTTCCATTGGACATTCTTTCCTGCTTTGTCAAAGATTAGTTGACCATAGAGTTGAGGGTCTATTTCTGGGCTCTCTATTCTGTTCCATTGATCTATGGGTCTGTTTTTGTGCCAGTACCATGCTGTCTTGATGATGACAGCTTTGTAATAGAGCTTGAAGTCCGGAATTGTGATGCCACCAACGTTGGTTTTCTTTTTCAATATCCCTTTGGCTATTCGAGGTCTTTTCTGGTTCCATATAAATTTTAGAATTATTTGTTCCATTTCTTTGAAAAAGATGGATGGTACTTTGATAGGAATTGCATTAAATGTGTAGATTGCTTTAGGTAGCATAGACATTTTCACAATATTTATTCTTGCAATCCAGGAGCATGGAACATTTTTCCATTTCTTTGTGTCTTCCTCAATTTCTTTCATGAGTACTTTATAGTTTTCTGAGTATAGATACTGTGTCTCTTTGGTTAGGTTTATTCCTAGGTATCTTATGGTTTTGGGTGCAATTGTAAATGGGATTGACTCCTTAATTTCCCTTTCTTCTGTCTTGCTGTTGGTGTAGAGAAATGCAACTGATTTCTGTGCATTGATTTTATATCCTGACAGTTTACTGAATTCCTGTATAAGTTCTAGCAGTTTTGGAGTGGAGTCTTTTGGGTTTTCCACATATAGTATCATATCATCTGCGAAGAGTGATAATTTGACTTCTTCTTTGCCGATTTGGATGCCTTTAATTTCCTTTTGTTGTCTGATTGCTGAGGCTAGGACCTCTAGTACTATGTTGAATAGCAGTGGTGATAATGGACATCCCTGCCGTGTTCCTGACCTTAGCGGAAAAGCTTTCAGTTTTTCTCCATTGAGAATGATATTTGCAGTGGGTTTTTCATAGATGGCTTTGATGATATTGAGGTATGTGCCCTCTATCCCTACACTTTGAAGAGTTTTGATCAGGAAGGGATGCTGTACTTTGTCAAATGCTTTTTCAGCATCTATCGAGAGTATCATATGGTTCTTGTTCTTTCTTTTATTGATGTGTTGTATCACATTGACAGATTTGCGGATGTTGAACCAACCTTGCAGCCCTGGAATAAATCCCACTTGGTCGTGGTGAATAATCTTTTTAATGTACTGTTGAATCCTATTGGCTAGTATTTTGTTGAGTATTTTCGCATCTGTGTTCATCAAGGATATTGGTCTATAGCTCTCTTTTTTGGTGAGATCCTTGTCTGGTTTTGGGATCAAGGTGATGCTGGCCTCATAAAATGAGTTTGGAAGTTTTCCTTCCATTTCTATTTTTTGGAACAGTTTCAGGAGAATAGGAATTAGTTCTTCTTTGAATGTTTGGTAGAATTTCCCCGGGAAGCCGTCTGGCCCTGGGCTTTTGTTTGTTTGGAGATTTTTAATGACTGTTTCAATCTCCTTACTGGTTATAGGTCTGTTCAGGCTTTCTATATCTTCCTGGATCAGTTGTGGTAGTTTATATGTTTCTAGGAATGCATCCATTTCTTCCAGATTGTCAAATTTATTGCCGTAGAGTTGCTCATAGTATGTTCTTATAATAGTTTGTATTTCTTTGGTGTTAGTTGTGATCTCTCCTCTTTCATTCATGATTTTATTTATTTGGGTCCTTTCTCTTTACTTTTTGATAAGTCGGGCCAGGGGTTTATCAATTTTATTAATTCTTTCAAAGAACCAGCTCCTACTTTCGTTGATTTGCTCTATTGTTTTTTTGGTTTCTATTTCATTGATTTCTGCTCTGATCTTTATGATTTCTCTTCTCCTGCTGGGCTTAGGGTTTCTTTCTTGTTCTTTCTCCAGCTTCTTTAGGTGTAGGGTTAGGTTGTGTACCTGAGACCTTTCTTGTTTCTTGAGAAAGGCTTGTACCGCTATATATTTTCCTCTCAGGACTGCCTTTGTTGTGTCCCACAGATTTTGAACCGTTGTATTTTCATTATCATTTGTTCCCATGATTTTTTTCAATTCTTCTTTAATTTCCCGGTTGACCCATTCATTCTTTAGAAGGATGCTGTTTAGTCTCCATGTATTTGGGTTCTTTTCAAACTTCCTTTTGTGGTTGAGTTCTAGCTTTAGAGCATTGTGGTCTGAAAATATGCATGGAATGATCCCAATCTTTTGATACCGTTTGAGTTCTGATTTAAGACCGAGGATGTGAGCTATTCTGGAGAATGTTCCATGTGCACTAGAGAAGAATGTGTATTCTGTTGCTTTGGGATGAAATGTTCTGAATATATCTGTGATGTCTATCTGGTCCAGTGTGTCGTTTAAGGCCTTTATTTCCTTGCTGATCTTTTGCTTGGATGATCTGTCCATTTCAGTGAGGGGAGTGTTAAAGTCCCCTACTATTATTGTATTATTGTTGATGTGTTTTTTTGATTTTGCTATTAATTGGTTTATATAGTTGGCTGCTCCCACGTTGGGGGCATAGTTATTTAAAATTGTTAAATCCTCTTGTTGGACAGACCCTTTGAGTATGATATAGTGTCCTTCCTCATCTCTTATTATAGTCTTTGGCTTAAAATCTAATTGATCTGATATAAGGATTGCCACTCCTGCTTTCTTCTGATGTCCATTAGCATGGTAAATTCTTTTCCACCCCCTCACTTTAAATCTGGTGGTGTCTTCGGGCTTAAAATGAGTTTCTTGGAGGCAACATATAGATGGGTTTTGTTTTTTTATCCAATCTGATAGCCTGTGTCTTTTGACAGGGGCATTAAGCCCATTAACATTCAGGGTAACTATTGAGAGATATGAATTTAGGGCCATTGTATTGCCTGTAAGGTGACTGTTACTGTATATGGTCTCTGTTCCTTTCTGATCTACCACTTGTAGGCTCTCTCTTTGCTTAGAGGACCCCTTTCAAGATTTCCTGTAGAGCTGGTTTGGTGTTTGCAAATTCTTTCAGTTTTTGTTTGTCCTGGAAGCTTTTAATCTCTCCTTCTATTTTCAATGCTAGCCTAGCTGGATATAGTATTCTTGGCTGCATGTTTTTCTCGTTTAGTGCTCTGAAAATATCATGCCAGCTCTTTCTGGCCTGCCAGGTCTCTGTGGATAAGTCAGCTGCCAATCTAATATTTTTACCATTGTATGTTATAGACTTCTTTTCCCGGGCTGCTTTCAGGATTTTCTCTTTGTCACTGAGACTTGTAAATTTTACTATTAGGTGACGGGGTGTGGGCCTATTCTTAATGATTTTGAGGGGCGTTCTCTGAACCTCCTGAATTTTGATGCTCGTTCCCTTTGCCATATTGGGGAAATTCTCCCCAATAATTCTCTCTAGTATACCTTCTGCTCCTCTGTCTCTTTCTTCTTCTTCTGGAATCCCAATTATTCTAATGTTGTTTCATCTTATGGTGTCACTTATCTCTCGAATTCTCCCCTCGTGGTCCAGTAGCTGTTTGTCTCTCTTTTGCTCAGCTTCTTTATTCTCTCTCATTTGGTCTTCTATATCACTAATTCTTTCTTCTGCCTCATTTATCCTAGCAGTGAGAGCCTCCATTTTTGATTGCACCTCATTAATAGCTTTTTTGATTTCAACTTGGTTAGATTTTAGTTCTTTTATTTCTCCAGAAAGGGCTTTTATATCTCTCGAGAGGGTTTCTCTAATATCTTCCATGCCTTTTTCGAGCCCGGCTAGAACCTTGAGAATTGTCATTCTGAACTCTGGATCTGACATATTACCAATGTCTGTATTGATTAGGTACCTAGCCTTCGGTACTGCCTCTTGTTCTTTTTTTTGTGTTGAATTTTTCCGTCTTGTCATTTTGTCCAGATAAGAGTATATGAAGGGGCAAGTAAAATACTAAAAGGGTGGCAACAACCCCAGGAAAATATGCTTTAACCAAATTAGAAGAGATCCAAAATCGTGAGGGGGGAGAAAGGGGACAAAAAGAGGTTCAAAAAGGAAGAAAGAAAAAAAAAGAAAAAAAGAAAAGGAAAGATTTTATAAAAAGAAAACAAATAAGAAAAATATAAAAAAGAAAAAATATATATATTAGATAAACTAGTAAAAAATCGTTTAAAAAGAAAAAGGTAACAGTTAAAAAAAAAAAAAATTACCCGAAGGCGAAAAAAAAAAATGAAAAAGAAAAAAATTAAATTAACTGCAAGACAAAAAAAAAAAAAAAAAAAAAAAAAATCACAAGGAAAAAGCCATGAGTTCCGTGCTTGGCTTTCTCCTCCTCCGGAATTCTGCTGCTCTCCTTGGTATTGAAACCGCACTCCTTCGTAGGTGAACTTGGTCTCGGCTGGATTTCTTGTTGATATTCTGGGGGAGGGGCCTATTGTAGTGATTCTCAAGTGTCTTTGCCCCAGGCGGAATTGCACCGCCCTTAGCAGGGGCCGGGGTGAGTAATCCGCTCGGGTTTGCTTTCAGGAGCTTTTGTTTCCTGAGCGCTTTCCGTAGAGTTCCGGAGGACGGGGAATACAAATGGCGGCCTCCTGGTCTCCGGCCCGGAGGAGCCGAGAGCCCAGGGCCCCACTCCTCAGTGCGCCCTCAGAGAACAGCGCCAGTTACTCCCGTCTGCCTGACCTCCGGCCGCCCTCCGAGCTCACCGAGCCTGCGACCGGTTCAAGGTCACCCCGAGCTGCGAGCTTACTGTCAGCTCTGTCTCTGTAGCTGGCTTTCCCGTTCCAATACCCGCAATCTCTGCGACACTCAGACACCCCCGATCCTTCTGTGACCCTGCGGGACCTGAGGCCACGCTGACCCCGCGTGGGCTTCGCCCCGGTTTAGCCTCTGGAGCGATGTCCCTCAGCAGAACAGACTTTTAAAAGTCCTGATTTTGTGCGCGGTTGCTCCGCCGCTTGCCCGGAGCCGGCCCCTCCCCCCGTGGTCTATCTTCCCGTCGCTTTGGATTCACTTCTCTGCCGTCCTACCTTTCAGAAAGTGGTTGTTTTTCTGTTTCCAGAATTGCTGTTCTTCTTCTCTTCGATCTGCCGATGGATTTTCAGGTGTTTGCAATCTTTAGATAAGCTATCTAGCTGATCTCTGGCTAGCTGAAGTAGTCTCAGCCTGCTACTTCTCCGCCATCTTGACTCCTCCTCTATAAATATTCTTTATTGGAAAAGTCTCATGGTTTCCTGGAATGTTAAACACAGGTCATTATAAAAGAGTCAGGGATTCTAGTAGAGTAAGGTGGTTTACAAGTTTATTGTCTACATTAACTGACATCCATTTCTTTAAAAAAAAAAAAAAGAATTATATGTTTATTTATTTATTTCAGAAACAACGGGGAGAATACATGAGCGGGAGAGGGCTAAAGAATGAGGGAGAATTTTCAAAAATTCTCCTTGTTTGGGATTGGGGGGGAGACAAACCATAAGAGACTCTTAATCTCACAAAACAAACTGAGGGTTGCTGGGGGGAGGGGGGTTGGGAGAAGGGGGGTGGGGTTATGGACATTGGGGAGGGTATGTGGACATTGGGGAGGGTATGTGCTATGGTGAGTGAAGTGTGTAAACCTGGCGATTCACAGACCTGTACCCCTGGGGATAAAAATATATGTTTATTAAAAAAAAAAAAAAAAAAAGAATTCTCCTTGTTGAGTACAGAACCTAGCTCAGGGCTCCATCTCATCCCTGAGTTCAGGACCTCAGCCAAAATAAAGATTCACATGCTTAAAGGACCATACCACCCAGGCACTCCTGACACCCACTTCTGTCATCATTTATCCTGCCACAAAATCAACAATTTCTTAAGACTGTTTTCAAGGCTGTTTCCCTGGACCACAATTCTTCCTTTAATTTCCCCTCTTGAGGAATGTCTGACTCAAAATGAATGTTCTCACTCTTTTACACCATGGGGTAGACTCTCTTTTTTGGCATGTTTGTTGGGGGCCTAGAATTTTCAGTGTTTCACTAACAGTAAGCTACTGCACCCCAACCTTCTTCCCCTAAGCAGTCTTTTTCTAGTGGGGCTTCTAGAGCTGTTGGATTTTGCTTATTTCCTTACACATGAAAACATGGCTACGTTTGAACAAACGTACAAGAACAAACACATGGTACGTTTGTTCTTCTTGCTCCTCATGAGTTGAGAGAAGGAAAGAAGTCTGTGGCCATATTTACATGAAAATGACTACCATTACCATCAGGAACTCAGTGGTTTCCCTCAATATTGTGAAGGGACTTTATGCTATCTTCCAGATTCCCACATTGCTGTGATAATCAGTGCTATTCTGTTTCTAGACATTCAGGTATTGGCTGTTTGTGACTGCCTTTTTTTTTTTTTAAGATTATTTATTTATTTATTTATTTGAGAGAGAGAGAGAGAGTGCAAACAGAGGGAAAGGGAGAAGCAGATTCCCTGAGCAGAGAACCAGAAGTAGGGCTTGATCCCAGGTCCCCAAGATCACAACCTGAGCCAAAGGTCAATCCTTAAATGACTGAACCACCCAACTGCCCCTGTTTTTTACTGCCTTATTCATTTTCCTTTCAAAGCTACCTAGTGTGTTTTCTTGGCTCACTATAATTTGTTATATTAAAATTCAAAAAAAATTCAATAAGTGACTGTCAGATTTTGTTAAATAACTGAACCAGTATTGGTGTGTTATTATTAGCCAAAGTCCACAGTTTACATTAGGGATCACTCTTGCTGTCTTCAGTTCTATGCTTCTGACAAGTACATATTTCCTCCCCACTATCCAAAAGTAGAGCATTCTTATGAAACCTTTCCTGAGCCATAATGGCACCAAACAAGAAACATGCACCACGAATTCACATGGAAAATTGGTTGAGCATTTCTAGACCCCAAAATAACTGCTCTTAGAGTTTTCTGGTATTTAGGACATATCTTGCTAACAGATGCTCAAAATCAATCAGGATAAATCACAGATGCTCACTGACACTATGTGAAACTACGAGGTTTTGATACAGTGATGTGGAGTGTTCTTCCTGGGAGAGGAGCTTGGTGGAGCTGCTCTCGCTACCTCTGCAATGGATCAATGCAAAACACACACTGAAAGCTAGTTTTGATTTTCATCTCTTTTATAGAAGTGGAAATACTCTTCAGATTTCTTTCAGCTGCTGAAAACAGGTACTAATTTAGGTCTTTCATGAGAGCTAAATGACATAACATGAACTTTCAAAAACCAGGAGTTACCCGTATACAATGTCATGTATCCACCATTACAGTATCACACAAAAGAATTTTGTTAGCTTAAAAATTCACTGTTCTCCCTCCATTCATGTCTCCCTCTCTCTTCTGAACCCTTGACCTAATGATATTTATGCTATTTCTGTAGTTTTGTCTTTTCTGGAATGTTATGCTCTTGTAGTCATATAACTATTGAACCTTTTCAGGATGGCTTCTTTCATGTAGAAATATACATTGAAGGTTTTTCCATGTCTTTTCATAGCTTGATAGTTTTCTTTGTCTTTTTTTTTTAATCAAGGAATAAATAGCATTACATTTTACAGCAATACCAGAGTTTCTTTATCCATTCATCTTACATTCTTCCAATTATGACAATTAGAAAGAAACCTGATATAAAGATTCATGTTTATGTCTTGACATGGACATATGCCTTCAACTCATTGGGTCAAATATCTGGGAGTGCAAGACCACATGGTAAGAGTACGTTTAGTCCTATGAGAAACTCCGAGACGCTTCCAGAAAGGCTGTAATTAGCATTTTCACCCACAATGACTGTGAGTCCCTGTGACTCTTGTCCTCACCAGCATTTGGTGTTGTCAGTGTTTTTAGGTTTTAGCCATTCTCATTGGTGTTAGTGGTATCTCAATGTTGTTTTACTTAGAAATCTTCATGGCAAAATTATATTGAGCACCTTTTCATGTGCTTAATGTTACTTGCATGTCGTTTTGGTGGAAATACCTTTTCAGATGTTTTGCCCAAGTTTTAACTGACTTCGTTATTTCTTTGTGGTTGAGTTTTAAAAATTCTTTGTATATCTGGTGAAATATGTCTGTTACAAATATTTTCTGCCTGTCCATGTCTTACTTTTCATTTTCTTAACTTACTATGCAATTATATTTTTTTCTCTCTTCTTTGTGACTATGCTCAATTTGGACATTTTGTCATTTTTTTCCTTGAAAAAATCTTGAATAATTTTCTAATAAACTCCTAATCCTAATACATCCCACTTATCATTTTAAATTCCCCGATTTTCTAGAACACCTACTAGTGATGTGTTGGTGTTCTTGGATGAACCCTATATTCCTTTTCCTCCAAGTCCCCATATTTAACACTTGTTCTTTTGTTCTGCTTTCTTAAATCTAGCTTCTGAGAGTTCTGTTGGTTTTTCTTTAATCTCTCATATTGTTCTTTAATTTACAAATAAACTTTTATGTTGTCTATGTATTTCTTATTAAAAGTATTCTGTTATTCTATCAAGGATCTAGTATCATGTATTATTTCACTAAGAGTATTAACTAGGGGATGATTTTTCTTTTTAAGTCATAGTCACTGAATTGAATAAACTCTGCTCTACCTGATTCTATTTTTTTTTCATTAATTTTGGTATGTGATTTTGTATTGGTGAATTTAATCTCACCTTTGGTATATATTTGGCTGTCCATTCATATGTCATGGTGAGGAACCATGAATTTAGTAGGGATATCCATGCACATGGTGGGATGTGACCTAGTCAGTGACATTGTAAGTCCCGAAGTAGGAGGCTAGCCAAGTCAGTGAGTAAGTACTCAAATAGCAGTACCTCTTAATATTTGCTTTGAGACTTTTTTTTCCTTTTTTTTTAATTTTTTATCTTTTATAAACATATATTTTTATCCCCAGGGGTACAGGTCTGTGAATCACCAGGTTTACACACTTCACAGCACTCATCAAAGCACATACCCTCCCCAATGTCCATAATCCCACCCCCTTCTCTCAATCCCCCTCCCCCCAGCAAGGGAGACAAACCATAAGTGCTTTGAGACTTTTTTACAGAGAATCATCCTAAAATCACATGACAATGAAATATCAGGCTGGCTGGTGTTTTAGAAGATGAATGTTGACAAGTTTTCTATGGGCTTCAATATTCAATAGGTATTATTTTAGACAACCCCTCTCTATTATATGATCCCTCATTCCTAGCATCCTTTGTACCCAGTGCTGCTTTCTCTGGATCATTATTGATTCTGTCACCACAGAGACCAATCATTTGGCTGGAAATGAAAATGGATACTTTCCAGATGCTTCAGTTCAGAAACCTTACACATACCTTCACCTTTTCCTCCATTTTCAGTGCACCTCAGCGCTAATACCTGTATAAATTCCTGTGTTTTTCTGGAATTGCGATGTACAGACCATTTTCTCCTCATGGGTATCTTCTTCAGTGGGCACCTAGGTCTCAGAGTTATCTATCCCAGTTGCCATTTGGGTATAGTTTAGTGTTCCATATTTATTCAATTTGTCTACACATACATTGCCACTATTTCACAATATCTCTGTGTCTGCACCATGGTTTTAGTGAACTTTAGAATGTAGCAGAAATGAAAACATTCTCCATCAAGGAAATTTATCTGTTTTAATACTTTTCTTATGTTTCAGACACTATAAGACACTTAAGGTAAAAGTCAGATATAATTACATGTCAAACACTGAATGAAAGATTAAGTAAAAAGGCAGAAATGGGAAGTAAATCTCTCTTTAATGATACTAAAATAAGGAGCTAAAATCTTGAGGATAAATACTTGAAGTGTTACACATATTTTAAATTGTCCTCTGAAAATTACAGAAGAGGCCAGGACAATCTAATTCAGCAGGATCCTTCTAGGAAATGAAGGACTGGAATACACACTGCTAGGCTCCTGCTGTTCTCCAGGGTATTTGGATGCCTTCAATGTGGCCGCCAGAATCTCCCTCTTCCTTACTGCTCTTGTTCTCTCATCTTCTGTGAAGAAGAACAGCTTGGTCAGCAATAAAAAATATATATACTGCTATATTAAACCAGTAAGGTCTTCAGAAAAAGACCTAGAAAACTGGTGGATATGAAATGGACTTATAGTTACATGTAGAATTAGGATTTATTCATGGAAGTTTATGTCCATGATTATCTTTACATGTTTTTTTTTTAATTTTATTTAGTTAATTAATTAATTAATTAATTTGACAGAGAGAGAGAGACAGCAAGAAAGGGGAAGGAGAGGGAGAAGCAGGCTTCCCGCTGAGCAAGGAGCCCCAAGTAGGACTCTAACCCAGGACCCTGGAATCATGACCTGAACCAAAGGCAGCCACTTAATGACTGAGCCACCCAGGTGCCCCCATCTTTACATGTTTAACAGAAGTGTTATTACCAAAGAAAACTTGAATTCATACATGTTAATTTCCAATTCTATCCTCCTCATAGAAAGAGGCTATAAGAAGTCAGTTAGTTCTTCCAATTGCCCGTGCTTCATTCACAACACAGAAAACACTACAGTATAGTTTTTTGATTCTATACCTAATCTCTAACATCATCCACCTGGCATAATATGTCATTACTAGCTAGTGATTTGTTTGTTCTTCATTAAGAGTCAGACTCCCTAAAGAGAAAGAAAAATGACAAATGATTCTAATCATTAAGAAACAAAACAAAAGAACAAAGGGGAAGGGCACCCAGGTGATTCTGTTGGTTAAGTCTTAGACTCCTGGTTTCAGCTCAAGTCATGGTCTCAAATTCCCGAGATGGAGAACCACATTGGGCTCTGTGCCAGTAGACTCTGCTTGAGATTCTCTCCCTATCATTCCACTGCCCCTCTGCCTGTCATCCTGCTCCTGTACTCTCTCTCAAATAAATAAATAAATAAATAAAATCTTTATTAAAAAAAAAAAAAAGATGAAGAAGAACCTGGTGATGAGGAGTAAGGAGTACACGTCTCCTGATGAGTACAGGGTGATGCATGGAGGTGTTGAATCACTACACTGCACACCTGAAACTAACATAAATACAACAGAAGTTATATTAAAAAAATAAAAAAGAATCAGACTCCTTAATTAAAAGGAAAAAACAAAGATAATAAAAATGACTGCAGACTGCTGCATTCAGTTGAATTTCACTGCCTCACTCTTTGCTAAACCACATTCCATTGGTACCTCTATTGCTTCTCTGTCCTTCTCTCTCTCTCTCTCTTTCTCTTTCTCCCAGAAATATAAAACCATAATTTCTATAAACTCAAAAAATGTAAAGACTCTCTCAAATTTCCCATTATGTCTCTGTTCTTTACTATAGCATTTATAATACTGTAGTTGTTTTAATAATACTTGATGAATGAATAAGAAATTGGTGAGGGTACAGAAAAAGTAATGATCATTAACATGGAATATTGGATTTCTCGTGATTTTTTATGTCTTAATGTCCTAAATGGCACAAGAAATGTTGAAAATTAAAGAGAATGTCTCATCATATATATATAGTCAGGTTTTTTTTATTTAATTTCTTTGCATAAAAATAAAAAAAAAAACTTCCTCTCATTTTTAAAGATAATTAGGGTGATCCAGAAACAATAACTTGTTATCAGTGAGTACCTGGACAATCTAACCAATGAATACTGGGTGCATTTAAATTCATTGAGAGACACATATGAGTTAATCTTTCTGGAGAAGGATAATTAAATAAGAAAGTTTAATTAGGCACTAAAAATTAAGAAAAAAGGAAATAACACGTTCACTATTTGGCTCTTTCTACATTTCTCATTCTCATTAAGCAGTAGATTCTAAATCCCATGACTAATACGTGTCATGAGCTATGATGTGACAAACATTTAAAATGAAGGAAAATTTCACAAGAGAATTAAATAGAAAACGCAAGCATCACAATTAGCATCCACTTTTGTTGTTTTATTTAATTTTGAGAGATCATTATGATTGCATAAAGGAGAAGGCTATAGATGATACAAGAGTGGATTTTATGAACACAATATCTTTATTACGTGAATGCGTATCTGCTTGGTCTTGGCACCATAGACAAGTGGATTGAGAAAAGGGGGGACAAGCAAGTAGAGACTAGAAAAGAGGATATGGATATAAGGGGGAATATGAGCACCGAACCTATGTGTGAAGAAGGAGAAGAAGGCAAGGAGGTAAAATTGGAGAAAGACACAGATGTGGGCGATGCAGGTATTGAATGCTTTCCACCGAGCCTCCTTCTGGGGCAAACGAAAAACTGTGAAAAAGATCTGTATGTAAGACAAAGTGATGAATATCATGTCAAATCCTGCAACAGCAAATGCCACAAACAAGCCATAGATTTTGTTGACCCGCACATTTTCTGCAGCCAGCTTCACAATGGCCATATGCTCACAGTAGGAGTGGGAGATGATGGTTGTATGGTAAAACTGAAACCGACATTTAATCAGTACTAAAGAAGGGGTTGCTAGAATGGCAGCCCTAAGTGTTACCACGGCCCCTATTTGGGTGACCAGCTGGTGGGTGACGATGGCAGTATATCTTAGTGGATAACAGATGGCCACATAACGGTCCAGAGCCATGGCCAGGAGGATGCCTGACTCGATGCACTGAAATGTGTGGATGAACCCCATTTGAAGCAAGCAGGAATCAAAATAAATCTCTGGTATATGTAGCCAGAAAATGCCAAGCATCTTGGGCACAATACTTGTGCCAAGTACAATATCTGTGACTCCTAGCATGCCTAGGAAAATATACATGGGTTGATGGAGGCTACGCTCTGAAATGATGATGAGCAGAAGCACAGAATTTCCAATCAAAGCAAAGAGATACATAACACAGAAAGGAATTCCGATCCAGCACTGCACAGACTCTAGGCCTGGGATCCCTATTAGGGTCAACACAGAAGGCATGAAGACTGTAATGCTAGAGTTGGACATAATGTCTTTGTGTCTCCAGAACCAAATGAAAGAAGTATTTCAGTCAGTGGTTTTCTTCCTCTCTACTCCATTTTTATCGAAAATCATCATAGTGAGCTTCTCTGATTCTGGCCGAAGTCTAAGGTCATATCATCCATTTCACCTATATTGTTAATGGAAAAAAGACTGACCCTTTGACGCACATCAATGTTTTGAGGGAGGACATCCCCAAGCACTAGTCCACAAGAAGAGATTAGGTGTATGGCAGGTGAAATGCATTAGAATCACCAGATCATCTGAATAAGGAAATCAACTGCTGACCTTTCTACATGTCCTTCTGGACCTGTGGACAAAATAATGATGTTTGTTCATTTTGTATGCAAATTGTACATTAATCAGATTTTCATAAATCTCACCTTATCCAAATTTGCAGGTAATCCTTAAGTAAACCCACTATCTCTGAGTCAGGAATTGTTAGTCTGTACAAGCAAATAGTCAAATTCTATCTAGTATATTGTTATCAAGGGCTCGAATGAAAGAGAAGAGAGATAGAAACAACTCCACCCAAGAGCATAATATACTTAGGTATCTATATCTATCTATACATTATATATCTATATATCTATGTATGAATGCATGTCCTTTCAAAAGGATGTGAGGTAGAGCTCGAGAAAAGATTCAAATCCATGTAATTTTTATAATCTGGATCAAAGTTCCATATTATTTTTAGAGATAACATTTTTTCAATTTATTTTTTTAATTCCAGGCATAGTGATAAATTTTTTCAATTTTTTAAAACTCCAATATAATAGGCATAGTGTTGTATTAGTTTCAATTGTCCAATATACTGATTCAACAATTCCATACATTACTCAATGTTCATCAGAGTAAATGTACCTCTTTTTTCTCTTATGTTATGTTATGGTAGTAACCATACAGTACGTCATTAGTTTTTGATGTAGTGTTCCATGATTCACTGTTTGTGTATAACACCCAGTGCTCCGTGCAATATGTGCTCTCCTTAATACCCATCACCAGGCTAACCCTTTGTCCTACACCCTCACCACTAAAAGCCTGCTTGTTTCTCTTGTTTCTTAGAGTCCATGGTCTCCTATGGTTTTTCTCCTCCTCCAGCTCCGCCCCCCCCTTCATTTTTCCTATCCTTCTCCTAATGTTCCATGCTTTTTTTTACATTACTAACAAAACTCTATTTTATTTAGTCTCTATTACTAACATGGAATTCACTAAAATGAGTTGTATATGTAAATAGCAGAAATTCTGTCATACCCATTTCAGAATAACTAGAGGCAAGAAATATCTAGGAGGCAAGGAAATCCCGAGCAACAATGTAGAGGCAAAGGAACTCATTCTTCTTTACTAAAGGACATAGATAAATGGGTGACGTAGCGAGAATAGAGGTTAGTTTCTAGGGTTCCATGATTTTTTGATTTACCAATAGCAAAAGATGGGTACATTTAGGCCTATTTATTCTCAATAATACACACATCACGTGAATACTTTGATCATTTTGGAGCTCAAGCATCAAAAATAAATAGAAAATAAAAGGGTGAAAATATAGGTTCCTTAAAAGGAACTCCATCCTAGAAATAGAAAGAAGACAGAGGGCAGACTTTGGGATACCAGAAATGATTCAGGAGAGGGCTGTGGAGCAACTAATGATAATTTGATCACCACAATTCCCTAATGACTGAATTTTCAAAAGATTTGGGCTTTTAGTCCCTATACGAGAGTTCTTCTCTGATAAAGATCATTGCTTTGAAAAATTGCATAATCATGATATTCTCAAGTTGTACAATAGAAAAATATTTGCTGTCCTTTAAAAAAAAAAAAAAAACAGGGTTCATTTATGTCATTCTTTCCTAGACTCTCCACAACTGCTGTTTTATGTCAGCAAGCTCATGATCCCCTAACCATCTACTGAATAGGAATCCTTTAGTAACAATCCCATTGTCTGACTTATTCAGGAGAAAGGAGCTGCCATGGGAACATTACCTGACAGGTACAGATGGTGGTAGACAGGTAGAAAAGGTTGGATCTTTGCTGCTTGGGCCATATCCAAAATATGAGCAGGAATATAACATTTCCTGCTGTTCTCTGTCCTGCAAAACAAATTTAATCCTATTCTGTAAGGCTTTCTGAGGTCATGTTGGTGGATTCATCCTCCAACAAAATTCACAGCAAGGTCTGTATCATGCTGAGGCAGCAGCATGAATTTATTGACCTTGAATTGTAGAAGAAAGCTGCTGACTACTAACTAAAATATTCCCCAGAGAATGTGGAGAAGGAGGAGGTCTGATTATGACCTGAGAGATTACCTCACCACTAGGCCAGTCCAGGAGGCTCTCAGCAGCTCAGAATAATGCCCTTTGGGGTCCATCCACAGCTGGTGTCTCTGAATTCATTTCTATAACCTGTAGAATCTAACTGCTCTTCTCTCTTCATTTCCCCCACAGGGTAAATGTAGAGAAATTAATACACACAAGTTGTATTTTTATGAGTTCATAAATATATGAACTATCATCCTCATTCGGAAGAACTTCTAAAGAACACTTAGACGTGGGCATGTTCCTATGCCATGGATTCTATAAATATCCTTAGGACCCTTTGTTCACTAATGCACTATTGGAACAAAAAGTCTGTATCCACAATATCTCTTTCTCACATATTTACTCTCATTCCCCTACAGTCTCATCCTCAGATTTTTTATTTTATTGAAGCTATTTTTGTAAATTTTGAATGACCAGTTATGATGTATATTTCCAAATCCTGCTATACTAATTTTAGAAGTATTTGTTCCAGCACTATTAAAAATGTGGATAGTGGGGCGCCTGTGTGGCTCAGTCAGTTAAGTGACTGCCTTCGGCTCCAGTCATAATCCCAGGGTCCTGGGATCAAGCCCCACATCGGGCTCTCTGCTCAGCAGGGAGCCTGCTTCCTTCCTCTCTGCCTGCCTCTCTGCTACTTGTGCTCTTTCTCTCTGTCAAACAAATAAATAAAATATTAATAAAAAATGTGGATAGTATTTTGATAGGGGTACCATTGATTCTGTAGATTTCTTTAGATAGCATTTTAACAATCTTTATCCTTCTAAATCATGAGCAATAATTATTTTTCCATTTCTTAGTCTTCCTCAATTATTCTGTAGTTTTTGTTTTGTTTTGTTTTAAGATTTTATGTATTTATTTGACAGAGAGAAATCACAAGTAGATGGAGAAGCAAGCAGAGAGAGAGAGAGAGGGAAGCAGGCTCCCTGCTGAGCAGAGAGCCCGATGCGGGACTCGATCCCAGTACCCTGAGATCATGACCTGAGCTGAAGGCAGCGGCTCAACCCACTGAGCCACTCAGGCGCCCCCAATTATTCTGTAGTTTTTAGAGTATAGATCCTTTACCCCTTTGGTTAGGTTTATTCCTAGGTATCTTATGGTTTGGGTGCAATTGTAAATGGGGTTAATTCCTTCATTTCTCTTTCTTCTGTCTCATTGTTAGTGTATAAAGTGAAACTGATTTCTCTGCATTGATTTCATATCCTGCCATGTTCTTGAATTCCTGTAGGAGTTCTAGCAGTTTTGGGTTGGAGTCTTTTGGGTTTTTCACATAACACATCCTGTCATCTGAGAAGAGTGAGTGTTAGACTTCTTTACCAATTTGATTTTTTTTTAATTTCTTTCCATTGTCTGATTGCTGAGGCAAGGTTTCTAGAACTATGTTGAAGAATAGTGGTGAGAGTTGGCAACCTTGTCCTGATCCTGGCGTTAGGGGAAAAGATCTCAGTTTTTGTCCAATGAGAATGATGTTTGCTGTGGGATTTTCATAGATGGCTTTTATGACATTGGGGGCATGTTCCCTCTATCGATGTAGATGGAACTGGAGGGTATTGTGATGAGCAAAATAACTCAATCAAAGAAAGGCAAGTATCATGTGGTTTCACTCTATGTGGAATATTAGAAACAGCAGAGACAATCATAGGGGAAAGGAGGGAAATCTAAATGGGAAGTCATCAGAAAGGGAAAAAGCCAAAAGAGACTCTTAATCATAGGAAATAAACTGAGGGTTGATAGAGGGGAGTAGGGTGGGAGGATGGAGTAGTCCAGTGCTGGGCGTTGAGGAGGACACGTGATGTGATGAGCACTGCTTGTTATACATAACTGATGAATTATTGAATACTACTCCTGACTTATGATGTGTGATAAGTTGGTTAATTGAATCTAAATAAAATAAATAAATAAATACATACATACATACATAAAAACATAAATTTTACCATGCAGAACTCTGAACTAGTTACTGACAATCTGGTGATATTTCTCTCATTCCTCCCTTTTATACCTTTTTTTCCTCTTTTCTACCACCCTTCTCTCAGAATGCAGATATTTTATGCCTCATAGATGTGGAGGAATCATGTTATCTGCTCTTGATGCAAGTAAAAAGAAGACATATATGCTTTCAATTTTTTAGAAATAAAGGGAGAAGAATTCTTTTATCATTAGAACAAAGGATGAATTCAAGAACACTTATGCACATGATACCTTTCTCCTTGACATGATTTGTCTGGTTTCTAGACTTTCTCTTATGCTGCTAACTTAAGTGAAATTGAGGCAATACAGATGATGACAAATTTAGAAAGGATCCTTTCAGTAGGATGGAGGAGACATTCACAATGGATTTCAGGGAGAAGAAGAGATAGAGATAAAATGGCAGAGGATCTTAGATGTTCTTTGTAGAATCTTGTCTGTGAAGGAGACATATACAATGGTACTGATTCATGTTAAATAGAATTGATTCAGAGGTCAGATTGGCACAAGTTATCTAATCATTTATTCAGTCTTGAGTCACCAAGGAATAGTTTAAACCAGCTTATCAATTTTTCCACTCCTCTTCTTCTCTTCTATGGATTTTATTTAAATTTTGTTGTCTTCCAATCTAGTAACCTGCTGAGTCCCTTTCACCCTTAAACTATACATTGTTGCTGGGAATAGTATCTTCTCAAAATAACTGGGGTATCAATTTTATTATGCCAACTCCTATAACAATATTTTCATCACATATCCTGATTTTGTTCCTGATTTGGCATGTCTTATTCCAAATTTCAGGCCATTTTGAACATACATTGAAAGACTGTCCTGACCTTTCTTCGGCCTGTAGAATAGATAAGCAAATTTTTTCCACTTTATTGTGAAACAAGGAAATACTTTCACAAATAGATCAATACCTATAAGTTTAACTTTTTTTCCCAGAGTTTTGTAGG
Organism: Mustela nivalis; assembly: GCF_964662115.1. NCBI lineage: Eukaryota > Metazoa > Chordata > Mammalia > Carnivora > Mustelidae > Mustela > Mustela nivalis. The sequence continues at coordinate 66,856,492 of NC_139028.1, forward strand.
GCTTTGAGGTAGAGGTTAATAAATCATCTTTAAAGGATCATCACTCAAAATTTTTCTCAAAAAAAAAATCATATGTACTCATTATGAAGCATACATCAATCTGGCAATCCACAATTTTAGTAGTAAATTGATTTAGTACTGATTGATTTAGTAGTAAAATCAATTACCTCAATTTCCTGTCCATTTTTTATTTTAAGAAAGCTACAGTCATGAAGTGACTCATATTACCATATCACTGAAAAATCCTATGGAATATAGAATTAAGAAATTAATGTCTACCTATAAGGTGAATTGTTTCTGAAAAACAATATCCATTGGGGAGGGTATGTGCTATGGTGAGTGCTATGAAATGTGTAAGCCTGATGATTCACAGACCTGTACCTCTGGGGCAAATAATACATTATATGTTAATAAAAATAATTTTAAAAATAGTAAAAACAAACAAACAAACAAAAAAAACAGTATCAAGATCTTTCAATAGAGAAAGCATAGTCTTCTCTACAAATAACGCTGAAACAACTGGACATTCTGGCCAGGTTCAGTTTGGTGCGTTGGGTTCCTTATTGTCTCTGTTCATGAAAATTACCATCATCAAAATAAAATTTTTAATTTAATACCAAATACATCTTATAGCATATTTCATTTCAAAAACAAGCCAATACATAAGGTACTAAAGTAATTTCTTTTACTAGTCAAAAACCAATAGTTACACAACAAGACAGTTTTATACAGTTAGTGTGGGACAAACATATAAGGATTTCTAGTATCACAGGGTTTATTTTTAACTTTTAAAATAGGTTAACTTGCTGAAAATCCAAGTGACTATATCATATTTTTAAGCCAAGGTACTTGGAAACAACCTTTCATTTCAATTTCACTATACACACACACACACAAACACACAACCACACACACATTACCTTATTTGTGCATTAATATGTATATACACACAAACATGATATATACATAATAGAAAACAAGGAAAAGAGACTAACCCTGGAAAGTTTGCAAATGTTCAAAGTATAGCTTCCAAGTTCATTTTTTGCTTTCTTCAAATGTAAATAAGGTCAGATTTCACATTCTCATAGCATGTGCTAGGCTTTGAGGAAGGAGAGATTATAAAAGTATTTTCTTGAAATTGAGAAATGAATCTGAAGACAAGCTTACGAAAATTATATTTGGTGTGACTACAGACTTTTTATGTAAGATTATGGGTCAGCATCCTATGTAATCTTTCCTGTCTCTATCTATGGCCTGAGTATGGCATTTTTAATCTTTTAGTCCTTCCCTCATTGAAGTCTCTATTAAAAGGATGCTTCCAATATGTAAGGAAGAAAAGATTAACTTTGAAGGTGTCTGTGTTGTCTCAGATGGGTCAATAAAATTTATTATTTGTTTCAATTCAGTATTATCTGTTCATACAATAAACCTATACTCTGTGCCTGTTCCATTGAGCAGACGTTATATCAGCAAATATGAAAATATCTCATCTTAGTACTCACATTTTAATTTAAGAAAAAGGTGAGGATAATTAGAGTTTATTAGCTTCATACTACTGGCCCAAGTGTTTCCTGACTGCAATAGGAGAGTTGCATATTTCCTCAAAATTTCAACAGTCTCTACAAAAGCAAGGCAACTCACCATTTTCACTTCCCAGCACTACCCAAGAAAGCTCCATTTAGGTTGAATCCTAAAATGTATTCCTCTTTACACAGGGTTCTCTTATGTTTGCTTAAGAAGAAGCTACAATGCAAAATAATAGCATGTCTAGGAGAATTCAGAATATCTTTTTTTTTTTTTTCAAAGTCTTTTAAGTGCTTTAGGGAAATGCATTGGTAACTTTGGCATTTACTGTCCTTTTTTTATGTGTTTTGAGGATTATTTATGGACTTTCTTTATTCCCATTAGTCATTCAAACTGTAATGTGTATGTGGGTGAGTGTGTGTGTTTTATTGAGAAATATCCAGCATTAGGCATTAACCTTCATTTTAACAACATGTGGTGATGCGGGAGTAAAGGAGAATTACTCGGTCTTGAATCTGTTTGGTCTTGACCCCATAAATGATGGGGTTTAGCATAGGGGGCACCACCACATAGAGGTTGGCTACTAGGATGTGGACATGATGAGGGATGGTTTCCCCCCCAAAACGATGGGCAAAAAATGAAAAGAATGCTGGGGCATAGAACATAAGGATGACACAGATGTGGGAAGCACATGTGTTGAGGGCCTTGAATCTGGCAGCCCAGGAAGGTATCTGAAACACTGTGCAAAGGATCATGGTGTAAGACATAATGATGAACACAATGTCCAGTCCTGTGGACAGCAGGGCCACAGTCAGCCCATAGATGATGTTGACCCTGATATTGTCACATGCCAATCTGGCAATGCCCATGTGCTCACAGTAGGAATGGGGAATGATGTTTCTCCCACAGTACCTAAGTCTGTGTACCAGGAAGGTGAATGGAAGGCAGATGATGAAGCTCCTGACCATAGCTGCTATGCCAATCTTCCCAATGACTGAAGAGGTTAAGATCGTGGTATATCTCAGGGGGTGACAGATGGCCACATAGCGGTCAAATGCCATGGCCAGGAGAATAGCAGATTCTACCGCAAAGATGAAATGTATGAAGAACATCTGGGACACACAGCAACCAAAGGATATATCCATGGACTGGAACCAGAAGATAGCCAGCATCTTTGGGGCTGTGGCTGTGGAGAGCAGCACATCTGCTGAGGCCAGCATGGAAAGGAAGATATACATGGGCTCATGGAGACTGTGCTCAGTCACAATCACGAAGATCAAGAGCACGTTGCCTACGACAGCCAAAACATACATGGAACAGATGGGGATGGAGATCCAGGTGTGAAAATCTTCCAGTCCTGGGATTCCAATCAGGACATACCACATATCCTGGGGACTGCTGTGATTATAAGAGGAGGGAGGCATCTGTGGCATCATATTCCGACCTAGTACTTTGATCAAGTCACGATTGAGGAACACTCCATTAGGCTGAATGATGTCTGATTAGATTTTTTTTCCCCAAATATATTCTTCTCTGTGGAAGGACAGTGAGATGTATTACCTAGCCTAAAATTGTACTCTGACTCTTTCCATGGAAGAATTAAAATATACCTTTTTAAAAAGAGATATTAATTTTTTATTTGATGGAAGACACAGTGAAAGAGGGAACACAAGCAAGGGGAGTGGGAGAGGGAGAACTAGGCTTCCCGCTGAGCAGAGAGCCCCATGCAGAGCTCGATCCCAGCACCCTGGGATCATGACCTGAGCCGAAGGCAGACGCTTAACGAGTGAGCCACCCAGGCGCCCCTGAAATAGATCTTGGAAAAAAAAAAATAGTTAGCATTTAATAAGTGCTTCCTATATCTAATGTTACATTTCAAATACAGCTCATTAAAAACTTTGCAATAGACTATTGGAAAGACCTTTACAATAATTTTTGACATGGATACTACTATTATTCCTGTAGATGAAAAATACCGAAGACATTTAGCTTCTTGACCTAGGTCTCAGTGGATTCAGAATCAGACAGGCATAAATTTGAAAGCTCTGATCTCAGCCACCATCTATTACTGCCTATATAAATAACACTAGGTATAAAAACACGTCATCAAAATTTTCACTGATGTTATCCCTGAGTAAAATAGATACATGCGAAAATGATCTCATTACTTATGAGAGAAGGAATGAATGAGGTTTTCCCAAAATAGATTTCTGGCACTATAACACATTAGCCCTCTTCTTCATTGATTGACCACTGAACTGATGCTGAGGCCTATGCCAGACATTTAGGATCTACAGGTGAATTCACTGATTCTGGTCTGCAAATCAACATGTTTCTTAAAATTAAAGGATTAACAGTAAAAACCTAAACTACATAGAGTGTCACATTCTTAAATGGATATGTCCTGCATGTGATGAGAAAAATATTCTCTCCCTTTTGGGTCACTGATTAAAAATGAAACAACATAGAGGCTCCTGGGTGGCTCAGTGGGTTAAAGCCTCTGCCTTCTGCTCAGGTCATGATCCCAGGGTCCTGGGATTAAGCCCTGAATCAGGCTCTCTGCTCAGCAGGGAGCCTGCTTCCTCCTCTCTCTCTGCCTGCCTCTCTGCCTACTTGTGATCTCTGTCAAACAAATAAATAAAATCTTTATAAAAAAATTAAACAACATATTTATTATTTCAAAATACCTCCACAGCAGCAAATATTAAAGTTTCACATTTTGAGATAGAGGTTCCCAGTCCTTCCATAAATGGGAGGGAAGATAATTTACTGGTTACCATTTTTCTGTCGTCCCAAAAGAATATAGATAAAAGCAGGAGAAATCTTGTGTGAAAAGCAGGCTCGGAGATGTAACATTGGAGTGGGATGTGTGTATGAGGGTTGTACACACATAAGCAAGTACATATGAACAGGGATAGAGACATGGATGCAAACAAGTGGAGGACAAGTGGCTTCCAAACTCCCCTAATCCCCATTCTCAAGTAAAAGCTAGCTGACTGCATTTCTGAAGAGGAACAAGGACTCAGGGGATGTTTGCCTTTTATCCCTTGGTCTCATTGGAGTCAGATCATTGCACACTATTATTTTACCATGTCTACTTTTATTTTTCATTAAGTGGTCAATATTCTGGCACTTCATGTCATAGGATTGAAATGTGTTGATGCCATTTCTTTTTCTTCTTTTTTTTTTTTTAAATTGAAGTATAATTTACATACAATATTTCACTAGTTTCACTTTACCACATACCATGATTGGACAAGTCTATGTGCTTTGTTTTACTGGCCATAAGGATACTTCTCGTAGGTCACCATGCAATGTCTTCGTAATACCTGTGACTTATTAATTCCACAACTGGAAGCTTCCATCTCCCCCTACTCTTCACCCATTGTACCCATCTCTGCCCCCTGCCCCTCTGGCAGCCACTAGTTTGTTCTCAGTAGTCCATTGGACCTTGTGTTTTGATAGAGGTTAGAATGTATAATACGTAAATCATCACCCCATCAGGCCTTTCCTTAAGGTGATACGGGATTCTTTGAAAATGCTGTAAGAAAATATTGAGATGCTTAAGTGTCTCTATCTCTTTTGATTACATATACCAATTATTTAACCATTTTATATAGAGCTAAAATTAAACCTTGAAAATTTATTTTAAATGGGGTTGTGGGGTTTAGAGGGTGAGAGAAAAGATTAATGTGGGAGTGTGCCTAGCCCAGACCTATGCCAGAGCCATGTATGTGAGTCAAGTGCAGTTATGAGGAGGGGATGTGTAGTGTGTGGGGCTTCATAAGGACATCAGAGATGGGGGAGAGGAGAGTCTAAGTGTTGAAAGAAACTCAGAAATAGAGGTCAAAGAGAAACAAAACAAATTTTGTAGATGTTCTTCTGATCTTTTGGGACACCAGTGATCTGGTTTATCTTATTTGGTTTCGTTTGGGCAAAGCATTATCGCCTGCAGCTACCTAACTTACAGCTCTGGGGCTCCCTGAAGCATTTCTTCACAATACTCCTATTGGCCCATTCTGACTGAATCAGGAATGCATGCATGGAGGCAGTGTGTGGCGACAGGGACAGTGTAACTCGGGCACATAGATTGGATTTAAATACTGGTTGAGTCAAATTCTCAAAACATTACCACTAAAAATATCCTAATTCAAAGGTTAGTCTTCCAATTTAAAATATGTGAAATAAATATTTTATTTTAAAAGGACTGGTTTAGAGTAACCACAAAGGCCAAGACTTACCATCTCACACCAGACACATAATTCCCACTGTAATTTTCACCTCTAATCTGTTATGTTAGTTTTATAAGGTGTAGGCAGTTCAGCACAGGGAATGTAATAGGCCTAGAAAAGGAGTTTTATTCTTGCTCGAGCACTAGTGTAACATCATTATTGTATAGGGAGCCTCAACTTCTTACTCTGTGCTAAGCTCAGCGCCTACTATATGGTGAATATCCAGTGAACTCTTTGGAAAAAAGGCATGCATGAGTTTGTGTATAGACAAATATACATGATCTTTAACTATTAGGCTTGTTTATCTTCTGAGCCCTATCCTATTACTGGACCTTACAACAAATTTGATGCATGTCTGCCCAACATTCAGAGCCACATATCAAAGATAAACAACCAGTGCATAAACATATTCAGAAAGAAAAATACATACTTGTGCACTTTGCAGACAATCCGTTTAGGAAGAGACTCTGAAGAGTCATTACAATTGCCCAGGCAGTCCAGTCACAGCCGCACTGTACCTCAGGGGTCAGGGATGAGAGAAACACAAGATGATCAAGATCAAGGAAGACTGAGCAGCTTCTGTGGTTCCTATGATTTTCTTCCTTTCCGTTGCTTTCCTTTCCTTTTTGTTTTTCTGATGTCTTTTTTCTACATGTCCTTGTTGAGCAAAAATCAAATTCTTACCTACATTTTCTAGGATCCTGAAGATATTTAACTAGTTGAGAGGTAAAAAAAAGAAAAAAGACATATGATGTTCACGATGTGGTGAAGAAATGGGGAGCTGGGTATTTATAGCTCCTCTGGGCATCTCTCGGGCTCAAGAGTGTCAGCCCCCAGTGAGTGTCACTCCACTCACTCCTGGAAGGAGAAGGCCCAGGTTGGCTTCAGGAAGAAGCGCCCCCACCCCATCCTTCCCATATACTGCGTGTGCAGGTTGTCCTCTGCACAGCACTCTCGCATGACCCAAGTTAACACACACTTTCCATTAAATATGCAGTTCTCTTTGTGTGGCAGAGGCTCCCGCTAGTGCCGTCACAGCCTGTTCCCATGGAGACATCTGCAAATGAAGATGGTCAAGGCCACATGTAGAAGCATTGTATGCTTTTTAGAAGGCGGCTAATACTGAATTCTGGCCTCTTATTTACCTGAAGTCTTAAGGCTCCTTGGCTTTCTGTCTCTTCCATGGGTCACCTGGTAGAATTAGCATCAGAAGGGTCAAGAAATGTCCTTAGCTACTATAGACACTTATTTGGATTTCTTAATTTAAATTCAATTTGGGCAAAATATAGTGCATCAATAGTTTCAGAGCTAGTGTTCCTTAATGTCTATAACCCAGCTTATTTGGATTTTTATGTAGATTTTTATGTTCTCTGTTGGACTTTTTTTTTCTTTTTCTTTTTCTTTTTTTTTTTAACTTTCTAGTCTTTATAACTCTTCTCTAAGTGCATTGGGATTTCTGTTTTGTTTGTTTGTTTGTTTGTTTTACAAAGGTTATAATTATAACCTTAGTTTCAGTTTGATTTTATTGTTTGGTTTTGCTCTTATTACTTTTCAGAGAATGCTTTCCTACATGTATGTGTAAATATTTTTCATTTTTCTCGATCAATAGACCTTTACACTACTTTCTTCTCTCTTGCTTATTATTCTTTGTGAATTCCTATTACAATATTTGGACACTGTGGAAGGTAATCTGAGAAGCTGACTGTAATCACACCCTTTTCTATGGGTGCATGCACCCGCTATCATTTGAAGGCAAGCCCACGTCTCCTCCCATTGAACCTGGGATGACAGGTGTTTTGACCAATTAAGTAGCAAGAATGATGGTGATGGTTTCAGGTTACTGAACCAAAGTTAGTAAGTAAATCTTGGAACTTCGACCTTGTTTCTTTTTTTTTTTTTTAAGATTTTATTTATTTAACAGACAGAGATCACAAGTAGGCAGAGAGGCAGGCAGAGAGAGAGAGGAGGAAGCAGGCTCCCTGCAGAGCAGAGAACCCGATGTGGGGCTTGATCCCAGGACCCTGGGATCATGACCTGAACCGAAGGCAGAGGCTTTAACCCACTGAGCCACCCTCGACCTTGTTTCTTATTCAAAGCCTGTCACCTGTGTTAGGAGTAGGACCACAATGGGGTTAAACCAATAACATGAAGAAGCTATCACCATGGGTAGAGTATGACTATGTACATGAGCACAAAGGCACCAGGCATGGGAAAGCAATCTGTGGACCTTGCAACTCAGTGGAGTTCCAAGCCAAATGCTGCCCTGCTGAGTGACCACAGCCTTCTCCTTGAGGAAACAACCATACAGTCAAGCTCAAACTGGATTGTTGACCCACAGAATTATGAGAAAGGATAAATCATTGTTATTTAAGGCAATGTGTTTTGCGGTGGTTTGTTACACAACAGAAAAGAATGAAAATGTAGTAAATATTTCTGAAATGATTTTGTATTTTTCTTTCTATCCTGACTTTAAGCAGTTCTTAAAACATAGGATTTATTTCTTGTCTATTTCTGTTCTGTCTTTATTTTCTTATTTTATGTCCATATCTACATATTATTCCTAAGGATAAATTAGAGAGGCATAATCTACTTTCTCTATGACACATGTGTGTGTGTGATTGTGTGTATGTGTTTTCAGGTAGGGGAGATGAAAGGTTTATCAGCAGAAACATTTTTATTTTAATTATATATCTTCTAAAGAAACTCTTTATTGGAAATGTCTCATGGTCTCCAGGAATGTCAAACACAGTTCTTTATAAAAGGGCCAGAGATTCTAGGAGAATAAAGTGGTTTACAAACTTCACATACATTTCTTTAAAAAAAAAAAAAAAAGAATTATATGTTTATTTATTTATTTTAGAAACAGCAGGGGGATTACATGAGCAGGAGAGGGGCTAAGGAAGAAGGAGGGAGAATCTTCAAGCATACTCCCTGCTGAGTACAGAACCTAGCTCAGGGCTCCATCTCAATGCTGAGATCAGGACCTTAGCCAATACCAACATTTATATGCTTAATGGACCACACCACCCACACACCTCTGACACCCATTTCTGTCATTGTTTGCCCTACCACAAAATCAACAATTTCTTTTTTTTTAATTTATTTATTTGATAGAGAGAGAGATCGAGATCACAAGTAGGCAGAGAGGCAGGGAGAGGGGGGGGGGGAGCAGGCTCCCTGCTGAGCAGAGAGCCCGATGTGAGGCTCGATCCCAGGACCCTGAGATCATGACCTGAGCTGAAGGCAGATGCTTTAACCACTGAGCCACCCAGGTGCCCCAAAATCAACAATTTCTTAAGACTGTTTTCAAGACTGTTTCCCTGGGCCACAATTCTTCCTTTAATTTCCCCTCTTCAGGAATGTCTGACTCAACATGTATGTTCTCACTATTTTATACCATGGGGTGGACTCTCTTTTTTGCATGTGTTTTGAGGGGCTGGTGTTTCCACTGTCTCACTAACAGTAAGCTACTGCTCCCCAACCATCTTTCCCTAGACAGTCTTTTTCTGGTGGGGCTTCTGTTTGATTTTGCTTATTTCCCTACACATGAAAACATGGCTTGTTACGTTTGCTCCTCTTCTTTCCTCAGAAGTTGAGGAAGGAAAGAAGTCTGTGGCCATATTAACCTGAAAGTGACTACTATTATCATCAGGAGTCCAGTAGTTTCCCTCAACATTGTGAAGGGACTTTATGCTATCTTCCAGATTCCCACATTGCTGTGGTAATTAGCAGTGCCATCTGTTTCTAGACATTCAGTTATTGGCTGTTTGTGACTGCCTTTTTTTTTTTTTTAGATTATTTATTTATTTGAGAGAGAGGGAGTGCAAACAGAGGGAGAGGGAGAAGTAGATTCCCCACTGAGCAGAAATCCAGAAGAAGCTTGATCCCAGGTTCCCAAGATCACAACCTTAGCCAAAGGTCAGCACTTAACTGACTGAGCCCCCCAGCTGCCCCTGTTTTTTACTGCCTTATTCATTTTTCTTTCAAAGCTACTAGTACGTCCTCTTGGCTCCCATGTTATATTAAAATTCAATGAGTGCATGTTAGATTTTGTTAAACAACTGAACCAGTATTGATGCGCTATTAACCAAAGTCCACAGATTACATTAAGGATCACTCTTGCTGTCTTCAGTTCTATGCTTCTGACAAGTACATGTTTCCTCTCCACTATGTAAAAGTAGAGCATTCTTATTAAACCTTTCCTGAGTCATTATGGCACCAAAGAAGCAATCAACATGAATTCACAAGGAAAATCTGTTGAGCATTCCCAGACCCCCAAAATAACTGCTCTTAGAGTTTGCTGATACTTTGGGACATATCTTATGAACAGATGTTCAAAATCAATCAGGATAAAGCACAGATGCTCACTGACACTGTGTGAAACTACGAGGTTTTGATACAGTGATGTGGAGTGTTCTTCCTGGGAGAGGAGCTTGGAGGGGCTGCTCTCGCTGCCTCTGCAATGGATCAATGCAAAACACACACTTAAAGCTAATTTGAATTTCATCTCTTTTATAAAAGTGGAAATACTCTTCAGATTTCTTTCAGGTGCTAAAAATAGGTACTAATGTAGGTCTTTCATGAGAGCTAAATGGCATAACATGAACTTTCGAAAACCAGGGGTTACCCGTACATAATGTCATGTACCCACCATTAGAGTATCACACAGAACACCTTTGTTATCCTATAAACTCTCCGTGTTCCCCCTATTCATGTCTCCCTCCCTCTTCCTGAACCCCTCATTACACTGATCTTTATACTATTTTTGTAGCCTTGCCTTTTCTGGAATGTCATGTCCTTGTAATGTTATGACTAATTAACCTTTTCAGGATGGCTTCTTTCATGTAGAAATATACATTGAAGGTTCTTCCATGTCTTTTCATAGATTGATAGTGGTGGTGTTTTTGTTTTGTTTTGTTTAAATCAAGGACATTTTGGATGCCTTCAGTGTGGCCACCAGAATCACTCTCTTCCTTAATGCTCGTGTTCTCTCATCTCGCTTGTGGAGAAGAACAGCTTGGTCAGCAATAAAAAAAATACATACTGCCATATTAAATCAGTAAGGTCTTCATAAAGAGACCTAGAAAACTGGTGGATATGACATGGACTTATAGTTATTTGTAGAATTAAGATTTATTCGTGGAAGTTCATATCCATGATCATCTTTAGGTGTTGACAGAAATGTTATTACTAATTAAATTTTGATTTCATACACTGTATGTGTTAATTTCCAGTTCTGACCTCCTCTACAGGAAGAGGCTAAGGAGAAGTCAGTTAGTTCTTCTAACTGTACCTGCTCCCTCTACAACAGACACAGCCGTACTGTGAAGTTTTTGATTTTATATTTAATCTTTAATATCATCTACCTGGCATGATATATTGCTACTTCCTAGCCATTCATTTGTCCTTCATTAAGAGTCTGACTCCCTACAGAGAAAGACAAATGACATATGATTCTACTCATTAAGAAATAAAACAAAAGAACTATGGGGATGGGCACCTGGGTGATTCAGCTGGTTAAACTTCAGTCTCTTGGTTTTGGCTCAAGTCATGATCTCAAAGTCTTAAGACGGAGAACCACATTGGACTTTGTGCTCAGTGGAGTCTGCTTGAGATTCTCCTCCTGTCCCTTCCCTGCCCCTCTGCCAATTACCCTGCTTTTGTGCTCTCTCTCTCTCCTTCTCTCTCATATAAGTAAGTAAGTAAGTAAGTAAGTAAGTAAGTAAAGTAAAGTAAACTGGTGATGGGAGTAAGAAGTTCAGGTCCCCTAATGAGTACAGGGTGATCCATAGAAGTGCTGAATTACTACATTGCACACCTTAAACTAACATACATATGATTGAAATTAAAATTAAAAAAATTTAAAAAGGATCAGAATCCCTAAATTAAGGCCTTTATTTCCTTGTTGATCTTTTGCTTGGATGATCTGTCCATTTCAGTGAGGGTAGTGTTAAAGTTTCCTACTAATTATCGTATTATTGTCAATAAGTTTCTTTGATTTTGTTATTAATTGGTTTATATAGTTGGCTTTCCCATGTTAGGAGCATAGATATTTAAAATTATTAGATCTTCTTGTTGGACAGACCCTTTGAGTATGATATAGTGTCCTTCCTCATCTCTTATTATAGTCTTTGGCTTAAAATCTAATTGATCTGATAGAAGGATTGCCATCCCAACTTTCCTTTGATGTCCATTAGAGGTGGAAAACAACCCCCTCATTTTAAATCTGGAGGTGTCTTCGGGTCTAAAATGAGTTTCTTGTAGGCAGGATATTGATGGGTTTTTGTTTTTTTTATCCATTCTGCCACCCTGTGTCTTTTGATTGGGGCATTTAGCCCATTTACATTCAGGGTAACTACTGAGAGATATGAATTTAGTGCCATTGTACCTATAAGGTGACTGTTACTGTATATTGTCTCTGTTCCTTTCTGATCTACTACTTTTCAGATCTCTCTTTGCTTAGAGGACCCCTTTCAATATTTCCTGTAGAGATGGTTTGGTGTCTTCAAATTCTTTCGGTTTTTGTTTGTCCTGGAAGCTTTTTATTTCTCCTTCTATTTTCAATGATAGCCTAGCTGGATATAGTATTCTTGGCTGCATGTTTTTCTTGTTTAGTGCTCTAAATATATCATGCCAGTTCTTTCTGGCCTGCCAGTTCTCTGTGGTTAAGTCCACTGCCAATCTAATATTTTTACCATTGTATGTTACAGACTTCTTTTCCCAGGCTGCTTTCAGGATTTTCTCTTTGTCACTAAGACTTGTAAATTTTACTATTAGGTGATGGAGTGTGGACCTATTCTTATTGATTTTGAGGGGGTTCTCTGCACCTCCTGGATTTTGATGCTTGTTCCCTTTGCCATATTAGGAAAATTCTCTCCAATAACTCTCTCCAGTATACCTTCTGTTCCCCTTTCTCTTTTTTCTTCTTCTGGAATCTCAATTATTCTAATGTTGTATCATCTTATGGTGTTACTTATCTCTCAAATTCTCCCCTCATGGTCCAGTATTTGTTTGTCTCTCTTTTGCTCAGCTTCTTTATTCTCTGTCATTTGGTCTTCTATATCACTAATTCTTTCTTCTGCCTCATTTATCCTAGCAGTAAGAGCCTCCATTTTTTATTACACCTCATTAATAGCTTTTTTAATTTCAACTTGGTTAGATTTTAGTTCTTTTATTTCTCCAGAAAGGGCTTTTATCTCTCCAGAGATGGTTTCTCTAATATCTTCCATGCCTTTTTGAGCCTGGCTAGAACCTTGAGAATCGTCATTCTGAACTCTAGATCTCACATATTACCAATGTCCGTATTGATTAAGTCCCTAGCCTTTGGTACTGCCTCTTGTTCTTTTTTTTTGTGGTTAATTTTTCTGCCTTGTCATTTTGTCCAGATAAGAAAATATGAGGGAGCACATGAAATACTAAAAGGGTGGCAAAGACCCCAGGAAAATGCACTTTAACCAAATCAGAAGAGACCCCAAATCGTGCTGGGGAGAAAGGGGATAAAAAGTTCAGAGAAAAAACAATTGAAAAAGAAAACAAATAAAGAAAAATTATAGAAAAGAAAAATATATGTATGTATATTAGAATGGTGACTATAACAGGGTCACCCCTTTAATTTTGGGAGTATTTTGGTCTCTTAGAAGAAACTATCTCCCCAAATTTTAAAGAATGAAAACCATATATGAGGGTAAACACAATGAAGGGATGGAATATGCCTATAAAAATGAATTTTTTTTAATTTTTAGAAAAGGAGTTGATAAAGTAAGTTGGTTGGGAGAATAAAGAAAAAGAAAGTGGAGAGAATTTGCTTGGGCTGGAGACTAGAACAAGCCCAGAGCTAGATTTAGGGTATATTTTGATCTATTAGAAGAAGTTGTACCCCAAATTTTTTAGAAGAAAAAACCCTATGTGTATACAGAAAATAATGGTAGATACAATGAAGGATAAAATATGACTATAAGAATGAAGGTTCAAAAAAAGATTATTGTTTGGTTTTTTTTTTTATGAAAGGTATTGTTAAGATAAACTAGCTGAAAAACATTAAAAGAGGAAAGGTTAAAATTTAAAAAAAACTAAGCAGTAGAAAGAAAATACAATTAAAAAAAATTAACTGCAAGACAAAAGAATCATGGGAAGAAAGCCATGAATTCCATGCTTTGCTTTCTCCTCCTCCGGAATTCTGCTATTCTCCTTGGTAAGTGGACTTGATCTTGGCTGGATTTCTTGTTGATCTTCTGGGGGAGAAACCTGTTGTACTGATTCTCAAGTGACTTTGCCTGAGGCAGAATTGCACAGCCCTTACCAGGGGCCAGGCTAAGTAATCCACTCGGGTTCGCTTTTGGGAGTTTTGTTCCCTGAACGCTTTCCATAGAGTTCCGGCGGATGGGAATGAAAATGGCGGCCTCCCAATCTCCACGCCAGAGGAGCCCAGAGCTCCACTATCCTCAATCTAAACAATGAGTCCTGGGTGCATTTAAACTCATTGAAAGACACATATTTGTAATCCTTCTGAAGAAGGATACTTAAAGGAGCAAGTTTAATTGGGAACTAAAAATAAAGAAAAGGGGAAATGGTGCATATTCACTATTTTGCTCCTTCTACATTTCTCAATCTCATTACTCAGTAGAATCTAAATTCCATGACTGATAGGTGTCATGGGCTATGATGTGACAACCATTTAAAAAGCAGGTGACTCAGTGGGTTAAGCCTCTGCCTTCAACTCAGGTCATGATCTCGGGTTCCTGGGATTGAGACCCCATCCAGCTCTCTCCTCAGCAGGGAGCCTGCTTTCCCCTCTGCCTGCTGCTCTGACTACTTGTGATCTCTCTCTCTGTGTCAAATAAATAAATAAAATATTTTTAAAAATATAAAAGGCAGAAAAATTCACAAAAGAATTAAATAGAAAACTCAAGCATTACAATTAACATGCATTTTTGTTATTTTATTTAGTTTTGAGAAATTGTTACTATTGCATAAAGGAGAAGGCTGCAGGTGATAAACTCATTGGATTTTATGAACACAACATCTTTACTACGTGAATGCGGATCTGCTTGGTCTTGGCACCATAGACAAGTGGATTGAGAAAAGGGGGGACCAGCAAGTAAAGACTAGAAAAGAGAATGTGGATATAAGGGGGAACGTGAGCACCAAACCTATGTGTGAAGAAGGAGAAGAAGGCAAGGAAGTAGAGCTGGAGGAAGACACAGATATGGGCAATGCAGGTATTGAATGCTTTCCACCGAGCCTCCTTCTGGGGCAAACGAAAAACTGTAATAAATATTTGTATGTAAGACAAAGTGATGAATATCAGGTCAAATCCTGCAACAGCAAATGCCACAAACAAGCCATAGATTTTGTTGACCCGTACATTTTCTGCAGCCAGCTTCACAATGGCCATGTGTTCACAGTAGGAGTGGGAGATGATGGTTGTATGGTAAAACTGAAACCGACATTTAATCAGTACTAAAGATGGGGCTACCAGAATGGCAGCTCTAAATGTTACAACAGCCCCTATTTGGGTGACCAGCTGGTGGGTGAAGATGGCAGTATATCTTAGTGGATAACAGATGGCCACATAACGGTCCAGAGCCATGGCCAGGAGGATGCCTGACTCGATGCACTCAAAAATGTGGATGAACCCCATTTGAAGCAAGCAAGAATCAAAATAAATCTCTGGCACATGAAACCAGAAAATGCCAAGCATCTTGGGCACAATGCTTGTGCCAAGTACAATATCTGTAACTCCTAGCATGCCTAGGAAAATATACATGGGTTGATGGAGGCTACGCTCTGAAATGATGATGATCAGAAGCGTGGAATTTCCAATCAAAGCAAAGAGATACATGGCACAGAATGGAATCCCAATCCAGCACTGCACAGACTCTAGGCCTGGGATCCCTATTAGGGTCAACACAGAAGGCAGAAAGACTGTAATGTTGGAGATGGACATAATGGTTTTGGGTCTTCAGAACCAAATGAAAGGAGTATCTCTATCAATGGTATTCTTCTTCTCTACTCCCTTTTTTATCCAAAGTCGTCATAGTGAGTCTCTCTGATTCTGGCAAAAGTCTAAGGTCATATCATCCATTTCACCTGTATTATTGATGGAAAAAAGACTTGATCATTGATGCACATCACTGTTTTGAGGGAGGACATCCCCAAGCACTAGTCCACAAGAAGAGATTAGGTGTATGGCAGGTCAAATGCATTAGAACCACCAGATCATCTGAGTAAGGGAATCAAATGCTGGGCCTGTGGACACAATATGTCCTTCTGAACCTGTGGACAAAATAATAATGTTTGCTTATTCCGTTTGCAAATTGACCATTAATCATATTTTCATAAATCTCTCCCTATCCCAAATTGCAGGTAATCCTTAGGACTATTTTTTCCCCCACTGTCTGAGTCAGGAACTGTTAGTCTGTACAAGCAAATAGTCAAACTCTATGCAGTATAATGTTATCAAAGGCTCATATGAAAGAGAAGAGAGTTAGAAACAACTCCACCCAAGTGCATAATATACTGAGATATCTATATCTGTCTATATATTATACATCTACATATGAATGGATGTTCTTTCAAAAGAATATGAGGTAGAGCTTGAGAAAAGATTCAAATCCATGTAATTTTTACAATCTGGATCAAAGTTACATATTATTTTTTTAGAGATTACATCTTGCAATTTATTTATTTTTTTAAATAAATAAGCTTTATTTATTTAAAAAATAAATTTAATAAAATAAATTTATTTTTTAAAAGATTTTATTTATTTATTTGACAGACAGAGATCATAAGTAGGCAGAGAGGCAGGCAGAGAGAGAGGCTCTCAGCAGAGAGCCTCATACAGGCTCAATCACAGTGTCCTGAGATCATGACCTGAGCTGAAGGCAGAGGCTTAACCCACTGAGGTACCCAGGCACCCCTTCAATTTATTTTTAATCCCAATGTAATAGTCATAGTATTATATTAATTTCAATTGTCCAATATAGTGTTTCAACAATTCCATACATTACTCAGTGTTCATCAAAGTAAGTACTCTCATTTTTTTATTATTATGTTATGTTATGTTGGTCACCATACAGTACATCATTAGTTTTTGATGTAGTGTTCCATGATTCATTGTTTGTATATAACACCCAGTGCTCCATGCAATACATGCCCTCTTTAAAACCCATCACCGGGCTAGCCCATCCCCCACCTCCTCCCCTCTAAAACCCTCATTTTGTTACTTGGAGTCCATAGTCATAGCTTCCTATGGTTTGTTTCCCCTTCCAACTGCCTCCCCTTCATTTTCCCCATCCTTCTCCTAATGTTTTCCATGCCATGTTTTACATTACTAGTAAAACTGTATTTTATTTTGTCTCTATTACTAACATGGAATTCACTAAAATGAGTTGTATACTTAAAATAGCAGAAATTCTGTAATACCCATTTCAGAATAACTAGAAGCAAGAAATATCTAGGAGGCAAGGAAATCCTGAGCAAAAATGTAGAGGCAAGAGGACTCATTCTTGCTTACTAAAGAACATAAGCAAATGGGTAACTTAGCCAGAATAGAGGTTAGTTTCTAGGGTTTAAAGTGTTTTCATTTACAAATATCAAAAGATGGGTACATTTAGGCTTACTGATTCTCAATAATATTCATATCACTTAATGCTTTGACCATTATGGAGCTTAAGCATAAAAAATGAATAGAAAATAAAGGGGTGAAAGATAGGTTCCTTAGAAGGGAGTCCAATCTAGAAGAAGAAAAGGAACACAGAGGGCAGACTTTGGGACACCAGAAATGATTCAGGAAAAGGCTGTAGAGCCATTTAATCATAATTTGATCAGCACAGTTCACTGATGACTGAATTTTCAAAAGACTTGGGCTCTTAGTCCCCATATCAGAATTCTTCTAGAATAAAGATCGTTGTTTAAAAAATTGCATATCTAGAATCACGACATTCTCAAGTCATGTAATAGAAAAATATTTGTTGCCCTTCAAAAAAAACAGGGTTCAGTTATGTCATTCTTTCCAAGACTCTCCAACACAGTTGCTATATGTCAGCAAGTTCATGATCACTTAACCATATGCTGAATAGAGATCCTTCAGTAGCCGTCCCATTGTCTGACTTATTCAAGAGACAGGAGCTGCCATGGGAGCATTACATGACAGGTACGGATGGTGGGAAGGCAAGGGAGAGGATGTGAGTGAATACAGGGCAGGTGGAAAGGAGTGGTAATCACTGGAGAAGCTGGTTGGTAATCACTGGAGAAGCTGGTAGTGAAGCATTATGAGGTAAATCTGGGGATAGTGAGACTTCCTCACCCTTTGTTGTTGGGAACCTGTTCTGCTCTTACCCAACACCTGAAGACCACCATCAGTCTTCATAGCCCTATTCCTCATTGCTTACCTCTCATCCGTCTTTCTTCCTCCAGAGATTCTGGTCTCATTCCCTTGTTATCATGTGCTGGGCAGTGCCTCTTCTTCTGTCTCCACCCTAAGTAATAGCCCGTGTAAAAGTCATAAACTCTGATCCATTTGCTGCTCGGGCCATATCCAATATATGGACAACTCTGCAATAGCCTTTCCTGCTTTTCTTCTGTCCCTACAAAACAAATTTGACCCTATCCTTTTAGTCTTTCCAAGATCATGTTGGTGGATTCATCCTCCAACAAAACTCACAGCAAGGTCTGTATCATGCTGAGGCAGCCACATAAATTTATTGAGCTTGAATTGTAGAAGAAAACTATTGACTACCAATTAAAATATTCCCCAGTGAATGTGGAGGAGACAGTCTGAATATGATCTGAGGGATTTCCTCACCACTAGGCCAGTCCAGAAGTCTCCCAGCAGCTCAGAATGATACCCTTTTGGATCTATTCACAGCTAATGTCTCTGAAATAATTTCTATAACTTGCAGAATTGCACTAATCTTCTCTTTTCTTTTCCCCCACAGGGTAAATGTAGAGAAACTAATATACACAGGTTGTATTTTTATGAGTTCAGTTCCTTTTCTGCCATCCTCATTTGGAATAACTTCTAAAGAACACTTAGATGTGGGCATGTTCCTATGCCATGAATTCTATAAATGTCCTTAGGACCCTTTGTTCACTAAGGCACGTCTGGAAAGAAAAGTCTTATCCACAATAGCTCTTTATCACACATTTACTCTCCTTCTCTTGCAGTCTTAGTCCTGAGATTTTTATTCTATTGAAGCTATTTTTGTATATTTAATGTTATTCTCACAATGACCAATTATGATGTACATTTCCAAATCCTACCATACTAATTTTAGAATTATTTGTCCAGCTTTGTGGAAAAAAAAAAAAGTGGATTGTATTTTGTTAGGGATAACATTGATTGTGTAGATTGCTTTGGGTAGTATAGACATTTTAACAATATTTATATTTCCAATCCATGATCATGTAATGTTTTTCCATTTCTTTGTCTTCCTCAATTCTTTCATAATTGTTCTGTAGTTTTTAGAGTATAGATCCTTTACTCCTTTGGTTAGGTTTATTCCTAGGTATCTTATGGTTTGGGGTGCAGTTGTAAATGGGGTTGGTTCTTTCATTTTTCTTTTTTCCGTCTCATTGTTAATGTATGAAATGAAACTGATATCTGTGTATTGATTTCATATCCTGCCATGTTGTTGAATTCCTGTATGAGTTTTAGCAATTTTGGGGTGGAGTCTTTTGGGTTTTTCACATAAAGTATCCTGTCATCTGAGAAGAATGAGCATTTAACTTTTTATTTAATTTATTTTTTATTTATTTTTAGCATAACAGTATTCATTGTTTTTGTACCACACCCAGTGCTCCATGCAATCCGTGCCCTCTCTAATACCTACCACCTGGTTCCCCCAGTCTCCCACCCCCCACCACTTCAAACCCCTCAGATTGTTTTTCAGAGTCCATAGTCTCTCATGGTTCACCTCCCCTTCCAATTTCCCTCAACTCCCTTCTCTCCATCTCCCCTTGTCCTTCACACTATTTGTTATGCTCCACAAATAAGTGAAACCATATGATAATTGATTCTCTCTGCTTGACTTATTTCATTCAGCATAATCTCTTCCAGTCCCATCCATGCTGATACAAAAGTTGGGCATTCATCCTTTCTGATGGAGGCATAATACTCCATAGTGTATATGGACCACATCTTCCTTATCCATTTGTCCGTTGAAGGGCATCTTGGTTCCTTCTACAGTTTGGCAACTGTGGCCACTGCTGCTATAAACATTGGGGTACAGATGGCCCTTCTTTATAATTTGATTTTTTTTAATCTTTTTTTGTGGTCTGATTGCTGAGGCAAGGTTTCTAGAACACAACGGTGGTGACAGTTGGCACTCCATCCAGTTCCTGGCTTTAGGGGAAAGGTCTTAGTTTTTGCCCACTCAGAATGATGTTTGCTGTGGGACTTCCATAAATGGTTTTTATGATATTGGAGTGTGTTCCTTCTATCGAGGTAGGTGGAACTGGAGGGTATATGATGAGCAAAATAACTCAATCAATGAAAGACAAGTATCATATGTTTTCCCTCTATGTAGAATATAAGAAACAACAGAGATGATCATAGGGAAAAGGAGGGAAAATGGAATGGGAAGTCATCAGAAAGGGAAGAAACCAGGGGAGACTCTTAATCATAGGAAATAAACTGTGGGTTGTTAGAGGGGAGTAGGGTTAGAGGATGGGGTAACTTGGTGATGGGCATTGAGGAGGGCATGTGATATGATGAGCACTTCTTGTTATATACAACTGATTAATTATTGAATGGCACACCTGATCAATGATGTTCTATAAGTGGGCTAATTGAATTTAATAAAATTAATTAATTAGTTAATTAGTTAGTTAATTCTACCATGCAGAATCCTGAGCTAGTTGTTGACCATCTGGTGAAATTTCTCTCTATTCCTCCTTTTTATACCTTTCTTCCTCTTTTTTTCCACTCTTCCCTCAGAATGCAGGTATTTTATGCCTCATAGATGTGGAGAAATCATGTCATCTGCAAGGAAAAAGAAGATAAATATGCTTTCAAATGTTTAGGAATATAGGAAGAATTCATATGTCTTTATCATTAGAACAAATGAATTCTAAGAAATACTTATGCACATGGTACCTTTCTCCTTGACATGATTCGCCTGGTTTCTAGACTTTCTCTGCTAACTTAAGAGGGATTTGAGGTAATAGAGATGCTGGCAAATTTAGGATGAATCCTTTCAGTAGGATGGAGGAGGCATTCACAATAGATATTGGGGAGAAGAGATAGAGATAAAAAGAGGACCTTCGATGCTCTTTCTAGAATTTTGTCTGTGAAGGAGACAGATACAATGGTACAGATTCATGTTGAATAGAATTAATTCAGAGGTCAGATTGGCACATATTAGCCAATCATTAGCCAAGTTTGGAGTCACCAAGGAATAGTTTAAACTAGCTTATCATTTTGTTTCCCTCCTCTTCTTCTACTGATTTTATTTAAATTTTGTTGTCCTCCAATCTTCTATCCTGAGTCCCTTAAACTATACATTATTGCTGGGAATAGTATCTTCTCAAAATAACTGGGGTATTAATTTTATTATGCCAACTCTTATAACAATATTTTCAGCACATATCCTAACTCTGTTCCTGATTTGGCATGTCATACTCTAAATTTCTGTTCATGTTGAACTTACTTTGAATGATGGTTATGACCTTTCTATTGCTTTAGAATGGATAAACACCTGTTTTCCACTTTGTTGTAATATCATGAAATACTTTCACAAATAGATCAATAACTATATGTTTTCCTTTTTTTCTGAGTTTTTGGGTTTTGGGGGGTAAGTTAATGAATCATCTTTAAAGGATCATCATTCAAATTTTTTCTCAGAAAAATTGATATGTATTCATTATGAAGCATATGCCAATCTGGCAATGTTTTTTATAGAAAATTGACTTAGTAGTAATTGATTTAGTAGTAAAACCAATTACCTCAGTTCCCTGTCCATCTTTGATTTTAAGAAGGCTACAGCCATGAAGGGACTCATATTGCCAAGTCACTGATAAATCATATGTAATAGAGTTAAGAAATTTATGTCTACCTATGAGGCCAATTGATTCCCAAAAACAATATCAAGGATGTTCAATAGAGAAAACATAGTCTTCTCTACAAATAATGCTGAAACAACTGTACATCCTGGCTAGGTTCAATTAGGTGTGCTGGGTTCTTTAGTGTATCTGTTCCTAAAAATTACCATCATCAAAATAAAATTTACATTTTAATGCCAAATACATCCTATAGCATATTTCATTTACCATCAACCCAATAAATATGGTACTAAAATAATTCCATTTACCAGTCGAAAACCAATAGTTACACAAGATAGCTTTATACAGTTAGTGTGGGACAAGCAAACAAGAATTTCTAATATCACAGGGATTTTTTAACTCCTAAAATAGATTAATTTGCTGAAATCCAAGTGACTACATCATATATTATAATCCAAGGTAATTATTCAAGATTTCAAGGATCTAGGAAATACCCTTTCATTTCAATTTCATTATATATATATATATATATATATATATAGTGAATATACATATAATAAATATATATGCATATATATAAACAAGGAAACACATATATGTATATATATGCATACATATAAAAACGCAAACATATATATGTATATATACATATAGGAAAAAAGACTAACCCTGGAAAGTTCACAAATGTTCAAAGTACAGCTTCTGAGTTCATGTTTTGCTTTCTTCAAGTGTAAATAAAGTCAGATTTCATATTCTCATAGCATGTGTTAGGCCTTGAGGAAGGAGAGATTGTAAAAGTATTTTCTTGAATGAAGAACTTAATCTGAAGACAAGCTTATGAAAATTATATTTGGTATGATTATAGAATTTTTATCTAAGATTATGCATCAGGATTCTACATAATGTTTTACTGCCTTTATCTGTGGCCTGGATATGGCATTTTTAATCTTTTACTCCCTCTCTCAGTGAAGACTCTGTTAAAGGGAGGGTCATTGATGATTTTGGCCAAAAGTTGTCAATATGTAGGGAAGAAAGGATTAACTCTTAAGGTGTCTACATTGTCTCAGATGGGTCAATATAATTTATTATTTGTTTCAATTCACTATCACCCATTCATACAATAAACATATACTCTGTGCCTATTCCATTGAGTAGACATTTTATCAGTGAATGAGAAAACCTCATTTTAGAACTCACATTTTAATTGAAGAAAAAGGAGAAGATAATTAGTTTATTAGCTTCATGCTACTGGCACAAGTGTTTCCTGATTGCAGTAGGAGTATTTCATATTTCAGCAAAATTTCAATGGTCTCTACAAAAGCTATGCAAATCGCCATTTCCACTTCCCAGCTCTATCCAAGAAAGTTCCATTTCGGTTGAATCCTAAAATGTATTTCTCTTTACACAGGGTTCTCTTATGATTGCTTAAGAAGAAGTTACAATAATAGCATGTCTAGGAGAATTCAGAATATCACTATTTTTTCAAAGTCTTTAAGTACTTTAGGGAAATGCATTGGTAACTTTGGCATTTACTGTCCTTTTATGTGTGCTGAGGATTATTTATGGATTTCATTTATTCCTATTACCCATCAAATTATATGTGTGTATGTGGGTGAGTGTGTGTGTTTTATTGAGAAATATCCAACATTAGGCATTAATCTTCTTTTTAACAACATGTGGTGATGCAGGAGTAAAGGAGAATTACTCGGTCTTGAATCTGTTTGGTCTTGACCCTGTAAATGATGGGGTTTAGCATAGGGGACACCACCATTTAGAAGTTGGCTACTAGGATGTGGACATGATGAGGGATGGTTTACTCCCCAAAACAAAGGGCAAAAAAAGAGAAAAGAATGCTGGGGCATAGAACATAACACAGATAGCATATAACACAGATGTGGGAAGCACATGTGTTTAGGGCAACCCAGGAAGGTATCTGAAACACTGTGTAAAGGATCATGGTGTAAGACATAATGATGAACACAGTGTCCAGTCCTGTAGACAGCAGGGCCACAGTCAGCCCATAGATGATGTTGACCCTGATATTGTCTCATGCCAATCTGGCAATGCTTATGTGCTCACAGTAGAAATGGGGAATGATGTTTCTCCCACAATACCTAAGTCTGTGTACCAAGAGGGTGAATGGAAGGCAGATGATGAAGCTCCTGACCATAGCTGCTATGCCAATCTTCCCAATGACTGAAGAGGTTAAGATTGTGGTATATCTCAGGGGGTGACAGATAGCCACATAGCGGTCAAATACCATGGCCAGGAGAATACCAGATTCTGCCACAAAGATGAAATATATGAAGAACATCTGGGACACACACAATCAAAGGATATATCCATGGACTGGAACCAGAAGATGGCCAGCATCTTTGGGGCTTGTGGTGTGGAGAGCAGCACATCTGCTGAGGCCAGCATGGAAAGGTAGATATACATGGGCTCATGGAGACTGCACTCAGTCACAATCACAAAGATCAAGAATAAATTGCCTACAACAGCCAAAACGTACATGGAACAAATAATGATGGATATCCGGGTGTGAAAATCTTTCAGTCCTGAAATTCCAATCAGGACATACCACATATCCTGGGGACCGCTGTGATTATAAGGGGATGGAGGCATCTGTGGCATCATATTCAGACCTCGTGCCTTGATCAAAAACCACAGAGTTGAGTCAAGATGGAGGAACACCCCATTAGGCTGAATGATGTCTTATCAAATGGGTTTTTTTGCCCAAATATATTCTTCTCTGTGGAAAGACAGCAAGATGTATTATTTAGCCTACAACTGAAATCTGACTCTTCCCATGGAAGAATTAAAATATATCTTGAAAAAAATAGCATTTGCTAAGTGCTTACTATGTCTAATGGTACTTTCCAAATATGGCTCATTAAATCTTCACAACAGACTGTTGAAAAGACGTTTATAATAATCCTTCACATAAATTCTATTATTATTCCTATAGATGAAAAATTTCCCACAGACTTTCAGTTTTTTGACCTTGGTCCCACTGGATTCAGTGTTAGCACAAATTCGAAAGCTCTGATCTCAGCCACCAACCAAAACTGCCTATAGAAATTACACTAGATACAAAAACATGTCATCAAAATTTTCACTGATGATATCCCTGAGTAAAATAGACACATGTGAAGTTGATCTCATTCCTTAAGAGAGAAGGAGGGAATGAGGTTTTACCAAAACAGATTCCAGGCAGTATATACACATAGGTCCTCTTCTTCATTGATTGACCACTAAAGTGATGCTAAGGCCTACGCTGGGGATTGAGGATCTTCAGGTGAATTCACCGATTCTGGTCTGTGAATCAACATGTTTCTTAAACTTATACAATGGACATTAAAAACCTAAACTATATGCAGTGCCAAATTCAGTTAGATTCTTAAATGGATATGGCCTGCATGTGGTAAGGAAAAATATTCTCTCCTTTTTGGGTCACTGACTTAAAATTAAACACCATATTTATTATTTCAAAATACCTCCAGAGCAGCAAATATTAATGTTTCACATTATGAGATAGAGGTCCACCGTCTTTCAAAAAATGGGAGGGAGGTTCATTTACTGGTTATTCTTTTCCTGTCGTTACAAAGGAATGTAGATAAATGCAGGAGAGAAGCTGAGTGGAAAGCAGGCTCGGAGATGGAACATTGGAGTGGGATGTGTTATGAGGACGGTATACATATAAGTAGGCACATGTAAACAAGGATAGAGACATGGATGCAAACAAATGGACAAGTGGCTTCTATCCTCTCCTAATCCCTATGCTCAAGTAAAAGCAAGTTGACTGCATTTGCTGAAGAGGAACATAGACTTAAGGGATATTTGCCTTTTCATACCTTATTTCCACTGGAGTCACTATCATTTTACATTGTATACATTTATTTTTTATTAAGTGGTCAATATTCTGGCACTTCATGTCATAGAATTGAAATGTGTGGATGCCATTTATTTCTTTTCTTTTTTTTTAATTGGAGCATAATTTATATACACTGTTCCATTAGTTTCACACATAACACACACCATGATTGGACACGTCTCTATGTTCTATTACACTGGCCATAGGATACTTCTCACAGGCCACCAGGCAATGCCATTACAATACTACTGACTATATTCCCTATGCTTGCCTTTTATTCCTGTGATTTACTAATTCCACTTTGGGAGCTTCTATATCCCACTGCCCTTCATCCATTATACCCATCTCTGTCCCCCTGCCCCACTGAAAGCCATTAGTTTGTTCTCAATAGTCAATTGGACCTTGTGTTTTGATAGAGGTTAGAATGTATAATACGTAAATCATCACCCCATCAGGCCTTTCCTTAAGGTGATATGTGATTCTTTGAAAATACTGTAAGATAATGTTGAGGTGCTTAAGTGTCTCTATCTCCTTTGATTACATATATCAATAGTTTAACTATTTCACGTAGAGCTAAAATTAATCCTTGAAAATTTATTTGAAATGGGATACCTGGGTTCATAGCAGGAAAGAAAAGATTAATGTGGGAGTGTGCCTAGCCCAGACCTATGCCAGAGCCACGTATGTGAGTCAAGTGAAGCTATGGGGAGGGGATGTGTAGTGTGTGGGGCTTCATAAGGACATCAGAGATGGGGGAGAGGAGAGTCTAAGTGTTGAAAGAAATTCAGAAATAGAGGTCAAAGAGAAACAAAACAAATTTTGCAGATATTCTTCTGATCTTTTGGGACACCAGTGATCTGGTTTATCTTATTTGGTTTTGTTTGGACAAAGCATTATCACCTGCAGCTACCAAACTTACAGCTCTGGGGCTCCCTGAAGCATTTCTTCACAATACTCCTACTGGCCTATTCTGACTGAATCAGGAATGCATGCATGGAGGCAGTGTGTGGTGACAGGGACAATGTAACTCGGGCACTTAGATTGGATTTAAATACTGGCTGAGTCAAATTCTCAAAACATTACCACTAAAAATGCCCTAATTCAAAGGTTAGTCTTCCAACTTAAAATACGTAAAATAAATATTTTATTTTAAAAAGACTGGTTTAGAGTAACCACAAAGACCAAGACTTACTGCCTCACACCAGACACACAATTCCCACTGTAATTTTCACCTCTAATCTGTTATGTTAGTTTTATAAGCTATAGGCAGTTCAGCACAGGGAATGTAATAGGCCTAGAAAAGGAGTTTTATTCTTGCCCAAGCACTAGTGTAACATCATTGTTGTTATACATTGTTATATATTATGTTATACATAATGTTATACATTGTTGTATAGGGAGCCTCAACTTCTTACTCTGTGCTAAGCTCAGCACCTGCTATATGGTGAATATGTGAATATCCAGTGAACTCTTTGGAAAAAGGCATGCACTGGTTTGTGTATAGACACATATACATGGTCCTTTTTTTTTCAATTTATTTATTTTCAGAAAAACAGTATTCATTATTTTTTCACCACACCCAGTGCTCCATGCAATCCGTGCCCTCTCTAATACCTACCACCTGGTACCCCAACTTCCCACAGCCCCTCCACTTCAAACCCCTCAGATTGTTTTTCAGAGTCCATAGTCTCTCATGATTCACCTCCCCTTCCAATTTACCCCAACTCCCTTCTCCTCTATAACACCCCTTGTCCTTCATGATATTTGTTATGCTTCACAAATAAGTGAAACCATATGATAATTGACTCTCTCTGCTTGACTTATTTCACTCAGCATAATCTCTTCCAGTCCCATCCATGTTGCTACAAAAGTTGGGTATTCATCCTTTCTGATGGAGGCATAATACTCCATAGTGTATATGGACCACATCTTCCTTATCCATTCGTCCATTGAAGGGCATCTTGGTTCTTTCCATAGTTTGGCGACCGTGGTCATTGCTGCTATAAACATTGGGGTACAGATGGCCCTTCTTTTCACATCTGTATCTTTGGGGTAAATACCCAGGAGTGCAATTGCAGAATCATAACTATTAGGCTTGCTTATCTCCTGAGCCCTATCCTATTACTGGGCCTTACTACAAATCCATTGCATGTATGTATGCCCAACATTCAGAGCCACATATCAAAAATAAACAATCAGTGCATAAACACATTCAGAAAGAAAAATATATACTTGTGCTTTTTGCAGACAATCTATTTAGGAAGAGAGCCCAAAGAGTCACTACAATTGACCAGGAAGTCCAGTCACAGCCATACACAGTACCTCCAAAGTCGGCTTAAGTTCTAGGAATACTGAGCAGCTTCTGTGGTTTCCTAAGATTTTTTCCTCTCCTTTCCTTTTTTTTTTTTTTAATTTCTTGTGTCTTTTTCTACATGTCCTTGCTGAGCAAAAATCAAAAGAAGAAGAAGAAGAAGAAGAAGAAGAAGAAGAAGAAGAAGAAGAAGAAGAAGAAGAAGAAGAAGAAGAAGAAGAAGAAGGAGAAGAAGAAGAAGGAGAAGAAGGAGGAGGAGAAGAAGGAGAAGGAGAATAAGGAGAAGAAGAAGAAGAAGGAGAAGAAGAAGAAGAAGAAGAAGAAGAAGAAAGAAGAAGAAGAAAGAAGAAGAAGAAGAAGAAGAAGAAGAAGAAGAAGAAGAAGAAGAAGAAGAAGAAGAAGAAGAAGAAGAAGAAGAAGAAGAAGAAGAAGAAGAAATTGTTGATGGGGAGTAAGGAGTGCAGGTCTCCTGATGAGTACAGGGTAATATATGGAAGTGTTGAATCACTACAATGCACACCTGAAACTAACATACATATCACTGAAATTAAAATAAAAAATTAGAAAGTAATCAGAATCCCTAAATAAATAAAAATAAAGATAATAAAAATGACTCTACAGAGTGCTGCTTTCAGTTGAATTTCAGTGCTTTACTCCCTTTGCTAAACCACATTCCATTGGTACCTCTATTGCTTCTCTGTGATTCCCTCTCTCTCTCTCATTCTTTCTCCTCAAAATATAAAACCATTATGTCTAGAAACTCAAAAATGTAAACACTGTATCAAATTTCCCATTATGTCTCTGTTCTTTACTATCACATTTATAATATTGTAGGTTTTTTTTTAAATAATACTTGAAGAATGAATAAGGAAGTAAACGGTGAAGATGCAGAAAAAGTGGTGATGGGTAACATGGAACACTGGATTTATCATGATTTTTTATGTCTTAATGCCCTAAAAGGCACCAGAAATGTTGAAAATTGAAGACTATGTCTTCTCATATAAATATTCATGGGTTTTTGTTTGTTTGTTTTCAATTGTTTGTAGAGAAATTTAAAAAAAAGTCTTCCTCTCATTTTTTAAAGATAATTGGGATGATCCAGAAAGAACAGAATTGACAACTTGTTATCAGTGAGTACCTGGACAATCTAACCAATGAGTCTTAGGTGCATTTCAATTCATTGAGAGACGCATATTTGCTAATCCTTTTGGAGAAGGATACCTAAATGAGAAAGTTTAATCAGGCACTAAAATTTAAGAAAAAAGAATATATGTTCACTATTTGGGTCTTTCTACATTTCTCATTCTCATTACGCAGTACTATCTAAATCCCATGACTGATTGGTCATGGGCTATGATGGGGCAACCATTTAAAATGCGGGAAAATTTCACAAGAGAATTAAATAGAAAATGCAAGCATCACAATTAGCATCCATTTTTGTTGTTTTATTTAGTTTTGAGAGATTGCTACTATTGCATAAAAGAGAAGGCTGTAGGTGATAATCACACTGGATTTTATGAACACAACATCTTTACTACGTGAATGCGGATCTGCTTGGTCTTGGCACCATAGACAAGTGGATTGAGAAAAGGGGGGACCAACAGGTAGAGGCTAGAAAAGAGGATATGAATATAAGGGGGAATATGAGCACCGAACCTATGTGTGAAGAAGGAGAAGAAGGCAAGGAGGTAGAACTGGAGGAAGACACAGATATGGGCGATGCAGGTATTGAATGCTTTCCACCGAGCCTCCTTCTGGGGCAAACGAAAAACTGTGAAAAAGATCTGTATGTAGGACAAAGTGATGAATATCATGTCAAATCCTGCAACAGCAAATGCCACAAACAAGCCATAGATTTTGTTGACCCGCACATTTTCTGCAGCCAGCTTCACAATGGCCATGTGTTCACAGTAGGAGTGGGAGATGATGGTTGTATGGTAAAACTGAAACCGACATTTAATCAGTACTAAAGATGGGGCTACCAGAATGGCAGCTCTAAATGTTACGACTGCCCCTATTTGGGTGACCAGCTGGTGGGTGAAGATGGCAGTATATCTTAGTGGATAACAGATGGCCACATAACGGTCCAGAGCCATGGCCAGGAGGATGCCTGACTCGATGCACTGAAATGTGTGGATGAACCCCATTTGAAGCAAGCAGGAATCAAAATAAATCTCTGGTATATGTAGCCAGAAAATGCCAAGCATCTTGGGCACAATGCTTGTGCCAAGTACAATATCTGTGACTCCTAGCATGCCTAGGAAAATATACATGGGTTTATGGAGGCTACGCTCTGAAATGATGATGAGCAGAAGCACAGAATTTCCAATCAAAGCAAAGAAATACATAACACAGAAAGGAATTCCGATCCAGCACTGCACAGACTCTAGGCCTGGGATCCCTATTAGGGTCAACACAGAAGGCAGGAAGACTGTAATGCTGGAGTTGGACATAATGTCTTTGTGTCTCCAGAACCAAATGAAAGAAGTATTTCAGTCAGTGGTTTTCTTCCTCTCTATTCCATTTTTATCGAAAATCATCATAGTGAGCTTCTCTGATTCTGGCCGAAGTCTAAGGTCATATCATCCATTTCACCTATATTGTTAATGGAAAAAAGACTGACCCTTTGACGCACATCACTGTTTTGAGGGAGGACATCCCCAAGCACTAGTCCACAAGAAGAGATTAGGTGTATGGCAGGTGAAATGCATTAGAATCACCAGATCATCTGAGTAAGGAAATCAACTGCTGACCTTTCTACATGTCCTTCTGGACCTGTGGACAAAATAATGATGTTTATTTTGTATGCAAATTGTACATTAGCCAGATTCTCATAAATTTCTCCTTATCCCAAATTGCAGGTAATCCTTAGGACTCTATTATTTTCCCCACTGTCTCTGAGTCAGGAACTGTTAGCCTGTACAAGCAAATAGTCAACTCTATACAGTATATTGTTATCAAGAGAAGAGAGATAGAAACAACTCACCCAAGAGCATAATATACCTAAGTATCTGTATCTGTCTATACATTATATATTTATGTATGAATGGATGTCCTTTCAAAATGATGTGAGGTAGAGCTTAAGAAAAGATTCAATTCCATGTAATTTTTACAATCTGGATCAAAGTTCCATGTTATTTCTTTTTAGAGACAACATTTTTTCCATTTATTTTTAACTCCAATATAATAGGCATAGTGTTGTATTAGTTTCAGTTTTCCAATATAGTGATTCAACAATTCCATACATTGCTCGATGTTCATCAGAGTAAATGTACCGTTTTTTTAAAAGGTTTTATTTATTTATTTGACAGTAGATGGATAGGCAGGCAGAGAGAGAGAGAGAGAGAGAGGGAAGCAGGCTCCTTGCTGAGCAGAGAGCCCAATCCGGGACTCGATCCCAGGACCCCGAGATCATGACCCAAGCCAAAGGCAGCGGCTTAACCAACTGAGCCACCCAGGCGCCCCCCGTTTTTTTTTCTATTATATTATGTTATGTTAGTCACCATACAGTACGTCATTAGTTTTTGATGTAGTGTTCCATGATTCACTGTTTGTGTATAACATTCAGTGCTCCATGCAATACGTGCCCTCCTTAATACCCATCACCAGGCTAAACATTTGTCCCACTCCCTCACCTCTAAAAGCCTCAGTCTGTTTCTTAGAGTCCATGGTCTCTACAGTTTTTTGCCTC
The DNA here is from genome assembly GCF_964662115.1 of Mustela nivalis. NCBI lineage: Eukaryota > Metazoa > Chordata > Mammalia > Carnivora > Mustelidae > Mustela > Mustela nivalis. The sequence goes on from NC_139028.1 coordinate 66,888,126, forward strand.
CCCTAATTCCCTCCCCCCTTCATTTTTCCCATCCTTCTCCTATTATCATCCATGCTATTTTTTACATTAATAGTAAAACTGTATTTCATTTAGTCTCTATTACTAACATGGAATTCACTAAAATGAGTTGTATACTTAAAACAGCAGAAATTCTGTAATAGCCATTTCAGAATAACTAGAGGCAAGAAATATCTAGGAGGCAAGGAAATCCCGAGCAACAATGTAGAGGCAAAGGAACTCATTCTTCCTTACTAAAGGACATAGATAAATGGGTGACGTAGCGAGAATAGAGGTTAGTTTCTAGGGTTTCATGATTTTTGATTAACCGATAGCAAAAGATGGGTACATTTAGGCCTATTTATCTCAATAATACACACATCACGTGAATACTTTGATCATTTTGGAGCTCAAGCATCAAAAATAAATAGAAAATAAAAGGGTGAAAATATAGGTTCCTTAAAAGGAACTCCAACCTAGAAATAGAAAGAAGACAGAGGGCAGACTTTGGGGTACCAGAAATGATTCAGGAGAGGGCTGTGGAGCAACTAATGATAATTTGATCACCACAATTCCCTAATGACTGAATTCTCAAAAGATTTGGGCTTTTAGTCCCTATACGAGAGTTATTCTCTGATAAAGATCATTGCTTTGAAAAATTGCATAATCATGATATTCTCAAGTTGTACAATAGAAAAATATTTGCTGTCCTTTAAAAAAAAAAAAAAAAAAAAAAACAGGGTTCACCTAAGTCATTCTTTCCTAGACTCTCCAAAACTGCTGTTTTATGTCAGCAAGCTCATGATCCCCTAACCATCTACTGAATAGGAATCCGTTAGTAACAATCCCATTGTCTGACTTATTCAGGAGAAAGGAGCTGCCATGGGAACATTACCTGACAGGTACAGATGGTGGGAAGGTTGGTGGGAGAGGATATATATTTTCTGCTCAGGACATAACCAAAAATGAACATCTCCATGATAACCTTTCCTTCTTTCTTCTGTCCCTGCAAAACAAATTTGACCCTATCCTGTAAGGCTTTCTGAGGTCATGTTGGTGGATTCATCCTCCAACAAAACTCACAGCAAGGTCTGTATCATGCTGAGACAGCAGCAGATTAAATTTATTGAGCTTGAATTGTAGAAGAAAGCTGATGACTACCAATTAAAAAATTCCCCAGTGAATGCGAAGTAGGAGGTCTGATTATGACCTGAGAGATTTCCTCACCACTTGGCCAGTCCAGGAGGCTCCCAGCAGCTCAGAATGATATCCTTTTCGGTCCATCCACAGTTAGTGTCTCTGAAATCATTTCTATAACTTGAAGAATCTCAGTACACTTCTCTCTTCATTTCCCCCAGAGGGTAAATATAGAGAAATTAATACACACAAGTTGTATTTTTATGACTTCAGTTCTTTTTCTGCCATCCTCATTTGGAAGAACTTCTAAAGAACACTTAGATGTGGACATGTTCTTATGCCATGATTTCTGTAAATGTCCTTAGAACCTTTTGTTCACTAAGGCACTTTTGGAAAGAAAAGTCTGTATCCACAATAACTCTCTATAACACATTTACTCTCATTCTCCTACAGTCTGATCCTCAGATTTTTTATTTTATTGAAGCTATTTTTGTAAATTTAGTAATATTCTCAGAATGACCAGTTATGATATACATTTCCAAATCCTGCTATACTAATTTTAGAATTGTTTGTTCTAGCACTGTTGAAAATATGGATAGTATTTTAATAGGGATAACATTGATTCTGTAGGTTGCTTTAGATAGCATAGACATATTAACAATATTTTTTCTTCTAATCCATGACGAAGGAATGTTTTCCACTTCTTTGTCTTCCTCAATTTCTTTCACAATTGTTTTGTGGTTTTTATTTTTTTTTTATTTTTTTCCATAAATTACCTTTTATTTTTTATTTTTTTTAATTTTTTATTTTTTATAAACATATATTTTTATCCCCAGGGGTACAGGTCTGTGAATCACCAGGTTTACACACTTCACAGCACTCACCAAATCACATACCCTCCCCAATGTCCATAATCCCACCCCCTTCTCCCAAACCCCCTCCCCCCAGCAACCCTCAGTTTGTTTTGTGAGATTAAGAGTCACTTATGGTTTGTCTCCCTCCCAATCCCATCTTGTTTCATTTATTCTTCTTCTACCCACTTAAGCCTCCATGTTGCATCACCACTTCCTCATATCAGGGAGATCAGTATAGATCCTTTACGCCTTTGGTTAGATTTATTCCTAGGTATCTTGTAGTTTGGGTGCAATTGTAAATGGGATTGACACCTTCATTTCTTTTTCTTCTGTCTCATCATTACTGTATAAAATGAAACTGATTTCTGTGCATTGATTTCATATCCTGCTATGTTGTTGAATTCCTATAGGAGTTCTAATAGTTTTGGGGTGGAGTCTTTTGGGGTTTTCACATAAAGTATCCTGTCATCTGAGAAGAGTGAATGTTAGATTTCTTTACCAATTTGAAATTTTTTTTAAATTTCTTTCCATTGTCTGATTGCTGGGGCAAGATTTCTAAAACTAGGTTGAACAATAGTGTTGAGAGTTGGCAACTCTGTCCTGTTCCTGGCTTTAGGGAAAAAGATCTCTGTTTTTGTCCATTGAGAATGATGTTTGCTGTGGGATTTTCATACACAGCTTTTATGATATGGGGTATGTTCCCTCTATCGATGTAGATGGAACTAGAGGGTATTATGATGATCAAAATAATGCAATCAGAGAAAGACAAGTATCATATGGTTTCACTCTATGTAAAACATAAAAAATAGCAGAGATGATCATAGGGGAAAGGAGGGAAAATTGAATGGGAAGTCATCAGAAAGGGAAAAAGCCAAAAGAGACTCTTAATCATAGGAAATAAACTGAGGGTTGATAGAGGGGAGTAGGGTGGGAGGATGGAGTAGTCCAGTGCTTGACGTTGAGGAAGACACGTGATGTGATGAGCACTGCTTGTTATACACAACTGATGAATTATTGAATACTACTCCTGACTTATGATGTGTGATAAGTTGGCTAATTGAATCTAAATTAATCAAATAAATAAATACATAAACACATAAATTTTACCATGCAGAATCCTGATCCAGTTGTTGACCATCTGGTGACATTTCTCTCATTCCTCCCTTTTATACCTTTTTTCCTCTTTTCTACCACTCTTCTCTCAGAATGCAGATATTTTATGCCTCATAGATGTGGAGGAATCATGTTATCTGCTCTTGATGCAAGTAAAAAGAAGACATATATGCTTTCAATTTTTTAGAAATAAAGGGAGAAGAATTCTTTTATCATTAGAACAAAGGATGATTTCAAGAACACTTATGCACATGGTACCTTTCTCCTTGACATGATTTGCCCGGTTTCTAGACTTTCACTTATGCTGCTAACTTAAGAGAGATTAAGGTAATACAGATGCTGGCAAATTTAGAAAGAATCCTTTCAGTAGGATGGAGGAGGCATTCACAATGGATTTCAGGGAGAAGAAGAGATAGAGATAAAATGGCAGAGGACCTTAGATGTTCTTTGTAGAATCTTGTTTGTGAAGGAGACATATACAATGGTACTGATTCATGTTAAATAGAATTGATTCAGAGGTCAGATTGGCACATGTTATCTAATCATTAGCTCAGTCTTGAGTCACCAAGGAATAGTTTAAACTAGCTTATCTGTTTTTCCCCCTCCTCTTCTCTCTTCTACTCATTTTATTTAAATTTTGTTGTCTTCTAATCTAGTATCCTGAGTCTCTTTCACCCTTAAACTATTCATTATTGCTGGGAATAGTATCTTCTCAAAATAACTGGGGTATCAATTTTATTATGCTAACTCTTATGACAATATTTTCAGCACATATCCTGATTTTGTTCCTGATTTGGCATGTCATATTCCAAATTTCAGTTCATGTTGAACATACTTTGAAAGACGGTCCTGACTTTTCTTTTGCCTGTAGAATGGATAAGCAACTTTTTTCTACTTTATTGTGAAACCAGGAAATACTTTCACAAATAGATAAATACCTATATGTTCTCCTTTTTTCCCAGAGTTTTGCAGGGCTTTGGGGGAGAAAGTTAATGAAACATCTTTAAAGTATCATCATTCAAAACTTTTCTCAAAAAAATCATATGTATCATTATGAAGTGTACACCAATCTGGCAATCCACAATTTTAGTAGTAAATTGATTTAGTACTAATTGATTTAGTAATAAAATCAATTACCTCAATTTCCTGTCCATCTTTTATTTTAAGAAAGTTACAATCATGAAGAGACTCATATTGCCAAATCAATGATAAATCATATGGAACACAGAGTTAAGAAATTAATGTCTACCCATGAGGTCAATTGATTCTCAAAAGCAATATCCATTGGGGAGGGTATGTGCTATGTGAGTGCTATGAAATGTGTAAGCCCGATGATTCACAGACCTGTACCCATGGGGCAAATAATACATTATATGTTAATAAAAATAATTTAAAAAATAGTAAAAGCAAACAAACAAACAAAAAGCATTATCAAGGTTGTTCAATAGAGAAATCATAGTCTTCTCTACAAATAATGCTGAAACAACTGGACATCCTGGCCAGGTTCAGTTTGGTGTGTTGGGTTCTTTATTGTCTCTGTTCATGAAAATTACCATCATCAAAATAAAATTTTTAATTTAATGCCAAATACATCTTATAGCATATTTCATTCAATTATCAAGCCAATACATACGGTACTAAAGGGATTCCATTTACTAGTCAAGAACCAGTAGTTAAACACCAAGATAGTTTTATACAGTTAGTTTGGGACAAGCAAATAAGGATTTCTAGTATCACAGGGTTTATTTTTAACTCCTAAAATAGATTAACTTGCTGAAATCCAAGTGACTATATCATATATTTTAAGCCAAGGTACTTATTCAGGATTCCAGGGATCTAGGAAACAGCCTTTCATTTCAGTTTCACCATACACACACACACACACACACACACACACACACACACACACACACATTACCTTATATGTACATTAATGTGTATATACACACATGCATGGTATATACATAACAGAAAACAAGGAAAAAAGTCTAACCCTGGAAAGTTTGCAAATGTTCAAAGTATAGCTTCCAAGTTCATTTTTGCTTTCTTCAAGTGTAAATAAGATCAGATTTCACATTCTCATAACATGTGCTAGGCTTTGAGGCAGGAGAGATTATAAATGTAAAAGTATTTTCTTGAAATGAAGAAATTAATCTGAAGATAAGCTTATAAAAATTATATTTGGTGTGACTACACATTCTTTTTATGTAAGACTATGGGTCAGCATCCTATGTAATCTTTCCTGTCTCTATCTATGGCCTGGGTATGGCATTTTTAATCTTTTAGTCCTTCCCTCATTGAAGTCTCTGTTAAAGGGATTCTTCATTGATGATTTGGGCCAGAGATCACCGGTATGCAAGGAAGAAAGGATTAACTTTGAAGGTGTCTGTGTTGGCTCAGATGGATCAATATAATTTATTATTTGTTTCAATTTAGTATTATCTGTTGATACAATAAACCTATACTCTGTGCCCATTCCATTGAGTAGACTTTATATCAATGAGTATGAACTATCTCATCTTAGAACTCACATTTTAATTTTTTTAAAAAAGGTGAAGATAATTAGAGTTTATTAGCTTCATACTACTGGCATAAGTGTTTCCTGGTTGCAGGGGAGAGTTGCATATTTCAGCAAAATTTCAATGTTCTCTACAAACCTAGGTAACTTGCCATTTTTACTTCCCAGCTCTACCCAGGAAAGTTCCATTTGGGTTAAATCCTAAAATGTATTCCTCTTTGCACAGGGTTCTCTTATGTTTGCTTAAGAAGAAGTTACAATGCAAAATAATAGCATGTCTAGGAGAATTCAGAATATCATTATTTTTTCAAAGTCTTTAAGTGCTTTAGGGAAATGCATTGGTAACTTTGGCATTTACTGTCCTTTTTTTATGTGTGTTGAGGATTATTTATGGATATCATTTATTCCTATTACCCATCAAATTATATGTGTATATGTGGGTGAGAGTATGTTTTTTATTGAGAAATATCCAACATTAGGCAGTAATCCTCATTTTAACAACATGTGGTGATACAGGAGTAAAGGAAAATTACTCAGTAATGAATCTGCTTGGTCTTGACCCCGTAAATGATGGGGTTTAGCATAGGGGGCACCACCACATAGAGGTTGGCTACTAGGAGGTGGACATGATGAGGGATGGTTTCCCCCCAAAACGATGGGCAAAAAATGAAAAGAATGCTGGGGCATAGAACATATGGATGACACAGATGTGGGAAGCACATGTGTTGAGGGCCTTGAATCTGGCAGCCCAGGAAGGTATCTGAAACACTGTGCAAAGGATCATGGTGTAAGACATAATGATGAACACAGTGTCCAGTCCTGTAGACAGCAGGGCCACAGTCAGCCCATAGATGATGTTGACCCTGATATTGTCACATGCCAATCTGGCAATGCCCATGTGCTCACAGTAGGAATGGGGAATGATGCTTCTCCCACAATACCTAAGTCTGTGTACCAGGAGGGTGAATGGAAGGCAGAGGATGAAGCTCCTGACCATAGCTGCTATGCCAACCTTCCCAATGACTGAAGAGGTTAAGATTGTGGTATATCTCAGGGGGTGACCGATGGCCACATAGCGGTCAAATGCCATGGCCAGGAGAATACCAGATTCTGCCGCAAAGATGAAATGTATGAAGAACATCTGGGACACACACAATCAAAGGATATATCCATGGACTGGAACCAGAAAATGGCCAGCATTTTGGGGGCTGTGGCTGTGGAGAGTAGCACATCTGCCGAGGCAAGCATGGAAAGGAAGATATACATGGACTCATGCAGACAATCATAAAGATCAAGAACACATTGCCTACAACAGCCAAAACGTACATGGAACAGATGGGGATGGAGATCCAGGTGTGAAAATCTTCCAGTCCTAGGATTCCAATCAGGACATACCACATATCCTGGGGACTGCTGTGATTATAAGAGGAGGGAGGCATCTGTGACAACATATTTCAGACCTAGTGCCTTGATCAAAAACCACAGGGCTGAGTCAAGACTGAGGAACAGCCCATTAGGCTGAATGATGTCTGATTAGACTTTCTTTTGCCCAATGTATTCTCTTGGAATACAGTGGAAGGACAGTGAGTTGTATATTCTAGCCTACAAGAGTCAGGAAATCTGACTCTTTTCATGGAAGAATTAAAATATATCTTGAAAAAAAATCTTGAAAAAAATAGTTAGCATTTACTAAGTGCTTACTATGCCTAATGGTACTTTCCAAATACAGCTCATTAAATCTTCACAATAGACTGTTGGAAAGACCTTTACAATAATCCTTGATATGGATACTAATATTATTCCTATAGATAAAAGAAAATCCTACAGACTTTCAGCTTCCTGACGTAGGTCCCACTGGATTTAGAATCAGACAGTATGAATTTGAAAGCTTTGATCTCAGCCACCATTCAATACTGCCTATAGAAATAACACTAGATAGAAAGACATGTCATCAGAATTTTCACTGATGATATCGCTGAATAAAACAGATACATGTGAAGTTTTCCTCACTTTTTATGAGAGAAGGAGGGAATGAGGTTTTACCAAAATGGGTTCCAGGCAGTATATGCACATAGGTCCTCTTCTGCATTGATTGACCACTGAACTGATGCTAAGGCCTGTGCTAGGAATTGAGGATCTACAGGTGAATTCACTCATTCTGGTCTACAAATCAACATGTTTCTCTCTCTCTCTCTTTTTTTTAAGATTTTTTTCATTTATTTGACAGAGAGAGATCACAAGTAAGCAGAGAGGCAGGCAGAGAGAGACGGGGAAACACGTTCCCTGCTGAGCAGAGAGCCGGATTCAGGGTTTGATTCCAGGACCCTGATCCATGACCTGAGCCGAAGGCAGAGGCTTAACCCACTGAGCCACTCAGGAGCTCCAAATCAAAATGTTTCTTAAAATTATATGATGGACATTAAAAACCTAAACTGCATACAGTGTCAAATTCAGTTAGATTCTTAAATGGATATGCCCTGTATGTGGTGAGGAAAAATATTCTCTCCCTTTCAGGTCACTGACTAAAAATTAGACAACATATTTATTATTTCAAAAAGCTCCATAGCAGCAAATATTAATACTTCACATTATGAGATAGAGGTCCACCGTCTTTCAAAAAAATGGGAGGGAGGTTCATTTACTGGTTATTCTTTTCCTGTCATTCCAAAGGAATGTAGATGAATGCAGGAGATAAGTGGGGTGAAAAGTAGGCTAGGAGATGTAACATTGGAGTGGGATGTGTGTATGAGGGCTGTATGCACATAAGCAGGCACATATAACGAGTGTAAAGACATGGGTGCAAATAAGTGGACGACAAGTGGCTTCAATCCTCCCCTAATCCCCATTCTCAAGTAAAAACTAGATGACAGCATTTGGTGAAGAGGAACACAGACTTAAGGGATATTTGCCTTTTATCCCTTGTTTTCACTGGAGTCAGATCATTGCGCACTTTCAATTTATCATGTAAACTTTTATTTTTCATTAAGTGGTCAATATTCTGGCACTTCATGTCATAGAATTGAAATGTGTGGATGTCATTTATTTATTTTCATTTTTAAATTGAAGTATAATTTATATACAATATGCCATTAGTTTCACATGTACCACACACCATGCTTGGACAAGTATATGTTTTGTTCTAATGGCCATAAGGATACTTCTCTTGCAATGCCATTACAATACCACTACTATATTCCCTATGCTTGCTTTTTATTCCTGTGACTTATTAATTCCACAATGGAAGCTACTATCTCCCACTGCTCTTCACCCATAGTACCCATCTCTGTCCCCCTGCCCCTCTGGCAGCCATTAATTTGTTCTCAATAATCAATTGACCCTTGTGTTTTGATAGAGTTTAGAATATATAATACATAAATGGTGACCCCATTAGGCCTTTCCTTAAGGTGATATGTGATTCTTTGAAAATAGTGTAAGAAAATGTTGAGAAGCTTATGTGTCTCGATGTCCTTTGATTACATATATCAATAGTATAACCATTTCACATAGAGTTAAAATTAATCGTTGAAAATTTCTTTTAAATGGGGTTGCAGGGTTGTGAGAGAAAAGATTAATGTGGGAGTGTGCCTAGCCCAGACCTACGCCAGAGCCATGTATGTGAGTCAGGTGAAGCTATGGGGAGGGGATGTGTAGTGAGTGGGGCTTCATAAGGACATCAGAGATGGGGGAAAAGAGAGTCTAAGTGTTGAAAGAAACACAGAAATGGAGGTCGAGGAGAAACAAAACAAATTTTGCAGATGTTCTTCTGATCTTTTGGGACACCAGTGATCTGGTTTATCTTATTTGGTTTCGTTTGGGCAAAGCATTACCACCTGAAGCTACCTAACTTACAGCTCTGGGGCTCCCTGAAGCATTTCTTCACAATACTCCTACTGGCCTATTCTGACTGAATCATGAATGCATGCATGGAGCCAGTGTGTGGCAAGTAGGGACAGTGTAACTCTGGGCCAATAGATTGGATTTAAATACTGGCTGAGTCCAATTCTCACAACATTACCACTAAAATATCTTAATTTGAAGATTAGTCTTCCAATTTAAAATACGTAAAAAAATATAAATTTAAAAAGTGATTGAAGTCGGGACTTAATATTTAAAGATGGTTGTTAAATCAGACACATTTTTATCCCTGCCATGGATGAATTTAGGGCACTTCCAAAATGGCCATCATTAAGCTCAAAATCATTGTTACTGTGAACCAAGTTCAGGTTTTTGGACAACGGGCTTATGCTCCACTGGACAAGGATTGGACTGGTTTAGAATAAACACATAGGCCAAGACGTGCCATCTCACACTAGACACACAACACCCACTGTATATGGCTGCATAGTATTCCATTGTGTATATATACCACCTCTTCTTTTTCCATTAATCTGTTGATGGACATCTAGGTTCTTTCCATAGTTTGGCTATTGTGGACATTGCTGCTATAAATACTCCACTATGTTTGTATATTTGGGGTAAATACCCAGTAGTGCAATTTCTGGGTCATAGGGTAGCTCTATTTTCATATTTTTGAGGAATCTCCATGCTGTTTTCCAAAGTGGTTGCACCAGCTTGCATTCCCACCAACAGTGTAGGAGGGTTCCCCTTTCTCCACATCCTCGCCAGCATCTGTCATTTCCTGACTTGTTGATTTTAGCCATTCTGACTGGTGTGAGGTGATATCTCATTGTGGTTTTGATTTGTATTTCCCTGATGCCGAGTGATATGGAGCATTTTTTCATGTGTCTGTTGGCCATCTGGATGTCTTCTTTGCAGAAATGTCTGTTCATGTCTTCTGCCCATTTCTTTATTGGATTATTTGTTCTTTGGGGGTTGAGTTTGCTAAGTTGTTTATAGATTTTGGACACTAGCCTTTTATCTGATATGTCAATGGCAAAAATCTTCTCCCATTCTGTCAGTTGTCTTTTGGTTTTGTTAACCATTTCCTTTGCTGTGCAAAAGCTTTTGATCTTGATAAAATCCCAGTAGTTCATTTTTACCCTTGCTTCCCTTGACTTTGGCGATGTTCCTAGGAAGATGTTGCTGTGGCTGAGGTCGAAGAGGTTGCTGCTGGTGTTCTCCTCAAGGATTTTGATGGATTCCTTTCTCACATTGAGGTAATTCATCCATTTTGAGTCTATTTTCATGTGTGGTGTAAGGAAATGGTCCAGTTTCATTTTTCTGCATGTGGCTGTTCAATTTTCCCAACACCATTTATTGAAGAGGCTGTCTTTTTTCCACTGGACATTCTTTCCTGCTTTGTCGAAGATTAGTTGACCATAGAGTTGAGGGTCTATTTCTGGGCTCTCTATTCTGTTCCATTGATCTATGTGTCTGTTTTTGTGCCAGTACCATGCTGTCTTGATGATGACAGCTTTGTAATAGAGCTTGAAGTCTGGAATTATGATGCCACCAACTTTGGCTTTCTTTTTCAATATTCCTCTGGCTATTGGAGGTCTTTTCTGGTTCCATATAAATTTTAGGATTATTTGTTCCATTTCTTTGAAAAAGATGGATAGTACTTTGATAGGAATTGCATTAAATGTGTAGATTGCTTTAGGTAGCATAGACATTTTCACAATATTTATTCTTCCAATCCAGGAGCATGGAACATTTTTTCATTTCTTTGTGTCTTCCTCAATTTCTTTCATGAGTACTTTATAGTTTTCTGAGTACAGATACTTAGCCTCTTTGGTTAGGTTTATTCCTAGGTATCTTATGGTTTGGGGTACAATTGTAAATGGCATTGACTCCTTAATTTCTCTTTCTTTTGTCTTATTGTTGGTGTAGATAAAGGCAACTGTTTTCTGTGCATTGATTTTATATCCTGACACTTTACTAAATTCCTGTACAAGTTCTAGCAGTTTTGGAGTGGACTCTTTTGGGTTTTCCACATATAGTATCATATCATCTGCAAAGAATGATAGTTTGACTTCTTCTTTGCTGATTTGGATGTCTTTAATTTCCTTTTGTTGTCTGGTTGCTGAGGCTAGGACTTCTAGTACTATGTTGAATAGCAGTGGTGATAATGGACATCCCTGCCATGTTCCTGACCTCAGCGGAAAAGCTTTCAGTTTTTCTCCATTGAGAATGATATTTGTGGTGGGTTTTTCATAGATGGCTTTGATAATATTGAGGTATGTGGCCCCTATCCCTACACTTTGAAGAGTTTTTATCAGGAAGGGATGCTATACTTTGTCAAACGCTTTTTCAGCATCTATTGAGAGTACCATATGGTTCTTGTTCTTTCTTTTATTAATGTGTTGTATCACATTGATTGATTTGCAGATGTTGAACCAATCTTGCAGCCCTGGAATAAATCCCACTTGGTCATGGTGAATAATCCTTTTGATGTACTGTTGAATCCTATTGGCTAGTATTTTGGTGAGAATTTTCGCATCTGTGTTCATCAAGGATATTGGTCTGTAGTTCTCTTTTTTGATGGGATCCGTGTCTGGTTTTGGGATCAAGGTGATGCTGGCCTCATAAAATGAGTTTGGAAGTTTTCCTTCCATTTCTATTTTTTGGAACAGTTTTGGGAGAATAGGAATTAGTTCTTCTTTAAATGTTTGGTAGAATTCCCCCGGGAAGCTCTCTGGCCCTGGGCTTTTGTTTGTTTGGAGATTTTTTTCATGACTGTTTCAATATCCTTACTGGTTATGGGTCTGTTCAGGCTTTCTATTTCTTCCTGGTTCAGTTGTGGTAGTTTATATGTTTCTAGGAATGCATCCATTTCTTCCCCATTGTCAGATTTGTTGGCGTAGAGTCGCTTATAGTATGTTCTTATAATTGTCTGTATTTCTTTGGTGTTAGTTGTGATTTCTCCTCTTTCATCATGATTTTACTTATTTGGGTCCTTTCTCTTTTCTTTTTGATAAGTCTGGCCAGGGGTTTATCAATCTTATTAATTCTTTCAAAGAACAGTTCCTAGTTTCGTTGATTTGTTCTATTGTTTTTTTTTTTTGGTTTCTATTTTATTGATTTTTGCTCTGATCGTTATGATTTCTCTTCTCCTGCTGGGTTTAGGGTTTCTTTCTTTTTTCTCTCCAGCTCCTTTAGGTGTAGGGTTAGGTTGTATAGCTGAGACCTTTTATGTTTCTTGAGAAAGGCTTGTACCACTATACATTTTCCTCTCAGAACTGCCTTTGCTGTGTCCCACAGATTTTGAACCATTGTGTTTTCATTATCATTTGTTTCCATGAATTTTTTCAATTCTTCTTTAATTTCCTGGTTGACCCATTCATTCTTTAGAAGGATGCTGTTTAGTCTCCATGTATTTGGATTCTTTCCAAATTTCTTCTTCTGATTGAGTTCTAGCTTCGGAGCATTTTGCTTTGAAAATATGCAGGGAATGATCCCAATCTTTTGATACCAGTTGAGACCTGATTTAGCACCGAGGATGTGATCTATTCTGGAGAATGTTCCATGTGCACTAGAGAAGAATGTGTATTCTGTTGCTTTAAGATGAAATGTTCTGAATATATCTGTGATGTCCATCTGGTCCAGTGTGTCATTTAAGGCCTTTATTTCCTTGTTGATCTTTTGCTTGGATGATCTGGCCATCTCAGTGAGGGGAGTGTTAAAGTCCCCTACTATTATTGTATTATTGTTGATGTGTTTCTTTGATTTTGTTATTAATTGTTTTATGTAGTTGGCTGCTCCCATGTTAGGGGCATAGATATTTAAAATTGTTAGATCTTCTTTTTGAACAGATCCTTTCAGTATGATATAGTGTCCTTCTTCATCTCTTATTATAGTCTTTGGCTTAAAATCTAATTGATTTGATAGAAGGATTGCCACCCCAGCTTTCTTCTGTTGTCCATTAGCATGGCAAATTGTTTTCCACTTCTCACTTTCAGTCTGGAGGTGTCTTCGGGTCTAATATGAGTTTCTTGTAGACAGCATATTGATGTTGTGTGTGGTTTTTTTTGTTGTTGTTTTGTTTTGTTTTGTTTTTATCCATTCTGATATCCTGTGTCTTTTGATTGGGAATTTATCCCATTAACATTCAGGATAACTATTGAGACATATGAATTTAGTGCCATTATATTGCCTGTAAGGTGACCGTTACTGTATATTGTCTCTGTTCCTTTCTGATCTACTACTTTTCAGGTCCCTCTTTGCTTAGAGGACCCCTTTCAATATTTCCTGTAGAGCTGGTTTGGTGTTTGCAAATTTTTTCAGTTTTTGTTTTCCCTGGAAGCTTTTTATCCCTTTTTTTATTTTCAATGATAGCCTAGCTCAATATAGTATTCTTGGCTGCATGTTTTTCTCGTTTAGTGCTCTGAATATATCATGCCAGTTCTTTCAGGCCTGCCAGGTCTCTGTGGATAAGTCCGCTGCCAATCAAATATTTTTACCATTGTATGTTACAGACTTCTTTTCCCAGGCTGCTTTCAGGATTTTCTCTTTGTCACTAAGACTTGTAAATTTTATTATTAGGTGACAGGGTGGACCTATTCTTGTTGATTTTGATGGGGGCTCTCTGCACCTCCTGGATTTTGATGCTTGTTTCCTTTGCCATATTAGTGAAATTCTCTACAATAATTCTCTCTAATATACCTCCTGCTCCCCTCTCTCTTTCTTCTTCTTCTGGAATCCCAATTATTCTAATGTTGTTTTATCTCATGGTGTCACTTATCTCTCAAATTCTCCCCTCATGGCCCAGTATTTGTTTGTCTCTCTTTTGCTCAGCTTCTTTATTCTCTGTCATTTGGTCTTCTATATCACTAATTCTTTCTTCTGCCTCATTTACCCTAGCAGTCAGAGCCTCCATTTTTTATTACACCTCATTAATAGCTTTTTTGGTTTCAACTTGGTTAGATTTTAGTTCTTTTATTTCTCCAGAAAGGGCTTTTATCTCTCCAGAGATGGTTTCTCTAATATCTTCCATGCCTTTTTTGAGCCCGGCTAGAACTTTGAGAATCATCGTTCTGAACTCTAGATCTGACATATTACCAATGTCCATATTGATTAGGTCCCTAGCCTTGGTATTCCCTCTTGTTCTTTTGTGTGTGTGTGTGTGGTTAATTTTTCTGCCTTGTCATTTTGTCCAGATAAGAAAATATGAGGGAGCAAATAAAATACTAAAAGGGTTGAACAGACCCCAGGAAAATGCACTTTAGCCAAATCAGAAGAGACCCCAAATCATGAGGGGGAGAAAGGGGATAAAAAGAAGTTAAGACAAAAAAATTTAAAAAAAAGAAAACAAATTTTAAAAAATATAAAAAAGAAAATATATATATTAGACTGGTGACTAGAGTAGGGTCACCCACTTAATTTTGGGAGTATTTTGGCCTCTTAGAAGAAACTACCTCTCAAATTTTTTAAAGAATGAAAACCATATATGAGGCTAAACACAATGAAGGGTTGGAATATGCCTATAAAGATAAAAAAATTTTTTTTTAATTTCTAAAAAAAGGAGTTGATAAAGTAAGTTGGTTGAGAGAATAAAGAAAAAAAAATGGAGGATTTTGCTCAGGCTGGAGACTAGAACAAGCCTGGAGCTAGATTTATGGCATATTTTGATCTATTAGAAATTGTACCCCAAATTTTTTAGTAGAAAAAACCCTATGTGTATGTGTATACAAAAAATAAAGTTAGATAGAATGAAGGATAAAATATGACTATAATAATGAAGGTTCAAAAAATGATTATTATTATTTTTTAAGAAAGGTATTATTAAGATAAACTAGTTAAAAATGTTAAAAGAGGAATGGATAAAAGTTTAAAAAATTAGAAGAAGAAAAAATAAAAAAAATAAAAATAAAAAAGAAAAAGAAAATTAAAAAAAATTAAATTAATGCAAGACTAAGGAATCATGGGGAGAACACCATGAATCCCATGCTTTGCTTTCTCATCCTCCGAAATTCTACTCTTCTCCTTGGTACGTGAACTTGGTTTTGGCTGAATTTCTTGTTGATCTTCTGGGGAAGGGGCCTGTTGTAGTGATTCTCAAGTGTCTTTGCCCCAGGCGGAATTGCACCGCCCTTATGAGGACCAGGCTAAGTAATCTGATCAGGTTCACTTTCAGGAGCTTTTGTTCCCTGAATGCTTTCCGTAGAGTTCTGGAGGATGAGAATGAAAATGGCGGCCTCCCGGTCTCCAGCCAGGAGGAGCCAAGACCTTGGGGCCCCACTCCTCAGTGCGCCCTCAGAGACAAGCGCTCAATCACTCCTGTGTCCCTGGCCTCTGGCTGCGCTCCGAGCTCACCCAGCCTGCCACTGGTTCAAGATAACCCCGAGCTGAGAGCTCACTCTATGGCTCTGTGTCTGTAGCCGGCTTCCCCGTTCTAATACCTGCAAGCTCTATGACACTCAGACACCCCCAATCCTTCTGTGACCCTGCGGGATCTGAGGCCAGGCTGACCCTGCGAGGGCTTTACCCCAGTTTAGCCTCTGGAGCAATGTCCCTCAATGGAACGGACTTTTAAAAGTCCTGATTTTGTGCTCTGTTGCTCTGCTGCTTGCTGGGAACCAGTCCTCCCCCCACCCCCCACCCCCCACCCGGTCTATCTTCCCATTGCTTTGGATTCACTTCTCCTCCGGTCCTACCTTTCAGAAAGTGGTCAATTTTCTGTTTCTAGAATTGTTGCTCTTCTTCTCTTCGGTCTCCTGTTGGATTTGTAGATGTTCGCAATGGATTGATGAGCTATCTAGCTGATCTCGGGCTACCTAATGTAATCTCAGCGTGCTACTTCTCTGCCATCTTGACTCCTTCCCCCTCCTGATGTCTTTTTCTACATGTCCTTGCTGAGCAAAAATCAACTTCTTACCTGTATTTTCTAGGATCCTGAGGATATTTAACTAGTTGAGAGAAAAAAAAAAAAAGACATAGGATATTCATAACATGGTGAGGAAATGGGGAGCTGGGTATTTATAGCCCCTCTGGACATCTCTTGGACTCAAGAGGACTGAACTCCACTCACTCCTGGAAGAAGAGGGCCCAGGCTGGCTTCAGGGAAAAGTGCCCTCACCCCATCCTTCCTAGTACCGCGTGTGCAGGTTGTCATCTGCATAGCACTCTTGCACACCCAGCTTAACACACACTTGCCATTAAACATGCAGTTCTCCTTTGTGTGGCAGAGACTCCTGCTAGTGCCATCACAGCCTGTTCCATGAAGTCATCTGCAAATGGAGATGGTCAAGGCCACATGTAGAAGCATTGTATGCCTTTTAGAAGGCTGATAATACTGAATTCTGGCATCTTATTTACTTGACATTTTAAGGCTCCTTGGCTGTCTCTCTCTTCCATGGGTCACCTCGTAGAATTAGCATCAGAAAGGTCAAGAAATGTCATTAGCTACTATAGAGATTTTTATTTGGATTTTTTAATTTAAATTCAATTTAGGCAAATATAGTACAGCAGTAGTTTCAGAGCTAGTGTTCCTTAATGTCCATCACCCAATTTCCTTGCCTTTTTATTTGGATTTTATGTTCTCTGCTTGACCTTTTATTTTTCTATTTCTTTTTCTTTTTAAACTTTCTTAGTCTTTATAACTATTCTCTAAATGCATTGGGATTACCTCGATTTTTGGCAAAGGTTATAATTACAATTTTAGTTTCAGTTTTCTTTTATTGTTGGTTTTGCTTTTTTTTACTTTTCTGCATGTATAAAACATTTTTTTGTTTTTCATCTATCACTGATCCTTATTTTGTTTTATCTCTTGGTTTTCTTTTTCAATTCTTATTACAGTATTTTCATCATTCTCTTTTGGGCACTGTGGAAGATAATCTGAGAAGATAATTGTAATCACACCCTTTTCTGTGGGTGGATACCTCTGTATAATTCAAAGGGGATCCTATGTCTCCTCCCCTTGAACCTGGGATGATAGTTGTTTTTATCAAATAAAGTGGCTGGAATGATGGTGGTGTTTGCAATTTACTGAGCTAAAAGTAGTAATCTGGGAACTTCGACATTGTTTCTTGCCAACTGTGTTAGGAGTAGGACCACAATGGGGTTAAACCAATAACATGAAGAAGCTATCCCCATGGGGAGAGTATGACTATGTACATGAGCACAAAGGCACCAGGCATGGGAAAGCAATCTGTGGACCTTGCAACTCAGTGGAGTTCCAAGCCAGATGCTGTCCCCTGAGTGACCACAGCCTTCTCCTTGAGGAAACAACCATATAGTCAAACTCAAACTGGATTGTTGACCCACAGAATTGTGAGAAAGGATAAATCATTGTTATTTGAGACAATGAGTCTTGGGGTGATTTGTTACACAGCAGAAAAGAATGAAAATGTAGTAAATATTTCTGAAATGATTTTGTCTTTTTCTTCCTAACCTGACTTCAAACAGTTCTTAAATCACAGGATTTATTTCTTGTCTATTTCTGTTCTGTCTTTATTTTCTTATTTTATGCCCATATCTACAAATGATTCCCAAAGATAGATTGGAGAGAGATAATCTACTTTTCTCTGTGACACATGTGTGCATGATTGTGTGTATGTGTTTTCATGTAGGTGAGATGGAAAGCTTATTAGCAGAAACATTTTTATTTTAATTATATATCATCTATAGAAACTCTTCATTGAAATATCTCATGGTTTCCTGGAATGTCAAACATAGTTCTTTATAAAAGGGCCAGGGGATTCTAGTAGGGTAAGGTGGTTTACAAGTTTATCATCTACTTTAGCTGACATCCATTTCTTTAAAAAAAAAAAAAGAAGAAGAAGAAGAATTTTTTTATTTGTTTGTTTATTTGAGAGAGAAGGAGAATATGAGCAGGAGAGTGGCTAATGGAAAAAGGAGGGAGAATCTTCAAACATTCTCCCTGTTGAGTACAGAGCCTAGCTCAGGGCTCCATCTCAACCCTGAGATCAGGACCTCGGCCAAAATCAAGATTCAGTGCTTAAAGGACCATACCACACAGGCCCTCTGACACCTACTTCTGTCATTGTTTGTCCTGCCACAAAATCAATAATTTCTTAAGACTGCTTTCAAGACTTTTTTCCCTGGACTTTCAACACTTCCTTTAATTTCCCCTCTTGAAGAATATCTGACTCAAAAATGTATGTTCTCACTATTTTACGTGGGGGGAGGGGCTCTCTTTTTTGGCATGTGTGTTGGGAGCTGGTATTTTTAGTGCTTCACTAATAGTAAGCTACTGCTCCCCAACCTTCTTTCCCTAGATAGTCCTTTTCTCATAGGATTTCTGGAGCTGTTTGATTTTGTTTATTTCCCTACACATGAAAATATGGGTAGTTATGTTTGCTCTTCTTGTTGCTCCTTATATGTTGAGGGAAGGAAAGAGGTCCATGGCCATATTTACAAGGAAGTGACTACCATTAGCATCAGGAGGTTATAACTTCCTTCAACATTCTGAAGAGATTTTATGCTATCTCCCAGATTCCTGCATTACTGTGGTAATTATCAGTGCCATTCTATTTCCAGGCCTTCAGGTATTGGCTGTTTATCACAGCCTTTTTTTTTTTTTTAAGATTATTTATTTATTTATGTGAGACAGAGTGATGGAGAGAGTGCAAACTGAAGGAGAAGGAGAGGGAGAAGCAGATTCCCCGCTGAACAGAGAGCCAGAAGCAGGGCTTGATCCCAGGACACCCAAGATCACAACCTGAGCCAAAGACCAGCACGTAACTGACTGAGCCACTCAGGTGCCCCTGTTCTTAACTGCATTATTCATTTTCCTTTCAAATTGCTAGTGTGTTCTCTTCCTCCCATTTTATATTAAATTCAATGAGTTAATTAAAATTAATAAAATTCAATGAGTGAGTGTTGGATTTTGTTAAACAACTGAACCAGTGTTGGTGCGTTATTATTAACCAAAGTCCACAGTTTATTAGGGATCACTCTATCTTCAGTTCTATGCTTCTGACAAGTACATGTTTTCTCCCCACTATCCAAAAGTAGAGCATTCTTATAAAACCTTTCCTGAGCCATAATGGCACCAAGCAAGAAACATTCACCATGAGTTCACATGGAAAATTTGTTGAGCATTCCTGGACCCCAAAATAACTGCTCTTAGAGTTTTCTGGTACCTTTGGACATATCTTGCTAACAGAGGCTCAAAATCAATCAGGATAAAGCACATATGCTCACTGACACTGTGTGAAACTATGAGGTTTTGATACAATGATGTGGAGTGTTCTTCCTGGGAGAGGAGCTTGGTGGGGCTGCTCTCGCTGCCTCTGTAACGGCTCAATGCAAAACACACACTGAAAACTAGTTTTGATTTTCACCTCTTTTATAAAAGTGGAAATACTCTTCAGATTTTTTTCAGGTGCTGAAATCAGGTACTAATGTAGGTCTTTCATAAGAGCTAAATGAAATAACATGAACTATCTAAAATTATGGGTTCTCAGTACATAATGTCATGTAGCCACCATTACAGTATCACACAAAACACTTTTGTTAGCCTACAAATTCACTGTGCTCCCCCTATTCATGTCTTCCTCCCTCTTTCTGAACTCCTGGTTACTCTGAACTTTATATTATTTCTGTAGTTTTGTCTTTTCTGGAATGTCATGTCCTTGCAGTCATATAACTAACCTTTTCAAGATGGCTTCTTTCATGTAAAAATATGCATTGAAGGTTCTTTCTTATATTTTCATATTTTGAAATCTCTCTCTTATTTTTTCAAATCAAGGAATAACATTGTATTTTATGGAGATACCAGAGTTTGTTTATCCATTCATCTCACGTGCTTCCTATTCTAGGCAATTAAAAAGAAACCTGATATAAAGATTCATGTTTATGTCTTGGTTTGGGCATATGTCTTCAACTCTTTGGATCAAATATCTGGGGTGGTAAGAATATGTTCAGTCTTCTCCTTTTTTTTTTTTAAGATTTTATTTTATTATTTATTTGACAGACAGAGATCACAGGTAAGCAGAGAGGCAGGCAGAGAGGAGAGGAGGAAGCAGACTCCCTGCTGAGCAGAGAGCCCGATGCAGGGCTCGATCCCAGGACCCTAAGATCATGACCTGAGCCGAAGGCAGAGGCTTCAACCCACTGAGCCACCCAGGCACCCAAGAGTATGTTAAATCCCATAAGAAACTCTGAGACTCTTCCAGAAAGGCTGTAATTTGTATTTTCACTAGCAATGAATGCGAATTCCCTGTATCTTCATCTTTGCCAGCATTTGGTGTTGTCAGTATTTTTAGGTTTCAGCCATTCTAATAGGTGTTAGTTGTATCTCTTTGTTTTATTTAGTAATTTCTTCATGACAAAGGATATTGAGCATTTTTTTCATGCACTTATTTTTATTTGCATGTCTTTTTGGTGGGAAATATCTTTTCAGATCTTTTGCCCAACTTTTATCTGACTTCTTTCTTTCCTTTTAGTTGAGTTTTGAAACTTCTTTGTGTATTTGGTCAAATGTTATGTTGCAAATATTTTCTTCCTATCTATGGCTTCCTTTTATTTTTCTTAACTTACTATGAAATTATATATATTTTTTTCTCTTTTAGGTACTTTGTTGTTACTTTCAATTTGGACTTCTGTCCTTTTGTTTTGGGAATATCCTGTACAACTTTCTAATAAATTCCTAATCCTCATACATCCCTCTATATATTTTTTAATATTTTATTTTATTTTTATTTGAAAGAGAAAGAGAGCTCAAGGAGGAGTGAGAGGGAGCCCAAGGCATGGTTTGCAAAATCCCAGGACCGTGGGATCATGACTCAAGCTGAAGGCAGATGCTTAACCAACTGAGCCATCCAGGTGCCCCCTACCTATATTTTTATCTTCATCTTCTGAAAGTCCTGTTGTTTTTTTTTTTTTTTTATCTCTCATATTGCTGTTTACTTACATATAATCTTTTGTGTGTCTATATATTTCTTAATAATAGTATTCTGTTCTTCTCTCAAAGATCTAGTATGATGGAGTATTTCATTAGGAGTATTAATTAGGGGATTATTTTCTTTTTAACTTTTTTTCAGTACACTGAATAAGCTCTACTCCACCCCCACTGATTTTCTTTTTAAAAATTAATTTTGGATGTATGATTTTTGCATCAGTGGATTTAATCTCACCCCTGGTATATATTTGGTGTCATATTCTAATGTCATGGTGAGGGACCACGTATCTAGGAGGGATTTCCGTGCATATAGTGAGATGTGTAACCTGGTCAGTGACATTGTACTCTCCTGAGGAAGGAGGTTACCAATTCAGTGAGCAAATACTCAGATGTCAGTGCCTTTTAGTTGTCTCTTTGGAGGCAGATTTATGAAGACTCATCCTAAAATTGCCTGACAATGGAATATCAGTCTGGCTGGTGTTTTAGAAGATGAGCATCAACAATTTTTCTATGGGTTTCAATATTTGATAGGTATTATTCTACCATAATATGTTATATGACCCCTCATTCCTAGCATCCTTTGTACCCAGTGCCTCTGTCTCTGGATCATTGTTAACTCTGCCACTACAGAGACCAATCATTTTGCTAGAACTCAAATGGGTTCTGGATACTCCAGTTCACAAACCTTACACACACCTTCACCTTTTCCACCATTTTCAGTGCTACCTTGTCTATAATACCTGATACGAAATTCCTGTGTTTGTCCGGGATTGTCATGAACAGACCATTTTCTCCTCATGGGTATCATCTGTTGTGCGCACCTAGGTCTCAGAGTTACCTATCCCAGTTACCTTTAGGTATATCTTAATGATCCATATTTATATGATTTGTTTATACATACTCTGCCATTATTTCACAATATCTCTGTGTTGCACCATGATTTTAGTGAACTTTAGAGAGTTACAGAAATGAAAATATACATTCAATCTGCTGGGCTTGCTTGTAAATTGACACTTTCATATTCCTTAACTATATTCCTTAAATTTGTATTTTATTATAAAATGAAACACAGAAAGGTACATATGTAGATACAGCTTGGCTACTTACCACAAACTTGACAAAAGTCTATAACCATCATTCCGACCAGAAAAGAGAGCACACCAGCATCCCCAAAGCCAATATAGATTCTGATTCTATAGGGCTGGACTAGCGCCCTAGAATATGTGTTGTCTACAAGCTCCCCGATGGTGCTGAGGCTACAGAACCAGAATCTATACTTTCAATAGAAAAGCTTTAGGACATCAATTTCCACTGCAAAGGGATTCTCAACTGGGTTGGTATTATATTTAAATTTCTAAGAGAGTATTCTTAGAACATGGGACAATTTCCATTACTCATCAGGAGATATATGTTCATTCCTCTACCAGATTCCCCCTTTTTGATGTCACGATTGCAAATATCCTAGGAATATCCTAGAAATATCCCAGACATAGAATCAAGTAGAAAATTGTCTAAGTCTATTCAACAGTAAAGTTCTGAGAGATCTATGAAAGTTAGCAGGTACAGTATATAGTAAATAATCAGCCCGTGGACTTATTACTAGGAGGTTATTTTCACTAAAAACATGTTTCCTCACTTCTAAGAATCACTAATCTTTCCCTTTCTGGACCTTAGCTTTTTGATGTGAGAACAAAATGAATACCAACGGAGGCTTGACTTTCTTACTTCCCACATCTTGCTTTGGTCACTTCACCCGACCTTTAGATCTAAATATCCCTTTAGTTAAAGGAGCAGTGGACCATGACATGACAGGCTTCCTGTAAGAAAATCAACACAAAGAAAACATGTGCTTCCCTAAACTCACTGTGGCTGTTTCAATCGTGTTTCCCATCCACGCTGGGTAGTTTAGCATGACGTCTGATCAACTCCTACGAACTTGCTATTTCTCACTGGCTCTTTAGGCATTGACAAAGACCCCAAGAGACTGTCTAATTCTTGGATAACAAGTTTCTTACTCCTTACAGTTGGCTTTCTGGAAGCTATGGGAGAACTTCTCTCTTGTTTCTAAAAAGGCTACAAAGTGCCAGATGGTGCTTTTAACATCTGTGATAGGTCCATCAATTCTCAATGCCAGAACCTGGGCTGATGACTCTAAAATTGCCTTTCCTCCTAAGAAGGGCTTTGCTTGACTTGTGTTACTGCTCCAAGATAGAGTCTTATGTAAATCAAATGTTCCTAACCTGTTCCTCTCTGTATAAGAGCCAGTAATCAGATGTATTTTCTTCAGCTTCCTTCATTCATTTTCCTTCTTGTTTCCCTCTTCCACTGGGTCATGGATTTTAACCACTTTGAAGGTTTTCACATGTCTCATCCTTATTGTACAAAGAGTTCTAAAGCTAGCTCTTATTTCTGAATGTGTACCAGATATTTTCACATCCACTGTTCATAGCTGTTCTTTCCAAATATTTTGGCCCATATTCTACAAGTTGCCATAATCCGAGGTACAGATATTCAGAACATCTGTATGAGTACTAAATCCTAAAGTGAACCTTCCCATTCACCAAATGAAACATGATTCTCCAGCCAATGACTCAATGTGTTACATATGTCACTATTCTCTGAACTCAATGTTAGTTCATATCGGTACTCCTGGCATGCCTGGCTGGCGCAGGACAGATCTCACTGCCACAGAGGCTCCATTGCTTCCCCAAGATTGAGTTAGTGCTGAGGAGAGGTGATGATGCACATTCAAGACCTTGAAGGGAAACTTGCCTAACCACTGAGAGACAGACATGTGCTCTGACATGGTCTGCGAGGCACAACATGACCTCCAAAGTTTCAGCAGCTAGCTACTGTTTTCCTGCTATAACTGGACCATATGACTCTTGTCAAACTGGCATGTTCCTAGATGCTTTGTTTTCTGCAGGAACAATCTGCCCACTTTTAAGCTGTTGGGAAAAAAATCCTAGTCTTTTGCTTTTATACTGACGGCTTAATTGAGTGGAACACTAAAAAGGAGGGAAAGAGAAACACAGGTTTTTAATGCAAATCTAAAATACATAAGTTGAGGTCTGTATTGAAAGAATATTAAACAATACTTACTTCTTTGATGGAAAATTGCTCTGATGCATTCATTTGTTGAATGCTATTTAGCATTTCCTCCTCCAGTACTTAAGAGATTATAGGAATATTTAACCAACATTCCCCTATATCTCTGTGCAGATAACTGATTTCTTTCTTGCTTTCCTTCTTTTGAAAATTGAACTAAATTTTCTAAATTACTAAGAAGGAAAACTTTATTTTTTTAACTCAGAATCAATCATAAGAATAAAGTTTTATCACTCATAATATTCCACACTTTAGATTTAAAAGCAAAGAGTTTGGAGCAAATTCTTCTTCCAGCTCAATGGCAATGGAGTCTACATATAAAACATAACAAGGGAAGATTCTGATTTTAAGGAAACAGGGTGAAAATTGAATTCAAAGTCAAATTCTATTATATGTCCTCTTTATACTCTATACCTGCACTGTTCAATATAGTAGCAACTGCTTTGTCCAAGACAATGTCCTTTTAACATTTAAATATAAATTAAGGGGACACCTGGGTGGCTCAGTTGGTTAAGCAGCTGCCTTCGGCTCAGGTCATGATCCCAGCGTCCTGGGATCGAGTCCCACATCGGGCTCCTTGCCCTCCACAGGGAGCCTGCTTCTCCCTCTGACTCTGCCTTCTACCCTGTCTGCCTATGCTCGCTCTCGCTCACTTTCTCTCTGACAAATAAATCTCTCTGACAAATAAATAAATAAAATCTTTAAAAATATATATATATATAAATTAACTATAGTTAACAAGAATTGAAAATGCACTTCCGCAGTCATATTATCTACATTTCATGTGCTCAATAGCCATATGTAGCTATTCTTATATGTTGGTCTTCATTATTCTGTACTAGAGAACATCCTCATCATGTTAGAAAAATTCAGCTGGACAATTCTAGTCTATATAGTTATCACAACATGTCTGCGAGGTGAGTACTTTCCCCATTTTGAAGATTAATTAACTGAATCTCAGAATTAAAGAAGTTCAGGGACACCTGGGTGGCTCAGTTGGTTAAGCAGCTGCCTTCGGCTCAGGTCATGATCCCAGTGTCCTGGGATCGAGTCCCACATCGGGCTCCTTGCTCCGCAGGGAGCCTGCTTCTCCCTCTGACTCTGCCTTCCACTCTGCCTGTGCTCGCTCTCGCTCGCTCTCTCTTTGACAAATAAATAAATAAAATCTTAAAAAGAAGTTCCAAGTTATCCACCTTTGTAACTGAAACCTAGGATTTGAATCCAACTTTGGTTCAGTGCCTGATTTCCACATTGAGCACATTGTCTGTTTTATCCTTTCTTGAATATACTTATAGCAGGAACATATTATGTCTTGTTTGACACAAATCCACAGTTGGTAGAAAATTTATGAAATGTTTTAGATGAAGTCTCACACCTCCAGCCCTATGAACAATTCACTTGCCAAGCACAAGTTAAAATGGAACTCTTTTGTAGGTGATTCTCTGGAATTGTGTTTAAATGTGTTTCAAAATCAAGAATTATAGACTCTGATCTAGAGCTCTAATCCCAATAAAATTCATTTTTTGGTATTTTATAGTGCGTGTAAATTGTTGTTGCTGTTTTGTTCTTTAAAAGACCTGAGCATCTCAACATATTTTCAGAGAAAAGAGTCTGAGCATTCTGCTTCGAATCTGCTGGGTCTTGACACTGTAGATGATGGGATTCATCAAAGGTGGGAAAAGGATGTAGATGTTGCCCATAAGGACATGGATCACAGGGGATAGATGCTTGCCAAAACGGTGCACCATTGTTAGGCTAATGATAGGGATGTAGAACACCAGAACAGCACAAATGTGGGAGATGCAGGTCTGCAGTGATTTATGCCGCTCCTCCTGAGAGGCAATTGCCAGGACTGCCCTAAGAATCAGCACATAGGAGTAGAGGATCAGAGCAGCATCCAACAACAGTGTGAAAATGACCAGCATCAGGGCATAATAGCTATTAAATCTGATGTCTGAGCAAGCTAGGCGGAGAAGGTCCTGGTGCAGGCAGAATGAGTGAGACAGGATGTGGGAACGGCAATAATGGAAAAATTTCAGATTGATGATGGGGGGTGTAATAAAGAAGAAACTCCTAGCTACTATGGTGAGCCCAATTTTGAAAATCCTGGAATTAGTCAGAATGGAGGAATAACGCAGTGGATGGCAAATAGCAATATACCTATCAAAGGCCATAGTAAGGAGGACAGAGGACTCCATGAAGGATAGACCATGGATGAAGTAGGACTGGGCAATGCAGGAATCCAGGCTGATTTCTTGAATGAACCCCCACAGGATGCCCAGTACCGTGTGCACTGTGGACAGCCCTATGGATAGGTCAGTGAGGGCCAGCATGGCCAGAAAGTAGAACATGGGCTGGTGCAGGCTGGGCTCCGTCCGGATCACATGCAACACCATGCAATTGCCCCAAAACACCAAGGTGTACGTGGTGAAGAAGGGAATGGAGATCCAGGGATATTGTTGCTCCAGGCCCGAAAATGCAGTGAGAATGAAGGTGGAAGAATTCACGCTAGGGCTTCTCAAAGTGATCATTCTGGCACTGGGATGCTTCTTCCAGGCAGTAAGAAAGTGTGGTGGTGGTGGCTATTAAGAAGGGCACCTATTGCATGGAGCACTGGGTATGGTGCATAAACAATGAATCTTGGAGCACTGAAAAAATTAAACTAAAAAAAAAGGCAAAAAAAAAAAAAAGGAAATGCTCCAATTTCAAATGAGCTAGGTCAAGTTTCTAAGCAAATAAAATTATGCTTAAAGTTAACTAAGTGTAGGAAATATTAGACAAGCAACTATGTTCTTTAGAGATATACGATCTGCTGCCTAGAAGAGAATAGTGTCCTCCCAATATCATTTCAGAGCTGTTATTCATCCTCTGGCAGGTGCACGGATGTCCTTAGAAGCCACAAGTGAAAATGAATAGACTAAAAGAGGAAGCTCTTTTCTAGAGAGGATATATTGCCTGGGATGCTTTCTTGGAGATTCTGGTCAAAAGCACAGCTGTAAAATTGAGAGCTGAGTTTCTCAAAGTAATTATTAGTTTCCTCCCCTCTGATTTATTAAATGAAGAGTGAGATTTAGCATTTAAGTATCCAAAATCTATTTAAATAGTCACTGTGTACCCATAATTTTCTATTTTCTGCTGTCTCCAAGTGAATTTTTCCTCCAAACAGTCCTTAGACATTCCTGTGTTGTTCCATCCCAGATGACACAGCCAACAAGTGCTTTTTTTCCTCTGCAGTGAAAAGCAGAGAGGAATATTTATGCATGAGATCTTTAGTGAGTGATCTCCCATGAGAGCTCTCATGCTGAGATGTTCAGCTTACCTGTGCCCTTGTGACAGGGAGACTTGGGCTGAAGACTCTTGGGTTCTGACATCAGCCTAGTGTTCTCCCCCAACTTATTCACTCACTGAATCAGTACATTTAGTATTTATCTAATATACATTTATTGAAGGGTTGAGCGAGTTTTTTCTCTTCCTTAGAACGTAGCATACTAAAGATCAAAAGGAAGGCCATGTGGTGCATAAACAATGAATTCTGGAACACTAAAATGAAATGAAATTAAATTTAATAATAATAATAATAATAATTTTTTTAAGGGAAGGAAAATGTGGCATAGTTAAGTCCAGAATTTTAAATAGCCTCCTTGCAATAGCATTAATTGTCTTCTTCCACACATTGTTTTCCTGCTTGGGGTTCTGGCCCTGGGAGTCATCATAAAAGGGTTAAAGGGTCTAGAGTGTAGGCAGGTGTTTTAAAGTCTACACTGGCTTTTATGTTTCATTTCATCCTTCTAATATGTTCAATTAGCTTCAGATTCTGGCTTCCTCTTGTGACCCATTCCTCATCTTTGTTATCTTAGCACACCAGGCAGCCCTCAGGCTACCCTTCTTCTGAACGCACCCTCTATCAGACACTGTCACACCCCTTCTAGAATCCTCTCCTCTGTTGTTTCTTGCCCTGAGCCCCTCTCCATGTGAAATAATTTACCCATTATTTTTATTTGCCTCCTTCCTTGAATGATTGGAGTCTTTACCTTTTGAAGAAAAATACATATGCCTTGATCATTTATTTTCTATCTCAATTGAGTTTTCCTCAGAGTCTTTGTTCTTGGTCTTCTCTCTGCCTAGAATTATCTACTCCAAGTACTTTGCACAAAACCTCCTTTCATCATTCATGGTTTTACCACTCAGAATTCCTTTTCTTCCTTGGTGAAGAAGTTCAAGGTAGCTTCCTCAGAGGAATTCTTGTAACCCCACCATGAGTGCCCCTATCCTCTCCAATAAATTACTCCCCTAAAAATACCCTGCTTTGTGTTTATACCACTTCTTGTATGCTGGTTTCCCATGAGATCTACTGGAAGCTCTAGAAAACCAGGTGCCATGTCTGGTTTTTGCTCATGGAAATGCAAAGTGAGGTTTACCATGGAGTGGGCATTTATCAAATAATTATTGAATTACTGGAATACTCATGAATTCAAGTTATACAATTACAGCAGTATAAAACAAGTTAAAGCAAATGCATTATTAAAAAAAAAAAAAAATACCGTGAAGGGGCACCTGGGTGACTCAGTGGGTTAAACCTCTGCCTTCTGCTCAGGTCATGATCTCAGGGTCCTGGGATCAAGCCCCACATCAGGCTCTCTGCTCTGTGGGGAGCCTGCTTCCCTCTCTCTCTCTGCCTGCCTCTCTGCCTACTTGTGATCTCTTTCTCTGTTGAATAAATAAATAAAATCTTAAAAAAAATAATACCATGAAATCTCAGCACTCGTATCTTAAAGTAACCCATCTGACCTTTGTTGGCCACATGATACCAAACATTGTCCACCTATAAAAAGTTTACATAATACACAGAACAGATGCTGCCTTAGGCATTCCTCCTGACCTTGGACAAAACACTCGGACTCCAGATATGATTCCTATCATTGCAGTCTGACCCAGACATGGAGTTTTGGCCCTGGAATGATGACAAAAGATTCAAACATTTTGTGAATATAAGCATGATCTCTTACAAGCTTTTTCTCATACAAGCTTTTTCAGCCTACCCACAAAGGTTACAGGTGCTGCCTCAGAGAATAACAGCCTTTTATCAATAAAAGAGCAACAAATATTGGAGATTGCTTCTAAATTCTGTTTTGAGATAGGATGGGAATCAGGAGAGAATAGTGTCAATGAGAAGAATAAATGACCATTTCAAGAGGGAAGTAGTCACATATGTCAGATGCACAACATGGTCCATTTGTATTGAAAAAGAAAAAACATAAAACGTCATTTTCCAAAACATCATGCTGTGATGCCCCTGTCAGTGTGCATAGCATTTCTTTCTGAATTTCTAGCAACCAGAGGAATGCCTGGCATGACATAGATAAGTAGTGAGGACACACAGCAGTCAGTCGGAGTCCCGGCAGTGATGGGATTCTGGCATTCACTCTCTGTGCTTTGTCTGGAATGTGGATTTGGAAAGCATATCTATGATCACATTAAACAGATCATTCTTTCAGAGGAATCTTTCCTTACATCCTCCAGTTCAAACTGGCCTCCATGTTCAGGTATCTCTGTCTTTTTCTTCTATTCTTTGGACATGATCCTCTGATTACTTCCTACCTTTTTCAGGTTAGGTAGGGTAATGACCAAGAGTCCTTATTTACTCTAAAAGCCTAAAGGAGGAGTGTTGGAAGCTAAAGTTAGATTTTTTATCATTATATTGAATAAAAAATATTTCTGTTGGCCAGAATAGTCCAGGTTTTTGCTTGTCTACTGGTATCATTATTTAATGACACCTACATGCAACCTGCTTTGGACAATAAATTGGAGGATCTCACTCTTGACCCGGTAGTTCTGCTAATGGTCCCATCTGGACACCAGCAGGGGGCAGAAGAAGCCCATTGAATTTTCACCTCCTTAAGGGTGCATAAGCGGTTTTTCTTTACAGCTGGTGAGGCCAAGCAGTTCAGAGTCTTGGTACACCTGGAGAGATAAGAACCTTCTATAAAACTAGCACAAAAATTTGGTGTTCAGGTGTTCTCAGCATGTTAGCATTGGTGTCAACTTTTCCACCACAAACCCAGCATGGGTTTAAAACCCCAGATTATAGGAATGGTGACTATTATTAATTTTGTAAATGCTCTCATTATTAAGTATTACTTGTGTATCTATTCTTACTATGTATTTTGCTTATTAGTTTACATAAGATGACTATAAATAATAATCCCACCATGACTGAAATATTGAAAAATGATTGTGCATAATTTAGAACCATGATAAAAAGTTCTATTACACGGTACATCTGTTTAACTGTAGTCATGTGGGTGTCTGAGAAGGTTCCATTAGGATTTGTATTGTTGTATTGTTCTATGGCCTAGAGGATCTCCATCAAGGAAATGTATCTCTTTTAATACTTTTTCTACATTTCAGACAAAGTCAGACAACTGATAAAATCCAGACAGAATAAGATGTTAAACCCTGAGTAAAAGATTTAAACTAAGCAGGAAAGTGCAAATGGGAAGCAAATCTAACTTAAATGATATAAGAGTAAGGAGCTAAAGTTTTGAGGATAAATACTTGAAGTGTTACACATATTTTAAACTGTGTCCTGGAAGTTACAGGATAGACTAAAAGGATCTAATTTAGTCCCCTCCTTTTCAAGATGAAGAAACTTGCAGGGTCCTTCTAGGAAATGCAGGACAGGAATACACACTGCTAGGCTCCTGCTAGTTCTCCAGGGTATTTGGATGCCTTCAGTGTGGCCACCAGAATCTCCCTCTTCCTTACTGCTCTTGTTCTCTCATCTTCACTTATGGAGAAGAACAGCTTGGTCAGCAATATATATATATATATATATATATATATATATATATATATATACTGCCATATTAAATCAGCGGGACCTACAAAACCAGTATTATACAGATTTTATATATAGGTATTATACAGATTTATAGTTAGATCTAAAATTAAGATTTATTAATGGTAATATATATTACCATGATCATCATAACCTGCCCACTAATTTACCTTCATGTAACCACCAGTTTGTTCTCTATAATTAACAATCTAGTTTCTTTTTCATTTTTGTTTATATTTTCTTCTTTGTTTGTTTTGTATCTTAAATTTCACACGTGAGTGAAACCATATAGTATTTTTCTTTCACTGACTGACTTATTTCTTTTAACATTATACCCTCAGGATCCATCATAGTTTTTGCAAATAGTAAGAGTTCAAACTTTTTTTTTTCTTAAAGGTTTTATTTATTTATTTATTTGAGAGAAAGAACTGGTAGAGTGAGCAAGCATTATTGGGGAGACAGAGGGAGAGAGAGAAACAGGCTCCTGCTTAGCAGGGAACATAATGTGGAGCTTGATCCCAGGACCTTAAGATCATGATCTGAGCTAGAAGGAGATGTATACTCAACTGAGCCACCCAGGTGCTCCAAGATTTCATTCTTCTTTATGGCTTAGTAATATTCCATTATATGTATGTATATGTGTATATATATATCATATACATGATATATATATATAAGAATATGTGAGATATATACCATATATATATATAAGAATATGTGAGATATATACCATATATATATATATATATATATATATATATATATATAAGAATATGTGAGATATTGTGAGATATATCTATTTATTTATTTATATCTATTTATCTATTTATGGATACTTGGGTTGCTTCCATAGCTTGACTATTGTAAATATGCTGTGTTAAACATAGAGGTACCTGTATCTTTTTGAATAAGTGTTTTCAAATTCACTGGGTAAATAACAATTTGTGGAATTATTGGATCATATGGCATTCCTATTTTTAATTTTTTGAGGAATCTCCAACTGTTTTCCACAGTGGCTGTGCCAGTCTGCATTTCCACCAACAGCGCATGATGGTTCCTATTTCTCCACAGCCTCTTTAATATTTGTCTCTTGTGCTTTCAGTGTTAGCTATTCTTACTGGTGAGGTAATAATCTCACTCTGGATTTGATTTGTATTTCCCTGATGGTAAGTGATGATGAACATCTTTTCATGTGTCTGTTGGCCAATTGTATATCTTCCTTGGAGAAATGTCTGTCCATTTTATTATTATTATTATTGGGGGTTTTTGGTGTTGAGTTGTGTTAGTTTTTTCTATATTTTCGATATAAACCCTTTATCAGATATGTCATTTGCAAATATCTTCTCCCATTCCATAGGTTGTTTTTAGTTTTGTTGATTGTTTCCTTTGCTGGACAGAAGCTTTTTATTTTGATGTAGTCAATAGTTTCTTTTTGTTTCTATTTCCCTTGCTTGAGGAGACATTTCTAGAAAACTTTTGTTATGCTTGATGTTAGAGAAATTACTGCCTGTGATCTTCTTTTTTTATGGCTTCAGGTCTCACGTTTAAGTCCTTAATCCACTTTAAGATTATTTTTGTGTATGGTGTAAGAAAGTGATCCTTTTTCATCCTTTTGCATACAGATGTCCAGTTTCTCCAATGCCTTTTATTGGAGAGACTGTCTTTTTCCCATTGCATATTCTAATCTCCTTTGTTGAAGATTAATTGAACATATAATCATGGGTTTATGTCTGAGCTTTCTATTCTGTTCCATTGATCTATGTGTTTATTTTTGTGCCAGTAACATACTGATTCAATTACTATGGCTTTGTAGTATATCTTGAAATCTGAGGTTGTTAGACATCTAGTGTTGTTCTTCTTTTTCAAGATTGCTTTAGCTATTTGGGATCTTCTGTAGTTCTATGCAAATTTTATGATTATTTGTTCTAGTTCTGTGAAAAAATGCTGGGTTTTTGTTTGTTTGTTTGTTTGTTTTAACAGGGATTTCAGTAAATGTGTAGATTGCTTTGGGTAGTTTGGCGATTTTAACAATATATTTTTTTTAATCCATAAGCATGAAATGTCTTTCCACTTGTGATCTCTTCTTACTTCTACTTTTTTTTTTTTTTTTTGAGGGCAAAGATCTCTTATTTTTTACCTCTAAGACCTAAGACAGAGGTTTATATTTAACAGATAGGAAGTCTATAACTGCTTGCTGAAAAAAAAAAAAAAAACAAATAAAAAAATAAGTCAAACAGAGAAAGACAATTGTCATATGGTTTCACTCATATGTGGAAAATAAGGAATAACACAGAGGAGCACAGGAGAAGGGAGGGCAAACTGAACGGGAAGAAATCAGAGAAGGAGACAAATCTTGAGTGACTCTGGACTCAGGGAAATAAACCGAGGATTGGAGAAGGGAGGGAGGGTGGGGGAATGGGGTAACCGGGTGATGAGTGTTAAGGAGAGCATGTGTTGTGATGAGCACTGGGTGTTATATGCAGCTAATGAGTCTTTGAACACTACATCAAAAACTTAAAAACAAACAAACAAAACAAAACTAATGATATACTTGTGTTGGCTAATTGAACATGATAATAATAATAAAAACTAAATCAAAAAAAGAATTGTGAGTCACCAAATTACTTCTGTGATGCACATACAGGAACAATTAAGGACTCACAGTTTGGTGTGTAATTGTGTGTTTTCCAAGGTTGATCTGATATGAGAAAAACAGAATAAAGAGAAGATAGAGAAGAGATGGGGCAATATAATACCAACGTACTAGCAGGCCAGATGAAGCTACTAGCAATTCTTTTAATTATCTTTAGCAAAGAAAGAAGTAGTCATTCTTTATCTGAGAACACTTAGGAAAGAATCCTATCAAACCCTGCTTTTTCACCAACCTCAGTTGACTGATTGTTTCTTTGTTGTTTCCAGAATAGTCCTTGGCTTCCAAAGCCCCTTTGGTGGATGTCTCTTTTGCCTCCTTACACACTGAGTTATAGCTGGATACATGGTTCTGTGTAGTCTTCAAGAGAATAGGTAGTTCATCTGATGTCCAAAGTCTGAAGATGATAAACAAGATCTTTAGGTGTGTGTCATTTCAAAATTTGAGAAGTTATGAGAGGCCCAAGAATCCACAGGAAAATGTTTCTGGACACTCAGGAGGGTGCAGACGTCTTTTTGATTATTTCAGTAGCATTGCTTCTATGTTCTTACTTCTATTACTATGGCAATACTCAGCAACAGTAAAATATAAAGGAGACCATCAGATGAACTATCCATCTGCCAATTGACTTGCATTTTTATATTGATTAATGATGTCTCTATTTGTTTCTGTTTTGCTTTATTTCAATGGTATTTTTTTAAACCCCTTCATATTCAATTATTTTTCACTTCTGATTTGATTTACCAGTTCTCAAAACTTTGACATACAAATGACAAATGTTTCCCTACCTTGTTGATTCCAGATGCATGTAACAATCCAACTTTCATCTGGACCTGAATCCTGTTAATATTGCTGCCTTGATACTATTCAGATCCCTAAAAATAAGGCTCAAAAACTCTTTAGTGTTCCATATTTCTCTCTCAGCCTAAGACCTTTGGTATTTAGGAAGAGACATTAAATGAGTCAACTCACTCTTTGTGAATTATCACCTGGCATGAATTTTTGTGAAAAATAAAAATAGGGAAGTCATATTTTATAACTCTTCTGTGTCAGGTGGTGCCTGATCATGTCTGGTCTTTCATATTCCATGGTAGATCTCCCATGTTCCCACTGACAAGATATCCAGAATTGAAAGGGCCCACTACTGAGTCTCCATCCCTGTTTGCTAGGTATACCTAGAAGCAGTCCTGGGCAAAGCCACTGTCATTTGCATTGTCCACACAGACTCATCTTTGAGCCAGTCAACTTTCATGTGCTACTTTTTGGTTAAGCTGGCAGGAACTGACTGGGGTCTTTGTTGATCACAGTATTACCCAACAACTGAGACAGCTATGGCTTAATTTTGTAAGCATAATTGGTGTGTGCTCGTGTTTTCCACCTCCATGTTGTCCATATTCTGCTTTCATGGAGTCAGTCATGCCTTTTTCTATGGTATCTGATTGTTTTGTGGCCATCCCTAACCTTCTGAGATACCTCTCAGTGCTCCTCAACAACCAGGTAGTGAAAATTGGAGTGTTTGGTGGATTCCTAGGGCATTCTTCACATTCCTCATGGCTTGCATCTCTTTGGTTTTTCCTACTGCCCTGATAATATCCTTTCTCACTCTTACTGTCAAACCAGGATATGATCCAACTTCCCTGCTGTGTCTCATGGATCAACAGCCTCTAGGCTTTGTTGGTCATCTTCCTTTACATGGGCCCAGAATTCCTTTTAATAGTGCTTTCTTGTATTCTGATTCTCAGGTCTGCAATGGCCGTCGCCTCCTACAGGGAGCCACTCAAAGCTCTCCCACCAGTGTGTGTCTCACATTCTGACAACCCTGATACTTTATATCCCTGTGCTAGGCCCTTCCATTATTCACAAGTTTGCAAAGCATTCCTTCTTCTTCATCCATATCATCACAGGAAGGTGTCCATCTTCTTCCTACCACTGATGAACCCCATCATTTATGGCATCAAGACTGACTGGATCCACTGAACCATTATCAAAGTGTTCTATCTGAAATAGATAGAAATCTTGTGTGTTCTCAGCCAGTTAATTCCCCATCAGCTGGATTAGTTGTGACAAAAATCTCAGTTCTTGTTCATTTCTAATGTCTAACCCCTCACATGTATCTGAATAACCCCTTTCTCTTTTAGTTGTAAGAACATAGTAAATGTATTCATTTAATAGCACCCAGAGACAAACAACCAGAAAATAAAAATCAGTTCTAGAAAAGAAATCAGTAACTTTGTAAAAGCAAGTTGCAGATGGAAGAATAATTTGGGAACAACTCTGGCTCTTACCCATTTTATGAATGTGAATACCTGAGATTGCTCTGTACTGTTTGAAGACTGTCAAAGTGAGAGACTACTTTCCATGAGGCTACATGACTTTCAAACAAGAATAGTAATCTCTAAGAATGACATACACAGGCTGTGTAGTCTGTCCCTCTCTTTCATCCTTCTCTACCTCATGCTAATGTTAGTAGTGAAATAGAACAACAGCCAGATAGTACTGAATTTTGCCAGAGGTGGGCATTTACCTCTTGGAGACACTATTCATCTGACCAAATAGCTCTAAAGTGGTGCTTATTGATTTGTCAATTAATAATGTCTACTGACCCTTTCCCAATATTGATGTTACATATTTTATATTGTGGATAATTAAAAGAAGCAAAAGCAGGAAGGGAACACTTGAGAATTTGGATGGTAAGAGGCAAAATCTAGCAATAAAAGTGAAAACTAGAGTTACATATCTGATGGAGTTAGTTTCTATAATAAATCCATCTTTAGCTTAAATAATTTTGCACAATTCTGCTTAAAAGGAGTTCTTTTCTAATAGAATCCTCACCAAATTATAGAATCCGGGCCTTTTAATATTATTAGGGTTTCCCATCCATCTTCAGGTCCTTCATTGACCTACCGGACCATCCTTATTCCTGCCTGCCCACTCCCCCACATCATTCTGATTCCCAGAAGCCATGTGTAGCCTGTTTTCTTTTAGATGCTTACATGACCCTTCTTTCCACTTTATTTTTATGTCTCCATTTATCAACACCAATCCTACTGTATCCAGATCTGCAAGACCTTTGCTCTTCTATGGTTTCTCTGCATATAAAGTCCTAACACTCAGGTCAATATCAAATGTGAAGGTCCCTTCAGCAGATAACCAAAGCTGTCACCAAGGCACACTTCTGGCTCCCCTCTGATCCTGAAGGCTTAGAAAATTCTCATTTATGTATTTATAAGGACACCTTGTGTGCATTTCCATTCTGAGTTTAGATGAAGATTCTATATTAATTTAATTAATCAATTAATTTATTTACTAGTGGCAGTATTTTCATGGTCTTTCTAACTATATTCAGAACTAGAATGTTTGAGGGGACAAAGACCACTTCAAGGTCATTTTATCTCCAGCATCTAGCATCCACATAAGTGGCCTTTGACTGAAGTAATGAAATCAGGGTATGTTGCTGTTGGCAACACTGTACTAGTAATAAGAAAGACAGAGTAGACATCAGAGGCATCAAAAAGAGGTGGAGGTGGGAGCAGGCCTCCAATCACTTCCTGGCTATACATGCTAAAGCATTTTCAGAAGAAGAGGATGCCATTTGGTGTAAACTCATGATGAGATTGCAAGACAGCAGTGAATATCAAGCTGCCAAAAGTTCCTTTTCACATTTGCCTTAGTCATATATAACAAAATATTACCAGTTACTTCAATGCAGACCATGAAAGGCACTAAGGAAGAGCCTCTGAAACTCCCTCTCCTGCTATGTGAGAACTTCATGTTGGTCTCAACTGTAAGAGGATGGAGGGAACCAAGATAAGGGTGATGGGGAGGATGAGTAAGGGGACAGCAAAACTTGTAGGAAAATCAGAGAGCAACAGTGGTGTCTTCAGGCAGAAGAGCTTAGTGGATTGAGGGTTATGAGGTTCTGGACAACTGGGGAGAAGAAGGACATATAAAAGCAAAGCTAAATAGAGATTTGATTTAAATAAATGATAGGAAAAATCTAGACCCTAAATCAAGCGTCATCCTGAATCCTTTTCTAAGGGAAAGTCAAAATTGTCTGCAGGGTCTGTTTCCCACATGTTTGACTATTTAAACCTCTCCTTTCATGGAGTCCAAAATATAGATATAATTTCCCAAGATCTGAACTAGCCCCTCATTTCTTTATGTCTTAAACTCATTGCCCTCCCATGTCCTGAACAATTCCAGTGAGAGACACAGGGATAATTTAAATAAACCATTGCAATGGAAAGAAATATTCTTTATTAGGCAAGAGCCAGGTGCTCAAAGCACTTTACAATTTCCCCAAGTTCAGGTGTTGGGTTCTGGGGACCAAGGGACTATTCCTGAAAAACAGGAAAGGGAGCTTAGTGATATTTGTGGGCCAGGGCATTGGCCACACCAGCCAGCACCTTCTGAAAGACAGCCTGCACCTGTGGGGTGAATTCCTTGCCAAAGTGGCGGGCCAGCACACACACCAGTACGTTGCCCAGGAGCTGTGGGGAGGAGACAAGAGACATGAGCCTGGTTATCCAATAAACTCAGCTGAGATTCAGCATTTTCCAGCCCCATCCGTAACCCCAAGCTGTGCCCCCTAGAATATAAGCAGAAAGAGCTGGATCTCGGATGTTATTCTCTATGTGACTTCAACCATATTAGCCTGATTTTACATATAGAAATGTTTCTCGCCTTCTGCCTTAATGCCAAGCTTAAATTATTACAGTTATTCTTTCCACCTAGGCAAAGGAGCAATCAGATTTTATCCTCCTTATTTTCAAAGGAAGAGACAATGGAAAAGGTATTAGAAAAAATGATTTGGAATGGATTGAAAGCACTTTGTAAATGAACACTCGAAAGTTTAATCAGAACAAAAACAAAAAAACACAGTCCTGAAGACTCCATACTAATGCTATTAGAATACCTCCTTCCACTCTAAACAGCACCTAATGCCCATACTCTTTCTGAATACCATCAGCTTGACCGTAAAAAGGAAGAAGGAGAATACTGAGGATCCGCAGACTCACCTTGAAGTTCTCAGGATCCACATGCAGCTTGTCACAGTGCAGCTCACTAAGCTTAGCAAAGGCACCCTTGAGGTTGTCCAGATTCTTCAGGCCATTAATAAGGGAGTTCACTACCTTCTTGCCATGGGCCTTCACCTTGCGGTTGCTCATAATAGCATCAGGAGAGGACAGGTCCCCAAAGGAGTCAAAGAACCTCTGAGTCCAGGGGTAGACAACCAGCAGCCTGAGGGGTGACAACAGCACAGAGGGCAGAGGAGTCAGAGCCTGTCAGAAACCCAGGGGACTGAGCCCTTTCCGCCAGCCCAGCTTCCATTCATCAGCCTGCTTTGCCACCTGGAGACCAACCTGCCCAGGGCCTCACCACCAACAACATCCACCTTCACCTTGCCCTGAAGGCTGGAAACAGCAGCCTTCTCCTCAGCACTCAGATGCACCATGGTGTCTGTTTGTGATTACTAGGGAACATGGCTGTGTCAAAAACAAGTGGAAGCAGTAGCTGGCCCTGCTCTTCCATTTGCGCCCAGCCCTGATCTTGCCCTCCCTGTGGCTGCGAGATTGGCCCATGACTGGGTGTGGTTCTGCGACTGCCATTCCTCTTCTTGGCAGTTCTGACACTGGCTTATGAGTCTGAATTCAGACCTGCTGTCCTCTCTCTAGGTCCCTAAGTCCCATCAGCAATACAAATTGCTAAAAAAAAAAAAAAATCATTCTCCTTGGCAACAATATTCTTACAATTTTGAAAATCACAACCTAGTAATCTAACAGAGGGTGTCTCTTCAATTTTCTCATGAATG
The DNA here is from genome assembly GCF_964662115.1 of Mustela nivalis. Taxonomy (NCBI): domain Eukaryota; kingdom Metazoa; phylum Chordata; class Mammalia; order Carnivora; family Mustelidae; genus Mustela; species Mustela nivalis. The sequence goes on from NC_139028.1 coordinate 66,927,916, forward strand.
GCAAAGAGACATTTTTCTCAAGTTTAATTTGAAACTGTACATCCTAGAATCAGAGTCTTGGCTTCAGTCTGGGAGCCTTTACAAATATACATGGCCTTAGTTCATAAGACCAAATGTCCAATGGGCTCCAAACAGAAAGCAAATGTCTGGTCAGTGTTTCCTTTCCTCTTTGTGTACTGGAGCATCAATCAAAAGGACTTCTCTCCGATGGTCCCTGGCTCAGATTGTCCTCTAGTTCCAGTAGTTCCAAGAGAGATTAATCACTCATTTATTCATTCATTCACACACCAACCACTTCAGTTAGTAAATATTCATCTCCTGCTTATGAAGGAAAGTCACAAGGCATGGTAGTCCTGTTGGACAGTGAAATAGGCAGCAGAGTTTTTACAGCATAGGGTATGAGTGTGAGGGTTAAGAAGAAATGTGAAAAATTAGAAGAGGGGAAGGGTTTGGAAAGATTTTCTTGGACAATTTTGGAAAGTGCATTCAGGCCAGGGTGCAAGGGGTCACAGGTGACAGGTAAGCGTGTAGCTTGTCTGGAATGGGAAGGTGGGGGCAGGCATTATTTATGGACGAGTCTGGGGCAAGTAAAAGAGGGAGGATAATCCTCAGAGCAGGCACACTTGATGGAGCAGGCTATTGCTGGCAACACTGCAGGCAAGGGAAGCAGGGGAAAAGGAAACACATCAATGCCTTGACCACTCATTATGTCTCTATTTGAGCACCAGCTTTTTCACTAATTGTAGGAAACAGGTCAAAGCATTAGCCTGAGGGCTGTGCCTGAGGTTGCAAGTCTTCCACAGAGGCCCTTTAATGCCAGTATTCTCTCTATATTTAAAACCTTCTTGACCATGTCTATGCTCTGGAGGGAGAAGTGTCAACAACCGATGATGTGTATGGTGTATGGTCCCCTTCCATTCTAATTTCCCTGGACCTTTTGGAACCAGACAGGAAAACATCCTATCTACAGACCCTCAGGGATGTGCAATATACCCAGACAAATAATAACATAAAATAAAATAAGTGAAATGCATCAGAAAGATGAGCTGAAGGTTCTTTATTAGGCAGAAACCCAACCCTTGATGGTGGACTTTATTTCCCCCAGTTCAGAAGACAGAATTTAGGGAAACAGGGTCTTCCAGTGGTCACCAGGAAATAGGCCAGGGTCTCAGTGGTACTTGTGAGCCAGGGCAGTGGCCACACCGGCCACCACCTTCTGATAGGCAGCCTGCACCTGAGGGGTGAATTCCTTGCCGAAGTGGTGAGCCAGCACGCACACCAGCACGTTGCCCAGGAGCTGTGGGGAAGGCAGACATAGATACAGATACATGATTAAGAGAGAAATCAAGCCGGGCTTCTGAGAAACTGAGCCAACCATCATTTTTTTTCTGCCCACACTCCACACTCCAGCCCAAACTGATCTTCAGGTTATCGCCGTCAGCATAAATGTGTGTGTGTGTGTGTGTGTGTGTGTGTGTGTGTGTGTGTGTGTGTGTAGTATATTTTTATTTTTATTGTCCATATACTTAATTATTAATTGATTAATTAGTATGGTGCTGGGATGTCTTTTAGAAACTACTCATGCCCTACTTCTCTACTTCTGGCCCATCATCCTCAGACATTTCCTTTCCTTCCCTTTCCATTGAATCTTGACTCTCTAAAAATGCACTTTTTCTTTTTTGTTTTTTAAATTCAATTAACCAACATATAATACATCATTCATTTTTTATATAATTTCAGTGACGCATTATTTGCTTATAACACCCTATGCTCATCACATCACATGCCCAATTACTCTTTAATTTTGAGATGATTTGTGGCCTCTACTTGGAGGAGCCCTGCCAGTCCCCATATGGAGAGACAGACAGCATTTTCCAAGCATAGAAGGAGAAGATGAGAGCTAGTGTGCGTAACGTGGGTATTGAGTAGGGAAACAAGTTAAGGGGAATAGAGAAGGGCAACAGATGAGTAATTAAGTGAAGAGCTTGATGCAATGAAAGTTTGGGACAAAGGAAACAATATGGAATACTGAAAGAAAACATACGACATTATGTAAATTTTGACAAGCATTCCATGATGATACCTACTCCAGGAAGGTGGGGGGAGAAGAGGTAGGCAAAAGAAGCAGAGTGAAAGACTAGAAAGAGCCAAGGAAGAAAACAGAGCATATCCTGGACTCACCTTGAAGTTCTCAGGATCCACGTGCAGTTTGTCGCAGTGCAGCTCACTGAGCTTAGCGAAGGTGCTCTTGAGGTTGTCCAGATTCTTCAGGCCCTCGCTAAAGGAGTTCAGCACCTTCTTGCCATGGGCCTTGACCTTGGGGTTGCTCATAACAGCATCAGGAGAGGACAGGTCCCCAAAGGAGTCAAAGAACCTCTGAGTCCAGGGGTAGACAACCAGCAGCCTGAAGGGTGACAACAGCACAGAGGGCAGAGGAGTCAGAGCCTGTCAGAAACCCAGGGGACTGAGCCCTTTCCGCCAGCCCAGCTTCCATTCACTCTCTGTCAGCCTGCTTTGCCACCTGGATACCAACCTGCCCAGGGCCTCACCACCAACTTCGTCCACGTTCACCTTGCCCCACAGGGCGGTGACGGCAGCCTTCTCCTCACCAGTCAGATGCACCATGGTGTCTCCTTGTGGTTGCTAGTGAACACGGTTGTGTCAGAAGCAAGTGTAAGGTGCAATTGGCCCTGTTCTTCCTTTTATATTCAGCCCTGATCTTGCCCTCCCTAAAGCAGTGAGATTGGCCCAGGCCTGGGTGTGGTTCTGCAGGGTGAGGCATGAATGGTGAGTGCCATCCCTCTCCTTGGCAATTCCGACACCTGCTTGTGAGTCTGAATTCAGACCCTCTGTCTTCTCTCTAGGGATCTGTAGGTCCCATCTTAATAATAAATTTTCTGCTAAAATCATTCTCTTTGGCAAACATAATCTTACAATTTTGAGAATCACAACCTGGTAATCTCTTAGAGAGTGCTCTTCAGTTTTATTATTTTAAACATTTTTTTAAGATTTTATTTATTTATTTGACAGACAGAGATCACAAATAGGCAGAGAGGCAGGTAGAGAGAGGAGGAAGCTGGCTCCCTGCCAAGCAGACACCCCTTTCCGGGCTTGATCCCAGGACCCTGAGATCATGATTAGCTGAAGGCAGAGACATAACCCACTGAGCCACCCAGGCACCCCCCCAGTTCTAAGTATGTCTTCCTTCTCTTAGTTCGGATTAAATCATCCTAGGAAAAAAAAAAAACCACACACACATTCATTCATTCATTCATTTTTCATTTCTTTATTTAGTCATATAGTCAAACAAATGATGATTTGAAAATTGAATTACATATGAATCAAGAGTGTCCTGTGAAATAACAATTCTATCAGTTTTTTGGATCCACAGATGAAAACATAGAGATCTCTTGACATACTAAAAAATAAAATAACACAAAAATCAATTACAAACCAAAATTATTGGTAACACTGAGGAAAGCAATGCTTTTAATTAACTCGAGACATTTAAAAAAAAAAAAATGGTTTCTTCCTGGAGTGATAGAGAAACTTCTCTGTAACTTGAAATGAGGGGAAGGAAAGTAGAAAGGTACTCTGGCCTTGGCTCAGATTTTTTTTCCCCCTAGACCACTAAGAATGCTATGTATGTAAGAATTTCTTTTATTCAAATTCAACACCTATAATCTCATTTTCTCTACATATTTTTGTTTGCTTCAATCTTTTTTTACTAGCTTATATCCTTCTATCCCTACAGTTTTTCTAATATCCCTCACCTATCTTTCCTGCATGTCATGTGTTTTGAAGACTAACTTCTTAGGCAAAGAAAAACCAGAGAGTTCTGCTCCTTACCAATAAAAGATACCATAAGAAAAGCAAAATAAGTCAAGCAGAGAGAGTCAATTATCATATGGCTTCACTTGCTTGTGGAGCATTAGGAATAACATGGAAGACATTGAGAGATGGAGAGGAGACGTGAGTTGGGGGAAATTGGAGAGGGAGACAAACCATGAGAGACTGTGGCCTCTGAGAAAAAACTGAGGGTTTTGGAGGGGAGAGAGGTGGGGGGTTAGGTGAACCTGGTGGTGGGTACTATGGAGGGCATGTATTGCATGGAACTCTGGGTGTAGTGCATAAAGAATGAATTTTGGAACACTGAAAAAAATTTAATTTAAGAAAGAAAGAAAGAAAGAAAGAAAGAAAGAAAGAAAGAAAGAAAGAAAGAAAGAAAGAAAGAAAGAGCCAAAACAGTAAGCCTTTCTGAGTTCAGCATAGGATCTCAGAGTTCCTGGAGGGCCCTGCTGGTTCTTCTTCCAACTTCCCATCACCTGTACCTCTTGCAGCTTAGCCTGCTCCTGAATTCCCATTTTCTTTCAGCAAGGAAAGGGCCACGCATTTTTTAACTTACAGTGTTCCTCCCACCTTAGAATCTTATTTTGATCCAGGCACCCCGATGTCTAAAATCACCTTGCTTGTCTTTGTTGGCAACAAACATTTAACAGAAATTTTTCATCCTTTTACCTCTAACACTCAGAAACCCCAACTACAAAAACATTTCTAGGTGAACCAGAAGGGAAGGACTTCTCTATTTCTAGTTGTTTGAAATGAACTCCCTGTGTTCCCACTTCCATTGCTCCATTCCCTAAACTACTTTCTCCATCATTGCTAAGTATGTAAGGATTCCTCTCCCTTTTCACTTGTCCCAACCCCCAGCCAGTATTTGTGAACAACCTCTCCTTGATCATTCTCAGATATGTAGGAAAGACTTGGTTCTTGCCTGGCAATCTGAGGGTTAGGTAAGAATTACATGCCCAGTTCTAGCGTTTTCTCTTTGTATTCATTCTTCTCTAAAACCCTTAACTTAAGCAAAGATGTTCTTACTACTGGTCTATTCCTGGGGCAAGATTCCACATGCTAACTTCCAGGAAAAGGGGAACTTCCAGTGTGTTAAATGTTTAAAAATACAGACAGACAGACAGACAGACAGACACACACACACACACACACACATTGAGCTTTGGACTTTGAGTTACATTTTACTAAATTTAAAACTTCATTAGCTTTACCATTGTTTACATCCAGACTGTTGTTCTCAGGACTCTATTTCACAACTCTGATGTCAGAGTTCAGGTATAAGTGTGCAAAGGGAGGTCTTCTAGGGAAGTTTGGGCATGTGTTTTGCAGGAAACTTTGTCATGAGAAATTCTCAGAGCTTTCTAAATAACAGTATTATATAGGCTTATACTTTCCTGTAAAGGCCCCAGCTTTTCCATCTTGACTGAAAGAAACTGGCATCTACTGGGACTTCCCCTACTATTCTCTGTACTCAGAAAGAGATCCCCTATGTTTTCTTGTCTCTTCCTCTTTCAGCCTTCTTTGCCATGAATGACCTGGGGACCAAGCTTTTGCACTGACCACTGCTGCATCCACCTTGCTCCTGGCGTGAGGACAGGAGTTGCTGTTCTCTCTCCCATCATCGTTGCTACTTAGCATGACTGTAGAGGGAGACATACTTCTCCTTTTCTTAACCCATTACCTGGCAGGGACAGTCTTCAAGTCACAATAACACATCAAAGGTCAGACATATCAGATGAAAATAAGAATAAACTGATAAATATTATTATGTTCTGGGCCTCAGTCTCACATCCAGTTCAACATTCAAATATTCTAGAAAGCTTCTTGACCCACTGCCATCTTTACTACTTTAACCTTACTTCTACCCTGTGAAGGGCCTCACAGGATGTGTGCTTTAGGTTGGTCCCAGCCCCAGTGAACACTAAACAGCACACACACATGCATGTGAACATGCCCCCACGTGTGAACATGCACACAGATGTGCATGCACACACATACACACACAACCTAAGTTCCCAAGAAAGTTACATACATAAGGACCTTGTTCCCCTTTTTATCCAGTTTGCCAAATTTTTATACTTTGATGTTTTGAACCAGGACGGACCTGGTGAGTACAATCTAGCCAGGAGATTGATAAAATATGTGCTAATAATTACAGAATGATTAATGTCTCAATCTATAATCACCACACAAATATTTCCTCTATTGGGCTCAGATCACCATTCAGAATTAGATTTTGTTGATACCACTATTTGGGCCAAGGTGTTGATTTATGGTGAGCAAAGGGGCAATTTTTCTCAAGTTAAATTTGAAACTGTACATCCTAGAATCAGAGTCTTGGCTTCAGTCTGGGAGCCTTTACAAATATACAAGGCATTAGTTCATAAGACCAAATGTCCAATGGGCTCCAAACAGAAAGCAAATGTCTGGTCAGTGTTTCCTTTCCTCTTTGTGTACTGGAGCATCAATCAAAAGGACTTCTCTCTGAAGGTCCCTGGCTCAGATTGTCCTCTAGTTCCAGTAGTTCCAAGAGAGAATAATCACTCATTCATTTATTCATTCACTCACCAACCACTTCAGTTAGTAAATATTCATCTCCTGCTTATGAAAGAAAGTCACAAGGCATGGTAGTCCCATTGGACAGTATGAAATAGGCAGCAGAGTTTTTACAGCATAGGGTATGAGTGTGAGGGTTAAGAAGAAATGTGAAAAATGAGAAGAGGGGAAGGGTTTGGAAAGATTTTCTTGGACAATGTTGGAAAGTGCATTCAGGCTAGGGTGCAAGGGGTCACAGGTGACAGGTAAGCGTGTAGCTTGTCTGGAATGGGAAGGTGGGGGCAGGCATTATTTATGGACGAGTCTGGGGCAAGTAAAAGAGGGAGGATAATCCTCAGAGCAGACACACTTGATGGAGCAGGCTATTGCTGGCAACACTGCAGGCAAGGGAAGCAGGGGAAAAGGAAACACATCAATGCCTTGACCACTCATTATGTCTCTATTTGAGCACCAGCTTTTTCACTAATTGTAGGAAACAGGTCAAAGCATTAGCCTGAGGGCTGTGCCTGAGGTTGCAAGTCTTCCACAGAGGCCCTTTAATGCCAGTATTCTCTCTATATTTAAAACCTTCTTGACCATGTCTATGCTCTGGAGGGAGAAGTGTCAACAACCGATGATGTGTATGGTGTATGGTCCCCTTCCATTCTAATTTCCCTGGACCTTTTGGAACCAGACAGGAAAACATCCTATCTACAGACCCTCAGGGATGTGCAATATACCCAGACAAATAATAACATAAAATAAAATAAGTGAAATGCATCAGAAAGATGAGCTGAAGGTTCTTTATTAGGCAGAAACCCAACCCTTGATGGTGGACTTTATTTCCCCCAGTTCAGAAGACAGAATTTAGGGAAACAGGGTCTTCCAGTGGTCACCAGGAAATAGGCCAGGGTCTCAGTGGTACTTGTGAGCCAGGGCAGTGGCCACACCAGCCACCACCTTCTGATAGGCAGCCTGCACCTGAGGGGTGAATTCCTTGCCGAAGTGGTGAGCCAGCACGCACACCAGCACGTTGCCCAGGAGCTGTGGGGAAGGCAGACATAGATACAGATACATGATTAAGAGAGAAATCAAGCCGGGCTTCTGAGAAACTGAGCCAACCATCATTTTTTTTCTGCCCACACTCCACACTCCAGCCCAAACTGATCTTCAGGTTATCGCCATCAGCATAAATGTGTGTGTGTGTGTGTGTGTGTAGTATATTTTTATTTTTATTGTCCATATACTTAATTATTAATTGATTAATTAGTATGGTGCTGGGATGTCTTTTAGAAACTACTCATGCCCTACTTCTCTACTTCTGGCCCATCATCCTCAGACATTTCCTTTCCTTCCCTTTCCATTGAATCTTGACTCTCTAAAAATGCACTTTTTCTTTTTTGTTTTTTAAATTCAATTAACCAACATATAATACATCATTCATTTTTTATATAATTTCAGTGACGCATTATTTGCTTATAACACCCTATGCTCATCACATCACATGCCCAATTACTCTTTAATTTTGAGATGATTTGTGGCCTCTACTTGGAGGAGCCCTGCCAGTCCCCATATGGAGAGACAGACAGCATTTTCCAAGCATAGAAGGAGAAGATGAGAGCTAGTGTGCGTAACGGGGGTATTGAGTAGGGGAAACAAGTTAAGGGGAATAGAGAAGGGCAACAGATGAGTAATTAAGTGAAGAGCTTGATGCAATGAAAGTTTGGGACAAAGGAAACAATATGGAATACTGAAAGAAAACATACGACATTATGTAAATTTTGACAAGCATTCCATGATGATACCTACTCCAGGAAGGTCGGGGGAGAAGAGGTAGGCAAAAGAAGCAGAGTGAAAGACTAGAAAGAGCCAAGGAAGAAAACAGAGCATATCCTGGACTCACCTTGAAGTTCTCAGGATCCACGTGCAGTTTGTCGCAGTGCAGCTCACTGAGCTTAGCGAAGGTGCTCTTGAGGTTGTCCAGATTCTTCAGGCCCTCGCTAAAGGAGTTCAGCACCTTCTTGCCATGGGCCTTGACCTTGGGGTTGCTCATAACAGCATCAGGAGAGGACAGGTCCCCAAAGGAGTCAAAGAACCTCTGAGTCCAGGGGTAGACAACCAGCAGCCTGAAGGGTGACAACAGCACAGAGGGCAGAGGAGTCAGAGCCTGTCAGAAACCCAGGGGACTGAGCCCTTTCCGCCAGCCCAGCTTCCATTCACTCTCTGTCAGCCTGCTTTGCCACCTGGATACCAACCTGCCCAGGGCCTCACCACCAACTTCATCCACGTTCACCTTGCCCCACAGGGCGGTGACGGCAGCCTTCTCCTCACCAGTCAGATGCACCATGGTGTCTCCTTGTGGTTGCTAGTGAACACGGTTGTGTCAGAAGCAAGTGTTAGGAGCAACTGGCCCTGTTCATCCTTTTATATCTAGCCCTGATCTGCCCTCCCTGCTGCTGTGAGCAGATTGGCCCAGGACGGAGCAGAATCTTATTGGTTTGTGAGAATGTAGGTTACATCCTCATTCCTCAGTTCCCGTTAGTTGCCCTGAGGGTGGCGTTCTAGGTATCCTGTCTTGACTCAGAATCCCTGTTTTCTCTCCCCAGTTCATCCCCCTTCAGCAGTGACTTCCATAAGTATACTACCACTCTCATTCATGTGCAAATGCTATAGTCTGATATAGTGGAATGTGTCTCAGCATTTAACTCATCTAGTTCTTCCACTTCATAGATAAGAAAACTAAGGCCTAGAGAACAGTAATGTTATCAATTTTACTCTATGTGGGTCTTCACTTTGTCTCTAGAGATATTTGTAAGTGGTTGGAATGAATAAATGTTTTGCCATACTTTAACTTGTTTTTTTTTTTTCCTTCTTTGGATAAATGCTTCTAGTAACAAAACTTTTTCTTCTCATTCCTTCACTGAAATAAATGTCCATTGATAGAATGAAAAATTATTGCATGTTTTTCTCTACCATCCACTGAAATAGATCGGGGAAGCGTGGATTTAATGGAAAAAATGTAATGAGGGAGAAAGAAAAAAGTATCAGAAACCTATAACATGATTATTTAAAACTGTGATATGACCAAAGAAAGAATGCAGAGGATTTGCAATGAAGCTTTATCATTTTCAACCAGGCTAAGTCTGACAGGGTTTCTGGGAAAATGTAGGTGCAGAAATTTCCAACTGTGTCATCAGGAAAAAAAGTAGAGTTAGACCTAGAAGTGAAGATTCAAAGGGAATTTTTGTCTTTTCTGAATTCAAGACAGTATTAATCGACCTACAGATACATGCTGTCTAGCACAGCTAGATGGAAGGAGGGAGGTAGAAAGGGTGGGAGGTGGAGAGGGAGGGGCTCACCAACAGAAAGTAAGAGAATGAAATGGGATGGAAGTGAGAAGGCAAAAAAAAATATAAAGAAGAGGAGGGGAAAGATAAGCAATTTCAAAATTTATGAGGATATAGACCAAGAAAACACTCAGGCTTTGCTGGTGACTGTGTAAAATGGTATAACTGCTTTAGAAAATATTTGGTAGTAGCTACTAAAGCAGAATATAGCCAAAACCAATAAACTAGCGATTATTCTTCTAGAAATTCAGAAATGCATGCTTGTGTGAGTCCAAAGACTATAACAACAGTATGCACGAGGATCCCAAGCTTCTAGCAACTTAAATGGTCTTCATTCAGTGGAACAGATAAATTATGATATAGAAAAAGAATGAAATATTACACAATGAAAAGAATCAACTACTGCTTCACTTACAGAAATACAGATGAATTGTACAACATAACATCAGTTAAATTAATTACAGGGGTTCCTGGATGGCTCAGTCAGTTAAGTGTTCAACTCTTGGTTTTCGCTCAGCTCATGATGTAAGATCAAGCCCCATGGTGGGCTCTGTGCTGAGCATGGAGCCTGCTTGGGATTCTCTCTCTACCTCTCACCAGCCCCCCTCCTGCTGCTCGCCAATCTGCAGGCACAGGCACTCTCTCTCACTCTCTCTTTAAACAACAACAACAACAGCAACAAGTAACCAGAGTCAATGATTCAGTTATATGATTTATATGCAAAAATCAGGAAATGTAACTGTAATTCAGCTCAAATGGAAGAGTGTTCTATGATAGAAAGGTGCAGAGGAGCCATGAATAATCTTAAAACTGTTATACGTTATCTGTCTTTAACCTGAAAGCCAAGAAAAACTATAGAAAACTGCAAGGATGTGGGTGACATGATTTGATTTGTATTTTTTTAAAAATTATTATGGCTTCCATATATTAATAGATTTAAGGGGTAAGATAAATGGGAGACAAATAAGATGATATTATAATCGGGGTGGGATGGTAAAAAACCATTTCTATTTTCAGGCTCAAGCAATGGATGATGCGTTATTCTCTAGCTGGGAAATTGATTAGCAGGGATAGATTAGGAAACAGCTGGAGGTTTCTTAGACATACTGTATTTGATGCACTCTTGAGCAATCAGATATGGATATCACATAGTTAGAAATATGGGTCTTGAACTCATAAAGAATACAGTCAGGTCTAGAATACACAGTGGAACAGAGCACAGAAGAACAGATCAGAGTATATTGTATAAACTGCTACCACTACCTCTCAATAATGACAGACAAAGCACTTTACAGTGATCTCCTTAAAGCCTTGGAACATACTTGTGAGGTAGGGATTTTTATTGCATTTTACAAACAGGAAATTCATTCTGGAAAATGTTAGCCAAACTTCTCAAGGTGATGGGGGCTGGTATCATCTTTCACTGCTAATCCCAAGGCCCTGACTTTTCATTTCTATGCCAGGGACTCAGGTGCAGACTTTGAAGTGATGGCCACAAAAGTGGATGTGCATAGTTGCCAGCTCCACACAAGAGACCTCTAGGTGTTTTCTGTTCTGAGAATAGACTTTTCCTCTTCTCATTCATGAGACAGGGATCCCAGCTTTCATCAGTGACCTCACCACTCTCTACTGCACTCAGTTCCAAGTCCAGTGGTATCTTGGTCACAATGGCCCTTTATTTGAGTTGTTCTTAGTATCAGTGCTTCTGTGAAGTTTAGTCCTTTGACCTCATTACAATATCAGTACATTCCTGTGGCTAGATGCAAGCTAGATCCTGCCTTGTCAGTTCTACATCCACATGTGGATCAGTTCCCCTAAAATTCGCTATGTTACTCTTGTGTGCAAGAAATTTCACTGGTACTTTGCTTATAATAGCTTCTTTTCCTGCTTTTCTGGGCAGTGGTGTCCCTAATTCTATACCACTGTACCGCTTTTTTTTTTTTTAAGGTTTTATTTATATGTCAGAGAGAGAGAGCATAATCAGTGGAGGGGCAGGTTTCCTGATGAGCAAGAAGCCAATGCAGGACTGGATGCCAGGACCCTGGTATCCTGACCTGAGCTGAAGGCAGGTACTTGACAGACTGATCCACCCAGGCATCCCCACTGCATGGCTTTTAAGGGCGTAATTTCTCTTCTGTCACTTTGACCCAGCATACTAATTCCTAAATTTGTCATTTTCCCACATAAATGACCTTTTATCTCCACCAAAGGTTTAATGGAATTGGAAATATGTTCCAGGTCACAGGGCTAGCAGATAAGGTACAGATTCAAAGCAAGGCAGTTAGTTCCTATGCTTTAGGGTTTGTTCCTCCATTAATACCACTGAAGACACTATGGAAAGTTTAGAGCCTAGTTCTTACCTGGGTCTCTGGAAAGCTCCCTCACCACTCTCTTACAGCTAGTAAAAATGTGTTTCTTATATTATTTAATATAAGTGAAATACAGCATCAAAAACTCTGAGATTATAAAAGTAGAAGCATAGACAGGTCCCCTACTTGAAGTTCTAATGTGCCCCTACTCACTATATCAACCATCTTCTTGCGTTTCCCAAGAGTACCTCCATGCACTCCCTTGTTCTGAAGACACTACCCAGCTCAAGTCAACTTTCCCTTCCTAGAAGTAACTGCCCCTTGAAACCACTCAAATCTGCAGAATCTTCTATTTCCCCAAATAACCCCCTCCCTAAAGAAGTGCTTTCCTTTGTTGAATCAACATAAAAGGTAAAGACAGAGAGAGAAGACAAAGAAATTCATTACAGAGCACAATTTTTATTTTAGTTTTATCATATAGCAGGTAAGTCTGGAGGCAGGGCACTGTGCCTGTCTTCGAGAGACAGACTCTTGAAACTCAGGCCCTCCAGTAGGCACTGAAGTAGTTGGATTGGCGCTTCAGTGGTACTTGTGGGCAAGAGCATTAGCCACAGCTGTTGTCAGTTTCTGCCAAGCAGCCTGCATCTGGGGGGTAAACTCCTTGCTGAAGTGGGTTGCCAAGACAATCAGTATCATGTTGCCTAGAAGCTGGGGAAAGAGTAGGATAAAAATAAAATAGTGCCTAGTGAACAGAAAGCTTCAAGCTGGCCACATTGATTTCCTTCCTGATAAAAGACTGAGCAACTTTCAAGACCCTGATCCCACAAATGTATACCATGATATGCCGGACATTGGCATCAATATGACTCCCAGCCCTGTACCACCCATCGTGATCTATCTTTCTCTCATTTGCGCTCAACTTCTGAGCCCAAAACATTGCCATGGATGGCTTCTCTTTTCTAGAAACTCTGTCTTTTTTAAAAGTAGGAATAGAGGACTGAAAGGAGCCTTACTATAGATAGTCTTAGTCCCCAGATAATATATTCATTCAAATTGTTTGGACCCTCCCGTGACAAAGAATCTTAAACCATGTATACAAGAGCATTTCATCACTGCTAAAAGGGGCAGGGGACAGAATTGTCCATTGAAAAGATTAATCTTATTTTGTCTTGCTTAGTCCTGGTTCTAAACTCAAGAATCATTTAGAAATGTATTCATCATTTTTAGAGAAAACTTCAGTTACCAAAAGTAAGATATTCTTGCTGGAATTGTATTCTCCCGGCCAAAAACATTTAACTCAATTTTGGCCAGTGTTCTTCACACATGTATTTTTTTCAGAAATGTAAGATGACCAGTGGCCTCTACTGGTCACCATAATTACCCTGCTTGGCCTTACCTATGATCTTTGGAACAACCTAACTACCCAAATCAAGCCTTTCCTTGAAATATAATGTCCCAAAGAAATGCTCTTATGGATCAGACTTATCTACCTGTGTTTTATAACATATCTACACTGTAAATATCTAGGATGAAAGAACAAAGCACGGGCATGCCCAGACCTTACCTTGAAGTTCTCAGGATCCACATGCAGCTTGTCACAGTGCAGCTCACTCAGCTCAGCAAAGGTGTCCTTGAGGTCATCCATATGTTTAACAGCATTTCCAAAGGAGGCCAGCACCTTCTTGCCATGGGCCTTGACCTTGGGGTTGCCCATTATTGCAGACTCAGAGGACAAGTTGCCAAAACTGTCGAAGAACCTCTGGGTCCATGGATAAACAACCAGGAGCCTATGAGATGTTCATAGTCACAAACAAGATGGGAAGTCAGAGTAGGTAAGAAAACTGACCAATACCCCTCCAGGAATACTTTCTGCCTTACTTTCCCCCTCCAGTGCCTACCTTCCCAGCACCTCGCCTCCAACCAACTCCACATTCACCCTGGCCCACAGGCTAACAACAGCAGCCTTCTCCTCAGCAGTAAATAGCGCCATGGTGTCTGGGAGCTTACTGGTGACCAGTAATGTGCCAGAAGTGAGTCTGAGGTGTTACTTCTCTGTGTGCCTTTTATTCCTCATTTCTTGTTTCCAAGCCCTTGCTTCTCCCAATGAAATGAGACCATTGGTCAAGAGTGGGTTGTCACCACCAGGGGTGGGGTTTGGACAAGGGAGGGTCAGCAGGATGGACATCTGGGTCTCTGATAACGTTGGAAGGCTCTATCAGGGGGATTCTGCTGTCCTTTCCCCACCGTCTACTAGGCATCTCCTATCTCAAGCTCCCAACCCCGTTATCCCTTAGGTGACCTTGTGGGCTGACCATGAGGCATGACTAGAATTAAGAGGGGTAAGAATTATAAATCTGTTGGGCATTATGTCAGATGTTTACAAGATATCATTCAGTCATTCATCTTGGATATAAAAGAAGCCACAGCTTTTCCTGGTCACCATTTTTTCTAAAACTTAGATGGGGCTCATACTTTTATAGTTTTTGTAAGAAGAAAAGACTCCAATGTAGCATCAGTTCAGAAACAGGGCAGGTAAAAACTGGTAATTTAGAGAACTAGTATTACACGATTATGGCTGAGTTCTATTAAAATGCATGTACTTGTTTGAGTACCTTTTTTTCCACTCTGACTATATAGCACTGTGTCTGGCCAATACCATGTATTCACTTCTTGTGTCAGAAAATGCACAGTTGAGTATTGGGAAGAACTGTGTTTTCAATGGAGAGAATATTAGGCTCTGTGGCAATAGCAATTGATTAAGGCAGCTGTCTTTGGCATATGCTGGATCCACTGCCTTGTTGTGTTTAACTATTCCTCATATGTAATGAGGCAGAGGTGATCTTCACTGATAGAATTCCACACACTACTTCCCCTGTCACTTAAGGTACTTTGGCATAGTGCATCTCAAACAAGCATTCATTGGTCTAAACAAGGCACACTTCTGAGGAGAGAGGGACTGACTTATTTATCTTTTTTTTTTCTTTCAGAGTTTATTACTCTCACATTTGAGCTCCAGGAAGCTGGTTGATTTGTTTCTCACCAATCTCTCTCTCTCTCACACACACACACACACACACACACACACACACACAAAGAAAGAAAGAAAAGGAAAGGGAAAAAAAACAGTTTAAGAGATAATCTCCCTGCATATTTACAAAGGTACACTAAAATTTAAAGAGTTCAACTCAATAAATTAATGTTGCATTTCTGCTATTAGAAAAGAAATCCTTTGAGATAGTGAAAACTTTTATCAATTCATCTTGGAAAAAAACATTTAAAATGTGGATTGTTCTGCCATTACTATGCTTGGTAGTTTACTGTGGGGCCTCTAAGATGCAGAATTTTTATTATCACAACCTCTGTCATTCATAAAGAGCTAATTGAATTACAGCATTTGGAGAAATGTCTTTGAAAAATATATTTTTAAAGTAGCAGAATGATCAAAAGAATAAAATGGAGAAAAACAAAATAAAACAACAACAACAAAAAATATGGATAAGAATTGCTAAGGTGCCAGAATCTAGTTTAACATGACAGACTTGATGATCAATGAGCTCTCAGACCCAAGCTGTGATGATGCGAACACTTGGTACAGAAATATTAAAAAAGAAAAAAAAAAAACGTGGGGGAGTGCCTGGGTGGCTCAGTGGGTTAAAGCCTCTGCCTTCGGCTCAGGTCATGGTCTCAGGGTCCTGGGATGGAGCCCCGCATCAGGCTCTCTGCTCAGTAGGGAGCCTGCTTCCTCCTCTCTCTCTGCCTGCCTCTCTGCCTACTTGTGATTTCTCTCTGTCAAATAAATAAATAAAATCTTAAAAAAGAAAAGTGTGATTCAATCCCCAAAAGATTTATTCAAGAGAGTAAGTAAATGAAAGGAAAGAAAAGCGAGGAAACTTTGACCACAGCCAGCAATCCCACTTCCTTTCAGCTGTGGGCATGGTCTGAGGGAACGGCTCAGGGTCCATACTCTGACGGCATTGGTGCTCGTCTCCCTTGTGTGTTCACACTGCAACCTCTCAGAGTCAGGGACATTTGCAATTTGAATGTTAGCAAACAGCCTTCCATCTTCCCAGCAAACCAGATAGTGATTGCAACAATTACCTCCACTCCTGCCTTTCTCTCATCTTCTCTAGACAATTACTTTCCAAGACTTTTTGATTCCTCTCCTTCATGGCTGTTCCACACTTTCACTTGACCTCCATGCTCACTGTTCCAACTGTTGTCTGGAGACTTATCACATCAGTGCAAGCTCATCATCATGGTCATCGAACAGTTTAACAGTCATTCATCACATATTTAAAAAACACATATCAGGGCACCTGGGTGGCTCAGTTGGTTAAGTGCCTGTCTGCCTTTGGCTCAGGTCATGATGCCAGCATCCTGGGACTGAGCCATACATCAGGATTCCTGCTCAGCTGGGAGCCTGCTTCTCCCTCTTCTGCTGCCTCTCTTCCCAGGGTCATGCACTCTCTCTCCCTCTCAAAAAGAAAAAAAGGAAAAAAAAAGGTAAAAAAATAAGAAAATGAATATCTACTGAAGCCAATCATGCCATGCATTCTTCTAAAAACTGGGAATCTTGGAAAAACAAACAGCATATATAGTGTTGTCATGCTCACATTCTAGGGGCGAGGGTGACCAACACTAATAATCAAATCGATGAGGAAGAGAATCTCAGACGGGTGTTACATGACAAGAAAAAAAAAAAGCATCTGATGATGTGGTAGCAAGGGACTAGAGGGAAAAAAAATATATAAGGATAGAAGTCCTAAAGGAAGTTACACTTGAAGAGAGACCTCAAAGACAAGATGGAGCCAGGCATAAGTCATTTGATGAAATAAGTTCCCAGAAGCAGGGAAGGGCAGGTGCAAAACTAGAGACTCGAGAGAAAAGGAAAAAGAAAGAAAGAAAAAACAAATCTGACATTTTCTTTAGAGAAAGTCATGACATGGTCCAAGAGAGATGTTTAGGAGAAGAATAGGAGGGAACAGAGTTGGAGAGATTGGCCTGGGGCCTCACTATTTGGGCACATGAAGGTAGAGTGGGTATCTTACACTAAGGCATGGGTAACCAGTAGAGATTTGTAAATGTGGCATCAGCATGATCCCTAATCTACTCAACACCCACAGCCAGGCTAATCTCCTAACTGCCCTGTTCAACACATTACAGCCTTGCTTATAATCCCAAGTTAACCTCCAGCCCTACCAATATTCCTGTGATCTATCTTCCCCAACTGCTCTATGCAATTTCTTTCATTTTCCTTTTGATCTTGTGGAGTTCATCTGCTGCACTGGGATGCCTTCTCAGCCTCTCCTCGTCCATCTTCCCCACCCAAATCCCTCCTCTCTGAGCACTTTATAGGGATGCCCCTTCTCTAAATACTGCAGCAAATCTGCCCTCTGGGACATGGTCTCTCTTGATGGCATGTAAACATTCCTCAGCAGCTCTGACCACTTAAACCATAAAATTCTTCCATAGAGCCCAAGGCTAGTTCTTTGGAGTTCATTTCAAAAAGAGTCATCCCTTGCTTGGATCTCCAACCCCTCCCACCCCTAATCTATCCTCACAAGGTCTTGTGACAAACAAGCAGCTTTTAGAAAATTCTTCCCTCTTATCAGGAGAACAGAATTACAGTCCTTGCCTAGACCTTGCCATTTTAAGACTTGGGTTAATTTTCCTTCGAGAAGCCCCACACTGGTACTCGACCTCCATCCAGATCCTATATCTTCGCTGGATTCTTCACCAAGGCCCATATAATCATCTGGTTTGGAGGACTTCTTGTCCCACGACACCATCCTCTCTCTTGACACCACCCCCCCATGTCTTCAGCTTTAACCTGAAGAGCCCACAAGTGTATGTTCTCTCCAGGTATATGTCCCAGGCACACATGCCTTCCATTGTCCTGTTGTTTTTTATTTTCTTGCCAAAATCTTTACTTCATACAAAAATTGAATGGGGAAATGGTGTAAACACACACACATACACAAACAGTTCAACATATAATTCCTGGGGTTCTCACAAGTATAGAAGCAATGGAAAAGTAGAACTGAAGGCAATTACTGAAGAATTCCTTAGCAGAATATTATTATTACCCTTATTATTGTTGCTACTGCTATTAGTAACACCACTGCCATTGCTATTATTTGAAAATCAAAGCTGTTCCTGGTGACTTGACGCTACCAGATCTCAGTGGGCCAGGGCTTTAGCTGCTCCAGTCACCATCTTTTGCCAGGGAGCCTGCACCTAAGGGGGTGAATTCCTCTCCAAAATGGTCTGGCAAAACATTCAAGAGAATGTTTCCCAGGAGCTGTGGAGGCGGCAAGAGGTAATAGATACCTACAATGAATAGAGTTCCGGGTGGGCCTCCAGGTTCCTGGCTACCCAACTCCCATTCAGAACAACCATGGCCAATGTCAGGTTCCTTCATGTCTGGCATCTTGCTTGGTCACTAAACACAAGTGTGTTCTTCCAAGACTAATATGTGGTCGTGATTTCACTTTTTCTTTCTTCTCACCACCAATAACTTTCCACAGATTTTGTGAGCCCAAAAACAAAACTTCACAGCTTTCTTTCCATGTACACTCTAAGCCCATGTTCTTGTCATTTCCCTCTCAGAGACACTCTGCCCCACTTCAGGATTTATAAGGTGTAAGGTTGAAATGGGTCTCTGGGGACAATTTTGTACAAATATCCAGCCAGTATATGAATAACCTTAGCATTATATTCATGATCCCTAGGTTCCTTCTTTATATAGAGCC
Source organism: Mustela nivalis (assembly GCF_964662115.1). Taxonomy (NCBI): domain Eukaryota; kingdom Metazoa; phylum Chordata; class Mammalia; order Carnivora; family Mustelidae; genus Mustela; species Mustela nivalis. The sequence continues at coordinate 66,946,711 of NC_139028.1, forward strand.
AACATACACCTACATAGATATTTCTCCTTGGCCTTGTATGTGCTGTCCCCTGTTCAACTCAGTTATGACAAATTTCTTTATTCACCTTTTCTTTTAGCTACTCTTTGTCCACTCCACAAAGGAAGGTTTCAGTGCTCTTTGCCAGTCTTCCCTGAAATTCTTGTCACTCTCCCAGACATGTCCTTCAATGAAAACTGAAGCATGGGTAAGAATCCGGAAAGTTCAGAGATTTAGGATTTCTTTGGCTACCAGTACAGGAGCTATGATGGTTTCAGTGTAAGTCTCCCTCAGTTAGCAGTGACTGCCACAGGCATAGTGAACTATTGAACTTGAGTAGATCTTCTGTGGGTCAGATCTGGCCCATGGTCACTATTGCCCACATTGTCAGAGAGAAATGGTTCCCATAAAGCACCAGTTTGGTTGCAAGAATAGAATAGTGTTAGGTAATAAAATATAGAACTATGCATCTTATTATCTATGTGCCCATTTAAAGTAAAACATGTCTGCTTGTCTGGGAAAAATGGTTTACCTCTGTGTTTGTGTCTACATCTGACTATGTATATTTTCCACAGCACAAGAGTGTGTTCTGGCTGGGGGCCCAAGGTTTTGGTTTGGTGTAGCTCTTCCATCTCAGTGAAAACAGTGGTAAAAGATTCACTGGCAGGTCATGTTGATTTTTGAAGAGCCAATTCTCATAAGTGCTGGGTCCACTTTTCTGTTGGTTTTAGTCTGAGAATTACATCAGGAAGCACTTCCTTTGCTTTCACTCATGTGTTGTAAAACAGGTCTAGGGGCACCTGGGTGGCTCAGTCATTTAAGCATCTGTCTTTGGCTTGGGTCATGATCTGGGGGTCCTGGGATCAAACTCTGCATTGGGCTCCCTGCTCAGCAAGGAGTCTGCATCTCCCTCTCCCTCTGCAGGTCACCCTGCTTATGTTCTCTTGCTCTCTCTCTGTGTCAAACAAACAAACAAACAAACTCTGAAGGGGAAAAGATACTTTTTCACTGATGAATGGTCTCTATAGTCATAGCGGTTCCATCACTATACTTTAGATCATTTTATCTCCAATTCACTACAGTTTTTGACAGGGCACACTTCCAGTGTGACAGAATTAGAGTTCATACTCTGATGTGATACATATACACAGTGGAATATTACTCAGCCATCAGAAAGGATGAATACCCAGTTTTTGCATCAGCATGGAAGGGACTAGAGATTATGCTGAGTGAAATAATTCAAGCAGAGAAAGTCCACTATCATAAGGTTTCACTTACTTGTAGAACATAAGGAATAACATGGAAGATATTAAGAGAAGGAAAGGAAAAGTGAATTGGGAGAAACTGAATGGGGAGAAAATCATGAGAGACTATGGACTTCAAGAAAGAAACTGAGGGTTTTAGAGGGGAGGGGGGGTGGAGAGATGGGTTAGCCCAGTGATGTGTATTAAGGAGAGTATGTATTGCATGAAGCACTGGGTGTTATACACAATGAATCCTGGAACATACATCAAAAACTAATGATGTATTGTACAGTGGCTAACATAACATAATAATAATAAAAAAGGACGAATTGTAAATGTCTTAGGCATTGAGTGAGGAGTTTGTGACAATGTATCACTCTGTTATTCAGCCAGTTTTATAGGGAGGAAGCCACAGCCCTTCTTTGTTCTCCAATCATTTAAGATTGTACTGTATATTGACTAATAGAATCAACAAGTCAGGAAATGACAGATGCTGGCGAGGATGCGGAGAAAGGGGAACCCTCCTACACTGTTGGTGGGAATGCAAGCTGGTGCAGCCACTCTGGAAAACAGGATGGAGGTTCCTCAAAATGTTGAAAATAGAACTGCCCTATGACCCAGCAATTGCACTATTGGGTATTTACCCTAAAGATACAAATGTAGTGATCCAAAGGGGCACATGCACCCGAATCTTTATAGCAGCAATGTCCACAATAGCCAAACTATGGAAAGAACCTAGATGTCCATCAACAGATGAATGGATCAAGAAGATGTGGTATATATACACAATGGAATACTATGCAGCCATCAAAAGAAATGAAATCTTGCCATTTGCAACAACATGGATGGAACTAGAGCGTATCATGCTTAGCGAAATAAGTCAAGCAGAGAAAGACAACTATCATATGATCTCCCTGATATGAGGAAGTGGTGATGCAACATGGAGGCTTAAGTGGGTAGAAGAAGAATAAATGAAACAAGATGGGATTGGGAGGGAGACAAACCATAAGTGACTCTTAATCTCACAAAACAAACTGAGGGTTTCTGGGGGGAGGGGGTTTGGGAGAAGGGGGTGGGATTATGGACATTGGGGAGGGTATGTGATTTGGTGAGTGCTGTGAAGTGTGTAAACCTGGTGTTTCACAGACCTGTACCCCTGGGGATAAAAATATATGTTTATAAAAAATAAAAAATAAATAAAAATATAAAAAACAATAGAATTTAAATTAAAAAATAAATTTTAAAATTTAAAAAAGGATTACATAGGACACACAATTTAATATTTCTCAAAATAGGAATAATGCCTCTATCCAACATCACCGGGAAGCAAAATAAGTAAATTAGGGCAGGGTTGGGTGTGCCTCCACTGTTTTTTAATCCATTTAATAGTCAGCACAGACTGAAGCAAAAGTTACTCCCTCAGAGTCAACAGACAACTGTTTGGCAGATTTCATATATCTACCAATTTGTCTCAAGAAATACAGGTGTTTGAGAGGTTAGGGGGGAAGGGTGCTAGCATGTGTTCCGTGCACAGAGTAGCAGAAGATTCCATGGCATGGGCTTCAGATTCAGGGAGTTGTCTCTGGCATGAATTAGATCTATCTTCCCTTGCTGTTTCACTTCTCTTCATTTCTAATCAGACTGAAGCCATCTTCTTTGAGAATTCCACGTGGATAGGACAGGCAGGAAATAGTGCTACAGGAAGCAGAAACCTAATAACGTGGGATTTGTCTTCAATGGTAGAGAGTGAGGAGACACTATAAGGTTTTCATCCTGGTAATGACATCACCTCTAAATCTCCAAGAATGTCCTGGTCATCATGATATTATTTTGCTCACATGGTTCGTATTGTCTATCAATAATAAGTAAGTCTTTTTTTCATCTATTTAAAGTCTGAGGAGCTCCTGGATGCCTCAGCTAGTTAAGATCTGACCCTTGGTTTCAGCTCAGGTCATGATCTCAGGACATTGAGACTGAGCCCTGTGTAGAGCTCTGCACTCAGTGAGGAGTCCACTTGGAATTCTCTTTCCCTCTCCTTCCACCCCTCCCTCCTGTGCTCACTCTCTCTCTGAAATAAACATATAAATCTTTAAAAAAAAAAAATTAAGCTGAGTCACCCAGACCTGTATCTGGGTGTGCATATGCACATGTGTGTGTCAATTATGAAGTTGTTACCATTTAAATGGTCTTAAACTGGTAACATTGAAATTGAAATCTAGACCCCTAAGGGATAAAGAACATATATCTTCTGTCCACTACTCCATCATCACCATCCTTGACAGGTGTGACAGACATAGTAAGAGTTAAAGGCGAGAAAGAGGAAATGAGACTGATCAATTAAAAATGCATGTTTGTTATTGACTGAGACAGACTGACTCACAGACTGGGTAAAAGGTGTAGCACCAGGAACAGCTTCTGTTTCCTTTGCTGAGGGGCATAAAGAGAGGCTGCTGGGCTCAGGGACCAGTGCTGTTGACAACCTGCAACTAAGTAATCATTTGCCTATCATAACTCTGAAACATAAGCCCAAATCAGAAGATAGTTCACAGGACAAATTCTGATCAATGCATGGGAGCAATGAAGTGCCTGAGAGCTAAATTTGCCACGATATGGCACACTAACTTGTAAAATATGAAGGTCTCGAGCCTTGATGTGAAAATTTGACTCAAGGCCTAGAGGTCAGGATTCCCTAAGCAACCTAGCAATGACTCCCTCAAAAGTAATTCCGTTCATGCATTTCCTCACAAGTGTCCCCAAGTCAGTGCAGTGCCTCTTGTTAGATTTTGCCCCTCCCCTTCCCACCCTCAGGCTGGGAGATTTCAGTTATCGACTACCAGCTCCTTTTTTGTCATCCACAGTCAGATGTCATCTTTTTCTCACTCTATTTCTGGTCACCCTTCACATTTTTTGCAGCTGTCACTACTTTTCTTGTGTTTAGGCCATTATGTCTGTTGCTCTGATTTAGTCTCTGCAATTTTAATTTCATTTTGTGTGAATTAAGTTGATTACTTGCCCCCGACCCCCGACCACCACCTACCATTCCTTGAGTTACTATAGTTCTAAGGATATTTATTGTTTACTCTTGCCAAAAGCATAATAATAGTTTTTATTTTGGCCTATACATTATCTTGTCTTTCCTAATGCTCTACCGATGTCTCACTGTTGCCTTTTTTTTCCAGAAAGCAATTCTCCTGCAAGTCACCAAGCCCTAACTTACTGGTTTTAAACTAGGAGCTTTTATCAGAATCTCATCTGCTATGTGAAGTCTTGGCCATTCTCCTCTATCACAAATTCATACAATATCCTAACTCCGACTTTATTTTCAGCATGTTACATTTTATTATAAAATAAAATGCAATGATTTTATGTGTCTTAGCCTTGGCTCCTCCTTGACACCACAGAATCCTTTGGGAAATAAGAGGTTGTTGGTTCATGGAAATTTTCTGGAAAGCTCCCAGCCATCCCTCAACTCATCCTCTTATGCCCAATTCAGCCTCACAAAATATATGGTAAGTTAGCTCATTCAGTATGTACATTAAAGCAAATTGAAAAAGTAACTCTAGCCTAGACATTAGGTCCCTGCAACGGTTTTAAAGCTGAGACATGTACCACAAATCTGAGGTAATGCTTAGCACCTCCTTCCTTCCCCATCTACAGTAACTTTTTGCCACACTGTTCTGTAAGTTCCTGACATTTGACTAACCCTCCCCCCCAACCCAGAAAACTTCTTCTGAATTCTAGCATCCACCCAGATCCTCTAGAATTCTCCCATAATGTCTGTCTTCCCAAAGGAGCTCTTATTTCTTCTGTCTCCTCCCACCCCTCAGCCAATGAAATTTCTCTCCTTTAACACAAGAGTGAAAGATGGAGAAGACATAACATTAATTTCTGATTATGGAATAGAATGAGCTTTATTAAATGGAAGCTGTGCTTTCAAGGCCAAACCCGAATCCCCATATGCAGGAGAACACTGGGGGCACAGAAGGGTACTGCTGAACTGGAAAGAGGACTCAATGGTACTTGTGGGCCAGAGCAGTGGCAACACCAGCCACCAGCTTCTGCCAAGCAGCCTGCACCTCAGGGGTGAACTCCTTGCCAAAATGAGAAGCCAGAATGATCACCAGTACGTTGCCCAGGAGCTGTTAAGTGAAAGACAAATGACAAATAGACATGTTGAGTAGAAGTTCTTGAAAACAATTACATAAAAAATGGCTTAATACCTACATTCCCTGCCAACCCCACACCGTAAACTGCTCCAAGGGGTGTGCCTACAAAAAGTCCAGATGAGCTAGTTCCTAAATTCAATGTAACGAGTGTGAACTTTCCATTCAACTCCTTGCCTCCCTAGATTCCCATCATCTCTCCCACGCCACCATTTTTATTTATATCTCTCTCTCCCTCCCTCTCTTATCTACCAATTGGCTAATTCCTGTAATAATGGGATTTTAGGGATGCATGGGTTCCCAGACTGAGTTTATTTAAAGCCTCCAATCATTACAGGAATAAGCCTCCATTTGGTAACAATGTTGACAGGTAATTTAATATATTTTAGAGAACCTGTTGTATATTTCTTTGAGACAGTCTGTCTAAAACTTCCCCCCCAAATCTTTCCCTAAACTTTTGTCATCAGCACCCACATAAAGTAAGACATGTCTCCTTTCTTGAGATGGGGCCTTTATCTACCAAACACCAAATTCCATTGCTCCTTGAACAAGTCTGCTATTCTCTGATGTTATTCTCTAGGATGAACACTACCAATTCAGACAAAAGTTCTTGAAAAGTTTTAAGCAAACTCTGGCTGCTAATAGCCCTTTATTGCACTAGTCTTGAATCAAGGTGGTTCTGGTTATGCCCATTGAAGGTCTGTCCTTCTAACACTTAGACCCATAATTTCTGAATTTTTTGTTAGTCATTCCAATCAAAGACTTGACTTGCTTTACTATATCAAAGTGAAAAATAATACGAGAGCACATGAACACTTCCTGACTCACCCTAAAGTTCTCAGGATCCACGTGTAGCTTGTCACAGTGCAGCTCACTCAGCTTAGCAAGGGAGCCCTTGAGATTGTCCATGTTCTTAATAGCTTCTCCAAAAGAAGTCAGCACCTTCTTGCCATGGGCCTTGACCTTGGGGTTACCCATAATGGCAGAGGCAGAGGACAGGTTGCCAAAGTTGTCAAAGAACCTCTGGGTCCAGGGGTAAACAACCAGGAGCCTATGTGATGGGAAATTAGAGACTTTCAAAAATCTTGAGGAATTTCGCAATCAATTGGCCAGGCTCATATTCACCACCCTTTCCCATGCCTTGAAACCCAGTGCCTACCTGCCCAGGGCCTCGCCTCCAGCCTCTTCCACATGCACTTTGCCCCACAGGCCAGTGATAGCAGCCTTCTCCTCAGCACTAAAATGCACCATGATGTCAGGTCTGGGAGCGTACAGGTGGTCAGAAAGAGAAGCAGGTATGTGCTGTTGCTGGAAGCTGCCACCTTTTATTCTTTACGGCTGACCTTCTGGCCCCTTCTTCCTCCTAGTTCTTTGAAGTCATTGGTCAAGACTGAGCTGTGTCCCTCAGGGGTGGAGTCATGTCAGGAAAGGGTCATCAATGAGGAATGTACACTGAACTTGTGATAACGTGTCTTGGTTCCTGAGACAGCCTTCCATTGTTGGCTCCTTCTCTGCCCTCAACACAATTTTGCTTCCATTCTCCTTTTCACCCTTTTTTCCACTGATTTGATCCTCCAAGATAACATCCGTCTCTCCCTTTCTTCTTCTCCAAGAAAGACCTGTAGAGAGGAGCTAAGCCCAAGGCAGGGAAAGAGTTTGAGTCAAAACAGTTTTAATACTTGAGTTAAAGATGGTGACAGGGACAAAAACAGAGTCAAGAAGAAAAAAATGCAGTTGCTGACACAGCATCTCAGCCAGTTATAACTAATTTGAGTGGATTAAAATCAAGCCTCTGGTTCTTAGTTTTCCAAAGGAGACAAAACACATGTGTGTTTATTTCAGGAAGCTGAACAGGGTAACAAAGGATTTCCAATAGGACTAAGACCTCAATCCCAAAGTACAATTCCTGAGGGCAATTTCACAGAGAGAACAGAAAGAATAAACTTACGTCCTGTGCTTCCCCGGAACCTTCTCTCTGTCCATTTCTCTCTGACTTCAGGGGAAACTGGCTACTTTGGGGAGATTTCCCTAAGCTCTTGTCTTGATTTTCTGCCCCACTAATACTTCTTTAATCAGTGAGACAGCTCAGGACTCTGCAGTTATTTAAAACCAGAACTTGTGATCAAGCTGAAAAATAAATGAACTGGCAGGTTAATTAGGCTAGAGGTTGGAGTATGTTTAATGTTTGTTGCAGCCATAGGTGCCAGAGACTTCAAATGCCTCTAGTGTCCTTTTGTTGTTTGTTTGTTGATGCCGCTCTTGTCTTTGGGCTTCCCTAAAAGCTCAGCATGAAATAGAGTCTGCATCTTTCAACTTTTTGAACTGTAATCCCCTGTTATTAGTCTGGAGTCCTGTTGATATGGTGGTAAGGAATGTTGGAGGAGAAGCATTTTGTAATTCTGTAATTGCATAATTAAGTTCCAGTCTTTAATGCGCTGTGACTTTCACAGCGTATGTTAGCTTTTCTCCTCGTAAGAAAGTCAGGAAAACCTCCCTGGGCTAGACTGTATATATTACAGATTAAAAGGTAACACATCTGTAGCTCAGTGTGAGGCTTATGAATTCTGATTCTGAGGTCATTCAGGTTGGTTGAATGTAGTCTCATACTGCCTACGTGCTTGTTTAGTCAAGCTAAATTATCTTAGCTGCTCATTTTGAAGTATTTTACTTATTTCTCCTATGAAATATCATTATTATCTCCCTTTCCTGGATGAAAAACCCGAAGTTTAGGGATAAGTGTAATGGTTATCCAGATAGATCAGAAAGATTAAATCATCGGAAAAAGCAAATAGTACGAGTATTTATTACATATAGCCAAACTGTGGAAAAAGCTGAGATGCCCTTCAACAGACGAATGGATAAAGAAGATGTAGTTCATATACACAATGGAATATTACTCAGCCATCAGGAAGGATGAAGACTGGGTGTGGTCCATAAACAATGAATTCTGGAACACTGAAAAGAAATTAAAAAAAAAAAAAAAAAGATGAGTACTCAACTTTTGGATCAACATGGCCAGGACTGGAGGAGATTATGCTGAGTGAAGTAAGTCAAGCAGAGAATATCAATTATCATATGGTTTCACTTACTTGTGGAGCATAAGAAATAATGTGGAGGACATTAGAAGAAAAAAAGGAAAAGTGAAGGGGTGGAAATCGGAAGGGGAGATGAAGCATGAGAGACTATGGACTCTGAGAAACAAATTGAGGGTTTTAGAGGGGAAGGAGGTGGGGGGATGGGTGAGCATGGTGGTGGGTATTAAGAAAGGCATGGATTGCATGGAGCACTGGGTATGATACATAAACAATGAATCTTGGAACTAAAACTAACGATGTATCGAGACTAACATAACACAATAAAAAAAATTAAAAATTAAAAAAAAAAAAACACTAAACTAAAAGACAGGTTGGGAGCACTTCCAAGTTGGTGAATGGATCAAATTGCTAGGAAGGTGGGGCACCTGGAGGATGCTTAAAACCTCTGTGGCATTCCCATCCCCATATCTTGCCCTATGTACCCCTTCTCTTTGGCTGTTTTTGAGTTGCATTCTTTACAGTAGACCAGTAAGCATTAAAAAAAGAATAATAATAAAATTAAAAATTAACAAGTTAAAAAACATATTATGTCTTAAGGTATTTAAATTAAAAGGATTTTTACAAAGAAATTCTAAATTTTGATAAACATTAAAACCTGCCTCTCAGGTGTTCTGTAGTCTTTGCACCTTTGTAAGCTCTCTGAAGGATTTTATGAAATTTAAGATGCCTCTTTTCAGCAGGGAAAAATAAAATGTTAAATCTTGCTACTTAACTTACGACAAGTATAAATCCTGTGAGTCAAATATTATATCTTTAGGTGGTTTTCTTATGTATTATATAAGTCACACTGTTGGTAGGTAAACTACATCTTTGGCCCCACTACATGGTTTTCATAGCATTATCTAAAAAAAATTGCTCCAAAAATTATTCTTTACCACAAATGAGTTTTTTCTTTTAATTTTTTAATTTTAAAAGTGGAAAACCTTAGACAGGGTTTATAAACCACTGAAACTATAAAAAGCTGTGTAGGACACTATATTAGGGAGGCTATCAGTCTGTTTCCATTACACATCTGAATTTAAAGTCTCATTACAGAAAAAAGATGGTATCTATCAAGGTTCCACGAGGTGTTGCATCCACCTAGAATAAGTTGGTTACCATGAGGAGCAGGAGATTCTTGTGGCTGACATGCAGGAAGCCAGATGAACATCTGTTCACCGAAGGAATGAGAAAACAGACCACACTGGTGTCAGGCGATAGGGCTGCTTTCTGAGTCCTGTGCCGCCTCCTCGACACCATCTCTCACAAACTGTAGGTTAGTCAACCAGAGCTGGGTTTTGTTCTCAGAGTGATTTCTCCCAGTTGGCAGCTCATGACATGGGCATCAATGTTTGACTGGCCTCTGAGATCACTGTGGCTAAAGCATAGCCAGAGTTGTATGTGAATATTAACTAAGCAAGAGGGAGAGGAATTGAAGAGCCAGAACCAGCCAGTTACTGCACACTGTTCTATGTGATGGACCTGGAGGGTTACAACTTGACTCTGGCAGCTTAGATAGTCATAAATTTCACATTCCCTCAGAAATGTAGCTCTATTTTCTTGCTTTCCTTGATGCTTTCTCACCTTAAGTTTTCTTCATCTATTTTTGTGATTTGTTTTCAAAAACAGGGAATTCATGGTTTTTTTCCCCTGTTTATTGCAAGTAATACTTCCCAATATACTCTATGAACTAAGAAAAACAGAAAAAAATACTGTGAAGAAGTTACTCTATTATTAGAGGCAGTGTTTTCTAATCTTCCTTCCCTTCAGTTTACTGCACTACCATGGGTTAGCCATTGGTCCTTATCCCATGACTCTGACCTGAGATTTAATAAGCTATGTTCAAGTAGAGTACCTCTGAGGCATTCATAAACCCAATATTCAGATTTCTTCCTAGGCTTGATTCAAATGGGACTCTTCTAGTTATATACAAGGCTTAGAATCTTGTATACAGAAGTAATGGGAAAAGATCCAGCTTCCATGTCTACCTCTAAAAGATTGGGAAGTCTTCAACTTGGTGACTTCTGAAATTCTACAAAACATTTAACAATTTTTTTTTAACTTAGGCATGCTATCTTCAGCACTTTGGGTATTCAGTATTAAGCTATGGCATAGTATGTTTCTGGAATAGAAAATGCCCATCTCTCTGGAAAAGGCTAAATTTGAGGTTTGGTAAATAAGCAGGGCTTAACTGGAAGCAGTAATGGTTATGGTTGGACCCCATCCATTAACAAGATCATCCACCACGAGGAATTATGAGCAACTAGCACCCTTTGTTTTGTAGTCCTGGTTGGGGTAACCCATGATTGCTCCTCCCCTAAAGACTTTGTAGCCTTTGCTAATTCTAGCCCAGGAGGGTTCTTTCTGAAACCAAGTTCCCAGGACCCTGAGGCATCCGTGAGGGAAAGGAATTTCTCCTAGATTCCTAAGACCAATGAGTTAATGTAGCACTTCTCTGTACTCTAGCAGATTCAGGCCCTAAAGTCACCAATCTTTTCCTGTCCCTGCTTGACTGATTGATTGGTTTTGTTTAGTTTTGTTTTTGTTTCTCTTCATCCCCTTCTCCCCTCCTCTCCTTCCACTTTCTTCTTCTTCCAACTCCTCTTCTTCCTGATCCTCCTTTTCTTCTTCTCCTCCTCCTCCTCCTTCTTCTTCTCCTTCTTCTTCTTCTTCCGATTCTTATTCTTATTCTTATTCTTATTCTTATTCTTATAAGTCTCTTAATTCATTTGCCTTCTGGAATTTGAGGGGCTTTTATTTCATTTTGTTTTCTTTTTAATCAACATAGGCAGGCAGATCCCCTGTTTTTCTCCTTCTAGTGACTTGAGCTGGTGATACCTGGGTGGGGTCAGAACCTGTGGGCATAGATAAGGGCTTAAGACTACACAGAGCTGTGGCAAGGGAGGGAACTAAGACACTGAAGACAGTGGAAGCCAGAGTACTTCTCTTACTGCCTTCAAAGGCCCCATCCTTGGTTCCTACACAAGTCAATACATGCAAGAGCTTATGGGCTAGTGTTTGAAGGTCCTGCAAGGTTAACTTCTCAGAAGTACCTGATAAATATGTTCTGGGTAAAATGTGTGTGTGTGTGTGTGTGTGTGTGTGTGTGTGGTCACAAATATCTGAGTATTGTCAGAATATAAAGGCCACAGTAACTAAATAAGGTGCAAGACCTAGGAAGCCAGGAGAATAGATCACATTCTCTAAATTCACCTGAGATTAGAAAGATAAATTTAGTGACAAAAAGAGACACTCAACCTCATTTGAAAGAGACAGAATGGCTTTCAGGCCAGAAGATCTTATTTATAATCTTACGAAATATTCTGATGTAGAAAGAAAAGATGCCAATCATTACAGAGTTGACCAATAAGGAAAGAGTAGGAAAAGGAAGATCTCTTTTGTTAAGTCTAGAGTCTAGAGATGTTCTGACCCTCACATAACATTCATGTCCACACCATGACTAGACATGCTATGGCAATGGATGAATAAGCCACTTCTGATCCCATTGGCAAGAGAGCTACTTGGCATCATTGCATCCAGCTACCTGCCTTTGCACAATTTGTTCCCTTTCCTTTTATCTGATTATTGTAAGGAAGGGACTTATTATTCAATAGATATGAGTATTCTAGTTGTAAATCTCAATGCAGAAAAATAAACAAGCGCCTTGGTTTCTCTTTTGGTCTGTGTGCTTTTATTTTGGCCAGAATAAGCATTCAAGAGCCTATCTCAACCTACAACTGGGCCATATCTTGGAACTCAAGAATCAGATCAAGGTCTTGGCTGCTGGGGTCTGACTAGCTCTAGCTGTCCTTCCTACTTCCAGCACTATTCCACCAATTGCTTTGTACATACAGCAGTGGGTATGTGTCTATACTCTTTGTACTTCTAGTTGTGTGTGTGTTTGGCCATTCATTCAACACTGCAAAAGTGTTAAGAACACAGAGATGAGAAAAGCAGAGTCCCTGTTTTCATGGAGGGCATAGTGGGAGGAGTTAGACAAAAGCAATTGAACAAGTAGAACACGGGGAATATGCCAGTGATGCTCAGCAAACAGAGGAAGAGAAGACTGGATTGAAGGGCAGAGTGTAATGGGGACAAGGGTGGAATGCGATTGCTATTTTAACTAGTATGGCAGGAATGTTCTTATATAAAAGGACACGTGAGAAGATAACAATAGATGATGAGGGAGCAATTCATATAGAACCATCATGAAATGTTTAAGGCATAGATAATTGCAAATATAAAGATTCTGAAGTGGGAGGATGCTTAGGATTTTCAAGGAATGAAACTAAGTTCAATGTAGGCACAGATGAAGTGAAGGAGAGGTCATAAGCTAATCTATAGAATTTGCAACAATAATAATTCCTGTATCAGAGTCGTAAGAAAATAAATGAAGTGTGTGTGTGTGTGTGTGTGTGTGTATATATATATATATATGGGGGGGCAACTGTATAAATACACACACACATATGCATATGATTAATGTACTCATTATAATTATATCTGCATATATGCATACATATGTGTGTGTATGTGTGCGCCCCTCCCCCTTATTGACCGGTGATGTGTTCCAAGACCCTCAGTGGATGTCTGAAACTGCAGGTAGTTGTGACCCCATGTACTCTGTTTTTCCCTATATGTAGATATTTAATGATAAAGTTTATAAATTAGTCATTTTAAGAGATTTGGCCCATATACACTATGGAGTATTTTGCCTCCATCAGAAAGGATGAATACCCAACTTTTGTAGCAACATGATGGGACTGGAAGAGATTATGCTGAGTAAAATAAGTCAAGCAGAGAGAGTCAATTATCATATGGTTTCACTTATTTGTGGAGCATAACAAATAGCATGGAGGACATGGAGAGATGGAGAGAAGGGAGTTGAGGGCAATTGGAAAGGGAGATGAACCATGAGAGACTATGGACTCTGAAAGAGAACCCGAGGGTTTTGAAGGGGAAAGGGGTGGGAGGTTGGGGGAACCAGGTGGTGGATATTAGGGAGGGCACGTATTGCATGGAGCACTGGGTGTGGTGCAAAAACAATGAATACTGTTACGCTGAAAAGAAATAATAATAATAAAAAAAGAGTTTAACAACAATAACTCTATTTAATAATAAAATAGGACAATTATAACAATACACTATAATAAAAATTATGTGACCTCAAAGGGATATGAAGTTTCTTTTGGGGATGAATAAATGTTCTAAAACTGATTGTATTGATGGCAATACAACTGTGAGTATACTAAAATCACAAAACTGTATATTTCAAATAAATCAGTATGTGAATTATATTCTAGTAAAGCTGATATACTTACAAGGTTTCAGACTGATAGTTCAGATTGATAAGCTTAGACATTTCCTTGAAGGCAGTAGGAAAATTTTGATTCCCCTTGATGCTTCAGAGAGATATTGCAGGACCATGTCAGCAAGTTAATTCTGGTGTTGGTAGGGACAGACCAATGTAGGCAGGAATAATAGTCAGGAGACTGTTGCTGCAGTTCAGTGAGGAAATCATAGAGTATGAAAGAGCTCAGAGGCCAGGGGTTGGACAGGTAGCCTGGGGAAGGAGGAACACTTTTCAGAGGCAAAAAGGGAGATCTCTATTGGAAGTTTGGGCTGGGTCCAGAACCAAAAACATTCCCTAAGACAGGGAAGAATCAGGAACAATCATACTTGTTTCCCCATCACTTTATCTTTGGGAATCTTCCCTTTTTCAGGCCCCCAAAAAGCATGTGATCTCTTCTTCTGGTTTACTATACTTCCATGTTTATGTCCTAAATAAATGTCAACTCTGCAGACACTGCTGTAAACCACATTCCTCTGATGATTCTAAAGAACTATATAATAAGGTCTCCTAGGGAATTGTATAGAACTTTGATCTGAGCCCTTCATTAAAAATCCAGCTGTTCTGGGGCTGCCCTGAGAAAGATGGTCAAGATGGTAGAAGGGTCAAGACTGATCAGAACTTTGATCCGGTGATTCAGCCACAGACAGTGATCTATATACCAAAAGAATAGGGCAAGTCAAAACCTGTGGTGAGCACAGAACAAAGGTGGTGGGGTTGAGTACTCAGAAAGTCCTCCCATCTCTATCTTTTACTAAGAGAATAAACGAGGGCTGTATTTCCTCAGTCTGTGGTGTAGTTTCTGCCACAACTGGCCAAAGCCATATCCTTAGAGTCCTTCTCTGATAGTATGTCCTCTGTACCAGTCATCTGACAAATATTTGTTGACCACCTACTCTGAACCACTCTTCAAGGATGTGGAGATCCACAGGCAGATAAACACATAAAACATAAACAGACAAATACAAAAACACTGTGAGTTCTTTTCTACCGAATGGAACCCAAACGTAAAACATGTGTGGTTGGGGGGTTGGGGGTGGGGGTGGGATACCACTGGTTCCTTGGGAAATATAAAATTAATTTATTCTAAGATAGATAAATTTTAGGATCTAAGTTATGTACAGGTTGAGTAACTTCTTTATAAATTTTAGAGCCTGAAGTCCACACAATTTCTGTGAGAAAGACTAGCTTTGCCTGACTTAGAATCCTTAGTCTTGAGGACTTCCTTGTTTCTAAGTCTTGAATTTCCAAGAGCTCTGAACTTTCTGCCTAAGACTGAATTCTAGCTGGTGCCCCCAGTTCCTATATTCTCATCCAATTTTCCACTAGACTATACTAGACCCTCCTTGGGCCTTGATGAAATAGGGCCTCATTCTTTCTCCTGGTTCTGGATCAGAACCCCATCATTTCTAACAGCAGCTATTACAATCACCTACTAATCTCCTCTCTTAACCTCAATAAAAATTGGAAGAATGTCTACTTCTCCATCGCAGCATCTGCTATTTTGCAGTAAAAATCATCTGTTTATCTGAACGATTATCGGTCCACACCAGAAAAGATGAATTCCTTGAGCCCAGGGACATTGCTTCATCTACATTTAATCACATTTGTAAACTAGAGTCTAACACAGAGCCTGTTGTAGAGAAACACTCTGGAAATGTTTGCTGAATGAATAAACAAATGACTCTTGTCCAACTCTCATTTTGTGACCCAAATTATCTTCCATTTCCACAGATGTGACCCAATTCTTTGGCTCAAATCTCTAATCCTCATGTCCTCACTCTTCACCTGTAATACTGAAACACCTTGGTGTGGAATAAAAATGTCTTCTCATAAGCTCCTGATCCATCTGCAGACTCTTTCCTACTGAGTATACTCACATAACTTACCTGATTACCATAAGGGTTTATGCACAGTTTCTGGTCCTGTGCTATTTCTCTCTGCATCACTATATCCTACCGTATTGTCTGGCATGGGCCAGCAATGATAGCAATAATGATAGCAATAATAGTGGTCATTTCTTCAGTATGTGATCTGCTTCTGGCATTTTTAAAAGAGATTTACCTATTTATTTTAGAGGGAGAGAGGGCATGTACATGAGCAGGAGGGAGGGGCAGAAGGAGAAGGGGCTTGAGAATCTCAAGCAGAATCTGATTCTGGCTGAGCACAGAGCCCAATGTGGGGCTCAATCTCACAACTCTGAGATCATGACCTGCATCAAAACCAAGAGTTTAAGGCTTAACCAACTGAGCCACCCAGGTGCCCCTGTTTCAGACATTTTTCAGTTGTTTATTATATGTATTATTCCATAGCCATCAAAAGAAACAAACGACCTAAGTATAATTACTACTCCCATGTTATGTATGATAAATGAAGTTAAGTGATGCTTTAATATTCCCAAAAACATAAACCAAGAATGACTGACTCCTAAACTCTTTGTCCCCAACCACCAAGCAGCATCTTCTTATTCATACTGTGAATAATGAATGAATCTCTGATGCTTTAGTTAACTTTCAAGTTCAGTCCAATACCACTCTTTTGAGCATGTCTCTCCATCCAAACTATACTATTCTCTTTAATCCCATGCCCCAATTTTTTTTGTCACTTTTTTAATGAGTTTTGACTCAAGTGGTTCATATTTCAGCCCTTTTCTCAGTTACTATACACCTTGTGTTCTACTGCCTCCATACACATTCTGTAGGTATATTTCTTTTCTTAATGACTGCCCTTACATTAGATATGTGTCATGTTGCCTGTCTTTACTTCTGTACTTGAATCAAGAAGAAAATTTTAACAAAGCATCACTAAATCTTTCTGGGTGCTCATATCAGAGCCTGGTAGACTGACAAAGGATCAGTCATTTACCAACAAAGACCAAAAACTATGCCAAGTACGTACCAGGGCTGGTAATGCACCCTGGGTGTCTAGAACCAACACAGCTTGAGACCTCAAGAAGTTCAATGTCATATATGAACCAAATGTTCATCTGAAAATTCTTGATGGGTCAGTGGAATTAACTGATCTGTCTCTCATTTTAAATTTTTTTCCCAATTGTGTAACCCCTTAAGTCTGACACATTCAGTCCACATTTCTGAAACATCATTTTTCATCAATCTACTTGACCATGCTGCTAACAAAGGTCCAGTGCTTCAAATAACTCTGATAGACTTAGATTAATGGCTATGTTTTTTATGAACTAAAAATCCATATGCATGCACTAATAAGGGATTTTTTTCTACTTCTAGGTTTGAAAGACAATATGCAAGATTCATATTTGCTGGCTAGTGACTGCTTATTCTATGGCATTTATTGAGACAACCAGAAATAATATTTTAAATCAGAAGGGAACATATTTTAGGAGGTGTCACAATCTGCCTCAGGGTTCCCTTCTTCTTCATGATGCTGGTTGGGGTGGAGTTGCAGTCACTCAGCAACTTCTCCTTTTCTTACCATCTGTCTTGTAAGCCTCCTGCTGGGGGTCCAGATAGCGGTCATCACTCAAGGCTGAAAACATCTGTCTACACACCCTAAGAATCGATATGACTCAGCATGACTCAGCATGGCTGTCCTGGGGCTAGATCCTACCCTAGAAGGCTATGCAGACCAAGAAGATAGGGACCAAGGCACTGACTCAGACTGGGGCCCTGGCAGAAATGTATATGTTTGCACTATGGGAAGGCAGCAGTGGAGGCTAAGACAAAAATGGAATATGAATTAATGAAAAATTGGTTTATTTAATGAAAAACAAGGAGGAAGAAGGGGTTGGAGGAGGCTGGGCTTATAGAAAGTACAGCCATCCAGTAAATGTTTCTGGAGTACCTGCTATGTGCTAGACATTAATTTCAGTCCTTTAATTATAAATAAGACATGCATCTTGCCTTTTACGAGTCCTAGTTGGACACAATAGTTAAACATACTACAATACTACACTGCTTTCTATGCTTAATAGAGTATATATGTGGGGGTTTTGATTTTCTTGGTGTGGTTCCTTTCAGGGAATAAGTAATGGACTAAAAGATTTTATAAAATTAAGGAGATGTAAAATGGGCCTTGAGAGATGAACATGGATTTTTTTTTTTTCTTTTTTTTTTGATGGTGAATGCCTGCCCCCATCTCCATTTAGGCAAAGTGCCTGGAACTAGCTAAAATATAATGAGACAGAGTAATTTCATCTTAGAAAGGAGTCCCAGTAATGCATGGTCAGGAAAGAAGACTTCATCACTCATTATAAGGTCTCTCCCTTCCTCCTCTGTTCTATATCATAAGCTTAAGTTTACTTGGCTCAGGAAACCACATAAAGGAACCAGGTGTCATCCCTCATAAAAACAGGACTGTTAATGTTTTAGCTAGATGTTGCCATGAAGAATGGAGAACTCAGTGACATCAATACCTCCTACTTCTTAGATAGCCTTGGGCAATTTGCTTAATGTCTCCATGTCTCTGAACTATAAGATAATAATACAACTAGCTCATAAGGCTGTTATGAGAATTAATTTAGTTCATGGTGTAGAGATAGGAACATACTAGATGCTCAGTTACTATTTTCTATGTTATAAAAAGTATATACATACATTAAACCATTAAGGTCACATCTTACTTTCAAAGGATGATTGGAAATACAGATATTATGAAGCTATTTTCTTTCTTTCTTATTCCTTTCTTCCTTTCTTTTACTTTTTAATTTTTAAATAAAATTGTATTTATTTATTATAAAATTGTGTATATATAAGATGATTTGATATGTACATATGTTCATATTTGATATGTATATATTAAATGAATGATTACTACAGTGAAGCTAATTAACATCTTTTCCTCAGAGTTACCTTTTTTTGGGGGGGATGATAAGAACACCTGAAATCTACTCTGAGCAAATTACCAGTATTCAATATTGTATCACTAACTGTATACAGCATGATGAACATTAGATTTCCAGCCGTCTTCATCTTATGTAACTGCAACTTTGTACCCTTTGTCCAACATTTCCCCATCTCCCTCCCCTCCCCCAGCCCAGTAACCACTATTCTACCCCCTACTTCTATATTTTCAACTGTTTTTCGATTCTACATATAAGTGAAATGATGTAATTTCTTCCTTTATCTCTGGCACTTCTTGATTTTCGATGTTGGCAACAGATTTAGTTTATTTTAAAACACTCTTCAGACCTCCCCCAAACAATTCTGTTGGGATATTTAGACAATAGGTCATCATGTTGCAACTTCTGGTCTACCTTCTCCCTCTCTGATCCTCCCATTCACCCATTCCCTTTACTTTCTGTCCCCATCACACTCTTTCTTGGATCAGTGAGTGTCTCCCCAGGTAATGGAAGACCTTAAGTGACAAAACACTGATGGCTGATTTTTGAGAGAGAGAAAAAGCAGGATGGCTTATCCCAACACAAATGCTATAGGGATTTCTAAAGGACTAATGCTGACTAAAGAACTAAAGTTCTTCTCTCCTGCTTGCAGATGAGAAAAACAATGGGCAGCCCAAACTGATTTTGGATAGGTTAACATAGAGAACAGGGTCTTGCTCTGGTAACATTTGGGAAGATGCTTATCAGACTCTGCAGAAGGTCTCATTGTATTCTTAACTCATCAACACAGCACTACCCCTAGCATGGTTTAGTGTCCTCAGTGCCTGGCTTTAGTTAGAATGTCACAGAATTGTTTGGGGCTGTAAGGTTCCAGGTTACTGCAAGCCATAGAGAGAAGCGGTGGGTTAGGCCTGAGGAGAAATGGAAGAATATAATACATGAATGCTGTCTTCCTTAACAAACTTGCAGCTCAAGCCAAGGGGTCAAGGAGTCACTTGGGCAGATACGGTCCAGCTTTCTCGGGATCTACCTATAACCTATAATCTGACAATCTCTAATCCAAACTAGGTCCTCTTTTTATTCTCAACTTGT
The DNA here is from genome assembly GCF_964662115.1 of Mustela nivalis. Lineage (NCBI taxonomy): Eukaryota > Metazoa > Chordata > Mammalia > Carnivora > Mustelidae > Mustela > Mustela nivalis. Next base: position 66,966,447 of record NC_139028.1, read on the forward strand.
TTCTAAATTTGTCTTTATTTTTCTCTTTCAAACTTTCCAAAGGAGATGCAACCATATTGGGGACGTATGGTATAAAGCCTTGGCTTACACCCTGTTCTCTAATCTCCGAGTTGTGGAAGTGGGAAGCAGGGGTCAGGAGTACTCTCTTGTATTTCTTGAGTCCATAGTAAATGTCTGTATAAGTATTCTTCTATGGAAGGGGCACTGTCTTCCACAGCAGCAGAAATGGGCCGATAGCTAGCCTCATCTCTTACTGGCCCTTTGTGTTGGGACAATTATTTTATCTCTTTGTCTGTCAATCCCCCACACCAGAGAGAGGCAGTGTAATGTAGAGAGTTGGAGAGGCCTGACCACCTGGGTTAAAAATCACAAACTGGCTACTTATTTATTAACTAAGCACCTTCAAGACATTTTCTTACATTTTCTGTGCTTTTTTTTTAACCTTTTTTTATTTTACTTTAAAAAAATATATATTTCTTTTCAGCGTAACAGAGTTCATTGTTTATGCACCATACCCAGTGTTCCATGCAATATGTGGCCTCCCTAATACCCACCACCTGGCTCCCCCAACCTCCCAACCCCCCCTTAAAAACCCTTAGATGGTTTTTCAGAGTCCATAGTCTCTCATGGTTCACCCTCCCTTCCAATTTCCCTCAACTCCCTTCTCCTCTCCATCTCCCCTTGTCCTCCATGCTTTTTCTTATGCTCCACAAATAAGTGAAACCATATGATAATTGACTCTCTCTGCTTGACTGATTTCACTCAACATAATCTCTTCCAGTCCCATCCATGTTGCTACAGAAGTTGGGTATTCATCCTTTCTGATGGAGCCATAATACTCCACAGTGTATATGGACCACATCTTCCTTATCCATTCCTCCGTTGAAGGGCATCTTGGTTCTTTCCACAGTTTGGTGACCATGGCCATTGCTGCTATAAACATTGGGGTACAGATGGCCCTTCTTTTCACTACATCTGTATCTTTGGGGTAAATACCCAGTAGTGCAATTGCAGGGTCATAGGGAAGCTCTGGTTTTAATTTCTTTTTTTTTTTTTTAAAGATTTTATTTATTTATTTGACAGAGAGACATCACAAGTAGGCAGAAAGGCAGGCAGAGAGAGAGAGAGGGAAGCAGGCCCCCTGCTGAGCAGAGAGCCCGATGCGGGACTCGATCCCAGGACCCTGAGATCACGACCTGGGCCAAAGGCAGCAGCTTAACCCACCGAGCCATCCAGGCGCCCTAATTTATTTTTTTTTTAAGATTTTATTTATTTATTTGACAGAGAGAGAGATCACAAGAAGGCAGAGAGATAGGCAGAGAGAGAGGAAGGGAAGCAGGCTCCCTGCCTAGCAGAGAGCCCGATGTGGGGCTTGATCCCAGGACCCTGGGATCATGACCTGAGCCGAAGGCAGAGGCTTTAACCCACTGATCTACCCAGGTGCCCCTAGTTTTAATTTCTTGAGGAATCTCCACACTGTTCTCCAAAGTGGCTGCACCATCTTGCATTCCCACCAACAGTGGAAGAGGGTTCCCCTTTCTCCACATCCCCTCCAACATATGTTGTTTCCTGTCTTGCTAATTTTGGCCATTCTAACTGGTGTAAGGCAATATCTCAATGTGGTTTTAATTTGAATCTCCCTGAGGGCTAGTGATGTTCAACATTTTTTCATGTGTCTGATAGCCATTTGTATATCTTCATTGGAGAAGTGTCTGCGCCTTTTAATTAGACATTAACTCAATTCTGAGTACTGGTGTAAAGATAAACTATATTAATCTATATCAGGCACTTCAATTATATCTTAATATACACTAAATGCTCAAGAAATATTACCTATCATTAACATGAATTATAATATGTTTTCTATATTTTGCATAACTATCATACTAAGTGAGACTATTTAAATATCCTAGGATGGCACCTGTCATAGAGAAAGATTTCAGGGAAGTATCAATTCCCATTCTCTTTTCATTTTGCTCTAGTCTACATATCCTCTATATTTTTTATGTGTCTCTCCTCTGGTTTTTGGTCCCTTAATCAACCTATTTCCTGCTTAACTTCTGGTCAGATTCTTAGTGGACTTTTTATGCTTCAGAATCTTGAGTTGTATGTACTCCTAGTGAAGTGAGCGTTTCTTAAACTGCAAAGTTGCTGTCAGCTGGTTTCCTCTGTGTCCTTAGGCTTCAGGTATTCATCCCTTAAAGTGAAGCTCTGCACTTGGACTTGGACTGCCATGTCTGGGAGGATGGTCTTACTGAAAAAGGGGTAGGCTTCTGTTGTACATCTCGGATCATTGCTAAAAATTAAATATCGGGCTTTGAGAGTGTCTCTACATCTTTACGAGTGGTTGGTGTTATTTTCTAGAACTTCCCTTTTGCTTTGAGACATCTGTTCCTAGGGAACCCATAGCGCTGGCCTGAATCTCTGGCACTGGTCCAGATGGTGCGTATCTCTATTAATCTTCATAGTAACCCCATAGGATAAATATCATTATTACCCTTATTTTATAGATGTCAAAACTAAGCTCAGAAGTGTCAAGGCATTTGTGTCTAGTTGAAGAGATAGGGAATTTTATGTGGTAGTAGAATTTAAAATGCTGCCATGCTGTGCCTCCCTACCCCATCCCATGCTTGCCCCTAAACTTGCAGTATATCTCCCCTGAGAGTCCTGGGCTCCACCCAGAGGCACCAACCTGAGCTGTCCATCTATCTAAGCCCACAGACTTGTAGCCCTTCTGGTCCCTGATAACTGGAAACTAATCCTGCCCTCTCTGCAACCTCTGATAGACACATTTTGCACACCAGCTCTCAAAGCCCTTACGGGGACCTTGAGTTTGCTGAGTCAAAGTTCACTGAAGTCTAAACCTAAGAGACTCCTGCTCCCAAATTTATAGTCACTGACCTCTCCATCCTTCCTCCTTCCCCCTCATCCACAGGCCATTTCCCTGCTCTCCTGAACCCATCTATCTCATGGCCTTCAGCAGTTCAGCAAAGGGGTTATGAACAGTAGATTGAGTCTGACTTGAGTCCTTGCCTCGTACATGTCTGACCTCAAGAAAATGCCTTAACTTTTTTGAGCTTAGTCTCATCATCTAAAAACAGGGATAATAATTGCATCACCTTAGAGAGTTGATATGAGAATAGAAGGAAATTTGACACACTGTCTGCAAAGCAGTAACTTCTTTGATTAAACTTTAGAACATAAAAGATCTCAATAAGTTACAATGGATTGTGTCACCCACTAGTCCTGTCCTTCTTTTCCCATGACTCTCCTACCTACTCTCCATCACCTAACTCTGCTTCATTCCCCTTCTTGCTCTGTTTGTTATCATGATTCCTTTTATTACTTACAGTGATTCCATATTTAGAGGGGGACTTGGGGATAGGCAATTAACAAAAGAAGTATTTCTTGGAGAGCTATTCTTACCAAATGGACCATCTAAGTAGGCTTTGTTGGAGGAGGTCAAGGTCAATGACATGAGCCAAGGAAGGAACACTGAACAACTGGATTCAGGGCCTCCTGGATGCTGAGGGTAGGAATTTGCTGTCGAGCTTCTAGATGCTCAGAGGGTCCCTTCATAGGGAACTCCTTGAGCTAACAGGTGCATAGACTGTGGAAAACAGCTCCTGGATGGAGGTGAGGAGATTCTGATAGGAGAGAGTGAAGAGAGGGGCTCTGGAGGTTGGGATAGAGAGCTCCCTATCCCATGAAGAAACCTTGCTTAGTGTGGACGCTGCATCTCTGTCTTCTTTCTATCCTCTGGGGCTTCTGATTTCTATGCCAGGCTTCACAAAGCCCTAAATTCCCATCTCCTGGAGCACTGTGGGGCTTTTAGTCCATTCAGAACACTTTCTTCCTCTGCTTCCCCATTTACTTCAACCCATACACTTGGTCATTTGATTCATCCAGTCAAGAAGTATGGGGAGTTTCCTTTCATATGTGTTCATCACTGTTTATATGACAGGGGAGTGGAGAATAAACTGTAACAGCATAGGCCTCCACAAGTCTATGTGAATGGAGGAATTCATTAGGACCAGCCTTCTGCATAGGGCAGGAAACACCTCTGTCATATCCATGCAGTCATGGATGAAAAACTTTCTATCATGGGGAGGGGCCCATAGCTCTGTCTATTCCCCTGAGCACTTGTTGTTGTTAGATGACTTCATATTTACAAAGTTCTTACATGAATAAAAATCCTTTCATCCTATGTCACTTAGGATAACTCAAATCTGTATTCCAAAAGGTAATTTTTCCATATCGGGGCATTCATACATTTGGTGAACACAAATTGCATGTACCATAGCAAGTGTTGGAGGCATCTTGGGAACCAGAGAACCACAGTCCTTGAATTCACAAAGCCAACAATTTACCTGAAAACAGTGACCACAGCCACCACTTCTCCCCTTGGTCTACGCATTTCTGACCTCAGAGAAATGAACTAAATGATGGGCCATTCCAAGTACAATGCCGGGCACAAAAGTAAGTCTTCAATTAATGTCAGTTTTTAAATTATTAAATTATTGCTATTGTGATAAGTGAACTGATGTGCAGATAAAAATGGCCTTTGGCTGTAACAGGAATGATTCTAGTTAAAAACAATTAAAAAAGCAAACATTTTAGAGTACTTAGCATATATAAGACAGCACTTAAAGCTCTTTGCATATATATGCTTTCTGTTACAGCAGTCTTATGAAGGTGTTAAAACCCCATTTTACAGATGGAAGAACTGAGCCATACAGTGAGTACAAATGCTGCTGTTGCCAGCCTACCTGCGTGGTAGCCCAGCTGGTAGTCTGGCCTGAGTCCTTGTTCCTAACAACTACTCTTCTCTGCCTAGGACATCACTGCAGCAAAGAGTTTGAATCTCTGAAATGGGTTAGTGGGGATGACTATGTAGGGAGGGTGTCGTGTTCTTTCCTAGAGGTATGGGAACAGGTAGAAGAGGGGCATCCTCTCTTCTTCACACATGAGCCAGCCCACACACACAGCTGGTACTCAGTAGGCCTGTTAAAGAAGAGAGTGTCACTGCTGAATGAAAAGCCCTGAGGGCATCCTGCCCCTCGAACAGTATTGGGTTCAATGACACACCTGGTTTGGAAGTTAAGGAAACTTATGAATTTAATCTGCAGAAATTCTGTGTTGGAAGAAGGGCTATTTACCTAGCCTGCTACTTACAGAAGAGAAAAACTGAAGCTCAGGGAAGGATAGAGCTTTCTCACTATGATTTAATTTGCTATGTACATGTCTAGGCTAGGACTCAAAGCTCCTGACTTTGAGCACTGAACAGCACTGACACGCTGTTCAGTGACTTGCACTGAGCCCCTTTTCTCACTCAGGGAGAAGGAACAGGTGGAATCTAAAACATCTAAAGCAGTTTCCATGCCAAAGCCAGGGCTAGGCGGGCTTCTGGCTATTTCTTTTAAAAATAAATATATAATTTAAATACATAAATAAGCAAACCCCACTCCAGGACTGGAAGGGAGAGGCTGCCCCTTCTGGGCCCTGGCCCTACAGATAATACTATCGGAGCCTGGGCAGGGCCCCCTGCCATGACTGAGTCAGCCTAACACAGGGGCTGACAAGCCATGTCATTCTGACCTGGATGCTGCAGGGGAGAGAGGACAAAGCCTTCACAGTCCATATACTCAGGCCACATACTCTTTGCTTCTATGCAAAGAAGCAACACTCAGAGGTCTATGTACATCCTGCAGCCTTTTTTGTGTGAGCTCAAAGAGCTCTCTTGCTCTACAAGTGATGGCAAGGCCGTCACACTGTATTCCATCCCATCCGACCTTCATCCCACCCCACACAGCCTCTTCCCGGGTCCACAAACCTGTGTTTGCATAATAGCCAGGAATCAAAGAAAAATTTTCTTCTCTTTTCTTTTCTTTTTTCTCTTTCTCCTGATTCAATGGTTCCGTGGGAGAAATGTGTATGGGTTTTCATTGTTCCCCCGCCATAAACTGGCTTAATTTCAGAACTCCGTTGTATTTGTGTAAATTCCCAATAGTTTTTAATTGGTAGTGTCTAGAAAATTACATTATGGCAAAAAAAAAAAAGAGGGAGCCACTCAGGGTACAGAAAATAAAAGCTATTATCTCTAAACCTCAGGTTTTTGATCTATAATAAAAACCTTATAAAACTAACCAAATGTTCTGACATACATACATAGAGAAATAGATAGTTAGCACCTAGTCCTGTTCCTGATACATGAGAAAAAATCAAGGAAAGGCATCATAGAGTATTTTAATGAACAATTCCTGACCATGCTTGAAGGAGAGTAAGGAGTAGATTTAAAGAGCTAATGTTCCAATGCCTACGGTGGGCTGGGATGGAGGTGAGAATTCAATTATTTTATAACCAAAAAGAGCTTAAATCACAAACAGGAGCTTTGATCTTTGCAACAGTGGAGACTGGGTTGAGAGAGTATAGTCAGAGGCCCTCTAGTTGCTGGTTAGCTGTCCTCAGGTAGGAATCTCTGCAAAGAACTAGTAGTGCCAAAACGGCACTGCCTGGTGGTCAATATGGCCTAGGGAGAAAAGTGCAGGCTAGTCCTTATCCCTTTCTCTGAAACTAGCAGAGAAGTGACCCCAGCCTACCTGCAGGGTCAGTGAAGACTTGAGAAGTTTGGGGCTGTGTCTTTGGGGAGTTAGCATACTTCTCTCCTTGGTCTATCAAAGCTCTTGTGAATAACTGCCAGGCCTGTTGCAGTAAGAGAGGCTCTGAGGGCTAAGACACTAGGATTAGATTCAGGGAAAAGAGAAGATATGAGTGCTCCTTTCCTATTAACACGCTTCTCAACTCTTTTTCAGTCCAATCATTCGTGAAACGTGAGTTATGGTCAGAAACTGATTTTCCCCTCTTTTGACTGCTTTCTTTCTTTATTTAGTTAGCAGAGAGAGAACACACACACAAGCAGGGGAAGGGCAGAAGCAGAGGGAGAAACAGGCTCTGCACTGAGCAGGGAGCCCTATTCAGAACTCCATCCCAGGACTCTGGGATCATGACCTGAGCGTAAGGCACATACGTAACTGACTGAGCCATCCAGATGTCCCTGACTATTGTGAACATCAGAATCTAACCTATGTACTGAGGAAATAAACAAAGCTGGGAATCCCATCTGGGACAGGCACATATAAACAAAAAGGATAGAGTGTAGTATTTAAATGCCCAGGGTTGTGTTTATGTGTGTCTGTATGTCTGTTTGAGGGTGGAACTAAAGTAGAAGTACAACTCTGCCACCCTCTGTGGCCCCAGACTAGCCTGGAAGTCTCTGTCACCTCTTAGCATAATTTGAGACTGTCTGGGGGAGAGAGACTCTGTCTTCTCTGTGTTTCAATATCCTCATAACCCAAAAATAATAATTTATTTTTAAATATAAGAATAATGCCATGTGTAAGAGGATGGTATCTAAACTAAGACAAACCACAGTATGACCTCAGTCTTTGGAACTATATGACATCGAGCAACTTAATTAACTTCTATGAGTCTGGAGGTCTCTAGTATGAAATTGAGATACTAGTGTCTGCCTTCTAGTATTTAAATTAGTTCTTAATGATTGAATGAATCAGTGGACTTACTATAGGGCCTAGCATAAACTAAGAGCTCTATAAATGTCACTTTTGAAAAAAAATTATTTAAATTCAATTTCATTAACATATACTGTATTATTAGCTTCAGAGGTAGGATTCAGTGATTCATCAGTTTCATACAACACCCAGTGCTTATTACATCAAATGCCTGCCTTAATGCCCATCACCCAATTACCCCATCAAACCAGCCCTCAGTTTGTTTCTTATTATGGTTTGCCTCCCTCTCTCTTCTCATTTTTTTTTCCCTTCCCTTCCCCCATATTCATCCGTTTTGTTTCTTAAATTCCACATATGAGTGAAATAATGTGATATTTATCTTTCTCTGGTTGACTTATTTCACTTAGCATAATACCGTCTAGTTACATCCACATTGTTGCAAATGGCAAGATTTCATTCTTTTTAAAAAAGATTTTATTATTTATTTGACAGAGAGAGAGGGAGGAAGAGAGAAGTAGAGCACAAACAAGGGCAGCAGCTGGCAGAGGAAAAGAGAGAAGCAGGCTCTTGTGAGCAGGAAGTTCAATGCAGGGCTTGATTCCAGAGCCCTGAGATCATGACCCAAGCCAAAGTCAAACACTTAACTGACTGAGCCACCCAGGGGCCCCAAAATTTCATTCTTTTTAATAGATGAGTAATTATACACACACACACACGTGTGTGTGTGTGTGTGTGTGTGTGTACCACTGCTTCTTTGTCCATTCATCTGTTGATGGACATCTGGGCTCTTCCAATAGTTTGGCTATTAGGGACATTGCTGCTATAAGCATTGGGGCACATGTGCCCTTTTCCAATCATTATAGTTGTATACTTTGGATAAATACCTAAGAATTCAATTGCTGGGTTGCAGAGTAGCTCTATTTTTAACTTTCTGAGAAAACTCCATGCTGTTTTCCAGAGTGACTGCACCAGCTTGCATTCCCACCTGTAGTGTAGGAGGGTTCCCTTTTTCCCGCATCCTCTCCAACATCTGTTGTTTCCTGACTTGTTAATTTTAGCCATTCTGACTGGTATGAGGTGGCACTTCATTGTGGTTTTGATTTGTATTTCCCTGATGCCAAGTGATGTTGAATATTTTTTCATGTATCTGTTGGCTATTTGTATGTCTTCTTCGGATAAATGTCTGTTCATGTCTTCTGCCATTTCTTGACTCTATTTTCTTTCTTTCTTTTTTTTTTTTTTTTTTGAGGAGGGATGTTGAGTTTGATAAGTTCTTTATAAACTTTGGATACTAGCCCTTTTTCTGACAAGACATTTGCAAATATCTTCTCCCATTCTGTAGGTTACCTTTTAGTTTTGTTGACTGTTTCCTTTGCTGTCCAAAAGTTTTTTTATCTTGATGAAGTTCTATTAGTTTCCCTCGCCTTTGTGGTAGTTATTGTGGCCAAGGTCAAAGAGCTTGCTCCCTGTGTTCTCCTCTAGCGTTTTGATGGATTCCTGCCTCCTGTTTAGGTCTTTCATCCATTTTTAGTTTATTTTAGTATCTGGTGTAAGAAAGTGGTCTAGTTTTATTCTTCTGCTGTTGCTGTCCAATTTTCCCAACACCTTTCTTAAGAGACTGTCTTTTTCCCATGAGGTATTTTTTTCCTACTTTGTCAAAAATTAATTGACCATAGAGTTGAGAGTCCATTACTGAGCTCTCTATTCTGTTCCATTGATCTCTGTGTTTTTGTGCCAGTACCATACTGTCTTTATAACGTCACTTTTTAATACCTATTTTGAAGCACAGGCTAGGTGTCAATCTGACCTGAGCTTATTTAATCATTAATACATTATACAACAAGTATTTATCTCCCTTTTCCAAGGGAGTAAAATATAAGTCAGTTTATGTAAGGAAATATTTGAACATTAGATAGCTAGAATATTATTTTATCTTATATAATACTCCAACAATACAGATACATATAAACTAAAAATTGAAAGTTCTCATGCAACCTTACCTTCTCTTTTTAAGATTTATTTATTTATTTATTTATTAGAGAGAGAGAGCACAGGGGGGCATGGCAGAGGGAGAGGGAGAAAGAAATTTTGGCAGACTCTGCACTGAGTGGAGAGCCCCATGCGAGGCTAGATCCCATGACCCTGAGATCACAACCTGAGCCAAAAACAAGTCAGGCACTTAAAGGACTGAGCCACCCAGAAACCCCAACTCTACCTTCTAATAGAATTCTTCTCCCTAAAGGTAATGAGCTTTAGGAAGTGTGAGTCCTTCCAAAATATTTCTGGAATCAGGGAGGAAGGTGGTGGGTGAGAGTGAAGCAGTGAAGGAAAGGGGGTGAAAGGGTGGGGAAAGAGATTTAATATTTGTTTATCTCTTGAAAAAAATAAAACCCAAGCTGATATTTACTCTCCCTTGCTTTACTATTAGATATGGGGAAGGGAGTGTAGATGGTTTTTTTCAGGTGATATGACTCGGAAAAAGGGAAAATGACAGGAGTCCCCAGAGGTCCCATCTCTGCAAGGTGGGGGCTCCCACCTTCAATCAAGAGACCCCTTCCCTCCTATAAAGCTCCACCCATCTTGGCTCTTAACTTCATGGTTGTCTCCTTCCCTCTAGTGGTCAAAGCAACAATTGCAGCCTACTTTTCTAAATTGTTCTTCCAGGTATGTGTAAGAGAACGTAGTACACGACTACTTGCCATTTGCATTGACATGGATGGAAATGGAGGGGATTATGCTGAGCGAAGTGAGTCAAGCAAATGACTATTATCATATGGTTTCACTCATATGTGGAACATAAGGAATAGCGCAGAGGACAACAGGGGAAGGGAGGGAAAAGTGAATGGGAAAAAATCAGAGACAGAGACAAACCATGAGAGACAATGGACTCCCAGAAACAAACTGAGGGTTACAGAGGGCAGCGGGTGGAGGGAAGGGGTAACCAGTGATGGGTATTAAGGAAGGCAGCTGTTGTGATGAGCACTGGGTTCTACACAACTGATGAATTGCTGAACACTGCATCAAAAACTAATGATGGCTAATTGAACATAAAAAAGGAACCTTCAAAAATAATACATTAATATAAGAAAAAATAATATTTTGATTGAAATCATCTATTTTTTGCCATTGTGTTTACCAATTCTCAATATTCACAGTAAGGACAGATTCTCCTGAGTGTGGGCCACTACACTGTGGGACATTAAATCTAAGAAGTTACCCTAGTGTTCACTGGTCTAAGTTGAAATGGCTATAGCAGAGTAAACTAAGAAAGTTTATAGATATTTTTCACAAAGAGTGAAATGATTGATCAGTGCACAAGAAAAAAATAATGGACAATGGGTCCCCTATTATAATAAGCAACACTAGCAAAACCTGTATCAGTTATTAGTCCAGACTAGTCCAAAAGTACAGACTGAGTAGATCAGGTCAAGATGCAGGCAAGCGGGATGAGAAGGATGGTGGGAACAAGAAACAAAAAGCCATTTGGTAAGAAGGATAGAAAAGGACAGGCAGCACCTACTACAAATGATGGCGATAACTGCTAGTGCCGATGGCCCTGTGAACAAAGACAGAGGCACAACACACATAGCAGGAGACAGCCACCTGGCGATCAAAGGATTGGGCCATCAGTGTAGAGGATTTCAGAAAGACAATCCAAAGAGGAAGTGTAAGTGAACATAAGGATAAAAGCCAAACCCTGAGGCATTGCAACACAGGCTCCCCATGACTGGGAAGGATGTGGGAAAGTGAAGACCAGACCCATCTGAGCCCACCTGGAGAGGAGCCTGGGCTTATCAGGCAAGGGTTCTATCCTGATGTTGGCCAGGGGGACAGGGTGGAGATAACAGAAGGGACAGGATACAGGCAGCAAGGTCTAGGGAAGCTGTGAGGATAAAGTAGAAGCCTATCAGTGTTAGTCACCATGCAGAAACTAACACCTTTGTCTTTTTTTTATTATTATTTTTTTATAAACATATAATGTATTATTAACCCCAGGGCTTTGTCTTAACTCCACTGAGAGATCTGGGTCACAGTTAACATGTAAGATGTAGAAGTTTGCAATAATGTATTTAAGAAGCATCCAGTGATTCTTTACAATTCATGAATGATCATCAGTCTAAGAGAACTTGAGGAAATGGGCAAATTTGGGAGAGTGAACTAAGAAAATATTTGTCATTTTTGGAGGTCTGGAACTGATCATCACTTTATCTCAGCCCACGAGGTGAGGATTTGAAATGGCATTTAACAGAAAACAGAACTGAAGTAAAAGGAAGTAAATAAGCCACAAATAAATACAAATGTGCATCAGAAACATGATTTGCCTCTCTAATTTTAGGCAGTTTCTCAACAATTCAGGTTTACTTATTGCTCAGGTGAATTATCAGTCAGTTTTTCTGGGTGTTCACAGAAGGAGAAGCACAGGAATGCAGACTCTTTCCAGCTTTTGAATTCACCATCTCACAGTCCTTTACTTCTCATCACATGGAAGGACAGAGAGCACGGTAAGACACCCCTGGCTTGGGTGTCTTGAATGATTTTCTTCAAATTCCTTCAGCCAGAACCGGCCATGTGGTCAATGTGATTGCAAGGGTTGATGGGAGAGATAGAGGAGCACGTAGATTCCAGTGATCTGTACTCTCTCTGCCACTCTTGTAATGAGTGGTCAACATTACCTCACACGTTCAAAAGCAACAGAAGTATTGACACTAAAATCAAACTCATGAGAAAGCAAGTAGGTATTACTCAGAAGCAGTGAGGATGAGATGAGTGCCAAAAGCTCACCAAATTCCATAATATTGGCTAAATGCAGCCTCTCTGACTTCAAAGTGTATCTTAGTCCAGAACAAATATCTTAGGCTTTTAGTTAACTCTCTCTTGCCTGCCCCTGGCCATATGAGCTGATCATCTTTTCCATGATACCAAAGGTTCTTGGTGAATATGCTACATTTTCTTATAGGTCATTTCTACATATATCAGTTCTGTGTTTATATGTCTTCCTCCCTAACTAAACCACACAATTCTTTAATTAGGGACTATATTTTGTTTACCTTTATTTCTCTAGTACTCACTATAAGACATGGTATATATCAGGCACTTAATGAATTTTGTTGAATTGACAATATTAGATGATTCCTTAGTTATTATAGATATTTATTACGATACACACTTATCACTGGAATTTAAGTAGATATATCCAAGCATGTTATACAGGAATGGATACCCACCAAATGAAAGTAGTAGACACTTCCAGACAGACTGAAACATGCATAAGCAAACAGGGACACTTCCTTACACATATTATTCATAAATATAGACCACTGACACAGAGAAACACAATGTAGATTTTACATCTACTCTCATAAACACAGATTTTGCCAACCTCCTTTCTCCTCTTACCTCCCTCATCTCCCAGATGCAATAGTTTGAGTTACCTAACCCCCCACCAAGTCTTCAGCAGATATGCAGGATCCCATTTAAGGTATGATTGATGGACTAAATATTTTATTTGTTTTCATCTGTTGAGAACATGAAGGAGGGAAAATTTTCCCCTCACTTGGACCACAAGCTGTGTTTGTATAGATATATCTGATTAAGTTCCACACTGTGTGATTTTTGGATACAATATTTAACCTACCTAGATAATCTACTTACATCTCAGTCTCTTCATTTGACAATCAGGAATTATCATAAAAATTACATGACGACCAATTAAATTAAAGTGTGAAGTTCTCAGGGCATCAAGGAACAACAGTAAAATCTTAATATACAATTGATTTTCTTCTATCATTGGTAGACCCTGGACTCAAGTGAGCATCCAGGTTCCACATCTAAGCTCTTTGAGCCACTTTAGAGAAATACCTGTATCTCCCCTCCACTTACAGTTATAAAGCTGAATCTTAATCTTAAGTGTAGTACCTGTGCTTCTTTTCCTATTACAATTCATTTTGCTAATTTTGTTCCCTGGCCCCATATGTCAACAATACTTTTGGATCCAGCTGTTCAGTAGTGATAACATTTGAAAATATGCTAGGAGGCTTGAGTGAGCTATCAGAAGAGGCAGGGCCAGTGAACCCAACAAGGGCATCAGTGAGAAGTCAGATAAAGGGAGTGGTTGGGGAAGATGTCTCCTGAGGGAACACTCACAAGATACACAGAGAATAAAGAAAGGAGAATGATAGATCTAACATAGAGATGCCAAGGCACTTGTGATTTCTATAGGTGGATGAGAAGAGAGATGGAAAGACACCTACTTACACTTTAGATGTGGTAGAGTTCTGCCTGAGGGAACTGTCTTAGGAATGGACATGAGAAAGGATGGTCAAAATGGAACATAATTGGAGACTAATAGTAACCAATAGAAAATTATTAGGAAACACGAGGAAAACAAATTCCAATAATGGAATATCCATATAAGAAATACTACTCAACAGTTAAGGAAAAACGAACTGTTCGTAAACTCAACTTAGATGAATCTCAAAGGCATTATGCTAAGTGAAAGAAACTAATCTCAAAAAGTTACACACACTCTGATACTGTTACACAACATTTTCGAGAAGATAAAACAATAGTGATAGAAAACAGATTAATTTTTTGTATGGTTTACGGACGAGATGTATAATTCTATAAGGTAGGGTGAGGAAGTTACTTTTGGGGTATTAAGAGCTCTACATCTTGAACAACTCAATTTTTCAGTCTACTAATTAAGACTTAATTAAGACTAATTAAGACAGAGAAAGAGAAAACCAGGTCTAACAATACCTTTGTTTTTCAAATGGAGAAAGATTGAGGTGAGACCTGGAGAGAGTCACAAGGCTACAGAGTGTTTCCAGAGATTTCTCCCCCCTAAACCCACACCTACACACACATACACACCCATGCATGCAGCCTCATGTTTATGCCCACAAACCACCTATAAAGGAAGGAGAAGAGGATAAGACTTAGAAAAAGAAGACTTTTAGAGTTTTAGTAAAATATTAAAAAATACTGGGGTAAAATATTTTTATTTTTCAGATTTCAGACAAAAGGGAAATGGCAAAGAAAGAAAAATTGCATACCTTCATTATCATGTTTAAATTATAAAGGGTCTAAGACTATCACCTTTTATTCATAAATCAGAATTCGTAAGTAATTGCCAAATACTATGACCCTAAACAGGATGTTTGAAAGCTATGTGTTGCTTAGATTTGTTTGTCCCTTCTCAGAAACTGCTGTGTGGACATGAATATGCAACAAGTAAATTCATGGAGAGCTCTTAGAATAATACCTGAAACAAGAAGTTTGCTGTGACTCTAAGACATTGAAGTCTGTCGTAGATTAAATAAATTAGCTCTAGACATACCTCACAAATAAAATTGTTTATCTTTTCCTAAAGAACTGCATTAACAGCTTTGGAAATTTAGAGAATGACTTGCAGTCATTCGTAAGGAGGTCATAAGCTGATGGGACACATAACTGCTGCCCTTGCTGAATTCTGAATGCCACCCAATAGTCTTTCAATAAATGCCCTTTACTAGCTTAAGAAAGCCAGAATCAATTTCACTAACTTGTAACTTCTGTTGCTTATAAAGATTTCCAAATAATAGGGGCGCCTGGGTGGCTCAGTGGGTTAAGGCCTCTGCCTTCCTCTCGGGTCATGATCCCAGGGTCCTGGGATAGAGCCCCATATAGAGAGAGAGCCTGCTTTCTCCTGTTTCTCTGCCTGCCTCTCTGCCTGCTTGTGATCTCTATCTGTCAAATAAATAAATAAAATCTTTAAAGAAAGAAAAAAATTTCTAAATGATACAGTAAGTCTTATCAACAGTATTTTTCACTAGAAAATGAATCTCCAGATATAATGCATTTTGGAAAGGATGATGAAAAGTGTAAGACCGGAAGCAATTATTATATGTTTTTTTCTAGTGAAAACGGCAGGTGAGGTTTTTCCATGTTGAAGTTACTGGAATATTCTTAAAGTGCTTACTCCCTCCATATGACATCAGTATAGAAAGTTTCTCAGGTGAGGCAGACTGAATTTAGATGGGCTGATTGTTCCCTGGGCTCTGTACATAAGCTTTTGAATAAGAAAAATAAGGGGTTGGGAAGGGGTCCAACTAAAAGAACCAGCTTAGGAAAAAACAGCAGCCTTTTCAAAATATAGAAATATTTAGGTCACATAGCTGTAACTAGTCTAGTTCCACATAGTAGCATAGAGCTAACAGTAGATGGGTAAGATTATTATTATTACCTGTAACATGAGCAAAAGACAATTAACCATCTCTAAATAAAAATGAACAGCATAAAATCTTATAAGATTTTGAAAAAAATAGAGGGAAGAAACTATTCCATCAGTACATACCATTACTTTTGCTGGGTTTTCTGACTTGATTAGCATAAAATTTTCATCAAGTGAAAAAGCCCTGAGTTCTTTTATGTTGAGATGCAAGCAAAGGGAGGTGGAGACAAGAGATATCTAAATCTATACTGAATTTTTACAAAAGAAAAATATCAGGAGGTAAAGTAGAAAGCCAGAAAGAGGAAAATTAGTATGTTAGTGTTCAGCAGCTATGGGAAGAGAACAAGGCATGCTAGGGGATCTGGCTTCAACTGGCTAATAGGAAATTGATGGGTTGCTAATTTGCCTTTGATCTTTATCAGTTTCCATTTAATAATAAAATCCACTGATATACTGAGAGAAAGTGAAGCTTCAGGTATAAGCTTTCTAGAACTCTATACATGTGCTAAATTTCCTCAGTGAAATTTATTTACTTTTAGAGCAACATCATTTCCAGTACAGTTAGATTCAAACATAGAGATGGGAAAAGGAGAAATAGATCATTCTGATTTCCTTTTTATAACACAGAAAATGTACTTCCACGTGCACATCTTCCTTCAGATTAACTGTCTTTGATCCAGGCTATGTTTCTTCATTTATCTGACATTTTCTGAAGTAGTACTTCTCTCTTCACATAGAAGATCTGGAATGCCCCATCTCACCTTTTTCCTATATCCCTTTTCCCCAAGATCACCAGGATTTTCTCTTAAATATATATCATATGTGTATAATATATATATTCTAATAAAACATTCTATCTATGCAATTCCAATATTCATTCTAATACATATATTGGAATATACACGCAGTATATATATATTTACATATATATATATAGAGAGAGAATATATATAGAATATTATATATTATATATACTCTAATAACACATTCTATACATATTCTATTCTAATATATATTCTAATACACATGTAATACTAGAATATATATCTGCTCACATCAACTTATAGTTTTACGTAATAATTAAAATGTCACTAACTCTGAAAAGACACTGAGTATAAAACCAGGCATCTCTTCCAATAACGGGAAATGAAAAACTCCCAGAGAGCTTAAGATTGCGAAATAAAAGCTCAAGCCCTACTATGCGCAGAAAATAGGCGAAGGATGCTTCTCTGAATTTGCTTGGTCTTGATACTATATATAATAGGGTTCATGAATGGAGGAAACAGAAAGTAGACATAGCTCATAGTAATGCGGACCACACGTGGTGCATGTTTCCCAAACCTGTGAATGAAAGTCAGGCCAATCACAGTAATATAAAATACCAGAACACAGCTAATATGGGAGACACAGGTGTTAAGGGCCTTAGCTCGCTCTTCTCCGGAGGTGATGCCCATAACCATCTTCAGGATTAAAATATAAGAGAAGAGGATAATCAGAGCATCTAGGAAGAAAGTCAAAGCAACAAGAATCACAGGGTACACACGATTAAATGTTATATCAGCACAGGCGAGTTTCATGACATCTTGGTGGAGGCAAAAGGCATGGGAAAGAACATGGGAACGGCAGTATGGGAACCAGTAGAGTGGCATGATTGGGGGCACAAGGGATAAAAATCCTCTCATTAGTACCCCCAATCCTGCCTTCATCACCCAGGAATTGGTAAGAATGGAGTTATACCTCAGAGGTGTGCAGATGGCAATGAATCGATCATAGGCCATGGCAAGCAAGACACCTGATTCCACAATGGAAAGGGAATGAATGAAGTAGGCCTGCAGGAAGCAGGCTCCGTGGCTTATCTCCCGGTGGTTCATCCATAAGACACCCATTACGGTAGGCATCGTGGTCAATGTCACCATCAGATCTGTGCCTGCCAGCATGGCAAGGAAATAGTACATGGGTTCATGGAGGCTGTAGTCATCCTTGATGAGGCAGAGGAGAGTACCATTGCCAAGAAGCACAGAGACGTAGACTGCAAAGAAGGGGATGGAGATCCAGTGATGAGCAGCCTCCAGACCAGGGAAGCCAGTCAGCAAAAAGGGAGCAGTGCTAATATTGGGCCACATAGTATGTTCGCAGGTGGAGAGCAAGTTTATGGAAGCTATGAACCCAGAAATCCAGTGTTTTCTCTTTGCACGACCTCCCTATGGGAACATATTACAGCAGTCCCAGTCATCTTTGTACTCAGGATAATTAATTGGTATATACATGGTTTTACAACTTTTTTTTTTCCAGAAGAGCAGTGGAGATTTCTAGGCTATAATAATGATGTAGAATCGTGGTCTTTTCCCACATTATATATAATATCAGGTTCATGGTTAAAATTTTCTCAATTTTTTTTTTCAAAAAAAAGATAAAAATATACATATAGATAATTATATTACTTAGTTACACTGTCTTTTAGTTTGGTTATAAATTCATTGATATAATTGATACATTTAAATTTGATTTAATTTTGTATTTGCAAGCATGATAGAGACAATTTTTGTTGTTATCAGAAAATTTTGTTCAGTTTTTAAATTAAATGTTAGCATTTTATGGAATCCTTAAGAAAGTCAAAAAGCCTGGATTAAGATAAATGGATAATAGCAGACAATGTCACATTTAGTCTAAACCCATTCACAGATTCTTGAGGCCCATCCATGGGTCTCCCACTAAAAACTTCAAACCTGCTGTGATACATCTATCCAAAGGAGGTCTGTGCTATTATGTTGTTCATATCAGGTGGGATATGTCCCCTATGCAGCCCTCTGGAAAATCTTTCTATCTTCTCTTGCCTGCATCTATCATATTTCTATTCCTGGAATTCACCCACTACACAGTTGTATTGCTGGAATGGTTACTTTCTTTCTGTCTTCTTAGAGGACTTATCCCAAACTCTTTCTTCTCAAAAAAGTTTGGAAGAGACCAAGTTGAAGAGTTTGTGTTTGTAGAAATCACCTCCCCAGAGTTTCACCTTCCCACCCACTTGGGAGATTCTTTGATTCTCCTTCCCTTTCTTCTTTTTCTGTAAATGTCTGGGTCATTAAACCACTTTGGGGAAAAGCCATTCGTGTGTTTCCCTAAGGGTGAGTTAGGAAATCTGGAAAGTCAAATACCACCCTAATGGGCATGTCAGGACATAATTAGGTGACCCCAAGATCCTCAACATCAGCACTACTATAATCTATCTCAAAGGTTACTCCTAGAATTTGTGAATTCCAATCACATTTTTGTCTTTTTTGTCACTATGGAGCAATCAGTTCTGATTCACAGGAACCTCAATGGATCTGTGAACAGCCAGGTGAATGAAAGTTGTCTTATATTGTATCTTAAAATTACTTCATTTATCATTGTCTATTTTGTGACAGGATCAGGGTGACAGACATGTTCATTTCATTAATGAAACTCAAAAATCTAGTGGGAACCAGAAAGTATATTTGCCATGAATTTATAAAACTCTGTTACTAGTATATGAATGTCAGTGTGCTAGGAGAGCACATAGAATACATTTCTGGGATCTGAGCAAGGTTCCTAGAAGTGCTGTTTAAGCTGAGAACTGAATAATAGAAGCACAGGAATATAATATTTTTTTCTAAGATAGGGCACTAATTCCATGCAGAGAAATAAACAAAAAAAACAAACCAATCAAAGAAAAACATGTGCACTAGTCATGGGACAAGAAAACAAAATGATGAATTTAAGCCAAAATTTTTTTATTATAAATTTATACTAAAAATTATAGCATCTCTAGAACAACTTATGAAAGAAAGCTTAACATAAAATGAATCTTTGGTAGCAGATTTTGATCACATAGGGTGTTGCAATTCATGTAATGAATTTTGACTTTACTCAAATGACAAGAGTATGAAATAAATGATAGGCCGTGCTTACAATCAGGTAATCCTTGTTTAAAGGTCACTTGCTACAGTATGAGGAGCACACTAGAAGAAAGATAGAACAAGAAGAATCAATACACAGCAATCCAGATGATAAACTGTGTTGGTGTGGATGTGATAGGGTGTTATCAGTAGGGTTTGATAGAAGTGGACACACTCCAGTGAAAAATCACTGGGTGGAAACTTTAATCTATCCCTTTTTCTCCCTGGGTAAGAATGCAAAGACCCATGTATTCTATGAGCTGCTTCTATTAGTGTCAAATGCTTCAGGTTTTTTGTATTGTCTTGTACCCCTACCCTTTCGTCATATGCTCATACAGGACTAGCTTTTACTGTGATCATTAATAATCAGGAAAAAAGATACACATATTAAAATTATTTTTTAAATGACTAACTAATGAATATATTACTTTCTTCTCTTAAAAGCTTAGTGCTACAGCATAAAATATTTCCTTTAGTAATTTTAAGGGGTCAAACTTCATTACTGAGACATTTACTCATCTTCAAATTAACAGAGTGTTTTTCAAACATGGATTTTATGCATAATCAGTGATCATTTTGGGGTTAATGACGTTCATGTTCTTAAAATAATCCAGATTATTTTTTTATTTGTTTCTTCCCAAACTTTTCTTTTGTAAGTTTTTCTAAAATCTATCAATTTTAGATCTTATATATATCTTATATATATCCAATATTTATCTTCATTTTAATAATGTTAGTTACTAATATCTGTCTCTGAAACTGGCACAGTTATCTTTCTGATTTTCTTATGCCCCTTTTGCTATACTAAAATCCACATCATACCTCAACATATAAATTGTAAGTATCACAGAAATTGTATCACTCTCTTGGTTGGAACTAATTCAGTAGCTTCTTGTGACACTCTGGGTAGACACTCAAAACACTTGCTTTGGCCAACAGGATGCTATTGATTTAACTCTCTTCACGTGAGCCACATTCCCAGAAGTTTCCATGAACCATTCAAACTATAGCCTTCTCACATACTACTTTCTGCTTAAAACATTTTTACCTCTATCTCAACAATTAACTACTCATCTGCCCTCTGGTCTCAGCTAAAGACACGCTCTTCAGAGAATCTTCCCCTTAGCTCAGTGTTGAGGTGATCCGTCTTGGAACCCACATCCTCAACACAGTTTGTCGTTCACATGTTGTAGCTAATCACAGAGATAATTTTAAATGTAGGTTTCTTTGATTTTTGACACCCCCCTCAGTGGGTTGGGTTTAATTAAGACAATATTTTGTATTGATTTCTTTGCCCTTAAACATTTTTGTTTAGCATCATTCCTGTCTCATGCCTTAAAATATCAACCAAATAGCTGATTACTGTTACTATTTTGAAAATAGAATCAATGAGTACTCGTTTAAATTTCTTAATTTTCTCCAAATATTAACCTTTTATAAAATAGAATGTCCAAACAGAAGTTATGCAAAAAACAAGAAAATATGAAAAATAAACCTGGAATCAAGGAAGTCTTTATCATGTGACCCCCAAATATCAATAAAGAAAATAAAAATGAAGTTACTTATATATAAAATTTTAAATTCTATCTATAAAAAGACAAATGGAAACTGGGATATATTTGCAAAATAAATGGCTCATGAGGATTCATTTATAATGAGTTCCCACAAAGAAATTAGGAAATGATGAACTCCCTGATAGGAAAATGACAAGAGACATGATCAGAAAGGTCCAAAGTAAGCCATGCAAATGGCTACAACAAATTGTCAATGTGTTTTAGCATAAAAATTAACTTGAATATACAAAAAACACAACATCAGAGCTGTACTTTTCCAAGAAAATAAAAACATTTCTATCCTTTATTTAGAATTTGAAGAGAAGAACACAGGAAAACAAGGAAACAAATCAACTCATAAATTATAACTCATAAGCTTCATAAATGGCATTGTATCATTTGAAGAAATGGAGATTGCCACCATAGGTTTTAAGACTTGGTGGAATTGGCATTCCATGGTTCTCTGTTCAGAGAAACCTCAGATCCCTACCATCTGCATTTAACTTCCAAATCGATCTTTGGATAGAAGGCGGAGAATGCCATATTGAATTTGCTTGGTCTTGATGCTATAGATGATTGGATTCATTAAAGGAGGGAAGAGGAAGTAGACATAGCTCATTATAATGTGGACCACTGGTGGCACATTCTTCCCAAACCTGTGGATGAATGACAGACCAATCACAGTGACATAAAAGATGAGGACACAGCCGATGTGGGAGATACAAGTATTGAGGGCCTTGGTCCTTTCTTCACCAGAGGCTATGCTCATGACAGTCTTAAGAATTAGGATATAGGAGAAAAGAATGATAAGAGAATCTAAGAAGATTGTTAAACAAACCAAAATTACCGGGTAAAGTCTATTGAAAGTTATGTCAGCACAGGCCAGTTTCATGACTTCTTGATGAAGACAGAAAGCATGGAAGAGAATATGAGAGTGGCAATATGGAAATGAAAAGAGACGCAAGATTACAGGGATGATGGACATAAACCCCCTCATAAAAGCTCCCATTCCTAACATTACCACCCGAATATTGGTAAGAATGGAAGTGTATCTCAAGGGATTGTGGATGGCAATAAAACGGTCATAGGCCATGGCAAGCAAGACACCTGATTCCACAATGGAAAGGGAATGAATGAAGTAGGCCTGCAGGAAGCAGGCTCCGTGGCTTATCTCCCGGTGGTTCATCCATAAGACACCCATTACGGTAGGCATCGTGGTCAATGTCACCATCAGATCTGTGCCTGCCAGCATGGCAAGGAAATAGTACATGGGTTCATGGAGGCTGTGGTCATCCTTGATGAGGCAGAGGAGAGTACCATTGCCAAGAAGCACAGAGACGTAGACTGCAAAGAAGGGGATGGAGATCCAGTGATGAGCAGCCTCCAGACCAGGGAAGCCAGTCAGCAAAAAGGGGGCAGTGGTAGTATTGGGCCACATTGTGTGTCCACAGGTGAAGAGCAGCTTTATAAAAACCTTTAATCCAGGAATTCGGATTCTTTGGTGATATTATACATTAATATAAGATGTATATACCTTAAGAAGGTATAAGATATAGTATACCTTAAGAAGCCTTAATTGTAATCTTCATACTTGGAGATAATTAATTCACAAGTATTTCCCTACAGAAGAATAGAGAATTTGCAGGTTATACTTGAGATAAGGAAGGTTAGTCTCCCCCTAAGTAGAAAAAAATATTAGGTTAATGGTTAAAATTTTCTCAAATTAAATGAAACATTTTCATTAATATTTCTTATAACATCAGGTCCTATTATTGTGTTTATGCTTAAAAATTTTCCAATAACAGTATATAACAATAACAAATAAGTACAAATAATAACAAATAAGTAAATAAGTACAAGTAGTTAATGATCTTACTTAGCTGCTTTCTTGCTATTCGCACTCATGATAAATACATAGTTTTCAGTCAGGAAAAGTTGCCTTTGTTCCTGAAATTGAATGTTGGTGCTTTATGGAACACAGGCCACCACCATCACTTTGATTGCTTTGTTGCTCCAACAGCTGGTTACCCCTTTTTAGAGGTTGGCTACCAGAAGTGTGGGCCAGAGACCAGCCACAGCTAACAAGCACAGGGATTTGTTAGACATGTGGCCTTAGACTCTACCTTCAACCCACTGAACTAAAATTTTCCCTTGATCATGATCCCCAAGTGATTCAGGTTTACAGTAGTATCTTTTTTTTTAATTATTATTTTTATTATGTCAGTCACCATACAGTACTTCATTAGTTTTTGATGCAGTGTTCCAAGATTCATTATTTGTGTATAATACCCAGTGCTCCGTGCAATATGTGCCCTCCTTAAAACCCGTCCTGGGCCAGGTATACAGTAATATCTAATAAATTGTTGCTTTGCGCAGTGGCACTATCGTAGCCAATGAGGTTTATCCTAGGCGCAATTATTGCTAATTGAAAACTTTTCCCAAAGAATCGTTGCTGTAAACATTTCATATCTACTCCATCTTTGGAGATTCAAGCTTTTGGATTCTTCTACATGGGTGTTTCTTTGTTCTGCCAAATGCCCTCATGTATTTTTTTTTTTTCATAGCTGCTTTATTCATTGGTTCTCTTTCTGCTTCTTCTCAGAAAATCATTTGACTTAACTGAATGTTCAGATTCTTTCTGTCTCCTCTTACCTAATTTTTTTTTTTTTTTTAAGATTTATTTGACAAAAAGAGGGTGACAAGCAGGGATAGGGAGAAGCAGGCTCCCTATTGAGCAGTGTCTCCTCTTACCTCTTAGCTCCTTCTCCTTCAACACTTCACTTCTTTTTTGTTACTATTATTATGTCCCATTAGAGAGAGGGTGACAAGCAGGGAGAGGGAGAAGCAGGCTCCCTATTGAGCAGTGTCTCCTCTTACCTCTTAGCTCCTTCTCCTTCAACACTTCACTTCTTTTTTGTTACTATTATTATGTCCCATTAGCCTGCATATAATACATATAGTGCTTTGGAAAACAGGATGGGGATTCCTCAAAATGTTAAAAATAGAGCTACCATATGACCCAGCAATTGCACTCCTAGGTATTTACCCCAAAGATACAGATGCAATGAAAAGAAGGGTACATGCACCCCAATATTCACTGCAGCAATGTCCATAATACCAGACTGTGGAAGGAGGTGAGATGCCCTTCAACAGATGAATGGATAAAGAAGATGTACTTCATATATGCAATGGAATATTACTCATCCATCAGAAATGATGAATACTTAGCATTTGCATTGACATGGATGGAACTGGAGGGGATTAGGCTAAGTGAAATAAGTCAAGCAGAAAAAGAAAATTATCAAAAGATCTCACCCATATGTGGAACACAAAGAATTGAGCGGAGGACTAGAGGAGAAGAGAAGAAAAACTGAATGGGAAGCAATCAGAGAGGGACACAAAACATGAAAAACTCTGGACTCCAAGAAACAAACTGAGGGTTATGGAAGAGAGGAGGTGGGAGGATGGGGTGACTGGGTGATGGGTATTAAGGAGGGCACGTGTGGCGACGGGTACTGGGTGTTATAAGCAACTGGAGAATTGTTGAACACTATATCAAAAACTGATGATGTATTGTATGTTGGCTCATTGAACATAATAAAAATAATAGAAAATGCTTTGAAGTTGTATCTATATGGCATGGCAGTAATTGAGATAGAAATCACCAACACTAGGAGTCCCCTAAAATTAAAGCATATCAAATAATATAGAAGTTTAAATTAGTATTACTGTACAAATGTTGGATAGTAAAAATAAAATCAAAATTGCCTGAGTTTTAAAAAACAGGGATGAGAAAACAACATGTCAGAGGAAGAGAAAGGTAGTTGGGAGAGGTAGTAAATTAGAGATATGTATTCTGAAGGGGAAAATAGCAGAAACAAGCCAAACAAAAACAAAAACAAAAAACAAAAAACAAGGTCCTGAATTTATTTAATTTATTAAAGAAAAAGAATTCAGAATGAATAAACCATATTTCCAGACTGTAAGCTTCTCCTTAAAAGCTAATTAGGTTTCTTCAGAGACTGGTAATAAAATGTCCAAGATCAACAAGGACATAAGCTTTCACTGTTTTTATGAGGACACACACACACACAAAATGTTTGAAACAAGGAGGCTATATTTTCCTCTGTAGCTAGGTTTTCATCAGAAAAATAATAAGATACAAAGTAGTCTATAATATCTCT
Organism: Mustela nivalis; assembly: GCF_964662115.1. Taxonomy (NCBI): domain Eukaryota; kingdom Metazoa; phylum Chordata; class Mammalia; order Carnivora; family Mustelidae; genus Mustela; species Mustela nivalis. Next base: position 66,991,842 of record NC_139028.1, read on the forward strand.
AAGAATGTAAAACCAGGACATATTTATGAACCTTTGGAATAAAGGGAGAACCGGTCCAAGATTAAAAGAGAACCTTGATACTTGTCCAGGAACAGGTGTGTGGGGCTACCAGGAGTACAAGATACTGTCATCAAACTGAGGCCACCATAGACAGTTTCTTCAGTGCTGGACCACCCTCCATGCATACTCCCAAGTCCACATTATGTAGCAAAATTCCATAAACATGGCTTGGCTATATGGCTTTGTTTATTGACAGATGTTGAGAAAATTACATCAGGTGCAGAAGAATTAATTTGTCTAGGTGGAGAGGGGAAAGCTATGGTCTTGAAATTGATAGGCAGCTCCCAATTCAGAACATGTATTTTCTTCAGTGACTTCCTAAAGTTCTGGAGAAACTGTCTTATCAATATCTGAGGAACTGTCCTCAAAGGATGCTCTACACCTGAAATTATAGACAGCCATTCGGAGTACCACCCCTCAGTATCATCTGGGACAAGTGGAAAGATTATTATTTGGAATGTGCAGGGAATTAGAAGCATACACTACATGGCCCCCACTACATTGATTGCTGAGAAAATCATTCCATAAGCACAGTCTCTGTCCTTAAGAATCACACAATACACACCAGTAGAGTTTATATTTTTCTTGGTCATTGTGCATTTTTATGCAAAGTGTTGCCAATGAATGTCCCAACGGGGTCCCTAATGCTGAAAACATCTAGATAATTTACCAACCTGATTTTCATGTTATGATGTTTTTCTAGGTAAATACGATTTCTAGATTTATAACACCAACAACACCACACACACACACACACACACACACACACACACACACACACAGACATCCATAGAAATAGACCAAACTACTCAGTCTGAGAGCACAACTTGACTCTCGGTGGATATGGGGGAAGGAAAGAAGCAAAGAGGGCTTGGGTGTGTGAAGAAAGAAGGGAAAGGAAGGATATGTGGGCTTCAAAAGGAAATAGTGAATAAAGAATCCTTCACGAAGTTGAAATGCACAGGTGACCAGAGAGGATACCCTGAGCCCTACTCCCCCTCATCTGTCATCTACTCCCATTCTCATTAATGGAATGAGGAATAGGCCCTGTGGTACAAGAGTAATGGGCCAGAAACAGAGTCTCGGGTTTTCTATTTTTCCTAGGGAGTCTCACATGCCCTTTCTAAGACAGTAGTCCTAAAGTGTGAACACACACACAAGAAAGCATGCATGCTATTAAGATCTAATAAAAACTATAAACTACCTAGAAAAACGGATAAAAGCACACAATGTCACACTTAATTATGGCACTCATTGTTATGGTGATGCCAACCCAACAAGGATCACAGATTAGAAAGCCAAATCTGGCATAGTTTCTTTTATACACTTACTGAAAAAAAAAAAGGAAGATGTCTGTGCTGTAGATGTCTCTCACCTCAGCTCAGATCTTCCTTCTATGCAGGTCTCTGGAAAGCCTTCTTAAATGCTTCTCCTGACTACATATAATATCAGAAGGGAGAAGAGTCATTCCATATTTCTGTTCCTGGCACACTCCCACTTCAGTCTTGTTGCTGTAACAGGGATTTGTTCCTGCCCTATTTGAAGACCAGGTTTAGATGTTTCCCTCACATAGCCATTAGTTTCCCTCACATAGCCATAGGCCCCATTAGAAAGCTTATATATGTAGGAATCACTTCCTCAGAGATTTACAGCCACTCAGGAGACCCCCTGATCTCTTTCCTCTTTCTGGGAATAGTTGGGCCACTTAAACAATGTCCTCAGGTCATTCATGCATTCCCCAAAGGATGTGGGAGGAAAACTAGAAACTCAGATACCAGCAGAGGTGGAATATCAGAATTTGCTTATATGACCCCCCCCCCAACCAAATCCTCAGCATCAGGGTTTAAGAAATACATGCATATCCTTCCTATTGTCTACCTTAAATGACACAAGTATACCTATTTCTCTCAAGGGTCACATGTACCATTGTGGGTCCTAGAGCTTACGAATTCCAATTGCATTTTTGTCTTTTCTATTCCTTTGGGGAAATAAGTTCTGATTAAAAGAACACAAATGAATTTCTTTCTTTTTTTTTTAAGATTTTATTTATTTATTTGACAGAGAGAGGTACTGCGAGAGAGGGAACACAAGCAGGAGGAGTAGAAGAGGTAGAAGCAGGGTCCCTGCTGAGCAGGGAGCCCGATGTGGGGCTCGATCCCAGGACCCTCGGATCATGAGCTGAGCCAAAGGCAGACACTCAACAACTGAGCCACCCAGGCGTCCCACAAGTGAATTTCTTAATAGCTATGGGGACAATTAACTTTTTGTCTTAAAAATTACCTTATTTTTAGATCATTAATCTTTTTGCATCAGCTTCACAATAAACAGAGACTAGTACGATGGGTATCAGAAAAGAAATATTTATCATAAATTTTCTTTTATTTCCTTTTCCTTTTTTTTTCTTTAACCATACATTTTTATACCACTGTCATTACTGCATCGATGATAACATGCTAATGGAAGCACACAGGGACTATCTCTGGGATCAGTGATTTCCCAAAGGAAATGTGATTTCAGCAGAGAATTGAACAAGGAGGAAGGTAAGGAAAATGGTCATTGTGAGTAGGATAGAGTTCAGTTCCAAACAGAGAGGAAAAATGTGCACAGGCCAAAGGCAAGAAAGAAATATGATGAATTCAAACAAAAAGAATTTTAGTATAGCTAAAAAAAAAAAAATGTGGCAAAATGTGATACAAAATGAATCTGTGGCAGCAGGTTCTAATCATGTTGGGTTTTACAAATCACGTGAGGAGTTTTGACTTCAACCTAAGAGTAGTGAGTGTGAGGTAAAGGGCAGGGACCATGATCAGATAATCCCTCTGACAAGTTTACTCTGGTGAAAGCTTGGAGGACTTGTTGAAAAGGTAGAAGAGTGAGTGAAGAGTGTGCAGAACTAAATTACAATAATCCAGGTGAGAAACAGTGTTGATGTGGATGGGATGAGGTCTTGTCAGTAGGGTGGCATAGCCGTGGACCAGAGAAGGAGTCTATGACTTAGAAAGAGGAGAAATTGACTGAAGGTGGTAGATTAAGGAGAGAGAAAACTGGAAGATGACATCTGCCTCTCTGATTTTATCTGAGTGAAGAGCAGCTCCATTTATTAAGATAGGGATCAAGGAAGAGAGAAACTATTAGGTCATCAGGAACTGTTGTTTGACTCGTGCACTAAGCATTGTTTTTCATGCTGGATTTGGAAAAAAAGAATGAAGAGAGTTATTCAGGTTAGGGTCTTACATGTCTGTAAGCAGTCAGGTAGAAATGTCTCCTGGGCAGTTATATATGTGTGTATTGAGTTCAGAAAACAAATATGAGAACAGGAGGAGGGACTTAAGAATGATCAATAGTCATATCAAATTAGATTAGATTGGAAACTTTGTTTCAAATTACTGTAATTCATGGGTAAGGGCAGGGGCCCTGGAGTATGAGAATGATCCCAGTCTTACTTACAGGTTCTGTGTCTTTACATACATAGCACTGGAGCTTCCTCATCTGTAAAAAGGAGATGATGGATGTCATTGAAATAATTGTCACAAAGATTAAGTAAATACTCCTAAGAATGATGGTAAAAATAACTTGTGTTATGTGTTGGCACAAGGCCAGGAAAATGTTAAGATCTACATCAAGGGTCATCTTGCTTTGTTTTGTTTCATTTTCTCAGAAGAACATAAAAGAATGAAATGTTTAGGATAAATTTAAAATAAGCCAAAACAAAAAATCAAACACACAAAACACATAGGATACTGGCTAAAGAGTTTCCAAAGAAGTGAAAATAAAACCATCTAGGTTGTCAAGGTAAATAAGACAAGAAGGAATCAGAAATACAAGTCAACGGACTGGATGTCTTTGTGTCCTCATAAGAGAAAACTATATTGAGAGTGATGGAGGGAAAAGCCTGAAGGAGCACCATCATTTCCAAAGGCTATTTAAAACTTATAATTTTCATTTATATTAACAATATATTTCATCATGGGAAAGAATCATCATATATTAAATGATTTCCTACTGGCCGAATGTTCTTCCCTTCTATTTTAGTGCTGACAGGTTGAAATCTTCAGATGTCTAGCTTTGCCAATACAATGATGTTAATATAATTAACAGGACATATGAATGCCAATAGCATGCATTTTATTATTCTTAATTGAGGCTCAGAGATTTACTGATTGTTCAAGATCACAAAGGTTGAAAGTGAAGAAGGAAAAAGTAGATGTGCTTTTTTCTTCCAAGACTACATTCTTTCTACCATACTTGGCTTTTTTTTTTAAACAAATTTTCCATTTTCCTACGAATAAATTGATGCAAGTAAAATTACTATAGTCAAAGGTATAACATGTTTACAGTTTTAGCTTTTTTTAATGTAATAGTATGTTCCATATGTCTAGATAAACTCTACCCATTTTATTTGGGGAAGTTTGAGAACAGAGTATATACTACAAAAGATAGAATATAATCTTATAGATAATAAGATGGCATGGTAAATTGATTAGTAACTATATTTCTATGAAATCTTAAACTTTTAAGATGTTATTGCACATATATAAATAGATGATAAAAAATAAAGATCATGCCCATTTTTTTTTAATTTTTTATTTTTTATAAACATATATTTTTATCCCCAGGGGTACAGGTCTGTGAATCACCAGGTTTACACACTTCACAGCACTCACCAAAGCACATACCCTCCCCAATGTCCATAATCCCACCCCCTTCTCCCAAACCCCCTCCCCCCAGCAACCCTCAGTTTGTTTTGTGAGATTAAGAGTCACTTATGGTTTGTTTATAGCAGCAATGTCCACAATAGCCAAACTATGGAAAGAACCTAGATGTCCATCAACAGATGAATGGATCAAGAAGATGTGGTATATATACACAATGGAATACTATGCAGCCATCAAAAGAAATGAAATCTTGCCTTTTGCAACAACATGGATGGAACTAGAGCGTATCATGCTTAGCGAAATAAGTCAAGCAGAGAAAGACAACTATCATATGATCTCCCTGATATGAGGAAGTGGTGATGCAACATGGAGGTTTAAGTGGGTAGAAGAAGAATAAATGAAACAAGATGGGATTGGGAGGGAGACATGCCCATTTTTTTAAATAGTTTATAACTATAGGATTACCTCATATATTTCATTATTTTTCTTTGAATTCATTTCTAGGTATCACTCTATTAGAAACACTTGTTATGTTAGATTTACTTATATCACCATTGTTTTGATTTTTTTAAATGTATCTTTTCCCTTTCTTTTAAGTTGTTATATATTCTTTTATTTTTAATTTTTAATTTTTAAACTGCCTGAACTGTACAGGCCAATTAATCTATTATTCCCTTCTCTCTCATAAAATCAATGGGGAAAGTCTAATTAAAATGAGAAAAAAAAACCAGCTGAATTAAGAATGGAAGCAAACAGTAATGGAAGATCTAAATCAATGGTTTTCATAGATTATTTTATAAATAACCATTTCTAATGGAGAAATAAATCCCTTTACAAGAGAATCTGTTGGTTATAGGAAATCATTCCAGTGATCCAGTAAGACATAAAGATATGCCATATGATCTCCCTGATATGAGGAAGTGGTGATGCAACATGGGGGCTTAAGTGGGTAGGAGAAGGATCAATGAAACAAGATGGGATTGGGAGGGAGACAAACCATAAGTGACTGTTGATCTCACAAAACAAATTGAGGGTTGCTGCGGGGAGGGGGTTTGGGAGAAGGGGGTGGGATTATGGACATTGGGGAGGGTATGTGCTTTGGTGAGTGCTGTGAAGTGTGTAAACCTGGTGATTCACAGACCTGTACCCCTGGGGATAAAAATATATGTTTATAAAAAATAAAAAAAAAATTAAAAAAAAAGACATAAGGATATGCAATTCCTTCTCCAGTTAGAAGAGAAAAAAGAAAAAGACATGGACTAATTATTTTTTTTATATTTTTTATATTTTTATAAACATATAATGTATTATTAGCCCCAGGTTACAGGTCTGTGAATCACCAGGTTTACACACTTCACAGCACTCGCCATAGCACATACCCTCCGCAATGGCATGGACTAATTATTGATTGACTACATTGACATTCTATTTTCCAACGTATTATCAATTATTTTGTGGAATGTACATCATTCTCTCTAGCCCTTTTTACTATTTTATGAACTAAAAAAATAAAACTTTTCTTCCTATATTGCTGATGTATAGATTCTCATCTCATTCCCTGCATGTAATAAAGTGTATGGGAGGCCCTAAGAGAACTTTCCTTAAATGTTTTATGTGTTTCAAGTCCATACGATTACAATATTTCCTGAAAGTATTTCACCAGCATCCCCTCAATCCAGAAAAAGACAAAATGTTGCTCTGTGCACATATTAGAATGTTTCTTTGACAAGTATCCTTTTTCATTAAGTGTATGTGAAGGTTATGAACTGCAGAACACAAAACAAAAACTCAGGTATGCCAGAAATGGAACTTCATTTTATTGTAGTGGTTTGATGTCCTCATCCCCTAAATTTGAAGACATCAGATATCAGCAACTCAGAGGCTTCTCATTAATCTACCTAGAGTGGGCATCTAGTTATACTGGCATCTGCTGGAATCCAAGTTCTTTTTTGGCCTTGAGTGATTTTGACAGTAAGCCCTCTCTTAGCCTGAATATCTTATTCTCACTTCTTTCTTTTTTTTTTTTTTAATTTAAATTCAATTAACCAACATATAGCACATCATTATTTTCAGATGTAGTGTTCAGTAATTCATCAGTTGCATATAACACCCAGTGCTCATTCTCATTTATTTCTCATCCACTCTAGCACCATGTAAAATTAGTAGGGTTTTCTAAGACCGCCCCCCCCCATCATCTCTGATGTGCTCTCAGGCATACAATAAATGTTTAACTATTTTCCACAAAAATGCCAAGGAACTCTTGCAAGCTATCTCATTCCCCTCTCAATGAATAGACTGCAAAAATTTCAAGTATCGTTGGCTTCAGATAAACATGAAGACAATTTTACCAGATGTGAAAAATGACAGTATATAGCATATCAGTCTACCAAACAGAGCAGCAGGACTAAAGCCAATGTCCTTCATCGCATGATGGTGGTAAGGGGCTAAGAATTAGAGCAATGAGGCTGTGTCTTTTAAATGACAGGAATGCCAGTCCTTTTGATTGCAAGCCACATCGGCCTCACATAGTCCATACTCCATTCTCCCAAGAAACCCATTCTGTAGTGGGGAGAGACCCCAAGGTAAAGAGATCAGAATCAAATTCTGTGAAGAAAGAAAAGGTGATTGATACCATTTCTTATCTGCTTGGTCTTAATACTATAGATTATTGGATTCATAAATGGGGGAAAGAGGAAGTAGATATAGCTCATGATAATATGAACTATATGTGGCACATATTTCCCAAATCGATGAATGAGGGTCAGCCCAGTAACAGTGACATAAAAAACCAGAACACAGCTAATATGGGAGACACAAGTGTTTAGAGCCTTAGCCTGCTCTTTACCTGAGGCAATTCCCATCACAGTATTAAGGATTAGAATATAAGAGATAAGGATAAGCACAGAGTCCAAGAAACCAGTTAATGAGACCAGGATTATAGGATAAAGTCTATTGAAGGTGATGTCGGCACAGGCCAGTTTGATCACATCCTGATGCAGACAGAAAGCATGGGAGAGGACATGGGATTTACAGTATGAGAATCCAGAAAGGGTGGTGATTATGGGAACAATAAGTATAAATCCCCTCATTAGAACCCCCGCCCCTATCTTCACCACCTTAGCATTGGTGAGAATGGAGGTGTATCTCAGCGGATTGCGGATGGCAATAAAACGATCATAGGCCATAACAAGCAAGACTCCAGACTCCACAATAGAGAGTGAATGGATTAGATAGGCCTGAAAGTAGCAAGCTCCATGGCTGATTGCTCTGTGGTCAAACCACAGAACACCAAGCACAGTGGGCATCGTTGTTAAAGTCACTCCAAGGTCCGTGGCTGCCAATATAGCCAAAAAGTAGTACATTGGCTCATGGAGGGTATGGTCTTCTCTGATAAGGAAGAGAAGGGTGCCATTGCTGAGGAGTATGGAGACATAAATGACAAAGAAGGAGATGGAAATCCAAGGATGAAATATCTCCAGACCTGGGAAGCCAGTCAGTAGAAAAGGGACAGCACTGATGTTTGACCACATGGCAGATCCCTGTGAAGAAACAAAAAAGTTCTCTCTAGACCAAAACATTCAGTAGAAATATAATTTGAGCCATGTACTTGATTTTAAATTTTCTAGTAGCCACATTAAAAGAGTAAAAAAGAAAAAAGTTAAAAGCAATTTTAATTCCCTATCTCTTAAAATACAGTCCATCTCTAGTTCTGCCATCTGGTTTCTTCTCACTATCGTGAACATATTTTCAATTGTAGGAAAGAAGTTTGTCCTTCCATTTTGGATCCACCATTTATATTCTGTTCATTGATTCAACAAACAGGAATTGATGATACCTACATAAATTAGGAAGTTGACTTGGCATCAAGGACACAAACCTCGTGGTCTTTTCAGAAAAATAGACTTTCTTGGGATGATACCATATTTACCTGAGTTGTAGTTCACATTATAATACTTTGTATGTGTAAGTATATTATGCAACCCCACAGAACCAACACACTCAGGAAACCCCAGAGAGGGGTGCCTGAAATCTTTCCAGGTGCCTCCTAACCCTCTGGGACTGTTACATTACTAAACTTTATGGAATTTACAACTTTCTGCTTCGAGGAAGCATTGCATTTGGTGCCGAAGACAGTGGATGGAAATTTAGAAGTGATTATCTCACTAAATAAAATGAGATAGCAAGCCATGAAAAGACAGGGTAGACCAAATCTAATCACATGAGCCCTTAAAAGAAAAGATTTTTCACTAGCAAAAAATTTAAACTAGTGGTGGAATGGTAACCCAAAATGATTCAAAGCCTGAGAAGCATAGTTACTAGTTTGAAGATTTAGGGGTCCACATGAGATAGAATTCAGGCAGTCCCTAGGAGTGGGACTGACCACCTCCAAAAAGCAAGGACATCATTCTTAGTGCCAAGGAAATACATTCTGCCAACAATGTGAATGCCTTTGGAAGTGCATTTTTTCCTAGCCCAGCCATCACCTTGATGGTGGCCATGAAAGCCTAAGTGGAGAACCATTGACGCCTACCACACTCTGAGCTACAGAACGGTTATATTATAAACAAATGTGAGCAGTGCAGTTCGTGGTCATTTATTACACAGCAATAGAAAATGAATGTACTAGCATTAAATATTGAACTAATATTTGAAGAGTTAATGCAAGTTACTTATTGTGTCAATTAGCTAACGAAAAAAAAATACCACATGAAAAAGCACTGTGCAATGTCAGTGGCTTACATTACACAATTACATATTTTTTAAATTTCTTTTCAGCCTAACAGCATTCATTGTTTTTGCACCACACCCAGTGCTCCATGCAATACGTGCCCTCCCTAACACCCACCACCTTGTTCCCCCAACCTCCCATCCCCCGCCCCTTCAAAACCCTCAGGTTGTTTTTCAGAGCCCATAGTCTCAATTACTTTTGACTCATATACATGGTTCAGCTAATTCTGGTTGGCTTTGGCTAGGCACGTCTAGTGATGTCTGCCTTTCTTGCACATGCACCTAGGATTCAGCTAGATGTTATCTCCATCCTTTCATTTTCCTATTTCCTTCTTCTTATGTCCATTATATTTTTATTGGGTTTAAATCTCATCCTTCACTTTGCCCCTTCCCTGTAGCTAAGTTCCATATGTTTCTTCCCTATCACCCATGCTCTAGCCTAAACCTTAATGTAAATTGTTTTGTCTTTTACACTTTATTACCAGTCTTTCAGAACTAAGGGCTCTAATTAATTCATTCCAATTAAAACATGGATGTCATTTTCCATCCAATGCTAACGTTGCTTTCTTTATTGAGTGTTATAGGACCAGATCAGTCTTCCTGGAAACAATGACAGATTTTGACATAGATGATCAGGTCATTAATGAAATATCAATGGTCTTATTTTTAACATGGTGACATGCTAACTGCCTGGTGAGCTAATAATTAAGCTAATTTATGTATTGAAATTGACTTCCAATTGAAACTGGAATTTCAATTGGAAATTGAATTTCAATTTCAATTTCAAATTCAATTTCAATTTCAAATTGAAATTGACTTACTGATACACTAATTGACAAATGTGTAAGCTGCTGATTGAAGCAGTTTTTTTTTGTTTTTTCCCCAAACAAATGTCCAGTTAAGAGTCACCAGCAACTCACCAACACCCTGCATATATGGCCATCAGCAAGCCCTCCAGACTCCACTATTTTCTCAATGGTGGACATTCCTGACCAGTCTTGATTGTATCTTACCCCCAGTGGAGTTCTTACACTATGATCATTTCTAAGACTTAAAGGAACAACAACTCGGGCGCCTGGGTGGCTCAGTGGGTTAAGCCTCTGCCTTCAGCTCAGGTCATGATCTCAGGGTCCTGGGATCGAGTCCCACATCGGGCTCTCTGCTCAGCAGGGAGCCTGCTTCCTTCTCTCACTCTCTATCTGCCTGCCTCTCTGCCTACTTGTGATCTCTGTCTGTCAAATAAATAAAATCTTTAAAAAAAAAAAAAAAAAAGGAACAACAACTCATAAGGATAAGCATTAAGGTAAGAACACAAACACATACAGTTTTGTCCTATAACTGAGAATTAGTCAAATTACCAAAGGTATAAAGCACAAAGAAGATGAAAGAAAGGACAGAAAGGTTACATAAGGAGATGTGTGAGAAAGAAAACTGAACATTGAGAATAGCACCAAGAGGAGGGAAAGATGTGATACTGAAACCTGTATGTTATGTGACCCTGCTTTGAAACTGCTCTCAAAATCAGTCCCTCTTCCTCTGCTTGTCTCTTCCAAAGAATATTCCTACTGTAGGAAAAATACTCTTGATAGCTTTGGGCTAACAAGAAAGTCTAGGTAGCAACCTGGATCTCTTGATTATTCACATATGCACCCATAATTTCAAACAATAACAAAAGAAGACAAAACAAAAATGCACTGGGTATCTTGGGGAGTCAGTATGTCCTAGGGAGTTGAACTTTTATGGGGCAATCTTTTACACTAGACACAACCCAGTCCATGCATAACAGCTTTCCCCTCTCCTGTATTCACCATCTTGCAATATCTGCATGAAGGAAGGAGTCCAAGTAGAGCAGTTATCTTCAATTTCTTCTCTATTATCTCCATCTCATCCTTTCTTTCATGGTCACCAGAGTCTTACCTGGTGCACCAGGAGCTAAGGGGAGAGGTAACTCTGGTCTTGATATAGAACCTGATGCAAATGTTATCTTTGATGACCTCTAATAGGATTAATTGGTGAAGTTATTTGTATAGAAAAATGCTTCCCCAGGGTCCCTTTGGCTGCTGGATAATTAAGCTTCTGGGATATCTTCTCCTGGCCTTCTACGGAAGGATGAGGGCCCCCAGAGCTGTGCCCCGTAACTCCACATTGTCACTACAGACAGGAAGCCGAATTGTAGTTTTATCTAGCAGATGGAAATCATGCTGTCAAATCACCTTTGTCCTTTCTGATCCCCTCCTGAATAGAGAAGATAACATCAAAATTGCATTTGGCTTTGCCATTCCTGAATCTGGGAGCAAGTAATCTCACTAAACTTAGATGAAGTTTGATAATTCTCTCACAATTACCTTCCTTTGGTTTCAAATGAGATCACTTACTATTATTATACTTTTTCATATATGCCTTTTTAAAGTGATATTATCTCACAAATGAGTCCCACTTACTGGTAAATTCTTTCAAACAGTAAGCTTTATATCTTCCTCTTAGTAAGTCTTATCCAGAGATCACACTTCTTGTGTTTGGAACCATAAATATCAAGTAAAAAAAATCTTCTTTTACTTTAAGTAATGATGAAGTGAAGTAGTGGACATGGAGAATTATCCTCTGATAATTCGTTCTTGACTTGAAAGGACTGTATTCATATTCTGGGGTGGATATGGATCTGATGAACTGCCTTGTCTTGTCTTAGCTTTGTCTCCTAAATTTGTCCTAGAGCTTCGACCAACTGTGAGACTTTAAAATGAGGATGGGTGCAATGTGTTAAACCACGTAGGTAACATTCTGGTTTCTGACATTTCAGATTCACTTAAGTTCCTCCTGAACCTTCCTCAGTCCATAAGTCTTTCTGAAAGTCAGTAGAATTTGGGAAGTCATGATTAGGAGTCAGTCTCTGAGAATGACTTGAGTCTGAATTTCCTTTCCCTGAAAGCTGTACTAAATGCATACTTAGGATGACTTGATTTGGGAGAGCCATATTGTGAACTGAAAATGAATTAACATAGTGAGTACCTTGAAACATGATTTCAAGCTTTCCCCATGTTTCGTCAGTAGGAGGATTTACCCTCTCGTCCACAGAGCTCCTTACCTGTGTATAACTCCATTCCTGGAAGCACCACTTCCTCTAGAATCTTAATGAAGGTATTCTCAAACATTGAATCATTTTGGGTTATCTTTCTACCACTAGTTTAAATTTTTTTTTTTTTTTGCCATTAGTAAAAAATCTTTTCTTTTAAGGGCTCGTGTGATTAGATTTAGTCCGCTCTGTCTTTTCATGACTTGCTATCTCATTTCATTTTAGTAAGATAATCACTTCTAAATTTCCATCTGCTGCAAGATACTCCAGTCAGGATAACTTTCCATGTAAGGCATAGGACAAATCCCTGGAGAACGGGAGCAGCTGTTAGCCCATATCAACCAACACTCTAAGCAGCCAGGTTTGGGAGCACTGGGAGGAGGTGAGTGGGGCATCATTTTCTTAAGTGGCCATTATATCTCTGTCATGTATGTGTTTTCCAAACCTTATTCATTCCTTTCATATTCCTACAACACTGCCTCATAAGTATAGGACCACAGTAGCATCATCTATTGGCTTTGGAAGAACCTCCATCTCATGTAATGAAAAGCCTTTCTTTGATGCAGTACTTCCTGGCAAGGGTGATACAGTCAGTTCCTGTCTCCTTCTGGGTTACACAGCTCAATCTTCATGAGAATATATGTTTTGAAGATATTCATACAGCCTCATCAGTAAAAATATCTTACCTTTTGAGTTAAAATATTTTCCTCTGGCCTTACCTACCATTCCTCAGCAATGGATCAGAGTTCCTGTGTCATGCAGTTTAAGTCCTATTTCTACCATATTTATATTTATAACATATATTTATAACATATATGTTACTTATAACATATATGAAGGTAAAATTCAGGCATCTAAATACCTTCACTAAGGATTCAGAGAATTCTTTTTCCTAGGATTTTGTTTTTGTTTTTGCTATTTGTTGAGCAAGCTTGTGTTGATGTTAAAAACCTTCTTTTTCTTTGAAAAATAGAAAATTTTTTTTCTATGAAAAATAGAAACATTTTTCTATGACATATATCTGTTAGCCTTCAGCATCCCACTCTAGTCCATGCTGATCCCATCTTTTAATTTTTTCCTCTCAAGGCTCTATCTCATCTGACCCAACTTTATGGTGCTTTTTTACTATTCTTACCATCTGTCAGCTTGGTGACAAGCCATAGAACTATAGGGGCATAGACTTCTAAGTTTCCCATAAGAATACATTTTGTTTATGAGCTTATTCATAACAATGATACTTTCTGAGGATTTAGGCTACAAAGCAAAAATTGACATAATTGGATATAGAGGCCCCCTAGGTCCTTTGAACATCTCTAATAGCTCTGAATATCTAATTTAATCTAAAACCTACTATAAATACTCTCCTTTCATTTACCCTGTAAACATCTGCATCGTCTCAGAAAAAATCCAGCAATTATTTATTGATTAACAGAATGAATTCATATACCTCTCACTTGTCATTAGTTCATTTTATATTTGCAAGAGGAATAATCTGCTGACTTTTTAGATCAGATTAGTCTTTTCAATGTATCTCTAATATTTTGGACTCTCTTTTTTTATCATTTTTTAATCATTTTTTCATTTTTATTTATCTTTTTTTTTCATTTTTATCATCTTTTAATCATTTTTATCACTGGATTTTGTGTTTCATCCAGAAGAATGAATTCCTAACTCAAATTCAGTATCCTTATGGTAGATTATCTTTTAAATTATAGTTTATGCTATGTACTTATAACACTCTTTGGAAGAAAGAAAATGATACTAGCAAAGGTTTTTTCCTAATATATGTTCTTATAAACCTTAGATCTCCTATAACTATGTGCTGATTATTCATCTCAATAGGCACTAGTGAATTTATTTATCATGAAGTTTTCCCATCATAACCCCATACAAGTTCTTTTTTTTAAAGTATTCAGTGATGATAAGCTAAATTTCAGACTTCACCAAGCTGTCCTGATAGAGATTCACTGATGGAGATTCATTGATGGGTTGGTGCATTGGTCCAACAGACCACTCTGAAGTCCACCTTGCTTATGAATGCAAAACATATTTGCAGTGTTTCCTGGGATATACTGTTGCAAATAGGTTGTTTTTAGTACCCCGTATTTTATAACAGATACACCTGTGTGAGATCTATAGGAAACTAAATGTTGTGATGACAGTAACATACACCCAAGGAAATGATATGCTTATATTGATTCATAAAATAGATTTTAAAGTAAAATAAATGTCTGGGTGGATTGCAGTCATTTGTAGTTCCTTTATATAGATAAATTGAAGTATTCCTTTAGTCTCCTCCCTGGTTTCCCCATTTCTGTTTTCCCCTTTTGGCCTCTTTTAAATGAATTTGTTTCTTCAATTACTTGCAAATAAGAAATAACTTTTTTAAACAGGGGCAATCATTTCATTAATCATTGACCAAATGGTCAACCAGATTTGCTTGCCTGCATTTTTTTAGCTTCATTTCCTGTATTTTGGGGAAATGAACAATGGGAAACAGAATGTAACTTACCATCAAATGTGTGTTGCTTGTGTGCACACATACACACACACACACACAGAGTTTAGTATTCAAGTTGTGTTACTTAGATATCATCAAGTGATAAGGATGAAAAAAGTGAATAAAACATATAGCTTCTCTCTTTTTATAAGTTCAATCATATCACAGTTAAATCTCTTGATGAAAATGGAAAGAGATCAGAGTTATAGGTTTTCTTGGGCTGGGCTCCCTGTAAGCAAAACCTGAGACAAGGATTCAGATGTATGCAATTTATTAATGACACTGTCTAGAGACAGGGAGTAAGAAACAACAGGGTAAATAGGGGAAGGAGATGGGCAAGGATATAGTCCCAGGTGGAGTTTAGCTTTAGAAGGGAAAGAGCTGTTATTCACCTGTGGGCTGCCTCCAGGAAAGCCAGGGTTATAATCTTGGTGAAGCAGTTCTGATTGACTTGAGAATAATAGCCTGAAGAAAGCAGCAAATGTGAGTGATGAGCAGCTAACACTCTCAGGAACAAGGAGAGGGTGCACAGTTCTGTAAAGTGATCTGGAGAAAGCACTAATCACGTCATAGCCTCTTCTATATATTCCTTCTCCTGGCTCACTTTCTTCCTTATTTGCCCTAATGAAAACACAGCCTCCACTCTTGGAGGCTATTTTTGACTTGAGTTGCAGTCCCTTCAATCCCTTCCCAACTCATCAGAAAATTTCAATCAAAATGTAGAAATCTATTCCTTCTGTCCCTCAAGCCTTTTCATAGTAAAAGGAGGGAAAGGAAACCATCTCTTCCACTTAACTACTGGTATATGTTCTGGAGACGGTACCAACACCACAGCTAAAGTTGGAGTAGTAGAATAAGAATGAAGGAAAAAAGCAAAGGAGTATGGGGATGTCTGTTTCCTCTCTTTTATACTTGGTTCCTCTTATCACAAATGAGTTTTCTTAAGTAGGTGCTGTCTTGGGAAATAAATATAAGCTTATAGTTCTTGAGACAAATTCATCATCATTTGATGGAGAGGGGAGACATCAATGATATGTTTGGGCTGATAAGTGATTATAACACTCAGTGAGGAAGAATTCATACTTCTTTACAGGAAAATTCCAGACCATCAGTTGCCAAACATACAGGTTGCCACAATTGTGTAAACATCTGTGGGGCAATTCATGGGAGTTAGATTGGATTAGCCATAAATAGACCAACTTTATTCTATGCAAACTAACTATTATTTTATATCCTTACAACTCTGTTCCTGTCCACCATCTTCTTAACCCCCCAAAATATATTTTAGATACATTATAGACATACCTTTAAAAGGACACACCTTTGTTATCACAGAAATTGAGTGGCAAACAGTACACACAAATTTTCTCCTAAAAAATTGCACAAATTAGTTTAGACCAAAGACTTGAGTTTACAGAGATAATGTAGGGCCAATTGTAGTTCTACTTTCACAATTATTTTAACAAGATATCTGATCATGGGTGTTTGATATGAGACTTTTTTGCTCCTCTGCCAAACCCAGAGTTCTCACATTCTGTGTGAGGAACTATGATGGTCAGAGATCACGCTTCAACTCTATGTGTAGTAAAAAGGTGAAGAATGCCACTCTGAATCTGCTTGGTTTTGACACTATAGATGATAGGATTCATTAGTGGAGGGAAAAGAAAATATATGTAGCTCATAGTGAGGTGGACAATATGTGGGACCTGCTTCCCAAACCGATGAATCAGAGACAATCCAATCACTGTGACATAGAAAACCAAGACACAGCAGATATGGGAGACACAGGTATTAAGGGTCTTGGCCCTCTCCACTTTGGAGGCAATCCTCAGGACACTCTTGAGTATCAACACATAGGAGACGAGGATAATCAGAGAATCCAGCACAAATATAAGGACTACAAGCACAACTGGATACAGGCGATTGAAGGTGGTATCAGCACAGGCCAGTTTGATGACATCCTGGTGAAGGCAGAATGCATGGGAGAGGACATGGGAATGGCAATAGGGGAAAAAGTATAGGGGTAAAATTGGAGGGATAACAGATACAAACCCCCTCATCAGAACTCCCAGCCCAATTTTCAGCACTTGATTATTAGTGAGTATAGAAGTATATCGAAGAGGGTTGCAAATGGCTATAAAACGATCATAGGCCATAGCAAGCAAAACACCAGACTCTACAAAGGCAAGTGAGTGTATAAAGTAGGCTTGAGAAAAACAGGCCACTTTTCCAATCTCCCTGTGATCCAACCAGAGGACTCTCAGCACCGTGGGCATTGTGGTCAATGTCAACCCTAGGTCTGTGGCTGCCAGCATGGCCAGGAAATAGTACATAGGCTCATGAAGGTTGTGGTCCTCCTTAATAAGAAGAAGGAGGGTGCTGTTGCCTAGAAGAATAAAGATGTAGATGAAAAAGAAGGGTGTGGAAATCCAGTGGTGAACTGCCTCCAAGCCTGGAAAACCAGTCAACAGAAAGGAACTGGAACTACTGTTGGGCCACATGTTGGGTCCATCCAGAAAAGGTGTCCTTTTTTCTCAATTATAATCACAGAAATGAAACTCCACTTTCAAGATATCACTCCAATTGTATCATCTCAGAATTCTCTCTTAAAGGTAATAATGACATTAGTATAAGCCATTGCTTCTCAAAACATATTCTTAAGACAACTTATATCTTCTGTGTTCTTAATTGCATATTCCAGGGACCATCCTCTACCTTGTTAATTAAATCCTTGATGTTGTATGGTCATCTTCATGCTGATAAGCTCCCCAAGAATTTTCTGATACACATTACACTTAGAAACCATTTCCATCAACGATGCAGAAGAATCCATACTTGAAGAATTTCAAGGAACTCAACCCCGACCTAACTATACTTGCCTTCACAGTGATTTCTAATTCACATATCCTGCATATGCAGGGCTTCTCTGAATTGTCAACAAGAGTCCCAGGAGTCTAAGAGAAAAAGGATATGGAAAGAAAAGCTGTACCACTAATGACCATTGCTAAGGAACAGACAGATAGGAGGCAGAGGTACTTTGCCTCCCTACTTCATCGATTAGTTTTGGGAAGACAAACATTATGTGCTTAATAGCCTCCTCCCAGTCCTTACAGAGCTACTCACAATTCATTACAATAGCCTGGACTAATTGGAAGTTAGATAATTATAGACCCTTGAGCTGGAATAAATGCTTAGACCAGCCAAGGAGATGGCTCATGATTGGCTTTATCCTTCAATTTGATAAAATTTAACTTATTTCCATGTAATTTCTTTCTCTTTCTTATTACTTTTCTGTAGACCCATTATCATAACTCCCTTGAACCTGATTTCTCCCTTTTCAAGTTCTCCATTTGTATTTAAACATACAACCTCTTGATCTCCTTCTTTTTATATCCAGGTTTGCACTTCTGAACCTGTCTTAAGCAATAATAAATGAGAGCCCTATTGCTGCTTACAGAGTTCCGTTAGTAGAGAAAAGAGTTATGTCCTTTATGAAGGTCTCAACATCTCTTCTGCCACTAGATTATGGACTACGTGAATATAGAAACTGTGTTTTATTTGCCTTGCTCAGCACCTAGTAAAGTACCTAAGATGTTATGTATATACATAAACCCATTATATATATACATCAATCATATGTAAATACATGTACATGCATACATGTACATACAGCTATATGTACATACACACATATGCATTTATACAATTATATATATACATATATATTACTTCACCCTATATTTTTTAAGCATCCACTGTGTGATAAGCATGACATTTTAAATACTGGAATTAAATGCTAATAAAACAGTCACTGATCCTATAAGCCATAAATTAAGTTAGAAAATAAATAAGAAACATTTCGATAGATAGAAGTAGAATTTGAAAATAAAAATAGCACTATTTAATAGAGATTGTTGGGGATGATATTACATACATTTTAGTAATTTGGATGATCTGGAACTGCATCTCTGAAGAAGTGACATTTGAGCTGAGACCTGAATAACAAAGAGAGCTAGCCACATGAAGATCTGGAGGAAGACTGTTCCATTTAGAGGGGGAAATTAGCATGTCTGGAGCTTGGTGAGCAAACAAGAGAGAGAGAGACAATAGGTACCATCAGGGACCCAGGAAGTGGTCTGGTCTCACAGGGCCTTATAGATAACACTGGAACTTTGTTTTACTACAAATGTGATGAAAACACATTGGAGAATTTAAAAATCACAATGGAGGAGGGCCTAGTGACATACATAAATGAAATTTGCATTTTTAATTTATCACTTGGATTGCTTTGTGAAGAATAGATAATCAAGCAAGATCAAAGAAAGGATAAGTAGTTAGAGCCATCAAAATAATACAGCTGAGAATGCTGATTTTGACTACGAGGGCAGTGAAAATAAAGAAAATGTAAACTGATAAAGATGTATTTTTTAGCTAGTACCAAGATTTGCTGATATATTGGAAATGGGAATGAGGGAAAAACAAAATGAGATTAGATTATTTCTTTGTGTGTGTGATTTCTGGCTTGAGCAAATGGGACAATGGTGAGGTCATTTACTCAAAAGGGGAAGTTTGAAAGATATATTTGTAATCACGAGGAAATCAAGAGTTATCAGTAAATACGGATGACTTGAAGCAAATAGATATCCTATATTTTTCTTGTTACATACCATATCAGTGTATTCGAGCTGTTTTTATCTCCTAAATTAAGAAAAAAAAAAAAAAAAGGTATTCTCATTTAGTTATTCTTCTTTGAAGTAATTTTGCCCATGGAAGCCACCACACCTAAGATGCTCTCAAAGAAAACCATGTACCTGTGTAGATGAGATTAAACTCCAAGTTTCTAACAGTGGAAAGGTGCCAGACAACTGGGCATGAGGCAGTGATTCAGCCCTTTTGGGCCGACACTAAGTGATAGAGAATTAGTAGAATCATTTCTCATTGTCCATATTCTGTCTTCAGGATTAAGATATATAAATTTAGTGTTTATTGAAAATATGGTGACTATTGTTTATTAACCCCACATAGCTATTCTCTTCTTATGTGTTCTAAATATAGCTTCATAATGACATACTGCATGGTGACTAACATAACATAATAAAAAATACTAATAATAAATAAAATAAATACAGCTTCATTCTCCCTACTTCTCTGACTTTTAAACAGCAATTTTGTGAAGAATTCACCTTATAAAAGAATATGTAACACAGTAATAAATCATGATAGAGAAATCTATTCAAAGTGGAGGGGATCCATTCTACTTTGCCAATAAATTCATCTCAGTATCGTCTTCTCTATTTCTAAGAATTCCATTCAGATCTACCTTATACTCCATGCTGTCAGAAATTCACATGCCTTCAGCTAAGAGCTTCTTATAGTTTCTAAGAAAGACATTAAGAAAAGATTCAAAGGCTGAGGAAAGACCATAGGGAAGGAAAGAGGTTTTGAAGATTTAGAATAGATCTAAGAAAAAATGTATAGTTGAGTTTGTTGAAATTCAGGTAATCTTCTACCTTTTAAAGCTATAACAATTCCCTGCTTCATTTAAATATCTTGTAGAATAAGAGATGCCTCTATGTTCATCCCCTAGAAAGGACAGGAGACATGTGAGAGGGTCAACCATATTCATACCACTGAGCATGGCAAGTCTGATGTACTCATGCCTGAATCTCTTTCCAAGTGCTACCAAGTTCAGACTGAGATTTGTGCACTCATAGAGAACCAAGAGCTATACAGATCCTTCCCTTCTTTCCCCTGTCTTCTCTTTAGACAACTTTGAGGAGTGTCCTAGTACCCTTTTCCTGTATATACTATGTGTTTCCCCATACTCACATGCACCATTTCTTGGATGTTAGGGATAAGGAGCAGGGTTCTTGAGTTCTGCCTGAGGACTCAGATCAAATGGCTCCTTCTTAAAGTCAGCTAAGAGATGCAGTCAGCAAAGAAAGCACCTCCCCAGAGTTTTTTCTTTTCCAGCCAACTGCAGATCTTAAGAAACATTTTCTCTTTCTTAATTCCTCCTATGAAGGAGAGGGAACATTTAACTAATCTCCCCAAGGTTTTAAAACATCTTCTCCAAATAAGGTAAGGAATTAATAGAGCCTCAGGTGGCAGTTTCATGTGCAAGAAATCAGAGGGCTTATCTTTATGTCCCCGGTAGAACTTGTTAACTCCTATGGGAGACCATTTATCTTCCACATCTACTTCAAGGTTCAACTCTTTCCCAAGAGGAAACTAAATGCATCTTTTTAACTAAGACTTTTGAATGCTCTCTCTCTCTCTCTCTCTCTTTTTTTTTTTTAAGATTTATGTATTGATTTGAGAGAGAGGGAGTGAGTGTGAGAGCAGGAGGAGGAGCAGGGGATGGGGAAGAAACAGAATCTTAAGCAGACTATGCTGAGCATAGAGCCCAACACAGGGCTAAATCCCTGCAACTCTGAAATTATGACCTGAGCCAAAAATCAAGAGTCAGATGCTAAACTGACTAAGCCACTCAGGTGCCTCTAAATCTTCTGGATGCTAATTATATTTTCTGCTTGATTTATCTCAAAGCTAGCTTGAGAATGGAAAGTTAGATGGACTGGAGTCAACATGGTGAAAGCCAGTCAGCCTTCCCTAGTAATCAACATGAATCTATTCTCTGCAGTCTTCATCATTCCTTTATTGACTTCACCTCACCAGAATTTTTGTCTTCCTGAAAATGACATGAACATATTTATGAAACAGTGGTTCAACCAAGCACATCTCATCACTTCAGTCCCACAGATGATAATATCTGCAGTTTCTCCTTTGACCATGGCATGTTTCCTGTTACTGGTTTTAAAGGAAAATAAACATATAGTACCCATGAAAAAATTTCCTATCCCTGAAGATCTGTTTGGGTTTCTACTATACTTTGTTAGAATTAATGTTTAATGCAAATCAGAGATGCAAATGATTACTCTTAGAATCATCAACTGTTACTAATTATAGGGTGAATTTTGTCAACCTCAAAATATTCATATGTTGAAGTCTTTCCCAATTCTCAGTACCTCAGAATGTGACTGCATTAGGAGATACGGCTTATTAAGGAGGTGATTAAGTTAAAATGAGGCTATCACAATGGGCCTTAATCTAACTAGTGTCCTTAGAGGAAAAGGAAATTTGGGCACATAGAGAGATATCAGTGTGCACAGGAGAAAAGCCATGTGAAGACATCGGGAGAAGATGGCCAATTACAAGCCAAGAGAGAGGCCTCAGAAGAAATCAACAATGCTAGCGCCTTGAACCAGGACACCTAGCTTCCACAACTATGAGACAGTAAATTTCTGCTTGTTAAGCCATGCAGTTGGTGGTACTTGGTTATGGCAGCTCTAGAAAACCAGTACACTTGCCATGTAGACATGAGAAAGTTATATAACCTCTTTAATAATGAATGTGTATTTAGGTATAAACTTAATAAAATTTATACAGGACTGGATGATAAAAGATATAAAATTCTGATGAACAATATCTATGAAGACCTATGTAAAAAGAGAGACATACTGTATTCATGGATCAGAAGATTCAATACAGTAAACAGGTCAATTTTCCTCAAGTCAATCCATAGGTTTAATACAATTCCTGTCAATCCCAGCTTAGTTTCTTATAGACATAGATAGGCTTATTATAAAATGTATGTGGAAGACAAAAGAGCTAAACAACTGAAACAATTTTGAAAACTAATAAGATGGGAAGAATAACTCTATTCAATGTTAAGAGTTATTGTACAACTATAGTAATAATCAAGGCTGTGTGGTATTGATGGAGGGACAGACATATAGAAAAATGGAACATTATAGGAAACCCAGAAATAAAACAGACTGACATAGATATGCCTAATTGATTTTTAAAATTTTCTTTTCACTTTTACTTTTTTAAAAACTCCCCCAACTTTATGGAGCTATAACTGACATAATATGTGGCATAAGTTTTAAGGTATATAAAGTGAGGACTTTGTTCACATATATATTGTAAAATGATTAACACAATAAGGTTAATAAACACCTCCATCACCTCACATAATTATCACTTGTGTGTGTGTGTGTGTGTAATGGAACATTTAAGATTTGCTCTATTAGCAATTTTCAAGAACATAACCCCTTACTGTTACCTGTAGTTACTATACTGTGTACCCTCTGATCGACATTTGCCCATTTCCCCCAACTTCCAGCCCTTGTCAGCCACTATTCTACTCTATTTGTGAGTTGGGTTTTTATTTTGTTTTGTTTTTTAGATTCCACGTATAAGTGAGATCATACAATATTTTTCTTTCTTTATTTGACCTTAGCATAATTTCACATAACAGAGTGCCTTCAAATTCATCCATCTTAGCACAAAAGACACGATTTCCTTCTTTTCTCATGACTAAATAATACCCCATTATATGTCTATACAGATATAGATAAATAAACCCTGATATTCACATTTTCCTTATCTATTCATCTGTTGTTACATATGTAGGTTGTTTCCATGTCTTAGTTACTGTATATCATGTTACAATGTACTTGGAAATATGGCTATTTCTTTGAGATAGTGATTTTACTTCCTTCAGCTATGTACCCAGAAACTAACTGCTGAAGAATATGGTAGTTCCATTTTTTTTTTAATTTTTTGAGGAACCTCCATAGTGTTTTCCATAGTGGCTATACCAATTTACATTTCTACCAACAGCGCACAAGGGTTCCCTTTTCTCCAGATCCTCACTTACCTCTATTATCTCTTGTCTCTTTAATGATAAACATTCTAACAGGTGTAAGATATCTCATTTTGTTGATTGTTTCTTTTGCTAGGCAGAAGCATTTTGTTTGATATAGTACCACCAGTTTAATTTTGCTTTTGTTACTTGCTTTTCTGGTATCATAACCAAAACTTCTCATTAATTGTCAAGGAGTTTTTCTCCTATGTTTTTATTCAGCAGTTTTAGGCTTTCAGGTCTTACATTTAAGTCTTCAATTCATTTTGAGTTACTTTGCATGGGTAGTGTAAGATGGAGGTTTAATTTCATTATTTTGCATGTGAATATCCATTATTCCCAATACCATTTATTGAGAAGAATTTCCCCATTGAATATTCTTGACTCCCTTGTCAAATATTATTTTACCATATATGTGTGAGTTTATTTCTTGGTTTTTAATTCTGTTCTATTGGTCTGTTTTTCTGTTTTTATGTCAGTACCATACTCTTTTGATTGTCCTCGTTTTGTAATAAAGTTTGAAATCAGTTAAGTGTGATACTTCAAGTTTTATTCTTCTTTCTTGGGATTGCTTTGGCTATCTGGAAATTTTAGTGGCTCCACATGAGGAATTAGGCAATAAATAAATAACACCCATTTTGGAAAGGAAAAGATAAAATTATCTCTATTTGCAGATGATTTGATCTTATATAGCAATAATCCTAAATATCCACAGAAAAACCATTAGAAATAATAAACAAATTTGGGGTGCCTGGGTGACTGAGTCAATTGAGCATCTGCCTTCAGCTCAGGTCATGGTCCTGGGATTGAGCCTCACACCTGGCTTCCTGCTCATCACGGAGTCTGCTTCTCCCTCTGCATCACCCTTTGTTTTTGGTGGGTTTTTTTTTTGTTGTTGTTTATTTGTTTGTTTGTTTGTTTTTAATTTATTTGACAGAGAGGATACACAGTGAGAGAGGGAACACAAGCAGGGGGAGTAGGAGAGGGAGAAGCAGGGTTCCTGAAGACCAGGGAACCTGATGCAGGGCTGCACCCCAGGACCCTGAGATCATGACCTGAGCCAAAGACAGATGCTTAATGACTTAGCCACCCAGGTACCCCTCCCCTTGGCTTCTGCTGTCTCTCGCTCACTTTATCAAATAGATAGCTAAAATTAAAAAAAAATAATAGTAAGCAAATTCAACTAAGTTTCAGATTACAAAATCAGCATATAAAAATGTTCATTTCTGGGGGTGCCTGGGTGGCTCAGTGGTTAAGGCCTCTGCCTTCGGCTCAGGTCATGGTCCCAGGGTCCTGGGATGGAGCCTCACATCAGGCTCTCTGCTCAGCAGGGAGCCTGCCTCCTCCTCCTCTCTCTCTCTGCCTGCCTCTCTGCCTACTTGTGATCTGTCTGTCAAATCAATAAAAATCTTAAAAAAAAATGTTCATTTCTGTACTATACAATGAACTATCCGAAAAAAATGAGAGAAAGAGAGAAAAAACAATTTATATTACACTCACAATCGCATACAGAACCATTAAATACTTGGGAATAAATTTAACCAAGGAGGTAGAAGATCCATACACTGAAAATTATAAGACACTGATGAAATAAATTAAAGAAGACACAGATAAATGAAAAGATATTTCATGTTCATGGATAGAAATAATTAATTTTGTTAAAATGTCCATAAAGGGGCACCTGGGTGGCTCAGTCATTAAGCGTCTGCCTTTGGCTCAGGTCCTGATCCTAGGGTCCTGGGATCGAGCCCTGCATCGGGTTCCCTGCTTATTGGAGAGTCTGCTTCTCCCACACTCCTGTTTGCGTTCCCTCTCTCGCTGTGTCTCTGTCAACTAAATAAATAAAATCTTTAAAAAAAAAAAAAAGTCCATAAAACCCAAAGACATTGTAGATTCAATGGAATCCCTATCAAAATTCCAATGACACTTTAGAATTATTTTTTTACAAACTTACAAAAGTAATTCAATGAAGGAATGATAGCCCCTTCTATGAATAGTGTTGGAGTAATTAGCCATCTCTGGGGGAGGGGTGGAGAAAGAAATACTTCCAGTTTATACAAAGTTAACTCAAAATGGATATGGACCATTAGCTTAAATGTAAAGTATGAAACTCTAAAACTTGTACAAGACAAGAGAAAATCTTTGGGGCCTAAGGCAAAGTGAAGAGTTATGCTTGACATGGAATAACACTGTTAAGAGAATGGAAAGATGAACTACAAACTGGGAGAAAATATTTGCAACAACATATCTGACAACAGATTCGTATATGGTAAATGTAAAGAACTCTCAAAACTGCACAATATATTAAAAAAGATCAAACAATAAAATTAGACAATAAGCAAAAGGGATGAACAAACATCTCAGTGAAGAGAATGCACAAATGGCATATAAATTCATGAAAAGATGTCAACATTATTAATCATTAGGAAAATGTAAATTAAAACCACAATCAGATATTGCTATAACGTTAGAGAATAACCTGAATGAAAAATAGCACCAAATGCTGTCAAGGATGCAGAGGATCTAGATCATTCTTGCATTACTGGTGGGAACAGAAAGAGGCAGCCACTCTGGCAAAGTCTTGGCATTTTCTTATAAAACTAATCATGCACTTGTCTTATGGCCTACCAATTGTACTTTTGGGGTTTTATCCCAGGAAAAAAATGAAAATATATGTTGATACGAAAACTTGTATGCAAATATTTATAGCAGCTTTTTAAAATAATTGCCTAAAATGCCAAACAACCTAAATGTTCTCCAATCATCAAATACTTAAACAAACTGGTAAATTCATACAATGAATTGCTGCTCAGCAAAGAAAGAAGACAAAGGATTGATACAGGCAACAAATCGACACTTTTAAGAAGTTTTTGCTAAGGAAAGAAAAAAGGAAGAGGAAGGAAGGAAGGAAGGAAGGAAGGAAGGAAGGAAGGAAGGGAGGAAGAGAGGAAGAGAGGAACGGAGGAATCCAGCCAGTTATTATCGTAACTTTCTTGAAATAACAAAATTTTAGATATGGAGCTTAGATAAGTAGATCTTAAAGGTTAAGAACAAGTGGAAAGGGAAAGGAAGGAAGGTGAGAAGGTTTATAAATGAGCAACGTTAGGTAGCCTTATGGAGATGAACTGGTTTTGTCCTTTGGCTATGGTCGTATTTATAAGAACCTACACGTGATGCAACTGCATAAAGCTATCCACGTACAAATGAGTGCATGTAAAACTGGTGATATTTAAGTCACCATTGACCAATGTCCATTTTCTGGGTTTGATATCGTACTGTAGTTATGCTAGATGTTACCACTGGAAAAAACTGGATGAAAGATCCATAGGATCTTCTTTTATATATTTTTGCAATTTATGAATCTATATTTATTTTAAAATAAAAAATTAAGTAAACAAAGACCCTTAAAATATAATGTATGTTTTGTTTGTTTGCTTATTGAACTTGTATTGAAACACTCAAGCGTATGCTCCCGTAGAATTTAGGAAACCATCTGTGCTGATGGGAACTAGTGAAACACAGGAGATATTCCTTGAATGTCTGGATAATATTCTCCAACTATCCATCGGTCAGTTGGTGGGAGTGATGGGGACAGTGATTAGATTAGGAGATGTAAATCTGAAAATTTTTGCAAAATATCCTCCAAATATAGGGTATAAGGAAATTATTCTAAACCTCGTGATCTGAAGGCCAGATTCCCCTTCCAGGAAGACTTGCTGCCCAGTTCTGGGAGTGTGGTCAAAAGACAGCCTGGAACTCAGCTTCTGCAGGGTCTCTCTCAGCTGCAGGGTACTATAATATAGTTCAAGGGCATAACCTTCCTTCTTAGGTGAGGAGAGGTCTTAAAATTCTAGTCTTTTCAACTCCAACAAGTGGTAATACTGTTGGGTAATAAAAAGCTGCTCCACAGCTTTCTGCTGTGTTGGCTGAGGATTTGTCCACCTGTATCTAAGTTTGAGTTCTTCCTTTGCCAAGCTCTGTTCCCTCCTTTCTTTCAAAAGTCTAACCTCTAGTAAATGACTTTCACCCCAAACTTGATCTTCATATCTATTTCTGGAGAACCCACCCAGTGACAGGAAATACTGTTATCAGGTGAAAGTATAAGATTCTGGGTAGAGAGTGACTGTAGGGAATACAGTGATATCATGAATTTCGGCTAAGAAAATTATTCTGTGACTGCCATCCTTGCTCTGTCTTCTTAAGAAGAACATGGGAATGGAGGACAAGACAGGGGGAAAAGAGGAAATCAAGGACTGGACTGCGGACCTCCCTTCTGTGAGACAGTGTCCATTGGCTTCAGCCAGACTTTGAGACTAGGGGAGAGATAATGGGTTGGGGAGAACTCTTTAGCAAAGTGATAATTTGCACACATTCCTCATTTTAGGGATAAGGATTGGGAGTACCCACAGATAAGTAGGGAGTTCTCAATAACTCAGTTTCAGTCCACATTCCTAGCTAGGCTACTTTTCCTTCCATATGCTGATACATATAAACAACTAATCACTCTCCTAGCAACGGAGCTTTTATTTAAACCTTTTTTTTTTTCCCCTACAGAGACAGAGACCTTGGGGACTGCTGTTCAAAGTCCCAGATCTCCAAAGTCAAGCATTCAAGTAAGTTTTAAAAAAAAAAGATGAAAGGAGGGACAAATAAAGGAATTGAGGGGTACAGAGAGGAAGAGACAATGAGTGCCCCAAATCCAGAATGGACCGCAGAAATGAGTTTCTGAAATAAATGTTCTTACCTGCCAAGATTTTGTGCAGACTATGAAAAAAAATGTCATCATAACGGAGTTCTTCATAAAGCTAAGGACTCCAGATTCATGCCTGTGGAATGAAGAATGAAAGAGAAACAAAATTCAGGTCAATGAGGGTAAATACTGAATCTTTTCTCTGATGGCTCACTGCAGGTATCCGGGTAGAGAGGGCAGGAAATAGGGAGCTGGATTTTGGGCAAGAGAACATGATAGCATTCTCTGTCAAGGATATGGAGAATCACCATGGGTCTTTAAGTCTTTCCAAAATCTCTAAAACTTGGCTTCTTTAAGTATTACCTTCTCAGATGTATAAAATAAGGCCCAGGACAGATTCTGGAACATGTGAAGCAAAGAAGACTTACGGGAACAAACCAGATGATGGGTGTAGACTCAGGAATGAATTGCACAGCTCTAATTCTTGCTCTCTCCGTGTTTCCACCTACAGCCTCTCTGACCTCCATTCTAACCTTGTGATTTCCTGCATGGTCTTTTCCTCTAGAAGCCTAGATCAGTGACAAGGATAGAATCTCTCCCAAAAGACTGAGAAGGGGTAGCTCTGTAATTATCAAAGGTTCAAACACTTTCTGGAGAATAATCACTGTCATCCAGGACTAATAGACCAACTCAAAATCAATCTTGGATGGAGCGTGGCCCATGTGTGTGCTTTTAGATTAGGATAGCTATTTGAATAGCTGTGTATCTTCAGCACCTGGAAAAGCACACAGACTGCAATAGGCATTCAACTCCCTGAACTGATGATAGAGTAGTTTTTCTCTCCATATCTCTTAAAACAGCCCTCATGGTGTTTCTATGTGCTGGGGACATACAACTATGTATTCAGAATCAGTCGGCAACTTAGTACCAATCAATCTATGTGCTTTGATGATTTGAGAACCTGCTCAAAATCAGGCATGTAAGATAGTGAGAAAATAAATTTGTATGTGTAGTCAAACCAATCATTCAGTAACTAGAAAAGAACACAAATTATGTGCAAGGCATTCTCCTAAAAACTATGTATTGAGAATGGAGCCATGGGAAGCCCTTCAAATAGAACAAACAGAAGAATGGATTATAAATTTGAACTATCCAGAAAAGAAGGATAATAGACAAAGGTTAGGAGATTTATTTATTTATTTTTTTTAATGGAGGTGGGTTAGAGGAAGTGTCAGGAAAAGAATCTAAGGGAAGGTGAGGGAACCAATAAAAGATAAAAGTCTGAGCAGGATCTCTGGGTTGTCTGCTCTGAGCCCACAGTTTACACAGCAGGGTTTGAGACTTTGGGAATTAGCTTCTCATTAATGAAAACCCAACTCCACTCTAAAACAGACTCTGGGACATGACAGGTGGCTGCAGGGATAAGGCAAAAGTCTAGGATTTTTAAAACACAAGAATTTACAGATAATCTCATGTCCAACAAAAGTAGGTCTGAGTAAATCAGATCTTTTCTGTATGAAAACAGAAAAGAGAGGCAGTGAGCTTGGTTGTACTCCAAAATACTGCAAAGATTTCACCATTCTGTAGTCTTTTAATCCATAGTGCCTAAAAAGGCTTCTGCCATTTGCTTTATGTATCACCTTGGACATATAACCAATATGACTCTGTGGAAAGGGGGAAATAAGCTATTGTAAGGTTTTACCAAAAATGAAAAATAAAGATGAGACCTATGTAGTGTCCTAATGTCCTGACACATAATGGAAGCTCAGCAAGATGAGAGCAAGGAGGTTCTTCTCATTAACAAAGCTTCGGAAGTGAAGAATAATTTACCCCTTGCAAAGCACTTCCCTCATTGGCAATCCCATTCCACTCTTACAACCTCTATCAAGAGCATCACTTAACAAGACAGAAATTGTTAGTATCATTTAAAGATAATGAAACCAATGCCCAAGATTAATTGACTTTCCCAATATCATTATTGTTACAAAGCAACAGAGAGGAAACACAACAAAATTCTTCTGAAGGTGAAAGCCCAATAATCTTGCAGACCTTTTTTTCATGGGCAAAATATGTCCTTAGATTCATATATTAAATTCACACAAAGGTATTCTTTTCAAAGCATGTGAGATATTCAGTCCATACCAGCCATAATAGAAGATGGCCCTCATTGTCTTTGGATGATGCCACCAATGCATGCTTTCTTTACTCCCAGAATTTGGCTACCTACACCAGGTGATACCTGAAATTTAAAGGTCAGAGACCTATCTCACTTTTGTCATCAGACTCCATATATTTTAAAAATTATCCTCTTTGAAATTGCCAAAATAACTAATTTCTCTCTTTGTATTTCCAAATAGGTGATTTGTGCAGTTAACAAATAGTGCTCTCAAGTACTAATCATAAAATCTCATTTTTATTGTTCATTTTTTGTATCAATAATGAAATTTTGAATTCTTTGAGACACAGTACACCAATAACTAAAGTATTATGGCTCTGGGGCTCATATAGATTTTGAGGTCTATGTGTTTTAGAGATAAACACATATAATTAACTCATATCGTTTTTGTAGCTTCTCCAAAGTCTTTAGAGGTTCAGTTTTTCATCCAGGCATAAGGATTATTATTCATTACCTCAAATCAACTAAGTCTATTTTATTTATTGATTAATTGACGGATTTTTCTTTCTTTGTGTTTGTTTTCCCATCTGATGTTCATACTTGCTTTTCCAGCATTGCACAGTACTAATTTTCTACTAATTTTTTAGGTTTCTTAGATTCTAGGGAACATTTCCATCTACCTACAAGATCCCAAGTCAAGATAAGGAGCACCATGAAAAACGTGCTGTAAGTCCCACCACTATTACAGCACTATTCAAATATACCCTTATCTTCTTTCATTTTGTCTTTATTTTATTGTTTATATAATTTGTAAGGACAAATATTGGACAAATAAGGACAAATTTGTAAGGATTATATAATTTGTAAGGACATCAACCATCTACATTGGTCTACATTGCTTTATCACCAGTATGTTGTCCAATAACCCTGAATGATACATAGAGTTCTTAATACATTCTATTCTCCCATTTCCTAGGAATCTCGAAAGAATGACTAAGTTATTATTCCTGCTATCACTGGAAGTCAAGACTGGTAAACATCTTATGAACAGGTAGCACACTCAGGGGCAACTTCTACAGAAATAGAGTTTCTACTGCATTACCCAAAGGGAGTATTTTCCTCTTTGCAAGGCCTGCAATGTGGCCCAACACTACGGCCTCCCCTTTTCTCCTTACTGGCTTCCCAGGCATGGAGAAGGCACACCACTGGATCTCCATCCCATTATTGGTGGTTTATGTCTCCATACTTCTTGGTAATGGCACCCTTCTCTTTCTTATCAGGGATGATCATAGTCTTCATGAGCCCATGTACTATTTCTTAGCTATGTTGGCAGCCACTGACCTTGGAGTGACTTTGACCACGATGCCCACAGTTCTGGGTGTCCTATGGTTGAATCATAGAGAGATTGGCCACCAAGCCTGCTTCTCTCAGGCCTACTTTATCCATACTCTTTCTATCGTGGAATCTGGTGTTTTACTTGCCATGGCCTATGACCGTTTTGTTGCCATTTGCAACCCCTTGAGATATACTTCCATCCTTACCAGCACCAAGGTAATGAAGATTGGGATAGGTGTATTGATAAGGGCTGGTCTATCAATTATGCCAATTATTATTCGCCTTCACTGGTTTCATTACTGTCAATCCCATGTACTTTCTCATGCTTTCTGTCTACACCAAGATGTTATCAAGTTAGCCTGTGCTGACATCACCTTCAATCGTCTCTATCCAGTTGTGGTTGTATTTGCAATGGTCTTGTTGGACTTTATCACCATCTTTTTCTCCTACATTTTGATCCTCAAGACTGTCATGGGCATTGCTTCTGGAGAAGAAAGGGCCAAGGCCCTCAACACATGTGTCTCTCACATCTGCTGCATCCTGGTCTTCTATGTCACTGTAGTTGGTCTGACATTCATTCACAGATTTGGAAAACATGCTCCTCGTGTGGTCCACATCACAATGAGCTACGTCTACTTCCTTTTCCCCCCTTTTATGAACCCTGTTATCTATAGCATTAAAACCAAGCAGATCCAGAGTGGCATAATTCGCTTATTCTCTCTGCCTAATTCTAGAGCATAACTTTGACACACTGCTCTCCAAAGATTAACTCAGGGAACTTGAGAAAGCTGACAGCTTCATTGGTAGGATCAACTAGGAAAAGACATGTCAGTGGAAACCTACTTCTCTCTGGTATTTAGAATATGATCTTACATGGTACATTTATTGCTGGATTGTGCATGGCACAATATATATGTAAGTATATATTATGTTTTATATAAAACATATGTTTTATATAAAACATAATATATACTTACATATATATATTATATATATATATATATATATATATATATATATATAGCACCAATCATTTCTCTCAAGTGTCCAACTGATTTACTCTTTTTTCAGGTAACCCATGCTATTCAATGACACTAAGCACCTGATATATGATTCTTAGATCTACAGTATGGGTCTCTTACTATTTGAGTCAAAGCCCATTGATTTTCCGTACAGTCTATATGTCTTGGCTCTGATATAATTAGCTGATACTTTTAATCCCAGACATTCAGCTATATCTTTTTGCTAATATAGAAATAGTTGCTATTTCTAGAAAATTGCACTGAGTGAAACAATGAGACTGACCCTATCATCAGCTCAATATGGGAACCCTAGGGAAACTGTATCTAAATTCATTCAGTTAAATGTTTGATAAACACACTGATTAAATATTATTATTTTAGTAACATATATGTGAATATATGCAAAAAATATGAGAACAGAGATATAATACCTAATCCAGATGACCAATGTCTTGATGAGTTGTCCTAGGTATGGGGAACAGAGATCTGTATTCTTAAATAGTAAAGTGGTATTAAAGCTCCAGCTTGACAGTACACCACAGTTAAGACTAGTTGGGGGTTCCTGGAATGTGAAAAATATCAGCCCCAACCAACAGTTGATCATATGTGTGAGTGTGGAGAAAGGGAGAGGAGGGAGGCAATTCTGCTGGCTAGAAGATAAAAATGACCTTTTCTGGCTCCAAATAGCTGCCAAAGTTGATTTTGTACATAGTCTAGACATGCAAGAGTTCACCTTCCTATGGCCACCTGAAGATTGGTACTTATGATTTGGCTAATAGGCATTTCTGGTTTTGTTTTGTTTTTGACAGAGAAATAGAGAGAGAGCACAAGTAGGCTGAGTGGCAGGTAGAGGGAGAGGATGAAGCAGGCTCTCTGCCGAGCAGGGAGCTCAACGTGGGGCTCCATCCCAGGACCCTGGGATCATGACTTGAGCTGATGGCAGGCCATGAGATGACCTGAAGGCAGCTGCTTAACTAATGAGCCACCCAGGTACCCCTCAGCTAACAGGTTCAAAGTGAATCAGAAAAGATATTATTATGAACAGAAGATCAAGTATGAAATGCTAGGATTACACAAGGGGCCACCCAGTGACTCGTCACTTCCCTTCATACAGATGGAGCCTGTCTCTGGGCTCTGTCATGCTGGCATTCAAAGTGGTGTCTGACTCCTGCACCTAATCTTGTCCATAGAAAGGTGAGAATTTTCCAGAACTACTGGGATTAGTGACTGGTATGGAAAAAACAAACATGGAACCAGACCTTTAGAACAGCTTCCAGGATCATAAATAATCTTTACCAGATCAGCTTAATGGACTGTTTCTTTGTTTGTTTATTCACTCATATATTTATTTATTTTTCATTTATTTATTTTTATTGAATGCAACTGTGTATCTGTCTGCATGACATTTGTCCTTCTCCTTTCATAGTTTCTAGACAGTGTGCTCCAGCAGGATAATGATATTATAGGTCTTATTACCTACTGTATTACAGAAAGTACAGCATGGATAATCTTGTACAAAATGTGTTTTTGATCACAATGAATAAGATTAAAGTGACCCAAACTCTGTGTGTCTATTGGTTCTTCTGATTATGTTTCTGAATCTCTATGTCCTCTGAATGTCTTATTATATCCTGTAATGCCTTCAAATATTTGGCCATCCTAAGTTGTACTTTCATGTAACACCCTCAAAAATATAAGTTCATAACTATATTAGACTGCATCCTTTCCTTGTGCTCTTGAGAATCAATTCAAGGGGGTCTAAACTCCATTAAAGGAAATCCTCCTTGACTTTATCTCTGGGCGCAGTGATCCGGAACCTGCCATAGCAGACTAATAGAAAACATGTTAGGATAACAAGGTGTTTTAGAAAGTCTTCAAGTGGGTACATCTGATTGACACCTCCAGAAGTTTCTCTCTTCCTTTTTCTGTCCTTCCATACCTTTCAGAGATTGCATGGAGAGATGAGAGAAAGAGCTCTTAAGAAACAAAGGACTGAGGAGTCAGTTTCATTTAGATGAAGGTGAATCCTATGAAAAAGAGAGCAGAGCTCTGGGATCATGATGGACCCAGCTGAACATCTGGATCAAGGGAGTTAGGGTGGGCAATTTAATGCCTTGCTCTGATCCGTATATCCACATATACTTCAATACAGAGGCAAAGTCTTGGGAGTTCTCCAGAAACAAACAAACCAAACATGGAGCAAAAACTCCACCCTCCTTAATTTTTCTCTTTTACCAGTATGTGATGCTTGAAATTAATCACCTTCCTGGTGCACAAACCAGGAAACAGCTCCAGACCTTGGGGCATCACTGTTCCAAAGCTCCAAATTCCCAAGGCTGGGAGAATAAAGGACAGAGGAGGCAGAAATGGGCCTTGGGGAGGACATTTTGAAACAAATGTTCCCTGAAGCATGGCTTCTGCGTATGACCTAAAGGTGGTGTTGGAACCAAAACCTTGGCCAGGGTCGGGGTCATATCTGTGGCACCAGGGAACAAAAGACTCATGAGCAGGTCAGTAAGAAGTTCCAGTGTATCTTATATTAGTATATGTAACAGGTAATGGCAGAGCAGGGGAGGGTGTAGAGACTTGGTTTAAACAAGCTTACAGAGAAATGCAGTAATATGTCAGTAAAGAGATGATGAGACATAAGAATATATCCCAAAGACTCCCCCAAAAACTGGGCTTCCAAATGATCTTTTCTTGAAGATCGCTGAAATAGGGAAAAGCCAAAATCTGCCTTCCCCTTTCTTACTAGACAGATATTCGCTTGGAGGAAAAAAAAAAAAAAAAAAAACCACCAGAATCTCCGTGGGAATAGAGGCAGGTATCTCTAGAATGATTCAGAGCTCTAGGATGAATTATCTGTTTCCTTAGCTGTGCTCTTCAGCTCTTAACCCCTGTTTGTGCCACCAGGTTTTTACACCCCCAGAGTTTAAATCAGGTTGAGGCGGGGAGGCACTATAATGACCAAGAGCATAGACTAACAGAAAGAAAAACTTGCCAAATAGTCCAGCTTTGTATTAAGGCAGTGGCAGAATCTGAGGAATCGGACATTAGCTACTCTGCTTTAAATGGCTTCGTATTCCCAGAAGTGAGCCCATTATCTATCAGAAAATAAGTGTGCAAATTAACCAAAGGCAGAGCAGAGCTTCTTTCTTTATTCTCTTCTATACTGAGGTATTGGTACTGTAGATTTTGAGGATCTCAAACCCCACCCAGACAGGGAGTAATAGTGGATCTGTTGTCAGGCTGCTGTGGGTAAGGGAAAGTAGTCACCATTTTCACTAACAAGGATGGCACCCAAGGGATGCCACCCAAACAGTTGGGTGCTTTGGGTAGAAAGAGCCAGTATTCCTGGTAAGAAAGTCAGGAATTTATTGCCTGTATAGGTTAATAAGAAATCCATGGCTTTGGAAAAGTATAAATATATGTACTGAGACTTATGCTGAGTATTTGGTGTTTAAATTACATGTACGGGATACCATGTATCAGAAAAAGCGTTGCTAGGTATATATCATCTTGTCAGATACTACAGATGTTGTCAAGAGTGTAGAAGATAAGAAGAAAGTGTACAAGGCAGACAGGTATTGGAGGGAATGAAGGCTGGAAACAAAAGGGGGAAGGATCCCAAAGAAAGACAGTTGTAAATTTTGTTACTGGAATGTCCCGGTAGTGCTCCTCCATGAGAACACATATAAGAGAAGAGAGACTCAGAATATCTTCTTGAAGCCTCCATGTTTCCGGGATGGAAAGATTAGTTTGGAAAATAGTTTTTCATCAATACAAGATCTTAAGGGTTCCCCAGGAATGAATATGCCCATGAGTTGATGGATATATTTTCCAAGGTCACGAAGCAATAGTTACAGAATTATAAGTCTTTGCAGTATTAAAAATGATTTACAAGGACCATGTAGATAACATCAACAATTTTTATTTTTTTATTGTTACGTTCAATTAACCAGCATTCATTAGTTGCATATAACACCCAGTGTTCATCACACCATATGCCCTCCTTAATACCAGTCACCCAGTTACCCTATCCCCCACCCATGAGAGACTCTGGACTCCAGGAACCAAACTGAGGGACACCAACAAGTTGTTTTAAAGATTTTATTTATTTGAGAAAGAGAGAGAGGTCATGAGCAGGGGGAAGTGCAGAGGGAGAGGGAAAGAGATAAACAGACTCCCTGCTGAGCACAGAGCCTGAAAGTGATCCATCTCAGGACACCGAGATCATGACCTGAGTTGAAGTCAGATGCTTATCAGACTGAGTGTGCCAAGTGCCCCAACACAAATTTACTTAACACCTCATGAAGTGGATAGTCTCTGCTTGGAGAACGGCAATATGGGGTATAAGGCAGAGGATTTTTACAGGATTAAAAACTAAAGAACAATGAACAAGGAAGAGAAAAACAGAAAATGCCTTCTTGTCTGAAGCCACATAGTCTACCTTGTGTCTGGTGAGAAGGCCTGGAGTTGGCTTGGCGTTTGGGATCTGGCTGATGGCTATACTGTGTTTCTAGTCAAGTGGGGTATTTACAGGGACACCAAAGTTTCAGTTTGCTGATGTGGCACCCTCTCTAGGAGTGGCCCCGTCTTGGGCCTAGAAAGTTTAATTCAACAGCACCAAACTGTGTCATTGGGTACAGGGTCCTAATTACCAACTAACTGTTCCTCCAACCCCCAACTTCTGGACACACACACACACATTGGCAGCACCCAGCTGCCAAAGTAAATAATAGAAGTCTTCTGTGTTCAGGGCCTGCCTGTTCCTTCCTAGGCATATATTCTGAGTACACTGGAGCTAACCTCATAGGACATCTTTCTCAACTTCCCAAAGTTTCCATTGGTGAATTTTCTTTTTAATGCATTTATATGAAATGTTCATTTTTAGTGAACAATTTTCAGTCATTGCAGTCTCCACATTTTCCTAAGAGCTCCAGGATATCCAAGGAAAGAAAGAAGAGAAAGAAAAAAAGATACAGATGAGGAGTTTATAAAAGAAAGAGAAAGGGAAAAAAAGATACAGAAGAAGATACATTTATAAGAAGGAGGAGTGCTCAAGCCATAACTTGTTCTTCACCTCCTTGCCATAGCAGCCCATTCAATGTGGAATAGATAAGAGGCCCTCAATAAAATCAACTGTGATAATAATGATATTTGTAAGAAACTTGAATCCCAGTGGTGGCTTATTGCATCTGCCAAAGAACATTTATTTGGGGTATGGTAAGGAGTTCTGGTAGACATTTATATCAGTAGGGCAGGAACTGGGCCAGAACTGAAAATAACATCTTTATTATATATTAACAGTCCATGGAGTTATCTAGGTAACTAGGGGTCTGGTCACTGAGCAACAGGTTCTGTGCCTTGAAAGCAGTGTTACCAGAGTACCACTGGTGTCTGCCCAGTATGGAAACCATGGAATCAAAACATACAGTCATGCCAAAGACAAAACAATGCCAGGCTTGTTCCAACCCAGCAATAAGTTACCAACATTATATTTTCCCTCCTCTGGGGATGAGGAGGGATATAATCGAGCATATGCTAGAAAATACCAAGAAGAGAGGCATTTAAAGATTATTTATTTATTTAACAGAGAATGATCACAAGTAGGCAGAGAGGCAGGCAGAGAAAGGGTGGGGAGCAGGCTGCCTGCTGAGAAGAGAGCCCGATGTGGGGCTCGATCCCAGGACCCTGAGATTGTAACCTGAGCGGAAGGCAGAGGCTCAACCCATTGAGTCACCTAGGCACCCAAGGAGAGGTATTTAGAGAATTACAATCCAGAATTCTGCCTTACCAGGCAGCAACCATCTTCTCCTTTATCCACAGGCATGGATTGGTTTTACTACTCTCAAAGAAGTCCTTCCATGAAGCGTATTCATACATTAAAACATTAGTGAGATACATGTCACCTTGTGGCCTAACAGGGCTCTAGGTGAGCCTGACTACTGGCTTCACACCATTCTGGGTGCATTAAGGCCCTGGTGAGGCTTAACACTGCAATAAAATGCACTGGATTGTATTCAATGCAACCTGATACACTTAAATTATGCGGTAATGTTTTTTAAAAACCTGTAGGTTTAAACCCCGAGGACAAAGATTGCGGTCCAGACATACCCTCCACTTTAATCAACGTTCTCTATAATATCATTGATATTCAATATCTACTGACTTGAAGGCAAGATGAAGTTCATGTCCCTAACCATACTTGGAGGACCTCTGCCTATTTCTCTGGGGATGTGAGAGTCTGACTATAGCCAGAAGACCAGGCAGGTATGCAGAAGAAAGGGGCCCAGCTTCACCACCAGCACTGGGAACCACACATATTGAAACACTGCCAAGTGCCAGTGAGAGGAGGACTTAGCATCAGCTGAGCATCTACAGAGGAGCCAGGCAGTCAGCTTCCATGTGCAGAACAGCTGTGATACAAGGGTACCTGAGGGACATGCATGGCTTGTTCAGCTTTGTGCTGAGGACTGAGTAGCTCAGAGGTGAGCACAAGTGGGCAAGATGAGAAACAGTAAGTAAAGAGAACAGAATAAGTCTCAGGTGGAAGAGAAGTTCAATGGAATAGACGGGAAAGAAAATGAGTGAACAAAAGGTAGAAGAAAAAGGAGAGAGAGCCAGGGAGACAGGAGTGAGGGTCAGAAAGGGAACCCAGGGGGAAGTTCTCTTTGTGGGTTTGTTCTTAAAGAGGGCAAGGAAGTCAGGTGTTCTCCTGGGACCCAAGGTCAGCGAAATCATTCTTCATCAGTGACTAACCCCTACCTGTACCCAAGCAGGAGTTCCCATGCATGCAGGGTTGAGAGAACTAAGATGGGGGTATTAGCTGATCCATGAGACAACAGGCCCAAATGCTTAGTCACTCCCCATTCTTGGAGTCTTTATCTCACAGGCATAAGCCTTCTGCTCTCCAACCATTCTCCTCCCAGCTTTGCAAAAACTACTACCTGTCCCCTTAGTGAATGAACCAGGAGAAAGCCTCTAGGAATGGGGCAGAGGGCTGTCCCTCAAGTCTCGATATGGTTCAGATGGAAGAGAAGATGTACCATACACACCTTGAGAAATCACTTAACCCTGAGTTTTTGTTATTTCTCTGTTACCCAGAATAAAACCATTCTCAAAGGAGGGTTTGGAAGTTAAAATTAAAAGGGAACCCTCTTACACTGTTGGTGGGAATGCAAGTTGGTGCAGCCACTTTGGAAAACAGTGTGGAGATTCCTTAAGAAATTAAAAATAGAGCTACCCTATGACCCTGCGATTGCACTATTGGGTATTTACCACAAAGATACAGATGAAAAGTGAAAAGTGGGTAGTGAAAAGAAGGGCCATCTCTACCCCAGTGTTCATAGCAGCAATGGCCACAGTCGCCAATCTGTGGAAAGAACCAAGATGCCCTTCAACAGACAAAAGGGTAAAGAAGATATGGTCCATATATACAATGGAGTATTACACCTCCATCAGAAAGGATGAATACCCAACTTTTATATTAACATGAACAGGACTGGAAGAGATTATGCTCAGTGAAATAAGTCAAGCAGAGAGAGTCAATTATCATATGGTTTTGCTTATTTGTGGAGCATAAGGAATAACATGGAGGACATGGGGAGATGGAGAGGAGAAGTGAGTTGGGGGAAATCAGAAGGGGAGATGAACCATGAAAGACTGTGGACTCTGAGAAACAAACTGAGGGTTTTGGAGGGGAGGAGGTGAGGGGATGGGTGAGCCTGGTGGTGGTTATTAAGGAGGGCATGCATTGCATGGAGCACTGGGTGTGGTGCATAAACAATGACTTTTGGAACACTGAAAATAAAATAAAATTAAATGGAAAAAAATGTTTCTGATGTGCTGGTACAGCACAATATATGCATTTTAATGTCTTCTTTTATTAAGTCTTCTGCCATCTTGACAAAGACCAAGCATTTCCCAGTCTTTACTCAGCAGTTAGCAAAATGTCAGAGAGTCCTCAAAGTTTTACTTCACCAAGGCCCCTCTTCCAATTATATTTCACAAGTAACCTAACCTTCACTTGGTCCTTTGCCCCTCAGGGAGTTCCCACCCACTTACAGCTCTTGTTGCCCTTGGAAGGGAGGTTAGGAATTTGTATTTGTATGCAATCTGAATGTCCAGAATAGTGAACAAAGCATTACAATTATAGATATTGAGAAAGTTCTTGACTTTCAAGTCATATCCCACTCACTTTTCTAACACATTCAATGACAAGAATTTGTTCTTAGCTATACTGTTTCCATCAGGGACCAAGACCAATCATATAATCCTTTTATGAAAACAATCAGGCCAGAAGAAATTATAAGTGACTCATTCCACTTCACCAAAAGTCTAGAAGGAGAATTGGTTATATTGTCACTTTCCAAATGATGTGATCCAGAGAGATGGGACTTAATTATAAACAGTCTTTTTAACCAGCAAGGCAGAAAATGATAAAGCCAAAAACAGTGAAAAAATATGTCTGACTGAGGAGCCTATGGTTACAATCAGGGAAGCCATAAACTCATGTTAACTGGTAGATAAAAATAGCACTGGCTAAATAGAATTAAGAGTTAAAACAGACCTGTATTCCTGAAACAAATAATACATTATATGTTAATAAAAAAATTATGAATAAATGTAAGCAAAAAGAAAAAAATTGATGTTCTAAATGAAAGATTCATAGCACCCATACTCTAGGTTTCAAAGGAGAAAAAAGCACTTTATTGATATAAAAACTAATAGAAACAGAAAGAAGAAAAGGGAAATCTGCACAGAGATAAAAGCAATAGTAAGCAGTAAAGGGGAATAAGACAGAGTTACATCAGATGGGGTACTTGCAACATCCAGCCTCATTAGCTGGGGAAGCTCCATGGAGAGAGACAGGCTAGAGTTTTGATTGAGAGGCCTGGGCAGAGGGTCCTACCCTCAGGTGAAACTTCCAACTGACCATCCCATGAGGGCCATAGTTGTAGTGCAGATGACAAGGTTTGAAGTTAAATATTGTGCCTATATGCAATTTGGAGTGAGCTGTATTCCTACGTTATCAGGTCTTTATATGTTCAAGGAGACTGGGCCATATGTGCTTGCTTCTCCACCTAGATTCCATTCTGGGGAGCCAGCCCAGCCTAGAGCTGAGGTGATATAAGGCAAGATTTACAGCTCTTGGAGGCACTTGAGTGGCTCAGCTGTTAACCATCTGCCTTCAGCTCAGGTCATGATCCCAGGTTCCTGGAATTGAGCCGTGCCTGGGGCTCCCTGCTCAGCAGGAAACCTGTTTCTCCCTCTCCTCACTCCCCCTGCTTGTGTTCCCTCTCTCACTTTGTCTCCATCAAATTAATAAATAAAATCTTTAAAAAAAAATTACTTACAGCTCTTGGCATCCAGACCGGAAGGGCCAGTTCTGACCTGAAGGCTGAATGATGCCAACTAACCAGGCTCCCAAGGTGACTTATGCAGCATGAATTTCACAAAAAAATCATTTTTAGCCTACCTGCATACATGCAGGTCAAGGTGGTCTATTTTGTAGGACAAATACAGTTGAAAATTTGTTGGAGGCCACGGCACGGCTGGAGTCGAGGACCAAACCAGGCCAAGGGGGAAGAACAGCCAGAACACAGCGGCAAATGATGGCTACCCTTATTCTACTGATTACTTGATTGGGGAGGTTGGAGACATAACGGAGGGGGTGGCAGACAGCCACATAGGGATCAAAGGATATGGCCAACAACACAGAAGATTCCATAAAGGAGAATCAACAGAGGAAGAAGAACTGGGCAAAACAAGCCTCAAAGCTGATCTTTGAGGCACCAAAC
Organism: Mustela nivalis; assembly: GCF_964662115.1. Taxonomy (NCBI): domain Eukaryota; kingdom Metazoa; phylum Chordata; class Mammalia; order Carnivora; family Mustelidae; genus Mustela; species Mustela nivalis. The sequence continues at coordinate 67,034,531 of NC_139028.1, forward strand.
CAGAGGAACACCATAACTGTAAACAAAGTGGTGAGGGTAAGCCCCAGGTCTGTTAGAGCCAACATAGAGAGGAACAAGTACATGGGCTCATGTAGAGAGCCCATCATGTAGCCCATCTCTGTCCTGATGACAGCCAGGATAGTGGTATTGCCCATGATGGAGAGAGTGTAGACACAACAGAAGGGGATGGAAATCCAGGTATGGAAAACCTCAAAGCCAGGGATGCCCATGAAGATGAAGAGGAAGGGTACTTGAGTAGAGTTAGTAACCAAAAACATGACTAGAAGAGGCAGCCTCAAGACCAGAGTTCTTTGCCAAATCTGTGAAAAGTGGACAACATAAGGATTCAAGTAAATGTTCTATGACTACTTGAAATCACCTGATAGATTATCAAGGAGACCTGGGGAAAGGGAGCTAGCTGGGAAATAAGTTTACAAATGTCTTACCAGTTTTGTTTGTTTTAGCTCTTAACTTATCATCTCTTGTCAACCAGTGAGTTGAGAGCATGAAGTTCTCCTTAATTTTAATCCAAAAACTTCTTTGTCTTTGCAGAAGCAGTTATACCTTTGCAGCAGGAGGGTGTAGGGGTACTTTATAGCTGTTGAAAAGAAGAGCTGTGGAGAAAAAATTACTGTAGGACATCCTTGGATGCCATAAGGTTAGGAGAAAAAGACAAAGTTAAGACCAGTAAATATACAAAGCAATTCCAACCAAATTGCTTTGAGTTTTGAGCCAACCAAACCATAGAGAAGTAAACTCAGATAAAGCACTGGGAAAAGCTAATGCCTGTCTTCAGCACCTAGGAGCCCTAAGAAAGAACTTTTAGAATCAGATGGGTGCAGGGAATCTGTTGGAAAGGACTTTACATGAGCTAAATGGGTAAGACTCTGGTGCTCAATATCTGTAAAAAGAACATATATCAAAAGACTAACCAGGGGATGCCTGGGTGGCTCATTGGTTAAGCATCCAACTCTTGATTTTGGTTCAGGTCATGGTCTCAGGGTCCTGAGATCAAGCCCCCACATGGGGGTCTGTGCTCAGCTGGGAGTCTGCTATAGATAGATTCTCTTCTGCCCCTCCCCATTGCCATATAAAATAAATAAGTATATCCTTTTATAAAATAAAATAAAATAACATAACATAAATAAAAACTAGCCTAGGAAGCACGTTCTTGGAAAGACTGCAACAATAGGTAGGAGCATCTCTGTGGGAACAGTCTCGTAGAGTTGGATTAAGGAAAAATATCCTCTTCGCACATAAAGCAATTGGATTCATTGGATCAGCCAGTGGTTTTCTGTAAAACTGTCTAAGTTCATACTAATAGATGTGAAAGGGAGCAGAATCTGCCACCGGCAAAATACACCTGTTTGGTTTACAGATTCTCTCTGAACTGATTATTTCTAAGAAACAGCAGACATAGAACAATCTCTGAAAGCTGAGGGGATGTTACCTTTTTTTTTTTTTTAAGATTTTATTTATTTATTTGACAGAGGGAGAGGCAACATGGGGGAGCAGGGGAGTGGGAGAGGAGAACTAGGCTTCCCACCAGGCAGGGAGACTGATGGCATTCTGGGATCCTGAGATCATGACCTGAGCCATACAGAAGCCCTGACTTTGGGATCCTTATATTGAACTGAGACACTTATATTTATAAAGGAGACCTGGAAGAGGAGAATCAGTAAATCTTTGGAAACTCTTATCAAAGAAGAAGGCAGTGATGTAAATCTGCACAACCATTCCTTTGTTTACTGTGCTTTTCCTCCAATTAGAAGCCCTCCCTCCTACCCATCCACCCCCCCAACATCTTCCTTTGTCTTTATCCAAAGAAAGCATTTAATGTGATAGTTTGGGCCATTACTCACTTTTCCAAGTTAAGCCCCCTGTATACAGGAGGTATATTTATGTTATTAAATTCTGCTTATTTTTCTCCTGATAATCTTTAACTATAGAGAGGCCTCAGCCAAAAGCCTAGAAGGGTAAAGGGAAAATTATTTTTCCTCTCTTATAGTTGTTTGGATAAACTATTTCATCTGTTTGTTTTTAACATTACTATCCGGTAACACTTCCTTTGCCTTCTATAAACTCTCTCTTGATAAACTCCAGATGTCTTACTATTTCTGTCCTCCACCAGAAAATTGAAAGCATTACTTAGGAATCCTCTTGTGACTTAGAGTGACCATAGGTCACTTACCCACTATGAAGACTAGTAGATTAAGGAAGCGGAAGAGAATGGGAAGGGAGGAAATCCTGGGCTATGGAAGCCAGAATCTCTTCCTATTCACTCATGGTTCTCCAGCCTCTATAATAGTATCAGGGTTGTAGCAGTTTGTCCATCAGTGAAAGACCCTCTTTTTTAGGGCCCTTTCTCCAAAAATAGTGTTACCCAGAGAATGCTCCCTTCAGCAATCTGTGCCTTGGCACAGCACCATAATGTAGTTTTAGCTCCTGTCCCTCAAGCTCCCAGATCATCACCGTCCTTCCTCCAGCTCAGTGGTGATGTATATCGCTATGTCCCGTTCACAGAGGTAAGTCTTCCTGCTCAGCCTATCTCTCCCATATTTCTGGTAGTCCATGAATCTGTTAGCCAAGTGCCTTGCTTTTTCTGTAGAACTCCTCACCCTGCTGAGCAGAAGGATTTGAATAGGCTCCTACAGGTTCTCAGGGAAGCCAGTAGCCCTTGGGCCTTACAGGAACCCAAGGGATGGAAGCAAGAAAGATTTGTGTAGAAGAGTCTGCCCTGGACCACATCTAGTTAAGGACACAGAAGTTCATACAGCTTCCAGGCTGATTTTCCAAGCATAGTCTGACCAACATTAAAATGAAAATAACCAAGCAAAAGCTTTGTGTAAATAGTTTCTCTAGAGACTTTTTTGTTTGTTTGTTTTCCATTATATCATTTATTTTATTCAATATAGTTGGACTTATTTTTTCCCTTTCCTTAATTTTATTTTTTTTAATTTAAATTAATTCATTTATTTTCAGCATAACAGTATTCACTGTTTTTTCACCACACCCAGTGCTCCATGCAATCCGTGCCCTCTATAATACCCACCACCTGGTACCCCGACCTCCCACCCCCTGCCACTTCAAACCCCTCAGATTGTTTTTCAGAGTCCATAGTCTCTCATGATTTACCTCCCCTACCAATTTCCCCCAACTCCCTTTACCTTTCTAACTCCCCATGTCCTCCATGCTATTTGTTATGCTTCACAAATAAGTGAAACCATATGATAATTGACCTCTCTGCTTGACTTATTTCACTCAGCATAATCTCTTCCAGTCCCGTCCATGTTGCTACAAAAGTTGGGTATTCATCCTTTCTGATGGAGGCATAATACTCCATAGTGTATATGGACCACATCTTCCTTATCCATTCATCCATTGAAGGGCATCTTGGTTCTTTCCATAGTTTGGCGACTGTGGCCATTGCTGCTAAAAACATTGGGGTACGGATGGCCCTTCTTTTCACGCCATCTGTATGTTGGGGTAAATACCCAGGAGTGCAATAGCAGGGTCATAGGGAAGTTCTATTTTTAATTTCTTGAGGAATCTCCACACTGTTCTCGAAAGTGGCTGCACCAACTTGCATTCCCACCAACAGTGTAAGAGGGTTCCCCTTTCTCCACATCCCCTCCAACATATGGTGTTTCCTGTATTGCTAATTTTGGCCATTCTAACTGGCGTAAGGTGATATCTCAATGTGGTTTTAATTTGAATCTCCCTGAGGGCTAGTGATGATGAACATTTTTTCATGTGTCTGATAGTCATTTGTATGTCTTCATTGGAGAAGTGTCTATTTATATCTTCTGCCCATTTTTTGATATGATTGCCTGCTTTGTGTGTGTTGAGTTTGAGGAGTTCATTATAAATCCTGGATATCAACCTTTCGTCTGTACTGTCATTTGCAAATATCTTCTCCCATTCCGTGGGTTGCCTCTTTTTATTTTTTTTTTTTTTTGACTGTTTCCTTTGCTGTGCAGAGGCTTTTGATTTTGATGAAGTCCCAAAAGTTCATTTTCGCTTTTGTTTCCTTTGCCTTTGGAGACGTATCTTGAAAGAAGTTGCTGTGACCGGTGTTGAAGAGCTTACTGCCTGTGTTCTCCTCTAGGATTCTGATGGAGTCCTGTCTCACGTTGAGGTCTTTTACCCATTTTGAGTTTATCTTTGTGTACACTGTAAGAGAATGGTCGAGTTTCATTCTTCTACATATAGCTGTCCAGTTTTCCCAGCACCATTTCTTGAAGAGACTGTCTTTTTTCCACTGTATATTTTTTCCTGTTTTGTCGAAGATTAATTGACCATAGAGTTGAGGGTCCATACCTGGGCTGTCTACTCTGTTCCACTGGTCTATGTGTCTGTTTTTATGCCAGTACCATGCTGTCTTGGTGATCACAGCTTTGTAATAAAGCTTGAAATCAGGTAACGTGATACCTCCAGCTTTATTTTTGTTTTTCAACATTTCCTTAGTGATTTGGGGTCTCTTCTGATTCCATACAAATTTGTGGATTATTTGCTCCAGCTCTTTGAAGAATACCAGGGGAATTTTGATCGGAATGGCATTAAAAGTATAGATTGCTCTAGGAAGTATAGACATTTTAACAATGTTTATTCTTCAGATCCAAGAGCATTGAATGGTCTTCCATCTTTTTTGTCTTCTTCAATTTCTTTCATGAGTGTTCTGTAGTTCCTTGAGTACAGATCCTTTACCTCTTTGGTTAGGATTATTCCCAGGTATCTTATGGTTCTTGGTGCTATAGTAAATGGAATTGATTCTCTAATCTCCCTTTCTGTATTTTCATTGTTAGTGTATAAGAAAGCCACTGATTTCTGCGCATTTACTTTGTATCCTGCCACGTTGCTGAATTGCTGTATGAGTTCTAGTAGTTTTGAGGTAGAGTCTTTTGGGTTTTCCATATAAAGAATCATGTCATCTGTGAAGAGAGAGAGTTTGACTTCTTCATTGCCAATTTGGATACCTTTTATTTCTCTTTGTTGTCTGATTGCTGTTGCTAGGACTTCTAATACTATGTTGAACAAGAGTGCTGAGAGTGGGCATCCTTGTCCTGTTCCTGATCTCAACGGGAAGGCTGCAAGCTTTTTCCCATTGAGGATGATACTTGCTGTGGGTCTTTCATACATAGATTTGATGAAGTTCAGGAATGTTCCCTCTCCCTATACTTTGAAGCATTTTAATCAGGAATGGATGCTGGATTTTGTCAAATGCTTTTTCTGCATTGATTGAGAGGACCATGTGGTTCTTCTCTCTTCTCATATTAGTTTGTTCTATCACATTGATTGATTTGCGAATGTTGAACCATCTTTGTAGCCCAGGGATGAATCCCACCTGGTCATGATGGATAATCTTTTTAATGTGCTGTTGGATCCTGTTTGCTAGGATCTTGTTGAGAATCTTAGCACACATATTCATCAGTGATATTGGTCTGAAATTCTCCTTTTTGGTAGGGTCTTTGCCTGGTTTGGGGATCAGGGTAATGCTGGTTTCATAGAAAGAGTCTGGAAGTTTTCCTTCTGCTTCAATTCTTTAAAAGAGCTTCAGGAGAGTAGGTGTTATTTCTTCTTTGAAAGTTTGGTAGAATTCCCCAGGGAATCCGTCAGGTCCTGGGCTCTTGTTTTTTGGGAGGTTTTTGATCACTGCTTCAATCTCGTTACTAGATATCGGTCTATTCAGGTTGTCGATTTTGTCCTGGTTCAATTTTTGGAGTTTACAGTTTTCCAGGAATGCATCCATTTCATCTAGATTGCCAAGCTTATTGGCATATAACTGTTGATAATAACTTCTGATGATTGTTTCTACTTCCTTGGTGTTCATTGTGTTCTCTCCTTTTTCATTCATAACTTTACGAATTTGGGCTTTCTCTCTTTTCTTTCGGATTAGTGTGGCCAATGGTTTATCGATCTTATTGATTCTTTCAAAAAACCAGCTTCTAGTTTCATTGATATGTTCTACTGTATCTCCGGTTTCTACCTCATTGATCTCATCTCTAATCTTGATGATTTCCCTTCTTATGTGTGGAGTTGTTTTGATTTGTTGTTGATTCTCCAGTTCTTTAAGATATAGAGACAGCTGCTGTGTTCTGGTGGTGATGCAACATGGATTTTTCAATTTTTTTGAGGGAGGCTTGGATGGCTATGTAGTTCCCTCTTAGGACCGCCTTTGCTGTATCCCATAGGTTTTGGACTGAAGTGTCTTCATTTTCATTGGTTTCCATGAATTGTTTCAGTTCTTCTTTGATCTCCTGGTTGATCCAAGCATTCTTAAGCAAGGTGGCCTTTAGCTTCCATGTGTTTGAGTTCCTTCTGAAATTTTCCTTGTGATGAGCTCCAATTTCAAAACATTGTAATCTGAGAATATGCAGGGAATAATCTCAGTCTTTTGGTATCAGTTGAGTCCTGATTTGTTACCCAGTATGTGGTCTATTCTGGAGAAGGTTCTGTGTGCAGTTGAGAAGAATGAGTATTCTGTTGTTTTAGGGTGGAGTGTTCTGTATATATCTATGAGGTCCATCTGGTCCAATGTGTCATTCAGTGCTCTTGTTTCTTTATTGATTTTCTGTTTTGATGATCTGTCTGTTTCTGAGAGAGGCGTGTTAAGATCTCCTACAATTAGTGTATTCATATCAATATGACTCTTTATCTTGATTAACAGTTTTCTTATGTAATTGGCTGCTCCCATATTGGGGGCATAGATATTTACAATTGTTAGATCATCTTGGTGGATAGTTCCTTTAAGGATTATGTAGTGTTCTTCTGTAACTCTGACTACAGTCTTTAGTTTAAAATCTAATTTATCTGATATAAGAATCGTTACCCCAGCCTTCTTATGAGGCCCATTGGCATGATAGATGCTTCTCCTTCACTTTCAGTCTGGATGTATCTTTAGGTTCAAAATGGGTCTCTTGTAGACAACATATGGATGGGTCCTGTCATTTTATCCAATCTGCAAACCTGTGCCGTTTTATGGGCACATTTAGGCCATTCACATTGAGAGTGATTATTGATAGATACGTTTTTATTGACATCAAGTCAATAAAGTCTTTCTTTCTATAGATTGTCTCTATATTTCTGTTCAATTCTATTCTTAGGATTTTTCCTCTTTTATAGAACCCCCCTTAATATTTCCTGCAGTGTCGGCTTGGTGGTTGCATAGTCTTTTAAGCCTTGCCGGTCTTGAAAACTCTTTATCTCTCCATCCATTTTGAATGTCATTCTTGCTGGATAAAGTATTCTTGGCTGCATTTTCTTCTCATTTAATGCCCTGAATATGTCTTGCCAGCCCTTTCTGGCTTGCCAGGTCTCTGTGAACAGGTCTGACATTATTCTTATGGGCTTTCCTCTGTAAGTAAGGAGCCTCTTTGCCCTAGTGGCTTTCAAGAGATTATACCTACAATTATAATTCCTCAATTTGACTATCAGGTGTGGTGATGTTTTTTTGGAATGTATAATCTTGGGTGGAGACCTTTCAGCCTCTAGTACATGAACACTGGTTCCATTCATGAGATTGGGAAAATTTTCATGAAGGACTTGTTCCACTATATCTTCTAGACTTCTTTCTTTCTCCTCCACTTCAGGGATTCCAATAATTCTGACGTTGGAACATTTCATGGCATCATTTATTTCCCTGATTCTGTTTTCGTGGTTTCTAAGCTGTTTGTTCCAGGCTTCCTCCTGATGCTTTCTATCTGTTTGTCTTCCAGATCACTAATTCTATCTTCTGTCTCAGTTACCCTAGCTTTGAGAGAGTTTAGATTAGATTGCAACTCATTGAGAGCATTGTGAACCTCCTCCCTGGTAGCTTTAAGCTCTGCCCTAACATTGTGAACATCATCTCTCATCGCTTTCAGTTCGGCCCTAATCAATTTGGTTTGGTCATCCATGGCTTTCTCCAACCTAGCTATTGCCTGGATAATTGTTAGCCTGAATTCTCTTTCCGACATATTGTCTATGTCGATAGCCATTAGCTCTGTTGCAGAAGGTCCATCCTCTGTATTTTTCTTCTGTTGGGCATTCCTCCTCCTAGTCATTTTGGTGGGAGATGACTGAACAGATGTAGCTGGATGTATCAACCGTGGTGCAGTCAAGGTGCACCCTGGAACACTTCTGAGCAATTAGGATTCCCCACCCAAATGAGAGACAAAAGAAAAGAAAAAGAAAAAAAGAGAGAGAAAGAGAGAGAGACATGAAAGAAAGGGAAGATGAAAGAGAAGGTTCAGCCCAAATGGGCCCCAAGGTAAGATTTATGAAGTAGACAAACAAAAACAGAAAAACAAAAAGACTGATAAAAGTATATGACAAGAGAAAAAAATATATATGCAAATAAAGGAAGAACCTCGTCAAAAAGAACCCCAAGTGTAAGATTTATATACTATCAGGACAAACACAAAAACACAGAAACACTGGTGGAAGAAAAAGATGGGAGAGTGGTTATAAATTCTTAATGTGGGCGAGGAAGGTTGTTTTGATTCTTCCTGGATGTATCTTGATATCTTTGTTAAAGGACTCAACTTTCCTAAGATAAAGGGGGATTAAAAATTGGTTTACCTATAGGGGTAGTTTTGATTGGGGAAAGGGGGTTACTTTGAAGTTTAACTCTATATGAATATTAGAAGCTAAAAATAAAAAGGAATAAACTAGACTAAACTAAACTAAAATTTTAAAAAAAGGAATTCAAAAAATAGAAATGCAAAAGAAAAACATAGATGTATGTATCAAAAAGTTCAGGTTAAAAGGTTATTATGGAATTTGATGTACTGGACAGCTCGCTGTGATGGTAAATAGGTTAAAAAAATTACCTATATAAAAAAAAAAAATGAACCAGAGTAGTGGGAACGAGTGAAAAAAGAAGTTTTCCTATGAAGTAGTGGTTGTTCTCTTGTAGTACTTTTTTTTCTTCCTTGGTTTGTTTTCTTGGGGAGGGACCTGCCACGTGGGTTTTCAGTCAATGATGTTCCCTGAGTTAAGTCCTCCCGCCCCCCTCAAGGGGGTGAGCTCTGAGGAAACTTTTTTTTTTCAGGCTTTTGTTCTCTGGCGGTTTTTATGTTTGTTCACTTTTTTTTCTCTCACTTTGACCGCTTTTTATGGTTTTTGTAGTTTTAGGGGAAAACAAACCGCACCCTGATGTCCCTCTGAGAGAGAAACCTCAGTCTGGCTGCAGAGCCTAAATAAGTTCCCCCTTGGCCGCTGGCAGAGCAGGTTCCAAGTCGCGGTCCCTGGGGACGTAGGATATTTTGCTTGTACCCAAAACCAAGGCAGTGGTGGCTGTCTGGGCAGCTTCAGACCGCCGAAGAGTTTCCAAGCAGCAATCGCACACTGAGATTTTTCCGCTGGTCCGGGTTGGGAGTGCCTGGTCTTTCTGGGTCTAACAGCGCCTGGCTTGCACGCACCAATTTCAGTGAAGGCTGTGGGTTGCGCGGGGGTCTCAGGCTCTGAGAACAGAGCACAGGTCCGAAAGCACCAGGCTGGGCTTCCGCGCACCTTTCTTGGGGGAGAGTTTGTGCAGGTGTCCTACGACACCTGCTCTGAAACAATGGCTCGTATCAAAGGGCGCCGGCTGGGCCTTTGTACCTCTCTCAGGGGAGTATCTCAGGCTCTATAGCAGGGCTCCCGCGTTCTGCAGTGGCTCCCATCCCCTCACAGGAAATGGACCCCAAGCGTTCTCGGGCGGCTTAGGGACCAAGGCCTGGTTTCTCTGCCGCACTCTCTCTGCCTCAGCGTCAGAGCAGGCTGTCCTGGGACCCGGGACTTAAGCCCCTGTCCCTAGCAGCCCCGATTCCCACAACCCCCCCCCCCCCACGATCCTTTGCTCTTTTGGAGTGCTTTCAACCAGTCTCCAAGTTAATGCTGGTCCAGGGCACTCTCGTTCGTATTGGGATATTACTTTCCAACTGGTCGCCTCTGGTGGCTCCCTCCCCCTTTTGTTTATCTTGATATCATTCCGCAGTTCCCATTCCGCTTTACATGCCCACTGGCATCTTCTGCCCCTGTAGAGATCCAGACATGTATAATTCTGATCTCACGCTGATTTCATGGGTGATCGGAGTTCTTTGGTAGGTAATCAGCTCACTTTGGGGTACAGGTTGAAAAGGCGCCTCCTCCTACTTCCCCGCCATCTTGTCCCCCCTGCTTGTTTGTTTTTACTTTAAGTAGGCTCCACACCCAACAAGGAGCCCAAAGCCAGGCTTGAACTCACAACACTGAGATCATGACCTGAGCCAAGATCAAGAGTCCTGACACTTAACTGATTGAGCCACCAAAGCATACCTCTCGAGAGATGTTTTTGTCTGAGAATTTCTGGAACTCTTTGGACAGAAGAACAATTTCCAAAGAGAAAATTCCTTTTATGAAGACATTATATGACATGCTGGACCTGGGACTTTCCAGCACTCTTCTCTATTACACACTGTGTTTGTCTGTTTGTTTAACCACTAATAGTAAAAATAAATACAAGAGTCAGGAAAGTATAATGATAGAAGATGGACTTAAGGATGTGGTAATTCTTAGCTTATTCTATACTAGGACAAAATTAGTATTTTTATTTATAAAACAGAATTGTTTTCAAAATTTTTATATCCTTTTCCCTTTTATGTTCAGTAATTCTTTTTCTTTTCAAAGAACAAATATTGCATTTTCCTAACTTAAGTGACTGTGAATTAAACTAATTTGGATTCAAAATCTAATTTGAATAATCACTAATTGCATGACTTTGGGTTGTTGATTTAAACCTTCTTTGCTTTAATTTTATTTTCAATATGTCAAAGATAAAAATCGTATTTGGAAAGTGTTGAAGACACTTTCTGAGACATATCAAAGTCTAAATAATTGTTAGCTCTAAATGCTAATTGTACTAACTATACTGTTATGATACTCATTGTTATTATTATTTTCTATTATTGTTATTTTCATTATCATTATTATCCAAACTTTCCAAGATACAGTTATTTTATTTATTTTTTTCAATATTTTTCAATATTTTTTCCTAATCTGTAGGCATTGTATCAGAATCTTTGATAAGAAAATTAAATTATTAAGAATGTTCTCATTAACACTTAAAAATAGTTTGGGGACCCTCATGTTTGTTCTCAGAAATTTCAGCAAACCTATATTACTTAACCTTTTAATGCCAGAGACAGTGTTATATCTTGGTAATGCATAAACAAAAATGATACATCTTTGCTTAGAAAGAGCAGGCAAATAAGTAAGACTTAAGGAGGAACCCAAAGGAAATGTTTTCAGCTACATTTAGGTAGAGGGAACAGAGGAGGAGGAGATCTAGTAATATTTCAAATCCATAGTATTATTTCAAAGTATATACTCTCCCAGCAACTAATATTAAAGAATGAAAAATACAGACTTTGATTAGTATGCCATTGACTTGCATTTTGGTAAAGCATTGAGCTCTGACTCTAGACCTCTTAATTCAAATTATGACTGTGTCCTCTGAGGCTGATAGAGACACTGGGGCTCCAGCCCCTTCCTGTCCCCTGCTCCCCATTGCTCCTGCTGGGGCAGAAGATAAGACCAAATGCCCATCCTGTTTGATTAAGAAAAGAAGAAGAAACAAGTGTCCCCCCCCACCCCACGTGATATAGCACTCTCCTAAGACACCTCCACATAGATTATACTTCCACATGAAAGGGCCATTTGGCCTTGAGAGACTGCGAAAATGTCCTGTTACCATCCCCCATCACCTGTAACCATAAAAACTCACTCCTAGGGACACCTGGATGGCTCAGTGGGTTAAGTCTCTGCCTTCAGCTCAGGTCATGATCTCAGGGTCCTGGGATTAAGCCCCACATCTGGCTTTCTGCTCAGCAGGGAGCCTGCTTCCCCCTCTCTGCCTGTCTCTCTGCCTACTTGTGATCTCTCTCACTCTCTCTGTCAAATAAATAAGTAAAATCTTTTAAAAACAACAACAACAATAAAAAAACACCTCACTCCTACCCTGTTGAGTGCTCAGATTTTGGGAGTGATCCCGCTGGGACCGCCTGCAATAATAAAGCTAAGTTTTCCCTGATTTCCCATGTGCTGCTTGAGTTTCCTCGGTCACTTCAGATTTTCCACAATATCTCTACCAGCTATGCAACCTTGAGCTATTTAGTGAAACACACTGTGCTTCAATATTGCAACTCTCAAGTATTTCCCACAACTGTTGGATAATTTTACTCTTCCACAAGCCACATATGGGCGTTCCAAGCACTTTACAACCATAACAGCATATGGTACTGTCTGTGGTTTTAACTGTAGTTATTCTGGTGTCTCTAAGTCATTTCATGGTTATTTAAATTTGCATTTCCTTTTTATTTTATTTTTTACTTTTTTTTCCCTCCTCCTCAATTTGCATTTCCTTCATAACTAATTATTTGATCAACTTTTCATATGCTTCTTAGCCATTAATATATCTTCTGTGAAAATATTTAGATTAAGTTTGCCTTCTTTTATTAGATTGCCTTCTGATTATTGAGTTGTAAGAGTTCTTTTTCTGCATACAAGTGGTTTTTCAAATGTACATATAAATATATATATATTTTTTCAATCTCTGGATTGGCTTTCTTTCCTTAACAGAGTCTTTTGAAGAACAGACTTTGTTACTTTTTTAAAAAATTTATTATTTTTATTATCATATAATGTATTATTTGCTCCAGGGGTACAGGTCTATGAATCGTCAGGCTTACACACTTCACACCACTCACCTTATCACATACCCTCCCCAATATCCATAACCCAACCACCTTCTCCATACTCCCCTCCTTCCAGTAACCTTCAGTTTGTTTTGTGAGATTAAGAGTCTCTTATGGTTTGTCTCCCTCCCAATCCCATCTTCTTTCATTTTTGCCTTCCATACCAAGTCCCCCATGTTGCCTCTCAAATTCCTCAAATCAGGGAAATCGTACGATAATTGTCTTTCTCTGATTGACTTTTTTCAATTAACATAATACCCTCTAGTTCCATCCACATTGTTGCAAATGGCAAGATTTCATTTCTTTTGATGGCTGCATAGTATTCCATTATATATATATAGATAGATAGATATAGATATAGATATAGATATAGATATAGATATCATATATATATACACACACACATCACATCTTCTTTATCCATTCATGTTGATAAGACATCTAGGCTCTTTCCATAGTTTGGCTATTGTGGACATTGCTTAAAACCAATTTTTTTTAAATTTTTTTTTATACACATGTAATGTATTTTTATCCCCAGTGGTACAGGTCTGTGAAACGCCAGGTTTACACACTTCAAAGCACTCACCATAGCACATACCTTCCCCAATGTCCAAAACCCCACCCCCCTCTCCCAACACCCTTCCCCCCAAAAAACTTCAGTTTGTTTTGTGAGATTAAGAGTCACTTATGGTTTGTCTCTCTCCTGATCCCATCTTGTTTCATTTATTCTTTCCCTACTCCCCAAACCACCACATTGCATCTCTACTTCCTCATATCAGGGCGATCATATGATAGTTGTCTTTCTCTGATTGACTTATTTTGCTAAGCATAATACCATCTAGTTCCATCCACATTGTCACAAATGGCAAGATTTCATTTCTTTTGATGGCTACCTAGTATTCCATAGTATAGATATACCACTTCTTCTTTATCCATTCATCTCTTGATAGACATCTAGGTTCTTTCCATAGTTTGGCTATCGTGGACATTGCTGCTATAAACATTTGGGTGCATGTGCCCCTTCAGATCACTACATTTGTAACTTTAGGGTAAATACCCAGTAGTGTAATTGCTGGGACATAGGGTAGCTCTATTTTCAACTTCTTGAGGAACCTCACTGCTTTTTTTCCAGCGTGGTTGCACCAGCATGCATTCCCACCAACAGTGTAGGAGGGTTTCCCATTCTCCGCATCCTCACCAGCATCTGTCATTTCCTGACTTGTTAATTTGAGCCATTCTGACTCAAAAGAGGTGATACCTCTTTTTTTTTAATTTTTAATTTTTTATTTTTTATAAACATATAATATATTTTTATCCCCAGGGGTACAGGTCTGTGAATCGCCAGGTTTACACACTTCACAGCACTCACCAAAGCACATACCTTCCCCAATGTCCATAACCCCACCCCCCTTCTCCCAACCCCCCTCCCCCCAGCAACCCTCAGTTTGTTTTGTGAGATTAAGAGTCACTTATGGTTTGTCTCCCTCCCAATCCCATCTTGTTTCATTGATTCTTCTCCTACCCACTTAAGCCCCCATGTTGCATCACCACTTCCTCATATCAGGGAGATCATATGATAGTTGTCTTTCTCTGCTTGACTTATTTTGCTAAACATGATATGCTTTAGTTCCATCCACATTGTCGCAAATGGCAAGATTTCATTTCTTTTGATGGCTGCATAGTATTCCATTGTGTATATATACCACCTCTTCTTTATCCATTCATCTGTTGATGGACATCTAGGTTCTTTCCATAGTTTGGCTATTGTGGACATTGGTGCTATAAACATTCGGGTGCACGTGCCCCTTCGAATCACTACGTTTGTATCTTTAGGGTAAATACCCAGTAGTGCAATTGCTGGGTCATAGGGTAGTTCTATTTTCAACATTTTGAGGAACCTCCATGCTGTTTTCCAGAGTGGTTGCACCAGCTTACATTCCCACCAACAGTGTAGGAGGGTTCCCCTTTCTCCGCATCCTCTCCAGCATCTATCATTTCCTGACTTGTTGATTTTAGCCATTCTGACTGGTGTGAGGTGATATCTCATTGTGCTTTTGATTTGTATTTCCCTGATGCCGAGTGATATGGAGCACTTTTTCATGTGTCTGTTGGCCATCTGCATGTCTTCTTTGCAGAAATGTCTGTCCATGTCCTCTGCCCATTTCTTGATTGGATTATTTGTTCTTTGGGTGTTGAGTTTGCTAAGTTGTTTATAGATTTTGGACACTAGCCTTTTATCTGATATGTTGTTTGCAAATATCTTCTCCCATTCTGTCAGTTGTCTTTTGATTTTGTTAACTGTTTCCTTTGCTGTTCAAAGCTTTTGATCTTGATAAAATCCCAATAGTTCATTTTTGCCCTTGCTACCCTTGCCTTTGGCGATGTTCCTAGGAAGATGTTGCTGCGGCTGAGGTCAAAGAGGTTGCTGCCTGTGTTCTCCTCAAGGATTCTGATAGATTCCTTTCTCACATTAAGGTTCTTCATCCATTTTGAGTCTATTTTCGTGTGTGGTGTGAGGAAATGGTCCAATTTCATTTTTCTGCATGTGGCTGTCCAATTTTCCCAACACCATTTATTGAAGAGGCTGTCTTTTTTCCATTGGACATTCTTTCCTGCTTTGTCAAAGATTAGTTGACCATAGAGTTGAGGGTCTATTTCTGGGCTCTCTATTCTGTTCCATTGATCTATGTGTCTGTTCTTGCAGTAGTAACATACTGTCTCAATGATGACAGCTTTTTAATAGAGCTTGAAGTCCAGAATTGTGATGCCACCAATTTTGGCTTTCTTTTTAAATATTCCTCTTGCTATTGGAGGTCTTTTCTGGTTCCATATAAATTTTAGGATTATTTGTTCCATTTCTTTGAAAAAAATGGGTGCGATTTTGTTAGGGATTGCATTAAATGTGTAGATTGCTTTAGATAGCATAGACATGTTCACAATATTTGTGCTTCCAATCCAGGAGCATGAAACATTTTTCTATTTCTTTGTGTCTTCCTCAATTTCTTTCATGAGTACTTTACAGTTTTCTGAGTATAGATTCTTTTTTTTTAAAGATTTTTTTTATTTACTTGACAGAGAGAAATCACAAGTAGTCGGAGAGGCAGGCAGAGAGAGAGAGAGAGGGAAGCAGGCTCCCCACCGAGCAGAGAGCCCAATGCTGGACTCGATCCCAGGACCCCGAGATCATGACCTGAGCCGAAGGCAGCGGCTTAACCTACTGAGCCACCCAGGCGCCCCCTGAGTATAGGTTCTTTGCCTCTTTGGTTAGGTTTATTCCTAGGTATCTTATGGTTTTGGGTGCAATTGTAAATGGGATTGACTCCTTAATTTCTCTTTCTTCTGTCTTGTTGTTGGTGTAGAGAAATGCAACTGATTTTTGTGCATTGATTTTATATCCTGACACTTTACTGAATTCTTGTACAAGTTCTAGCAGTTTTGGAGTGGAACCTTTTGGGTTTTCCACATATAGCATCATATCATCTACTAAGAGTAATAGTTTGACTTCTTCTTTGCCGATTTGGATGCCATTAATTTCTTTTTGCTGTCTGATTGTGGAGGCTAGGACTTCTAGTACTATGTTGAATAGCAGTGACCATCCTTGCCATGCTCCTGATCTTAGTGGAAAAGCTTTTAGTTTTTCTCTATTGAGAATGATATCTGTGGTGGGTTTTTCATAGATGGCTTTGATAATACTGAGGTATGTGCCCTCCATCCCTACACTTTGAAGAGTTTTGATCAGGAAGGGATGTGATACTTTGTCAAGTGCTTTTTCAGAATCAATTGAGAGTATCATATTGTTCTTGTTCTTTCTTTTATTAATGTATTGAATCACATAGATTGATTTGCCCATGTTGAATCAACCTTGCAGCCCTGGAATAAATCCCACTTGGTCGTGGTGAATAATCCTTTTAATGTAATGTTGGATACTGCTGGCTAGTATTTTGGTGAGAATTTTCGCATCTGTGTTCATCAAGGATACTGGTCTGTAATTCTCTTTTTTGATGGGATCCTTGTCTGGTTTTGGGATCTAGGTGATGCTGGCTTCATAAAATGAGTTTGGAAGTTTTCCTTCCATTTCTATTTTTTGGAACAGTTTCAGGAGAATAGGAATTAATTCTTCTTTAAATGATTGGTAGAATTCCTCAGGGAAGCCATCTGGCCCTGGACTTTTGCTTGTTTGGAGATTTTTGATGACTGCACCAATCTCCTTACTGGTTATGGGTATGTTCAAGTTTTCTATTCCTTCCTGGCTCACTTGTGGTAGTTTATATGTTTCTAGGAATGCATCCATTTCTTCCAGATTGTCAAAATTGTTGGTGTAGAGTTGCTCATAGTATGTTCATAAAATTGTTTGTATTTCTTTGGTGTTGGTCGTGATCTCTCCTCTTTCATTCATGATTTAATTTATTTGGGTCCTCTCTCTTTTCTTTTTGATAAGTCTGGATAGGGGTTTATCAATCTTATTAAATCTTTTACTTATTTATTTTTTTTAAAGATTTTATTTATTTATTTGACACAGAGAGAGAGAGAGAAAGAAAGAGATCACAAACAGGCAGAGAGACAGACAGAGAGTGGGGTGGAAACAGGCTCCCCACTGAGCTGAGAGCCTGATGTGAGGCTTGATCCAAGGACCATGACCTGAGCCAAAGGCAAAGGCTTAACCCACTGAGCCACCCAGGTGCCCCAATCTTATTAATTCTTTCAAAGAACCAGCTCCTAGTTTCATTGATTTGTTCTATTGTTTTTTTGGTTTCTATTTCATTGATTTCTGCTCTGATCTTTATGATTTCTCTTCTCCTGCTGGGTTTAGGCTTTCTTGTTCTTTCTCTAGCTCCTTTAGGTGTAGGGTTAGGTTGTATAGCTGAGACCTTTCTTGTTTCTTGAGAAAGGATTGTACTGCTATATATTTTCCTCTCAGGACTGCCTTTGCTGTGTCCCACAGATTTTGAACCATTGTATTTTCATTATCATTTGTTTCCATGATTTTTTTTAATTCTTCTTTAATTTCCTGGTTGACCCATTCATTCTTTAGAAGGATGCTGTTTAGTCTCCATGTATTTGGGCTCTTTCCAAATTTCATCTTCTGATTGAGTTCTAGCTTCAGAGCATTTTGGTCTGAAAATATGCAAGGAATTTTCCCAATCTTTAGATAATGGTTGAGAACTGATTTATGACCCAGGATGTGATCTATTCTGGAGAATGTTCCATGTGCACTAGAGAAGAATGTGTATTCTGTTGCTTTGGGATGAAATGTTCTGAATATATCTGTGATATCCATCTGGTCCATTGTTTCATTTAAGGCCTTTATTTCCTTGTTGATCTTTTGCTTGGATGATCTGTCCATTTCAGTGAGGGGAGTGCTAAAGTCCCCTACTATTATTGTATTATTATTGATGTGTTTCTTTGATTTTGTTATTAATTGGTTTATGTAGGTGGTTGCTCCCACATTAGAAGCATAGATATTTAAAATTGTTAGATCTTCTTGTTTGACAGAGCCTTTGAGTATGATATAGTGTCCTTCCTCATCTCTTATTATAGTCTTTGGCTTAAAATCTAGCTGATCTAAGGATTGCCACCTCAGCTTGCTTCTGATGTCCATTAACATGGCAAATTGTTTTCCACCCCTCATGTTAAATCTGGAGGTGTCTTTGGGTCTAAAATGAGTTTCCTGTAGGCAGCATATTGATGGGTTTTGTTTTTTTATCCATTCTGATATCCTGTGTCTTTTGATTGGGGCATCTAGCCCGTTAACATTCAGGGTAACTATTGAGAGATATGAATTTAGTGCCATTGTATTGCCTGTAAGGTGACTGTTACTGTATATTATCTCTGTTCTTTTCTGATCTACTACTTTTCAGGTCTCTCTTTGCTTAGAGGACCCCTTTCAATATTTCCTGTAGAGCTGGTTTGGTGTTTGCAAATTCTTTCAGTTTTTGTTTGTCCTGGAAGCTTTTTATCTCTCCTTCTATTTTCAATGATAGCCTAGCTGGATATAGTATTCTTGGCTGCATGTTTTTCTATTTAGTGCTCTGAATATATCATGCCAGTTCTTTCTGGCCTGCCAGGTCTCTGTGGATAAGTCAATTGCAATCTAATATTTTTACCACTGTTTGTTACAGACTTCTTGTCCCAGGCTGCTTTCAGATTTTTTTCTTTGTTGCTAAGACTTGTAAATTTCATTGTTAGGTGACAGAGTGGACCTATTCTTATTGATTTTGAGGGGGGTTTTCTGCACCTCCTGGATTTTGATGCTTGTTCCCTTTTTTATATTAGGGAAATTCTCTCCAATAATTCTCTCCAGTATACCTTCTGCTCCCCTCTCTCTTTCTTCTTCTTCTGGAGTTTCAATTATTCTAATGCTGTTTCATCTTATGGTGTCACTTATCTCTCAAATTCTCCCCTCGTGATCCAGTAGCTGTTTGTCTCTCTTTTACTCAACTTCTTTATTCTTTGTCATTTGGTCTTCTATATCACTAATTCTTTCTTCTGCCTCATTTATCCTAGCAGTAAGAGCCTCAATTTTTTATTGCACCTCATTAATAGCTTTTTTTTATTTCAACTTGGTTAGATTTTAGTCCTTTTGTTTCTCCAGAAAGGGCTTTTATATCTCCAGGGGGGATTTCTCTAATATCGTCCATGCCTTTTTCGAGTCAGGCTAGAACCTTGAGAATCATCATTCTGAACTCTAGATCTGATATATTACCAACGTTCATATTGATTAGGTCCCTAGCCTTCAGTACTGCCTCTTGTGTGTTTTTTTGTTTTGTTTTGTGGTGAGTTTTTCCACCTTTTAATTCTGTCCAGATTAGAATATATGAAGGAGCAAATAAAATACTAAAAGGGTAGCAAAGACCCCAGGAAAATGTGCTTTAACCACATCAGAAGAGACCCCAAATCGTGCTGGGGAGAGAGGGGATAAAAAGAAGTTCAGAAAAAAAAATTGAAAAAGAAAACAAATAAATAAAAAATATAAAAAGAAAAAAAAAATATATATATATATATATTAGACTGGTGACTAGAACAGGGCTACCCACTTAATTTGGGGAGTATTTTGGTCTCTTAGAAACTACCTCCCCAAATTTTTAAGAATGAAAAACATATATAAGGGTAAACATAATGAAGGGATGGAATATGTGTATAAAGATGAAAAAAATTTTTTTTTAATTTCTAAAAAATGAGTTGATACAGTAAGTTGGTTGGGAGAATAAAGTAAAAGAAAGTGGAGAGAATTTGCTTGGGCTGGAGACTAGAAAAAGCCCAGAGCTAGATTTAGGGTATATTTTGATCTATTAGAAGAAGTTGTACCCCAAATTTTTTAGAATAAAAAACCCTATGTGTATACAAAAAATAAAGTCAGATGCAATGAAGGATAAAATATGACTATAATAATGAAGGTTCAAAGTAGATTATTATTTTTTTTTATTTTAAGGTGAACTAGTTAAAAAACGTTAAAAACAGAAAGGGGAAAAGTTTTAAAAAAAATTCAGCAGAAGAAAAAAATAAAATTAAAAAAAAAAGTTAAATTAACTGCAAGAGTAAAGAATCATGGGGAAAAATCCATGAGTTCCATGCTTTGCTTTTTCCTCTGGAATTCTGCTGTTCTCCTTATTAAGTGGACTTGGTCTTAGCTGGATTTCTTGTTGATCTTCTGGTGGAGGGTCCTGTTGTAGTGATTCTCAAGTGTCTTTGCCCAAGGCGGAATTGCACCACCCTGACCAGGGGCCAGGCTAAGTAATCCGCTTGGGTTCACTTTCAGGAGATTTTGTTCCCTGAATGCTTTCCTTAGAGTTCCAGAGGACAGAAATGAAAATGGTGGCCAATCTCCAGCCAGAGGAGCCAAGAGTTCAGAGCCTTACTCCTCAGTACACCCTCAGAGAAAAGTGCTCAATCACTCCAGTCTCCCTGGCTTCCAGCTGCACTCCAAGCTCACCCAGGCTGTAACCGGTTCAAGGTAACCTGGAGCTGAAAGCTCACTCCTTGGTTCTGTCTCTATAGCTGGCTTCCCCACTCTAATACCTGTGAGGTCTGTGACACTCAGACACCCCAGATCCTTCTATGACCCTGTGGGACCTGGGGCCACGCTGACCCCACGTGGGCTTCACCCCAGTTTAGCCTCTGGAGTGATGTTCCTCAGTGGAGCAGACTTTTTTTTTTTTTTTTTAAGATTTTATTTATTTATTTGACAGAGAGAAATTACAAGTACACTGAGAGGCAGGCAGAGAGAGAGAGAAGGAAGCAGGCTCCCTGCTGAGCAGAGAGCCCGATGCGGGACTCGATCCCAGGACCCTGAGATCATGACCTGAGCCGAAGGCAGCAGCTTAACCCACTGAGCCACCCAGGAGCCCCTGGAGCAGACTTTTAAAAGTCCTTATTTAGTGCTTCATTCTGGAAGCCGGCCCCTCCCCCTGCAGTCTATCCTCCTGTCACTTTGGATTCACTTCTCCTACGGTCCTACCTTTCATGAAGTGTTTAATTTTCTGTTTCTAGAATTGCTGCTCTTCTTCTCTTCAATCTCCTTTAGATTTGTAGGTGTTTGCACTGGTTTGATAAGCTATCTAACTGATCTCCTGATACTTGATGTAGTCTCTGCCTGCTACTTCTCCACCATCTTGACTCAAAACCCGACTTTGTTACTTTTAATGAAGTAGAATTTATCAATTAACTTTTCTTTCTTAAAAAAGATCACAAAGATTTTTTCCTGTTTTCTTCTAGATGCTTTACAGTTTTGGTATATTTTTATTATGTATATATAGGTCTTTGCTGTGCTTAATTTGTGTTTAATTGTGTTTAAATTAACTTTAAACCCTAAAGATGGGATCAAAGTTAATTTTATAGATAGATAGATAGATGTATATATATATATATATATATATATATATATATATACACACACACACACACACACACACACACACACACACACACAGTTGTACCAGCACCATTTATTGAAAAGATATTCTTTCTTACAAAAATAGTTGGTGACTTTTTTTGATGTCAATAATTTATCTATGTGAAAATCTCTTCCTGGACTCTCTTTTCTCTTTAGTTGGATGTGTTTGTCTCTCATTATGGTTATTTAACACTATCATTTTACTGAAGATTTATAGTAAGTTTTGAAATTAAATAGTATATGAGCTCTAAAAGACTGTTCTTTATTTTCAAGGTGGTTAGTTACATTAGTTCTTTTGCATTTCTGTAAAAAAAAAAAGTAATACAACCTATGAAATTCTATCAAAAAATGCTAAGATTTTGTTATTGTTTTCCCCAAACCTCCAAATGAATGGTGCTGAGGTCTTATTCTTTTTTTATTGTTACTGGAGCAATTTACCATTATTTCCTAAAATAATTTTTATTTTAGGAAAAATATTTACTTTTAACAAACAAAAATGTGTTCATGGATGGACACTATAGGGCAGTAATTCTGTTTACTCACAAATGTCAATCTGACTTGGAATCAGAAATGTCTTGACCCAGTGTGTTGATATGTTTCCTTTTTGTCTACCATACTTTCCTTTCACTTATAACCCAATGTATTCTTTGTAATGCAATTCAGATATATTTTACTTCTGCTTATATAATAATTCTAAAATATTTTATAATTATTTTCACTTGAATATTCAATTGTTTTAATGAATTTAATAGAAAAACAGAAATAAAAGTCTTTTTTTTTTTTAAAGATTTTATTAATTTATTTGACAGAGAGAAAGATCACAAGTAGGCGGAGAGTCAGGCAGAGAGAGAGGAGGAAGCAGGCTCCCGCTGAGCAAAGAGCCCGATGCGGGGCTCAATCCCAGGACACTGAGATCATGACCTGAGCCGAAGGCAGTGGCTTAATCCACTGAGCCACCCAGGCGCCCCCAGAAATAAAAGTCTTAATCTCAACTTTTTTTATTATGTTATGTTAGTCACCATACAATACATCATTAGTTTTTGATGTAGTGTTCCATGAATCGTTGCTTGCATATTAACACTCAATGTTCCAAGCAATCTGTGCCCTCTTTAATACCCATCACTGGGCTAACCCATCCCCCACCCCCGCCCCTCTAAAACCCTCAGTTTGCTTCTTGGAGTCCATAGTCTCTCATGGTTCTCCTCCCCCTCCAATATCGTCCCCTTCATTTTTCCCTTCCTTCTCCTAATGTCCTCCGAGCTATTCTTTACATTCCACAAATAGGTGAAACCATATGATAATTGACTTTCTCTGCTTTACTTATTTCACTCAGCATAATCTCCTCCAGTCCCATCCAAGCAGATGCAAAAGTTGGGTATTCACCATTTGTAATGACTGAGTAATATTCCATTATATGTATGGACCACATCTTCTTTATTTCCTCATCTGTTAAAGGGCATCTCAGCTCTTTCCACAGTTTGGTTATTGTGGACATTGCTGTTATGAACATTGGGGTGCATGTGGCCCCTCTTTTCAGTACATCTGTATCTTTGACTAAATACCCAGTAGTGCAATTACTGGGTCATAAGGTAGCTCCATTTTTAATTTTTTGGGGAATCTCCACACTGCTTTCCAAAGTGGGTATACCAATTTGCATTCCCACCAACAGTGTAAGAGTGTTCCCCTTTCTGAAAAATGTTTATTTTACATTAGTTTTTGAATATTGATGGGTTTTACTTCTACCATGTGACAAATGAAGTTCCATGCTTTTTTTTTTCCCCCTTTGGCATCCATTGTTTCTGAATAAAAGTCAGACAAAATTCTTGTCCTTGTTTCCTTGTATGTAATATTTTATATTAATTGTTTTTTTCTATATTTTTTTCTATATTCTATATAATTTTTTTGTACTTCTACGTTCTATATTCATTTAGTTTTTCTACATTCATTGAGTTGCATGTTTTCTCTGACTGACCTTGCTCAACATTTGCTGAGCATCTGAAATCATGGGTATCTTTTATGTTCTAATTTTTTTTAATATTTTATTTATTTATTTGAAGAGAGAGAGAGATCACAAGTAGGCAGAGAGACAGGCAGAGACAGAGGGGGAAGCAGGTTCCTGCTGAACAGAGAGTCTGATGTGGGGCTTGATCCCAGGACCCTGAGACCATGACCTGAACCAAAAGCAGAGGCTTAACCCACTGAGCCACCCAGGTGTCCCTTATGTTCTAATTCTGAGAAATTTCAGCTAATAGTTCCTCAAAACTTTTTGATTCTTTTTTCTCTCTTCTTTACTTTTAAAACTAATTGCACATGTGAAACTCTGGGAGTCTGGTATTTTTATTAAAAAAAAAAAAAACTTTGTGTTTCATTCAATGCTTCTGTTTGGATGATTATGTTGATGCATCTTTAAGTTCAGTTACTCTTACTTCTATGTTCTCCAATCTACCCTGGATCCCATCTAATGATTTTTTTTTAATTTATTTTTCTCTATTTGGATGATCATTTTATTTTTTTAGACTTTCTAAATATTTCCTGAAATTCCTAATCTCATGCATATCTAAATTCCTCATCTCTTCATATCCAAAGTAGAGATATATTGGGAAAAAGACAATGTTAGCTTAGTGGAAGATGAATGGCAAATTTCAGATGAATTTTTTGGAAGAACACTTCTAAGCTAGAAGAGAACTGAGGAATATTTTTCAGATGTCACTAAAAATAAATCCCTTCTGGTTTGAAGCTAGAGTGGAACTGGATAGAGCCCATCAAAACTGAAAACAACAAATGGTCACCATTCCAAGATTTTATTGGAGGTTAGCTTGTGACATCTCTTTTTCTGCTATCTTTTGGTATCCACAGAATAAATAGGTTCTGAACGGTCTTCTGACTCCTGCTTGTAGTCTGAGAGGATATTCTTTATGTGCTGGAATTACAGACAGACAGATGTGAACGGAACAGAAAACAGAGGAGGCTGGGTCTGACCAGCTAATGCTAGGAAGCTCACATAAGAGCTATTGATCTGCTGAGTGGGTTTAAGAAGGCCACTCTCCTGTTTCCACTTTTGCTTTGTATTCAATGTATTTATACAGGGTTGATGTAACAAAAATGCCTCAGGAGACTTTGAGGCTCATGAGGGTAGATACCTTAACATTTCCCTACTGCTCTATCCTCCAGCTTTATATGGTGCCTGGAGTATAGTAGGTCCCTATTAAATATTTGTTGGATAAATGGATATTTATCTGAATGTCTCTATGTAAGCCTGCATGTTTCTGGGTACGAGGGTGTGATCTGTTGAACTTCCTTAGTTTAGCTAAAAAGAGGCTTTCATTCTCTAGCTTTAACAAATAGTATTGTTCTTGAAACACATCAGAACATTCCCTAAAGTGAGTACCTAGGGCCACAGGTCAGTGGCAATGGTTGTTACCAAGTGGTGAGTGAAGTTCCTTGGGATCAGAGTCAAAGTGCCCCTGCTGGCAGAGGCCTGCTGAGGAAACTGGAGCAGCAGACATCCTGGAAAATAGCAGGGCCCCAGTAAGCAGTATACTGTTACTTTGAAGTCAGCCAATAAGCGGAGCTTCAAAACTAGGAGGAAGAGTAGTGCACAGTCTATTGGACAATACTGTGATAACGTGTGCTTACAAAGAAGGAAAGCAATAGCCCGGTCCATTGTCACAAAGAAGGAAAGCAATAGCCCGGTCCATTGTCACCAGAAGAGAGTCCAACTCCTTCCTCATTTGCCTATTGGAAAGGCAAAGGCTCCAGGTCTAAAACATCTGACTGACTACTTAGCATAAACCCTGCAGGACACAGATAAGGAAAATTACCCCTTAGGCTTCCACAGTACTGTAAAGGAGGCAGCACAGAAAGAGTTAGGCTCTTTCTCAGGCTCCGTAAGAAAGTATATGTAGAGCAATTTGTGTTACTTCAGGAAGCAAATAACCACTATTTTTTTTTCCAGAAATTATCACTTTCTTGTTACATTTTATTATTTAAATAGCTGTCTGAATGTTACATATTTTACTTGCTAAAAACCAAATTTCAACTAAGTGAATTTGAAGATCTAATTGGCTTTATTAAATAATTCACGATTCAGGCAGCATCCCCTCTAGCAAGTAGAGGGGGAGCTCCTAGGAGGTGGTGTACAAAACAGAGGGTTTTTATAGGGAGGAGGGTGGGGCAAGAAAGCTGTAAGGAAAAGAAAAGAAAGAATCATCCCAAGCGAGGTCATTTTCCCTTAGGGGGAACAACAGGGGATCTTGTCATGCAGCTGACCTTATCTTCCTTTGGGGAATGGAGAGGGCCAAGTGATAGACTTGTTGGTGCCCATCAGACAGTTACTGACTAACCAGTTAAGACTGCATTTCTGGGGAAGGATGAAACTGAAATCAGATTAGGTATTAAAAACCAGTTTACTGACTTAGGGCCTTAATCTCAGTGATGCCAATTTGGCCTCTGGTTTTCTTTTTAACATGCTGGGGAGAGTGAAGCTGAAAGAGGTTAAATCACTTGCTTTTTGTCACATGGGTGGGATTCACTTAAGTAATCTGACTAAATGTCAAAGTCCTATGAGCATCCATTTCTTCATGCCATCTTCCAAAAGGATGAGTTCATCATCATTGGAAGAGTCCAGTGGCTATCTGTGTGCTTGGAAAACCTTACCCCACCCCCCTCTTCTTTCCCTGGTGAATGTGCTATTTCATCATATATTGATTTATCCGGTTATTCCTTTAGGAAGTCTCTTGTAAGCCCTCAAGTCTGATTTAATATCTTATTTCTATGTGTCCATTTACACCATTCTGTTGCAATTGACTACTGATGTATCTGTCCCTTCCAGGAGCATGTGGCTCCCTAAGACCATTTCTTAATTATTGTATATCCTCAGTGCCTAAATATAACAGGCACTCAACAGAGAAAACATGGGGCAAATTTAGGGGGGCACCCACTCTCAGGTCCTGTAATTGCCAACCTTGCCTTTGTACAACGGGAATGGGCATCTCCTTAAATTTTGCTCTTTAGTTATCTATCTTGCTTATCTTTGGCCTGGCCCTGATGCTCAATATTTGTTTGCAGGGAGAGGACCTGCGTCTCACCAAGGTTTTATAAGAAATTCTATTCTTTAAAAAAAAGAAAAGAAAAATAAAATAAAGAAATTCTTTTCTTTTTGGGATATTTCATACGGGAGAGCTCAGTCAGTTAAGCAGCTGCCTTTGTCTTAGGTCATGATCTCAGGGTCCTGGGATTAAGCCCCACATTAGGCTCCCTTTTCAGCTGAGAGTCTGCTTCTCTCTTTTCCCCCTGCTTCTGCCCCCGACTTATGCACACTCTCTTTCTCTGTTTCTTTCTCAAATAAATAAATAAAACATCTTTTTAAAAAAGATAAAAAATTGACACAAATTCTGAGATCCTGTTAAACTGATGTTACCTCCTTGACCACGGCTCAGCTGATAATATGCAGAGAAATGCGGTGAGAAGCCTGATGAGGAAAACTAAATTAGCAAAATATCTCAGAATGGAATAGTTCTACCTGGGCTTAAAATATAGATTATTGTACAGGGACTGGGAAGTTTCAAGAGTTAGGCAAAATACCTGACAAGACCTCAGATACAAAATAATTTTAAGAGGTATCCATTGGTCTCGGGAAAATAGTTCCAGACTGCTATGTTAGGGAAAAGAGGTTTCAATGTGTTGATGTGTCAGAATTAACTCATACCTTGATAGTCTTCAGGTTACCTACATTGCATACTCTTAACATGTGTCTCATTGGTCTCCTCTCTGCTTATATCTCAAGACTTTGCTTATCTCCCACTGGAATTTTTATAAGAGTTCCCCAGATATTTTCCATTCCTCTAATATTTTAACACGAATGTGTGTTTTTATTATTCTCCTTAAAGTATTTTAAATGTTTTCAGGGAAACCCAAGTGGCTTGGTCAGTTAAATGTCCCACTTGATTTCAGCTCAGGTCATGATCTCAAGGTCATGAGATGGAATCCAGTGTAGGGCTCTGTACTCAGAGGGGAGTTTACTTTTTAAATTTTTCTGTGAGGACGAAAATTGTTTCCTCTTTAGAATGACAGGGGAGAGGCAGGATATAAGGAAAGAAGAGCTTGATAAAAGGTTTGCCATGGGAAGATGTGGAATCTTTCTCTATGGAAACATTCCAGACTTTCTATGCTTACATGGATGCAGGCATCCAGAAAGGAGGGGAGGAGACAAAATATATTCCAACATGAAACTTTCTCAATGGCTCAGACCAAGCTAGAGGATCCCTTTGATAATCCCAACATATGTAGGTCTTTCCAGCCTGAAAGATCCCTATTGATCACATACCATAAAATGGAATTCATCTAGGAAGGCCTGGGCTCACCAGGATCACTAGAAACTTGGGTCAGAAAAAAGTGTGCTGAGCTTTCTGGGGTGGGGGGGAGTGGTTTCTTTCTACCCTTAAAAGTTCAAGACCAGGACCAACCCCCTCCTCCCATAGTAAAAGGCAGATTAATCTGAGAAAAACAAGTATAATAAAACATGTACACTGCCTGTATATATGGCAGGTTTCAGGAAAACTGAGTAACTCTCCAAACTGGCACCAGACACCACTTTAAATCCCAGATCCAGCTAAAGACATCAAGGGTAAGTTTATAATATAGGTTTAGGTATTTTCCTTCTCCATTGATGAGTTTCTAGAGATTTAGCTATTCTCCACTTCCTGGTATACACAAGGAGACATCCTTACAAATGGAGATTTTTTCCTTTCAAATGTAAATGTCTCTTACAAAAAGACAACCTCTACTTGGTTGGTTTTCAGAGCTCCTCCTGAGTCTCCCTATTTCTTAAAAATAATTAGCCTTAAAATCATCCTTATGTCAAAGAGGCATATTTTGGAGCTTCAAATTCTGCTTAAAGCTACAGCCATTTTCTGCAACACAGACAACACTCCCCCACCTCTCTCACTGGCCAAATTGAGTCTGAGTCTAGAGAAACTGAAAATGCTGAGGAAGAATTTCTTTTAGCTCTGTGTCTGGTCTGACTGAGAATTAAACCTTGGTCTATATGACTAGGACTAAAGCACAAAGAAACATCTGCAACTTATGAGGTTATCTTTACTATATGAGAAAGTGGAGAAAAATATCATGTCTCCATCAGTTTCAGGATTTTATGTGGGTTACAGAGTGTGGACATGTCTGCTGTCTGTATGCATGAAACAGAGAGGATCATCTTCAGAGGAGGAATGCACAAGTTGGCATCTTTCAGAGCTATGTGGGAGATAGAGGATGTGGGAAGATGAAGCTGGAAGATCTACTTCCTTAATCTGCTAGAAATAGAAGAGGGTTTGAATTTAAACCCATTTTCAAGTTGAAGGCTCCCCCTTGTGATTATATTGAAAAACCACAATACACATATTGACCTGACTGTTCTACAGTAATCTCTTACCCTAGTAAGCCTGACTGTTGGTTATATAAGGATACTGGGCCGAAGCTCCCTTGAATATAACTTATATGGGGACCTTGAAAAGCATTCTAGGATCCAATATATCCCTGTCTTCCCCACAGGTTTTCTCAATCTCTGATACAGAGTAGGCTCAGTTGTTCTTATGCATAAGGCATGAGCTAAGACAGTCATATTATCACACACACACATCACCAGAGACAAAATATCTTTGTCTCTATGTCTTTCTCACATATGTACACACATACACACACAAGTGTAGTGAAATTAATGCACTAGAGTTAATGCACACACAAGTTAGTGAAAATAATGCACTAAATGCCATAATTAGCACATACATAAATAGGTGAAATGCCAATTGAGTATTACCCCCACCTTAAAAGACCACCAGAGACGTGAGTCAAAGCCAATCAGCAAGGGTCGTTTATTGCAGGTTCGAACCTGGACCTCTGCTGCGCTCGTTGCCGATAACCGCCAGCTTTTGCTTTGTCCTCAGCCAGCCTCCTGCTCCTTCATAGGCACGCTCTTACACTAATATTTTTAGTAATGCATTTAGATACTTTAGTAATGGATTCTAATACATTCAAGGTTAGGGCATGAATGATTCACACCAACGTTTGGATACACCACCTCCCCAAACAACACCTATCTACATTCACTTCACTTTATAGTCACAAGATTTCATTGTTGGGGAGGTGAAAAATTTTATTCTACCCTTTAAGATTCTTCAGGCTAGTCTAATAACTAAATTGACAAGAAACAGATTAATCATTAATTAATCATGAGACAGTAGAAAATCAAATTTAATTACATAGAAATGGGGGTTCCATAAGCATAAGAGGTCTACAGACAGCTAAGGAGAACTAAGGAGAAGTGGGTAGGGATCTGGGACTTTAAAGGAGAGAAATATAATTTGCAAGAAGACGGAAAAGAGTAAATATTTGGTCAACAAATGTTTGTGAGGCCTTAAGAAAACAATGGAACACAGAGAGGAATTTTAACAAACAGTCCTTGCTAGTTTCCTCCTTGTCTATAACACTGAGTTCATGTTACATTGTAGTTATCTACTGTTAATAGCTCTCTTCCTAGAATAGGTGCTCTATCTAAATTCTTTTAGGCAGGCAAAAAGAAAAACATACTGAGTCTTCTGTTTCTTAAAAATAATCAGCCTAATTAATTCATATCCCAAAGACACATTTTGGGGTGGCAAATTTTGCCCCCTACACCATCATTACCCAAGGGGACAGAGATGCCCGAGGAATATTCCTTTGTTGTTATCTGCCACAACTTTCAGAAAAATTCAGCCTTCCAAACTTAGGCTAGTCTTACCATTTGGTAAACTCTAACAGTCTGTTTTCAAATATGTGCTGCATAAAGGCAACACTATGTCATATCTTTTTGTGCATCTGCAAGACCTTGCTCAGGGTTTTTCAGAGTAGGCACTTAATAGATGCATAGCAAATGAAAATGGATGAGAATGTTTAATGTAATTTCAATCTTCATTCAAATAGATTTCTTTAGGGGTGTCCAGCTGGCTCAGTCCACAGAGTTTGTAACCCTTGATCTTAGGGTCATGAGTTCAAGCCCCACGTTGATTGTAGAGCTTACTTAAAAAAATAAAAAAAATAAATAAATAAGGGTGCCTGGGTGGCTCAGTCATTAAGCATCTGCCTTCAGCTCAGGTCATGATCCCAGGGTCCTGGGATCGAGTCTCACATCAGGCTCCCTGCTCTGCTGGAAGCCCACTTCTCCCTCTCCAACTCCCCCTGCTGTGCTCCCTCTCTCGCTGTGTGTCTCTCTTTGTCAAATAAATAAATAAAATTTTTTAAAAAAATTTAAAAAGGATGATTTTGTGATGTAATAAAATAAACTTAAAGATCATTGAGGGAAATAAGAAAGAAAAAAGATCTAAGAACATTTTGTATTTTTTAAAATGGCAATTTCTTGGGCTGTAGTCCTTAAATTATTGTAAAATTCAGAGAAATAGATACTAGTAAAAAATATAAGGCAAAAATTTGCCTTGCAAATATCTCCAGACAAATGGCAGGTTATCTGTTACAT
Organism: Mustela nivalis; assembly: GCF_964662115.1. Taxonomy (NCBI): domain Eukaryota; kingdom Metazoa; phylum Chordata; class Mammalia; order Carnivora; family Mustelidae; genus Mustela; species Mustela nivalis. Next base: position 67,065,618 of record NC_139028.1, read on the forward strand.
AGTATTAGTTAGTCATGTGAAAAGCTCTGGGTTAAATAATCTCACCTACCTTCATTCACCAAACAATGTCTGTTTCCAGTACAGATTTTAAGTATTTTCTACATTTTGCTAATAGTATATTTTATTAAAAATATAATAAGGTCATTCCTAGTCCTCTCAAACTCAATCATCAATATGTATAGTCTTTCAGAGTCTTATCTCTACCTATATCTACTCTCTCATTCCATAGTATGATCTCTCTCAAATTTTATATTTGTGTATTGGAGAATTTTGTAGTTCTCAGAAAAATATCTTCACCTCTGTGCCCTACCTTATACTACTTCTTCTTGGAAATCCCTTTCTATAAAGCCCCATCTCATGATTAATTCTTAACTTCATCTTCCTAGATCAATTTGAGGGCTTCCCTGGGTCTCCCAGGTAGGCTAGTTCCTACCCACCCAAACTCATATAATTACTATGTTCATCTCTTTAATTACCCATATGACAATTGTTATATCATCTCATTTGTGATAGATGCCCCCAAACAATAGCAATAGTTGTGGATAGTAGGAACAGCAGCATTGTTCCCTAACCAGACTCCCTCTAGGACACAGCCAAAATTATGTTCTCAATAAAGACAGAATATTCTCAAATTTTTCCAATAAGGATTTCCTCTCCTACAAACCTAAGTGAGGATTTTCAACTCTTTCCTTTTGTTGCCTGAGCCTGAACTCTTTTTCAACTTTCAACAACTGTTTCAACTACATTTTGAAAGATGACCTGTTCTTTGCATCCTGTCTTGTCACCCAAACTCTGCCTGCCTACAGTCTGTCCATAACCATTGGTTATTTACCTGATCTAAGGTAAACAGATCTTCTATCTAGGTGTGTTCTGATCACACTGGCATATCATAAACTCCATGGGCCTCTGTCCTCACTTTGGATCTGTTTGTCCCATTTCAGGGGTTCTGCTTCACACAATTCTGATCAACCATCCCCGGCTTATGATTATATTATTATAATATCTTGTTCATGTCAATCTCTAAGTCTGTGTATGTGTGTGTGTTCAGAGGAAAGAGAAGTGTGCATATGACCTGATCACATCAATCAATTTAGATTTTGTAACATAGACTGAGGGAGAAATACACATTGATTTTTCTGAAAGATGATGGTGTTCACTACCAGGAGGGGGAGTAAGGCAAGAAGAGAGTAAATGTTGGGGGAGGGCTGCTTATTTTAGGTCTGGTTGAAGTGGCATCCCACACATCCAGGGTTGAGTGGAGAGCCTTGGAAAAGCCTGAGAAACTGGCTAGAGAATGTATTTGGGACAGGTGTATATATGGAAGGTTTTCACTGGGCTGATCTCTAGGCTCAAACGTGCAGTGACTGGCAGAGACAAAGAGTGAATGAATGATCTTTTACAAGGAAACAGATATGTAAGCCTGAAAATTCGTGCAAGAGTGGAAGGATGTTGGGGTGGTCATGGCTCTGGTGCTTCTAGGAAGATGAGCGATGTAAACTAATCTGGGAGTTATGTGCATAATCTTCATATACCACATCCAGCCTCTCTGGCAAATTGTGGGTCCATCCTACTGAACAAAGGAAAGGACAGAATAAGGTAGAAGGAAAACAGGATGAAGCCAAACTACTTTTCTTTTCCTGCAGTAGAGATCTGTCAGAAGCTGAAGCCTGGATTAAATCCTATAAAAAATCCTATAAAGTCCTATAAAATCTTCAGCCTGAGGGAAAGGAGAGAGGGCTGCAGAGGGAAGGGAGTAATGACAACTCCTACCTACAGGGTTCCAAGCCCTGGGGACTCCTTGTTTGTCCTCAGCTTCTCCCAGCTGCTGCCATGGTGCTTCACATGCACAGAAGAAAAAGGAGAATAAATCCTTCCCTGGTAGCACAGCCTGACACCTCTCACTGACCCTGGTGCCATCCTGCCTACCTGTTTCCTTTTCCAGTACAGATCATCTGAGCTTCACTCTTTTTAAAATTAGCAGCTGCTGGTAAGTCTCTATTTCTGTCTTGTGTCAGGGTTTCAGGGGTGAGGATTAGGAGGTCACACGGGAAGAGAGAAAGAATGCAGGGAGAAAGGGGTGCACAACTGTCCAGGAAAGCAGTAGCCCTGGTAGAAGCTGGTCTAATTCCAGCTCCTGCACTAAATCCTTGAATGACCTAAGCCAAGTATATTCCCTATACTGGGCCTTACTTAGTGTTTTTCACTGCAAAATGAAGTCTTGGACTTCATAGTCCCAAAGAAACTTTTTCACTTCTGGCACTCTTAAAGTCTTTGCAAAGAACCAGAGCCAGGAAAAGGAACAGGGACTGCTCTCCCTGAAGGAGAAGAGAGACCATCTGTAATATTCAGCTGCCTGGCTCCTTGGACCAGGGCTGACATGCCCAGGTCAGGCTCTTCTTGGATTATGTCTGGAAGTCATGGATACCATAAACCCTCTGGTCTCCATAGACTCCTCCCTGCCAGGCTATCTGATATACCCAGCCTTCCCTCATCTTCTTATCAACCAAGCACCATTCATTGCTTCAACCCAGATATTAAGTGTATTTTGTGTGCCAGACCAGTGAACATGGCAGGGAAGATCCTGCCCCCAGTCTCTTCTATTAATACAGACAGCCCTGTGGCTTCCTTGGTATCCAGGATACACCACCCCACCTCCAAAGTCCTCTTCTCCCCTGGTCACAAGAGGCATGTCTACACAGGAGTTTGACCATTGTGGAAGTGCTCTTTGGTTCAAAAACGAGCTTATCTTCAAAACTAAAGTCTAAGTCCTTCTGTATATTTTCCTACTCATAAGAAACAGTAACCTCTACCAATAATTCATTTTTTAATAGCAGATATTAAATTGAAACAAAAATATTTAGGACACAAGGGTGAGGTAAAGAGATCAACTTGCTCATTGCATAGTGAAGAATCTCTCTTCCTCTTCAGGGTTCTGCTGTATCTCTGCCATGAATACTGTAGTTATATTTTCATTAGCCATGACTGTGTACTGACAAATGGACTTCCTGGTTTGTTTGTTTCCATCTGGAGTTTTAAAAACTTTAGTCACTTCAAAACCTTTATCAGAGACATGATTCTGCTTTGGGTTGGAGGTGGCTCTGATGTTATCCCTTCCACATAAGACAAAGCAGATCTCCTCCTCCCCAGCAAAGGGATGCAGGCTGGAAGCCAAGGCCAGACGGGGGTGGAGACCTTGGGCCTCTGAGTGATCACCCCAGATGGAAAGATTTGGCCCACTGCAAAGGTGGGGGTCCAGTTTCTCCTTACCCTGGAAGAGGGCAGGGCTTGGTCTCAGGGGAAACAAGTGGCTGCCTCTCCATCTGGCTGCATGGAGCTGGGACAGAAACCAAGAGGGGCTTATCTGTTTCCTTTTTCTGTTCTGCCAGTTCTTTTGAGTAGGCTGGGCTAGGGGTTGGAGGTATGGTAAGCTGTCTGACCTGGGTCTTTTCAGGTTAAGATGGGAATGGGGACCACTTTAGGGAGGTGGGAATTTGGAGTGGTTTTTGTTTTGTTTTGTTTTTTAAGGAGAAACACCTGTTGTTCCCCAACACTAACAATTTTCTCTCATTTCCGCAGAAACTACCTAAGACTTCCTTTCAGGAAAAATAATCACAGCTCCGCATGGTCTCTCTATAGACTTCTCTCTTCTCCCAGATCACTCTTCCTGTCCTTCTCAGTCTGAAGTCAGTGAACACAGGACTCAATGCTAAACTCCAGGCACAACTAATTCATAAGAGGTGAGCACTTGATTCATTTACTTATTCAGTTTTTCATGCAAAAGCATATGGTGGTGCCTACCAATATTAGACACTGTTCTGGGCTCCAGGCGTATTTCTCAGAGAGTCCCACTCTACCTGTACAAGAAAGTGAGTCAAAACTATAAGTTATAAATACACACACACGAACAATATATGTATACATATATAAGGTACAAATAATATATACATATATAATGTATATGAGAAATATATGTATCAGTATATAACTATGTGTAAGTATGTTTCTATATAAAGAATAGATATATGTGAAGAATACATATTATATTATATAAAATATATATAAAGGTAAGTATACTTCTGTTTGTTATTTATATTACACATATTTGTTATTGTATATACTTATATATAACATATAAATAGATTCTATGTGTTCATATAAATAAGGATACATATATATATATATGTATAATATAAAGGATGTATTTTTGATTTACACTTTAATAGTGCTGCAGCAAAGGTATTATATGAACACTGAGAAAGATACACCTAACTCTACACAAGAAAGTCAGGAGAGATTTGTCAGAGAAAATGATATTTGTGTTGTCTTAAAGGATCAGCCAAAGTTCACTGGTCGGGAAAACAAGATTTTTTTTTTCAGGAAAGCAAGATAGGAAGTGATAAAAATAATAGAAAAAAGAAAAGTACATATAGGGAACTGTAGAAAGAGTTGTAAGGATTTGTTGACTGCAGGAGAAAAAAGATAAGTTGAGAAAGAACAAAAGCCTTGCTACAGACAGAGTATTTGGGAATATTCAGAACACGAACTTGGAATTAGGCAAACATGGGCTCAGATCCCATCTCCGACATTATTAGCTCTCTGGGAAGCTTGACGAAAGTTATTTACCTTTTCTGTGGCTTCCCTCTCTGTGGAGTGGGGATGGAATACTTCATGGTTATGAGAAATATTCTTGATGTTAAGTTTCCCCAGTGTCTAAATCATTCATAGGCTCAATAAATTGGAGCTCTCACCATAGCTCTTCACAAATCTGAACTGCATTCTGGTGAAAAGGGGTAGTGAGGGACTGTGGACAGCCCAGTGACTCAGGGAGTTAGCATTCTCTGGACAACCCCAAGGGCTGCAGCAGGGAATAGATCAAGGCAGGGAGAGGGGGGTTGGGCAGGTAAGTTAAACGACAGAAAGGTCAGTTAAGCAGGTGTGGAAAAACTAAGAATTATGACAGTGAGCACAAGGGTAGAGACAAAACAATAGATGGTAGGGATTTTTTTTTTAAGATTTTATTTATTTATTTATTTGACAGGCAGAGATCACAAGAAGGCAGAGAGGCAGGCAGAGAGAGAGGGAAGGAGGCTCTCTGCTGAGCAGGGAACCTGTTGCGGGACTCAATCCCAGGACCCCAAGATCATGACCTGAGCCGAAGGCAGCGGCTTAACCCACTGAGCCACCTAGGCACCCGATGGTAGGGATATTTAGGAGGTAAAAAATACTTAACTCAGTTACAAAATAGGTCTGGGAAGAAGGAAAGGGTCAAGTAAAGTGTACATTCCAATATGTTGTCTTGGATGACTAGAAAGTGGTTGGTAAATGATACTGTCAAAAATGTATAAATAGGAGGGAAATCAGATATGTAGAGGGTCGGTGATGGGCTCAGAATTAGATGTGTTAGGTTTAATTGGCATCCATTTGAAGAGACTAACAGGAAGGTGGAAGAGTAGGCCTGATGCATAGCAGAGTTGTCTGGGCTAGAGGTAAATATGTAGGGGATGTCAGTATACAAGTAAAATAATAGATCATGTTATGAATAAGAAAGTGTTCAACATCGGAAGACTGGGTAACAAGAGCACATGAATATTTGAGCAACGGATAGAAGCGCTGAATAAGAGCTGTCATAAAAATTAGAAGAGAATCAGCCGATAGTTGCATTAAGAATTTCAAGAGAGAACTTTAAAAGGAAGGCATTGTTATGGAGATCAGATGTTGACTTAACATTCTCCATTGAATTCCAAGCCTAGAGATCATTAATGACCTCTAGGTCATTGCTGGGGCACCAGGGTGGCATAGCTGCTTCTGACTCTTGGTTTTAGATCAGACCATGATCTCAGGGTCATGAGATTGAGCCCTGCATTGGGTTCAGCAAGGAGTCTGCTAAAATTTCTCCCTCCCTCTCCTTCTGCCCCTCCCCACCTCACCCTTTCTCTCAAATAAATAAATGTAAGTCTTAAAAAAAAATAATAGAGGGGCGCCTGGGTGGCTCAGTGGTTAAGCCTCTGCCTTCAGCTCAGGTCATGATCTCACAGTCCTGGGATCGAGCCCCGCATCGGGCTCTCTGCTCTGTGGAAAGCCTGCTTCCCCCTCTCTCTGCCTGCCTCTCTGCCTACTTGTGATCTCTGTCTGTCAAATAAATAAATAAAATCTTTTTTAAAAAAGAGAGAGAGAGCATTGCTTTAGCTAAATTAAAAAAAAAAAGTCATTGGGTGGTTGGTTGAGTACTGAACTTATGGGTGAAGAAATAGAGTACAAGGGGATAGTTCTTTCACTGTCTTGTAAAAATGATGAAGGGCTGGCACTGGTCTTCCTGAACCTCCTTCTTTTTCACCACCTCCTGCCTCATTCTTTCCAGTGCATGGCCTCATGCATTATCACTGCTGCCACCCCCTCCTTGTCGCCTCTCTGCCACCTTTCCAGTCAGATTTTATTCACTGAAGATTTTAGCATTGACTCCCTTTGCTCTTTCCACTACTGATCCAGACAAAATTTTTATGGTTCCCATATTCCCTCCTTTGATCCAATCAGTGGCTGCACTCTCAGCCCCTTGACCTCCTCTCCATAGAGATTGTGTCCTTTACCATAAATTGGCAACTTGAGCCTGGTCCCTTTTACCCATCTCTTACTCCTTCATGCTTTTGCTTTTCTTTTTACTCAGTGGAGTTTCCATAGTACATCATCATAATTACCCCTCCACATACGCCCTTAACTTTAGTCCTGCTAGCCTACCCCAACTTCAGTTGGGGTAAATGCCACTTTCCACATACTACTCTTCTGCCCTTGAGCAAATAAGTGTAGTGATTAAAAACACACCAGAGTGCTGATTGGATCCACTCTGAAGTTATGAATATCCAATGGGCCTCATAACTGCCTGGAATCCTACATCTGAACACAGTAGAATCAGATTTTATTCCCAACCACTCCATTGAACTACTATCTCACCATCAGCTAGGACTTCCTCATTGCTAAATCTTCTGGTCACTTCTCAGTCCTTTAGTACCTTGACTCCTTAGGAGCATTATATATAATTGGTTTATCCCTTATGAAACTGACACACAAAACCATACTTTCCTGTTTTGTTTTGTTTTGTTTCTCTATTCAACTGGGAGTTTTTCCCCCTCAAGCTATTTTAGTGTAAACTTTCTTCTTGACCTCTAAATTTCAGATTTTCCCAGGACTTAATACTAGAAACTTCCCCTCTACCCTCATATTTTAGATTTTGTCCAGGCTATTTACTAATATCTCTCAAACACATATCTTTTCCTCAACTTATTTTGAAGTTGATACTTTTCCTATACTGAGTTAATGAGAACAAGATAAATGAAAACCTTATTGGGGGAAGTGATTCTAAACTGAATTTTCGAAACGCTTTTGAAACAACTAGATACAGATGCTCAGGATACTGCTAGATAGATGAGCCTATAATTAAAAAAAAATATGGGGTTATATATTTGATATTTTCAATGTATAGATGGTAAATAAACTCATGAGAACAATGATATTGCCAAGATAAATAATAAAGTATTCTGGCCAAAAAATTGCCCAGAATGGGAATGGCTAAACAATTGTTTAAGGATAAACGATTAGAGAAGCCAGCAATAGAGAATGGGAAGGAACAGAAATTACAAAAATACAGGAAAAAAACTGATAGCTGCAGAAAGGGAGGTGGGCAAGGGGATGGGGTAACCAGGTGATGGGCGTCAAGGAGGGCACATGAGGAGATGAGCCCCCACATCAATGATGTGATGAATCATTGAACATTATATCAAAAATGAATGATGTACTATATTTTTGCTACTTGAATTTAAATAAAAAATGCTTCTATCTTCAAGAAAAAAAAGGGGAAATACTGGAGAAAATCTGGTGAATGTGATGCTATAACACAGTTTAGAATAACTAGCAGGGTGGTAGAATTGATAATAGTAAATTACATGATACCAAAGATAATGATAATCATGATTCTGCTTATGGTGGTGTGACTATTAGGAATACTGAAAAATTAATAACTAGAAATATCCATTTATTTTCAGCTCCATCTCTGAGGAATGCCAGCCCAATATCCTCTTAGACCTCAATTCATGATTTTGTCCAATATTACTCAGGTTAGCCCCATGTTCTACCTCACTGGTTTTCCAGGATTGGAAGCCATCGAACACTGGATTTTCATCCCCTTTTTCCTTATGTACCTTGTGGCCATCTCAGGCAATTGTTTCATTTTGATAATTATTAAGACCAACCCTCGTCTGCACACACCCATGTACTATCTACTCTCTTTTTTGGCCCTCACTGACCTGGGACTCTCAGTGTCGACCTTGCCCACTACTGTGGGAATTTTTTGGTTCAAATCTCATGGTATCTACCTTGCAGCTTGCCAAATTCAGATGTTCTGTATCCACTCATTTTCCTTCATGGAGTCCTCAGTGCTCCTCATCATGTCCTTTGACCGCTGTTTGGCCATCTGTCACCCCCTTAGGTACTCAGTCATTATCACTAGCCAGCGAGTGATTAGGACAGGTCTGGCTGTCATATTCCGGGGACCTGTGGCCCTAATTCCTCTTGTCGTCCTCCTGAAGACTTTTCCCTACTGTGGGCCTCGAGTCCTCTCCCATTCTTTCTGCCTACATCAGGAAGTGATACACTTGGCCTGCACAGATACCACCTTCAACAACCTGTATGGACTGACGGTAGTGGCATTCACTATGATGCTGGACCTGGTGCTCATCACACTGTCCTATGGAGTCATCCTGCACACTGTGGCAAAATTGGCCTCCCATGAGGAGCAGTTCCGAGCTTTCCAAACATGTACCTCACACCTCTGTGCTGTGCTGATATTCTTTGTGCCCATGGTAGGGCTGTCTTTGGTGCACCGCTTTGGGAAGCATGCCCCTCTTGCTGTCCACCTTCTTATGGCCAATGTCTATCTCTTTGTGCCTCCCATGCTAAATCCAATCATATATAGTATTAAGACCAAGGAGATCCGCCATGTTATCAGCAAGCTTCTGGGTCTTAAGAAGGTCAGTGCTGGATCCAGGGGTTAAAAATACCCCGGTACCTAAGAGAAGGTCCCTAATCAAGCCAAAGATCACTAGCATTAAGAACCTACTATGAATCCCATGTGTTTCCCCAAGATTCTTTTCCATTTCCCTAAATAAAATATATATGAGTTTCTTTTCCTGAGTTATGAGTTAAGAATACTGACATGCCCTTGCTTAAATTTTAATGCCTCCTCCTATGTAGGAGACCTAACTCTTTTCATAGCACCAAAAACTGCCCAGATGAATACTCTGTTGAGAGTCATCATCAATGTACAAATATTAAAACTAAAACTAAATGGAACAAAAATGAAAACAGAACAGTAAATTTAAATAAATAAATAAATAAATAAACCGGGCAGAGAAGAAACAAATTCACTTCAAGAAATGTACCTTCTCCCATGGCTCCTTGGGACTGCTTCTCTCTTCTCTACACAGCCAAAACCTCTTCAGTTTCTATCCTGGCTATCCTTTGCACTCTTCAGTCACACTGGAAGAACTTGTTACTCTTCCCTAATAGCTGATTTAGTTAGAACACCTCCATGTGTTCTATGGATGTGCCCATTCTGGTCCTTCTACCACTTTATTTCATTAGTGGAAGCCCTTGACCCCAAACTTGACTCATCTCATCTCTGATTTTACCTTTCCTATGGACTTTCTGACAGTAAGCAGAAGTCAGAGTTTTCCCCCAGGCACCTCAGTGGGGAGATCTTTCATAATGACATGAAACATGGCCAAGTTGCAATGAAGGAAAATATCACAAATATTTATAAGTTATAATCCATTGCTCCGGAGGTTGTGGACCTAAAGCTGGCAGAGAAGATTCCCCATACCGTTGAATAAATGAGTCTCAGCATTGGGATCACTTCCTCACAGACATTTCCCTGAGAGATTTCTCTCCAATATTGGAGCAGATGCTCCCTCCCTCTGCTCCCTCAGAACCCTGCATTTCCCAGTGTAACATCTGAACATCTGTCACATAGTAATGTACTGCTTCATGTCTCAGTTTTGCTTCCTTTTTCACTTTCTCCTTCCTTTCTTCCTTTCCCTCCCTTCTTCCTTCCTTTCTTTTTCTTTCCTCCTTTCCTTTTTCCTTTTTTTTTCTTTTCTCTTCTTTTTTCTTCCAGAATGGATTACTAAATTAAGCCCCTTGGAGGAGTTATGCCTTGTTATGTCTTGCCAGTACATCTCCATAAATACAATGACTGGCAGAGAATAGATACTCAATGAATACATACTATTAATTTCTGGAAACATGAAAGCATAAATTGAAATTCAAAGCTAAGAAAGAGGACTTCTATTCTAGGGGGGTTTTTTTCTCCTTACACTCAGGAAGCTCAAGAAGACCCCCTTGTGATAGCAACCCTCAAAGAGTGTTCTTCACCATTACCCTAGTTCTGCATCATTCAATCCTCTGGGCCCCACAGCCCCCTCTGCCACAGATTATTATGACCCAGAAGCACTTCGTGAGAGTTACTCTTCACGGGTCTGGGGCATGGGAAACCTTGTATATAGTCCAGCAACCCTCCTCTCTGATCCAGGCTGAATAGAAACCTTGCTGGGTCGTTTTGATAAACTCAATTGTCACTTTCTTTTCCATGGGTTTAGGAGTTGAGCAGTTTCTCGGGCCAGAATAACCATATCCTTGCCTCCAAACAAGTCAGCTTCTCCTGGCTTTATATTCTAGCATCCCCCATCTCTTCATTTGTTTTAGCTTATATGAAGTCTGAGAGAATTCCTTTGGATGGGAAACAGATGGTTGATACCTGCTAAACTGGTTTCTTATTTATATTTATTTTCTGTTTGCCTGGTCAAAATGGAAAGAGAAATGGTGGTGGCAGCAGACCAGACAAAGATCCTCAGATATAATTGTTCTTGTGAAAGATATTATTAAAAACAGCTAGGAAAGACTGAATTACTCAAAACACAGTGCTAGCCAAATTTCTTATCCATTGTGGAAGATAAAATTTGATCCTTAACCTATAGTATACATAAAAATGTATTAAAGATACAAATGTTAAGAGGAAAACTTGAAAAATTTTTTTTAATCTCCCCAATTTATTTATTTATTTAATTTATTTATTTTCAGCATAACGTTCATTGTTTTTGCACCACACCCAGTGCTCCATGCAATCTGTGCCCTCTCTAATACCCACCACCTAGTTCCCCCATCCTCCCACCCCCTGCCCCTTCAAAACCCTCAGATTGTTTTTCAGAGTCCATAGTCTCTCATGGTTCACCTCCCCTTCTAATTTCCCCCAACTCCCCTCTCCTCTCTAATTCCCCTTGTCCTCCATGCTATTTGTTATGCTCCACAAATAAGTGAAACCATATGATAATTGACTCTCTCTGCTTGACTTATTTCACTCAGCATAGTCTCTTCCTATCCACTCCATGTTGCTACAAAAGTTGGGTATTCATCCTTTCTGATGGAGGCATAATACTCCATAGTGTATATGGACCACATTTTCCTTATCCATTCGTCCGTTGAAGGGCTTCTTGGTTCTTTCCATAGTTTGGCGACTGTGGCCATTGCTGCTATAAACATTGGGGTACAGATGGCCCTTCTTTTCACTACATCTGCATCTTCGGGGTAAATACGCAGTAGTGCAATTGCAGGGTCATAGGGAAGCTCTAGTTTTAATTTCTTGAGGAATCTCCACACTGTTTTCCAAAGTGGCTGCACCAACTTGCATTCCCACCAACAGTGTAAGAGAGTTCCCCTTTCTCCACATTCCCTCCAACACATGTTGTTTCCTGTCTTGCTAATTTTGGCCATTCTAACTGGTGTAAGGTGATATCTCAGTGTGGTTTCAATTTGAATCTCCCTGATGGCTAGTGATGATGAAAATGTTTTAAAAAATAAGAGAGAATGGAAATACAGTACTGAAATACAGTAAAACAGAATACACCAAAAACAAAGAGACAACACAAATCAGACTCAGAGGTGAAATCTGCAATATGTATCTATATGGACAACTGATGTTTAATGTTCAGAATATGTGAAGAACCTCTAAGTTAGTAAAAAATTTAAAAGATAGAAAATCCAATAAGAAATTAAGCAAAGATAGGAATAGGCAATGCACCTACACAAAAAACAAATATGCCAATAAATATCTGAAAACACGTTCATCTTGACAAGAAATTTGGAAAAGAAATAAAAAAGAGATGCCATGTATTTCACCAATAAATTTAGGAAAACTGGAAAAAATACATATCATAAATATAAATATACACACATATATACACCCACATTCACACATATTTTCAAACACATATGCAGGAAAAATTAAAAACTATGTGGAGATTGGTAAACTCTGAAAAAAGCTCTAGGGAAAGAAAGAAATAAATCAAGTGAGCCATGTTACATGGAAGGTTTTAATTCTATCAAAAAAATAGAGGCAAAATCTGAGGCAAATAAGCAAAATGTTAAGATTTGTTAAAACTGGGTAAGCCTAGAGATGTACACTTACTCAGGTGGATATTATATCATTCTCTATATTTTACAATTAAAATAATCTCCTATTTAAATACAAACAAAAGTACAAAGTGAAATTTTAAAAGGAACCAAATTCTAAAACTGGATATAAATGTTCTTGTGTTTGTGTGGTATCCTGTGTGCGTGCTTGTGTGTGCACGTGCGTGCATTTGGAAGGCCTTTGGAATCCCAGCTGTTTAGGCTTAGGAGGCCCTAAGGAGCACTAGAGTCTTTCCAGTCCTAAAGTCAGGCACCCCTTTTACATGGGTTCCATTCTGAGCTTTAACGGAAGTCCAATAGCAGGCTACACCACAAAATAGCAGCTGTGAGTCTCAAAATGGTTTTCCCATACTGAATGGAAGGCATACTGAAGAAGAATGTAGAATGTGGATTTAGATTACAGTTTAAGTCCCATTTTTACCACTTATCAACAAATAGGTCACTACCATCTAAATTTCTTTTCAAAATGAGAAAATACAAACAGATAATGATATTTTTAAAACTCCTACCTTTCTGGAATTTAAAATACAAATTAAAAATTTTAATCTTGTTAATAAATATTAAAAGTTCATAATCAGGCATGAAGTGAAAAAGGGATTTCCATATACTTGTGTGAGAGCATAATTCGATTTGTCTTTTATAGAAAGCAAGATGCATTGAAAGACTTAAATGTATTCAGATCCTGTGTCTCAGAAGCACGACTTCTAGAAATCTATCCTACTGAAATAACTGTAAAGGAAAAATAAAGTTTTTAGAATGTACGCTCCCTGAGGATGAGGATTTATCTTTTTCTGTTTGGTCACAGAGTTACCTCAGCACCTGTGCTTGTGCTGGACCTCCTCTCTATTTAAGACAAGGGCCTGCATTGCTGAAAGAAGTTCAAGTAAAAACAAACAAACAAAGAAACAAACGAAAAAACTACACAATCACACAGCTTCTCTTTAACTTCTTTGGTACAGAAGTGAACTCCTTTAGTTTTAAGGTCATAGAACTTCTTTACTCATGCAGTGTCTATGTTTTCAACCCCTTAAGCCCCCTCTTCAGTAAAACAAAACAAAACAAAACAAAACTAACAAATCTACAAAACAAAACTCACCAAAGCTAGATTTGTTCACACATATGACAATATTTGGTGTAAACTGTGTGGCCCATTCACCAGCACTGATTCTATGCTCCCACATGCAAAGCTCTTTACAAAACTGTCGTGTTTTTTAATATCCTTATGCCTCCCTAAGACTTCAAAGCTAGCATTGTGTTTGTAAAATACATATTTTTATGTAATTAAAATATGTTTTTCAGGTACTTGAAATTCACGTGATTTTATAATGTCTTGCTTTGTGTCAACTCTGAGACTTCGTTGTTTCCCTCACTATCTGGAATGTCAGATCCAGTGTGAGAGTCATTAGTAAAGAATACCTGTTAACATCTTTATAGTTCCTGTAAATCTTTTTGGTTTTTTACTCTGTCAGGAAAAGTTAGTCATTTTTCAAATTTGTCTCCTGCAAAAGACAAATGACTTTCTCAAAAGCAGAGATCGTGTTTTTGTTGTTTTTGTTTTGTTTTGCTTTGTTTATCTTTGCACTTAAGTGTATGTCCCCAAATTTGTAGATATTTGCTGAATGAATGAGCATGAGTAACTACCTGGTGGGGAAGAGAGTCTCAAAGGGAGCCTGGATGGAGGAAAAGAGGATCACAGAGAAGAGGACTAAGGGTCAACCAGTAAATTTTCTTACAACAATAACAGCTAGTGGAAGAAGAGAATGAAGACTCATCTGATTGACAAAGTATTTATTGGTGGTACTGAAGGGTCACTAAGTTTCCATCAAAGATAAATGGGGTGCCAAGTGACCAAGTTCTGGGAAGACACTGATCCCTCTTTGGTGTTTACAGATCTACATCCATCTAAGGAGTTTCCTCTGAGGGCTAAGACCCAAGGGAAAAGGACAGAGAGCCATATAACTGCCATTGCAGCAGATGCAGATGGGCATCCTGATTGAGTCAGAAGAGGCTGGGGCAGGAAGTGAGAAGTGCTGCAGGACTGGGGGAAGAAGCCACAGAAAACAAGGACCAGTAAGTTGTTGCAGATGGGCAGAGGCAGCCAATGCAGTGACCTCTCTGGTACCTCTTATCTAAAAAGTCTATAAGTAGGGTGATGGGATAGGGCAACTTCCAGCATTATGGCCATCTGCAGTATGTTATCTCCCTGTGACCTTTTGGATTAGAAACAGACCAGAATTTGTTCCTGGGTTTTTATTTGCAAACATGGCAGCTTCCTGGTTAGGATATGAAACTGGCCCTGGTACATGGCAGGCAGGGAGAGACTGAAGAAAGAGGCAGTTCACTCCAGATTGGTAGATGGCAGGTCTGGTAAGCGAGGGAACTTATATACAAGGCATGTCTTGGACACCACAAGAAAAGTAACTCTCTGCATCCACCACCAGAATCTTAACTTGGTTCAGCCACATATACCATCCAGATGGGCTCAACTTCTTTATTGTACTGATGAGGATACAGAAGCAAGATTATATCAGACACCAAGATCTAGAATAGAAGGGCTTCTCTTATGAGCGTCTTGCCAGGTACCCCGGTTTTTAATTTTTAATAAACTAGTTTGAACAAGGAACAAGCTTTGTCATTACTCCTTCTGTTTCAAGGTACACTATTGATCTGCTTTTTTTGCAACACCTATTTCAGAAATACTACTCTAATAAGTTGCCCTGATTCATTAAATCTGTATCAGTTCTCCAGCTTGATTTTGGAGGAGAGATAACCTTTAAAAACATGGAGATGAAGGAAGGAAGGGAAGGAGGGAAAAAAAGAAAGAAAGAGGGGAGGAAAGGGAGGAAGAAAGTAGCAGGCATGTCAGTGGATTCTCAAATTTGATTTGGAAAATAATGAAATTCCTGGGTGCCTGGGTGGCTGAGTCAATTAAGTAACTGACTCTTGGCCTTAGCTCAGGTCATGATCTCATGGGTCATGAGATTAAGCCCCACGTTGGGCTTCCCACTCATCAGGAAGTCTCCTTAAGATTCTCTCCCTTTGGGGCACCTGGGTGGCTCAGTGGGTTAAAGCCTCTGCCTTCAGCTCAGGGTCCTGGGTCCTCGGATCAAGCCCCTGGAGGGAGCCTGCTTCCTCCTCTCTCTCTCTGCCTCTCTGATCTCCATCTGTCAAATAAATAAAATCTTAAAAAAAAAAAAATTCTCTCCCTCTGCCCCTTCCCCTATGCACACCCTCTCGTGCGCTTTGTCTCTAAAATAAATAAATAAATAAATCTAGAAAAAGAGAAACAAAGAAAGAAAGGAAAGAAGTTAGGAAGGAAGGAAGAAAAAAAGTAAGGAAGAAAGAAAAAGAAAATAAATTCCAGGAATTAAAGGTAGCAGCTCCAAAGATATAGATAGTGTAGGATGGATTAGTGTGACTTTCCAGGGACCTGAGGTGTTTGAGGGATGAGGTACTGCAGAGTTAGTCATGGTTCTTTAAAGGGGTTGAGTTTGGAGAAAAGCAGCATATCTCTTCTCCTGATCCTAGGAACATGTGGGCAGAATCTCGTAATGGCAATAAGGATATAAAGTGGAGAACAGACTGAATGAAGAAGCTCTCTACATGCATTCTTGACTTGCTTAGACAAATTAGATAGAATTTATTCTACAGGAAATGTGTGAAGGGGTAGGGTCATACAATTTGGGAGTAACAGAATTCCAGAGAATCACAGCATTCTGTTAAGGTCAAGCTCTATCTTTCACAACTGGTTAAGAACAAAAGTAGAGAAAACGCTTTGAGGCTCACTATCATGAAATAAGTAAAGGTTTGGTTAGGAATAAGAGAAAGAAGGGGGGAAGCAGAAAAAGAACAGGTTGCTTGTGTGGGCAGTAGTTAATCAAGAGGTCACTGAGTTCACAGTGTGCAGAGAGGCCCAACCGGCCCCCAGGGGACTGGTGTTCAGTGATAGGAGTGCTCATGCTTAATGGCCTAGTAACCCTCAATATATTACCACCTTTTCCTAGAATGAACAGACTTGAGAATGAGGACATCTGCTCCACCAAATGACAATGCGAGCGTCTCTATATATCTGCTGACAGGCTCCCCAGGCCTGGAATGGGCTCACCGCTGGATCTCACTACCCATTTTTGTAGGACACTTGGTGGCCCTCGTCAGTAATGCTAGCATCTTGCATCTGGTACAAACTGACTCTTCTCTCCAGCAGCCCATGTGCTACTTCCTGGCCATCCTGGCTGTGACAGACTTGGGCCTGTGCATGTGTTGGGCCTGCTGTGGTTTGATGTCTGGATGGTGGGCCTGATGCCCTGTGTTCTGCAGCAGTACTTCCTTCACTCCTTCTCCTTCATGGAGTCAGCCGTACTCTTTGCTATGGCCCTGGACCCCCTGGTAGCCATCCGGTTCCCACTGCACTATGCATCTGTGCTCACCAGTCCTCGTGTGGCACTGGCCAGGACTGTGGTGCCATCACTGCAGCCCCCTCATTGAACCTGCTGAAGTTTGACTACTGTCGCCGAGGGGCACTCTCTCATGCCTACTGCCTTCACCAGGACATGATCCACCTGGCCTGCTCGGACACATGCTTCAACAAACTCTATGGGCTGTGCATCATCATGCTGGCCATCAGCTCTGATGGCCTTTGCATCCTGATCTCTTACTCTGTCATCCTCCGCACTGTGCTGGCCATCATCTCTGCCAAGGAGAGGCTAAAGGCTCTCAACACTTGTGTCTTGCACATCCTGGCTGTGCTCTGCTTCTTTGTGCCTGTGCTAGCCCTGTCCTTCGTGCACAGATTTGGGCACCACACTTCGCCCGTGGTGCACATCCTCATGGGCACTATCTCCGTGCTCTTCCCACCCCTGATGAACCCTATTATCTATAGCATCAAGACCCAGCAGATCCGCAGGGCCATCCTCAAGATGGTTTCACTGGGGAAGATACAGTGAGACACTGGCAATGAACTATAGTGATTCAAAATAAGGAATGAGTTAATGCTTCTTTATTAAGCCTTCATACCACAGAGCAAGTTCTGTTTACCCACTTTAGTTTGACTTGACTCTACTGTTAAATCAAAAAAAGTCTATGCTCATTACTATGCATGTATATACTTATAAATATACACCCACTACTTTCTTACATTAAAAAATAATTATAATTTTTTTTACTTAAATGTTTACATGCTCAAAGTGATTTTTATATTTGCTCCTCTACTGATTTGGTAGAACTCTAATTCCATAATAATATCATTAGTGATAAGTTACTCTGATGATGTGGAGACTTAAATCTTCATTTCAGATTCTTTGGATTAACAAATGAGTTTAATTTCTTTAAACAAATGAGTATATTTCTTTAAAATATAATAATTCTATAATATACACTTATCAGGGATAACTTTAGTGTGTATCTAAGGGGAATTTTCCAATGTTGCATTTTTGGTCCATATCATAGTCTGGGACAGAACTAAGTCCAAGGGAGGCATAAAAGCATAATTTATAGGATGCCTGGGTGGCTCAGGCATTTAAGTGTCTGACCTTTGATTTTGGCTAAGATTTTGATCTCAGGGTTGTGAAACTGAACCCTAAGTCTAGCTCCACATTGTGCATGGAGTCTATTTAGGATTCTCTCTTCCTCTCCCTGTGCGACCCCAACTTATGTGTGCTCTCTCTCACTCTCTCTCTCAAAACAAATAAATAAACAGACCCTAATTTATAACCAGGATGAGAAAAAATGGGGTTGACAGTGTGTCAGATCTGTAGGTAGTGATATGACAGAAGTATGTCCTTGAGTCAATAACCTAAGGAAAGAACCCCCAGATCCGAGTGCAAGATGCAAACTCAACAGGTCTCTTAGATCATATTTTGCCTGTTTCAGTACAAGGCAATTTCTGCTATCCCCAAGGTACACAGTAATGTCACTGACCAATAAAGTTTAGGATATAAGACAATTATCAGAGTATTTTAGAAGTATCTTTAAGAAACCACGTACTGTCATACAATACATAAATTATAGAGAAATGCAAGACATTCGTGCACATATACAGACATGAATGGATATTCACTTCCACCTTATATTCAGATATGAGGGTCCTTTCCTTGGGCTAGTGACTCAAGGATACACCTCTGTCATATCAACACCTACATGAATGTACATTCAATAGTAAATAAATATGTGAGAAGATATACATGCTCATAGATTCATGCAAACTTGCAAATAGAATTCTACATGAGGGTATGTGGATATGCATACATCCACACACACATGCACACACATGCGCACACACGTTTTCAGGTGCACATTCACATGAACTTACACACTTGCAAATGCACATAAAAGTATGCTCACATAGGCATGTATATCCACACACCCACACACTCATGCACATCTTGTGTATTTTCTTAGAATCTGACTTTTCTCTACCCCAGAAGGCATGTCCTGGGCTCCTCTGCTCTTGGCCCAACTATTCCTACAGGATGCAAATTCTTCTGAGGCTGATTTGCCTGTGTCACCCAAGGGACTGACTGGCAAAATTGAGGGAATGAAAAGGCTAGTTCTGAAGTCATGATAACTAAGAAGGCCAGTCAACTCCTGCTTCCAGGTAGTGAGCTAGAGACCAGGTCTGAGACCAGCTATCTTGAAGGGCTGGTGGGCCTGCATAAAGGATGAGTGAGTTGGCCTGAAAGTCCAGTCTATGGGATCAGGAGGATGGTAAATCTGTTCAGGTGAGCAGAACCTAGGGTTTTCTTTCAGAGATGCAGCTTATTTCCAGCACGGGTTTTATGTTCCCCTTCCCTCATATCATGAAAAAGACCCCTTCTGGTAGGACACAGTCTTTTATCCAGAAATCCTCAATGTGGCAGAGAAATACTTGATCTCTTTTATTCAGCCTTTCTCTGTTGATTCAGGAAAACTGGGGCAGGAAAACCTCCATTTTGTCCCCAAATCCAAATCTTTTTTTTTTTTTTTAAGATTTTATTTATTTATTTGACAGAGAGAGATCACAGGTAGGTAGAGAGGCTGGTGCAGAGAGAGAGAGAGAGAGAGGGAAGCAGGCTCCCTGCCGAGCAGAGAGCCCGATGTGGGACTCAATCCCAGGACCCTGAGATCATGACCTGAGCCGAAGGCAGCGGCTTAACCCACTGAGCCACCCAGGCGCCCCCCCAAATCCAAATCTTTTAAAACTAGATATGTAATTCCTTTTTAAATCTTTGTTTCTTAAACCTATTCACTCTCCTCTCCTTTACCTTCCATGACAGTCAATAGTCCTCGTCCTCTCCATCCCAGGCAGGAAGCCACAGAGCCTGTCGGGCCTGGTCAGTCTTAAACCCAGCTCCTCCCTGTCCTGTGCTTTTCAGGGTCCTTCCTCCCCATCTAGCTTACTCATCACCTCTCCCATCCCATTTGTTACCATGGTCTTCCTTGTATCTCTTTTGTTCAAGCTTCCTTTCTCTCCTTTTTAACTACAGTTTTACCAGTGTGATTTGGCAAGTCACTTAAAATGCCAATTCCTCATTCTCCAAAGTTGTAATATATGTTTGAATAGGTCGTTTTGAGTATTTTGAGGATAAGTTAGATCACCTCTCTACAAAGATAACATAGGGCACCCTTCCACAGTACTTGATACATCATACTAAATCAAGGTGTTTTTTTTCCTTGTAAATTCTAAGTAAAAATTACCAAATTCTAAGTAAGAATTACCTTTTCCCTACCAAATGTCAGGCTTTAACCTCTTATTCTAATATTTCCCTCTCAATGCACACACCTCTTTCATTAGCATCAATCTCTGATTTCCTACAATAATGGATTTTAAGTAGTTAAATTTTAATTACTTAAATTCCTACACAGCGAAGTAAAGGGATATTCCATGATTTTTCTGCCTTCAATGAGGCTCTCATTTGATAGAAGAAGACAAAGTTCTTCCCTGGCTTCCTGCCCCAAGCTCCCAGCCTAGACTAAATCACCATACATCAATATGTACCTTCTTTATTGTTCCCTGCCTCCCTGTACCCCTTCCCTTTTATTAAGCCCTGGTGACATGCTCAAAATATAGGCTCCATGTCTTCTTTGGAAGATCTTATGAACAATTAGGAGAAGGCACACAAAAATCTAAACAGAAACACAGGGGACAGAGTGATAGATTAGGGGAAGGTGCTACTGCAGAAAGTGGTTAACCACATGCCCAAATGAGAAAGACATCACAGGATTGACATCTGAGGCAGATGCTCTCAAACAACAGTGCAGGTTGTATTTGTTTTTTGTTTTAAGATTTTTATTTATTTATTTATTTGTCAGAGAGAAGGAGAGCAAGCACAAGCAGGCAGAGTGTCAGGCAGAGGCAGAGAGAAAAGCAGGCTTCCCACTGTGCAAGGAGCCCAATGCTGGACTTGATCCCAGGACCCTAGGATCATGACCTGAGCCAGAGAGAGAGGCTTAACCAACTGAGCCATTCAGGCATCCCTGCATTTGTTTTAAAACACAACTTTTAGTTGAGCTATATGCTGAAGTACTTAAGAAAGGGAAGGCAGAAAAGAAAAACAAAGTAAACAACAACAAAAAGCAAAACAAAAGTCATAAGAATGACCAGGATGGAAAAGAGGAGTTAGGGTGTGTCAGGATTTGCAGACAAGTCAAGTTAAGCAGGTAGATTTCACAGGCGTTTTGTTGTCATTAAGAAGTGTGCCATTCAAAAAGGATGTCTGCATGGGATGTAAAGAGTTTTCCTTTATCTTAAACAGTGCAGGGGAACAAAAATCACCATTCCTCTTACTATTTTAAATTGATGGATGACGTTCAGATGCCACTGACTTCCTCTCCACCAAACCATTTTGAAGTGCCAGGGGCACCAGGCATTTTAAAATCAGTTTCCTATATAGGTTGGCTTTCCAGACAGGCTTTCAGAAGTCATCAGCACTATTGAAGTGGACCATCATGAATAAAAAGACTTGCTTTGGGGGTGCCCGGGTCAGTTAAGTGTCTAACTTTTGGTTTCAGCTCTTGGTTTTGGCTCAGATCATGATCTCCGGGTCATGAGATCAAGCCCTTTGTCAGGCTCCACACTCTTCAGGGAATCTGCTTGGGATTCTCTTTCTCCTTCTGCCCCTCCCCAAGTTCTCTCCCCTTCACTCCCACACTCCACCCACAACCAACCAAATAAATAAATATATAAATAAGAAAAAATCTTTTAATAAAAAGTTTTTGTTTTTATATGTGCAGTTTCAAAAACTTGGTCTGAAGGGACAACTCTGGGACTATGCCCATCTTTCCCATAGACCACAGTAAGTATTGTTTAAGTATAATGTGTGTGGATTGACAATGGGAAAGCAATTCTCCATTGGGCAGAATACTTCTTTCCATTAATAGGAATTCCAGTGGGCAAAGTATTTCTCTTCATTAACCTTTGTGTGCTCTACCCCACTGTGGGTAAAAGCCAAAATGATCATCCAGAAGGCTGTAGAAAGAACATGGAGACCATTTTAGAGCTGTTTTATCTGGTAAAACTACATAAGTCTGTGTCTCCAGCGGAGAACATTCTTCAGTGCTGCTCAGAGTGGCAGATATGGGCATTTAGAATCTTTATCTCCTGAGCAATTCTCTATTAACTTTGAAGTAGTTTTATTCTAACCCCTGTACCCAGTGATTACTTAAAATCCAACATTCTTTAACAGGGAATTTAGAGAATGTCTGACAGATTATAGCTTTCTTTGTGTTAGTGTCTTTCCAATGATGTCTTTTTAAAACTACACAATGCCATGTCTTGATAAAAACATGGAAAACATTCAATTCATACCAGATAAACACAGTGAAACCACAGTGGAGATTAGTTTTAAATATGAGTGATAAAATATTCTACCAGATTCCCTTATTCTAGAGATAAGCTTATTTGCAAGTATGAATCCACATTTTTGTTGCCCATCAAAGACCAAAAGGAACTGGTCATGAATGAGAGGAGGGACCTAAGTTGGCAGATCATATGAGGCAGAGGAAATTGCAGGCTCTCTTAGCTTCTAATAACTTCATGTGTCTCACCCCAGGTTGTGTCTCTGGCACCCGCCTAGGTCAAAATACTCAGACTCCATAGGAAAATGTTCAACAGCAGTAAATTCAACCCCAAATATTTCCTGCTAACTGGTCTCCCTGGTCTGGAGGCCCTGTACCCTTGGTTTATCTTCCCATTCTGCTCCATATATCTCGTGGCATTTGTGGGCAATAGCCTGGTCCTGGCAGTGATCAGGAAAAACACCATTCTGCACCAGCCGATGTACCTTTTCCTAGCTATGCTGGCCTTTGCAGAACTTGGTGTCTCTGCGTCTACCGTGCCCACAGTGTTGGGCATCTTCCTTTTTGGTGCCAATGAGATCTGCTTTGAAGCCTGCCTTTTGCAGATGTTCTCCATACATTCATTTTCCATCATGGAGTCTGGAGTTCTGCTGGCCATGTCTGTGGACCGCTTTGTGGCCATCTACAAGCCACTGAGGTACACCGCCATCCTGACCAGATCCCGTATTGCTGCTGCTGATGCTACACTTGGACTGAAGAGTGTGATACTTATGTTCCCACTGCCCTTCCTCCTGAAACGTCTGCCCTTCTGTGGCCACAACGTCCTCTCCCACTCCTACTGCCTTCACTCAGATCTAATCCAGCTGCCCTGCGGAGATACACGTCCCAACAGCATTCTGGGGCTTTGCATTGTTACTTCCACTTTTGGGCTGGACTCGCTTCTCATTGTCCTCTCTTACGTACTGATCCTCTACACGGTGCTGGGCATTACCTCTGGGGAGGGGCGGCGGAAGGCCCTTAACACATGCGTGTCACATATCTGTGCCGTGCTTGTGTACTATGTGCCCATGATCAGCGTGGCTCTCGTGCACCGCTTTGTGAAGCATGCAGCCCCTGCGATCCGTCTACTCCTGGCCAATGTCTACCTTCTGGTGCCTCCTGTGCTCAACCCCATCATCTACAGTGTTAAGACAAAGCAGATTCGTCAGGGGTTAATCCAACTCTTTCTTCCAAGAAAGCAATAACGGGGTTAAGGCCAGTGAGATGTCATCCACGAGCCAGTCCTTTTCATCACCAAAAGTGGTCCAGGGAAGCACAGGACGCTCATCACCTTCTCAAAGTTAGAAAGCTTGATAAGGCTGCATGTTGATGAATGTATTGAGAATTCATATTTCATACACAAGAGGTCATAATCTAAATCTCTATTGTATAGTATTTTGTCAGCTCCTTTGTTACATGTGTCAGCTTAAAAATGCATCTACTCTTTCATCCAGAAATTCCAGTTCTTAGCACTGCCCTAGATTTATACTCTGACGTTCGTTTATGAACAGAGAGACTTGAATAAGAATTTTCACTTCAGGGGTGCCTGGGTGGCTCAGTTGTTAAACATCTGCCTTCGGCTCGGGTCGTGTCCCCAGGGTCCAGGGATGGAGCCCCGCATCGGGCTCCCTGCTTCTCCCTCTCCCACTTGCCCTGCTTGTGTTCCCTCTCTGGCTGTCTCTCTGTCAAATAAATAAAATCTTTAAAAAAAAAAAAAAAAGAATCTTCACTTCAGCAATGTTTGAAATAATATAATAGTAATAATAAAAAGAATCCTGACTGGCCATCAATAAGTAAATAGTTAAATGACTTGATATCAGCCCACAAATGGAGTATTCCACAGCATAAAAAAAGACAGATTGATAAGCATTCAGAGTTTAAGCAAGAGATAGCAAGGTGCACACTCACATATTTGATAACACTTTTTATAAAACAATTTAATCATATAAATATCAGTTTATGTATTCAAAAATACATGCTACATTGATAATAATAATAGCTTCTTTTGGTAGAGTCTGTGATGGTGAAGAGAAGAACAAATGGAATTCTTCCTTGACCTATTTTAAAAAAATAAGGCATTCCACATTTTCCTTCATTGTAAAAATATACAGTTATATGTATACAGCTGTGTGCATATATATATATATATACATATATATATATACACACTAAAAAACTGTTCAAACCTTAGAACAATTAGAAGCAAACTAGATACTAAGAACAAAGCCCTAAAATTGAGAATAAGCCCAGAAGGAATAATTTTGTAAATCAGGAATCTGTATTGTTCTTGAGGAATATGAAGGGAGGAATAAAACTAATTCTTCCTCCAAAGCCCTCATTGAAAAAATCTATTGACATGGACATTGAGATGATGAAGTGGAAAGTAGAGAGCATAATTTGGTAATGCTAAATATGCTTAGTCATCCTGAGAATTTGAAATGTGAAATTCCAGAAGATGTGCTAAATTGAAGTCTTTGCACCTGGAGTATTAGTAGGGAAACATGGGAGGGGCAGATTCTGAGAGCTGTGTTTTCCTTGTAGGGACCTGGATTTACAAATGTCTCTCTCCCTCTCATGAGAGGAGCTGTCCCCCCACTCGAATTCTTGTTGTCTCATACTGTACATCACAATTGTAATCAAGTAATTGTCTTTATACTGTTTTATTTTCCTACATCCAGTACATATTAAGTTCAGTAAGGTAGAACGATGTCTTTTTCTTCACTCGGAATATACTATTTGATAAATGCTTGGTGATGAACAAATTAATCATTGAGTGAATTAATACAAGTCAACAAATACTTCCTTGACCTTGTAATTTCCTGTATGCATGAATCCCATTTGATGACACTGTATCCCTAGTATTCTTTCTTTCCCCTCTGTTTTCTGCATTGACTACCATTTTTCTCCCACTCTTACTTTTTCAGGTTCTCTTTCTAAAGTCAAAAGATATGCTCCTGGCAGATGCTAAGCCCTTTAACTTCTTGGTAAAACATCAGTGGTCTCAACGCAAAATCCATCCTCAGTCCCAGCACATGTGTTTAATTAAACATTCCCAGTAACATTTGAGAGACTCTTGGCAAATGCATGTGTGGTTTAATCTTAATCATATATAGAAAAACTATGGTAACATTTTAGATACGGTATGTGAGATATGATTGCATTTGGAAGAAAGTTTGAAAATAGGTTTGGTTTTGCTTTTGTTTTAGGTTGGTTGGTTTGTTCATTTGCTTTAATCTATCGCAACCCAACCCCGTGGGTCCAACCAACCTCATCAGGTCCAAAAGACCTGATTTCCTTTTTAAGAGAACAGGTATCCCACCATTGTCCCATTGCTGGCATTTTCATTTTTGTCAAAAGCAAAATTACAGAATGCTTTCAAAAAACAAAAGCAAGGAAAATGAAAAGAATTTTTTTAAAAGAAGCTTTTATCTTAAAGATAGACAAAATGAGAGATAAATCTATGATAGATCATTTTGGCTAAAGTAAGAGAATACATGATTAAATTATCATCTTTAAAATGCACATAATTTACATACAATTAAATTCTTACACATGGCACAAATGTATTTGTAAAGTATTAGGATTTCACTCATTTCAATTTGGTATAGAAAAACTTTATGTGATATATGGAGTTCCAAAAGTATACTCTGTCTGACACTCCAACATTCTCAGCCTTATACGAAATACAGATTATGTAATTTCTGGTTTTTTTGTAGAAAATTATAGCCTTCACTTTTAAAATCATAATCTCATCCCAGTGCTTCATCTAAAATATATTTACCTCAGCAAGATTTTTATATAAAAACTGCAACAAAACTGAAAACAAAATTTGAGGGTAAATATTTCTCATGGAAACATTGGAAATATTGCCCATTCCATTAGTTGCAATGATCTGAAATGTGTCTTTCTGAGAAAGGTATGGGGTGTCCTTACTTGAGAAAAATAGTTAATAAATACATTCTATCTAGCTTCTCATCTTCAGTGTCAGTGGGTTTAATTCAATTCCATGTTGCTCACTCCATGGTGTCTCCTGACCTCTACAAGCCTATTTTCTGACTGCAGATACTTAACTTCCAATTCCTTATTTTCTTACTTACACTAGATTTATTTGACTTTGATAAGGCCATGTCTCACTCAGTCCCTGCATTCTCTCCGAGTCTGTCAGCTCACTGCTGACTTCATACATATCTGAATCTCATCTACCTACATATCATTTAATGCATTTGCACACCAATCACACAAAACTCTCTTCTCTCTGGTTAAACCAGCAGCACAAGAAGTTTATTTTAAGAACTTTTAAAAGTCCTATAAAAATGAGTCATGGTGGATTTTGAAGCCAAGAGAGATAGATAGATAGATAGATAGATAGATGATAGATAGATAGATAGATAGATAGATAGATAGATAGATTTTTTTTCCCCTTGCTGGTCAGAAAATTAGCCAATGAACCAGCCATCCACAAATAATTGAAACTCAAGTTTGGTTCAGCAATTTTAAATCCTCTTTAACCCTGGTCTGGAAAGGCTCGCTCTGCCAGTTCTTTGTAGTCATCTTAAGCTGGTGATCTTTCTGATCAATCTTCCCCTCCCCTGCCCCCAAACCAATCTGAAACCTTTCTCACAGAGCTTAACCCCTTGAATTTCATCATGTCCTTTTATTAAACACCTTTGATATTTTATGAATACCATAACCTCTGTGCCCTGTTCCTTACTCATTATCTACATGTTTATAAAAGTGGCAGCCGATGACCATTGTAAGTAAATTAATACATTATTTCTCCAAGATACAAATTGTTCTATAATTGTTAGAATAATAGCTAACCCTTATAATGCACTTTTTATAAGTCAGACCCTTTTATACACAATTTACATATATTAATTATTTTATTCTTGTAGTAGATGTTTATGCTCATCTCAAATAGGTTTTGACTCTGCCATTGCCTGGTTCCTCTAAGGGCCCCTGAGAAGGAGTGATGAAATTATCTGGGCACTCCTCCTGAGGGAACCAGTCCCTCTCCAACAGGAAAGATCATTATTAATAGAAATTTGGGGACAATTTGAATTTGACTGATCCCTTCTGAGGTTAACTGAGAAAGGAGGCAGGAAGTGTGGGGATGCTGATAGTCACTGGTTGCTAAAGGTTCCCGTTCAATGCTCAGAGCCATTCTGAGGTACGTATCAACACCTCTGTCTTTAAAAATAAAGGAGTTTCCTAACTTTTAAGTAGGTAGAGTTGTCCTGCACACAGCATTCACTTCCACTTCTGCCCACTTCCAGGAGTGTAGTATTTACTGTGCTGCTCTCTCCTCTCTCTCTACTGACCTGTGGTGTTCCACTGTGTATTACATTAGGCTTTGGATTAAACAATCCCCTTTTTCCTCCTCAAACTGGAAATGTCCTTGTCATATGAATCTGAAGCTGAGGGGAATTATTGCCTTTTAATACAATTTTAAAGGAGACTTTGAAGGCTCTTAAAAGAGCCTTGCTTGGCTGGGGAGATTTTGAAGGACCAGGACAAAAAGGATGCAAAGAAGCAAAAGGGATACAAACAGAGAGTGAGAGAAAGAAGCACAAGGAGAGCCAGAGAAGGCTGCTGATAACATGAGAGGATAGATCCTAGCTGCAAGTCTCCCTCAAGATTTGTTTCTTCCAATATCAAGTCATCAGAGTGGCATAAACTAGAAATAGGTAGCAGCGGAATCAAGAGTGCAATGAGGCCTCACACAGAAGAAACAGCTGCTGGACCCAGAGGCAGACCAACTTCGGTCCACTGTAAAGGTTAAGAAAGATGCATCGGGCTTTGGGCAGAGAAGGGAGAAAAGAAGCTCTCCATAGCTATTGGTAAATGTTAGTGTCCTCCATGTCCCCAGCCATGGGACGTTCCAACATGTGTCGTCATGTCTTGAGGTCAATAACTTGTCCCTGACAAGTTGTTTAATGGGATCAGTATGAAGTTGGTTATGTCTGTGTGCCCTTGTCCCACAAAATACTGTATAACTGTGCTTGTAGTAGTAAACTCCACCATGTTTGTAAATCTAATGCAATGAGTTTAATAAAATAAGTCACCCATGTACATACTAATTTTTACTCATGTTATTTCTTGACTTAACTTGCAAAGAACTAAATAACAACGAGCATATAATAGTGAGGTCCCTAAAGCTCAGCAGTGGCTGAGTGAGGAATCCTCATCAGAGAAGATGAAGACAAGATTTAAGCATGTGTGGAAATTATTGCATATGCAAGTGTGTGAGCAGGAGCACGTGTGTGTGTGTGTGTGTGTGTGTGTGTGTGTGTGTTTGGATGAGTTAATTGAAAATACCTCTCCAGAGGTTCTTCCTGCCCTGTCAGCCCAGAATTCAGAATTCTACTGTTACACCTGGTGACATCCCAGATAGAGCTGAGCTTAAAATATCCCCACTTTAGAGAGTTGTTTTTCTCCTCCTCTCTGGTGCCTTCCTCCCCTGCCCAAGAGAATCTTCCTTGAAAGTCTGTTTAGGTTCCCAGTGTTGTTGTTGCAGCGTATTCCTGAGTCAGGAAGAAGGTCCAATGGATCAGGTAAATTGTCCTGGAGAGCTGCGAGTTAAGAGATTGTGTATATTATGGTGACAGAATATTTTCATGAACTTTAAAGTCTGCATGCAAATCCTTCAGCCTTGGTTCTTGACTCATTCTATCCTTTACACATCATCTTTTCAATTGCTTCCTAGTCCTTTCAAAGCACAGAACAGCTAAACCTAGGATGAATTCATACCCCATTTTTTTCTAGTTTATTTTCCAACCATTTGCTCCAGGCTCTTCACTGCCACTTGTTAGCCTTGCTTTGGACCTCAATTATTCCACATGTCTACATTCATTCCACAGATATTTGTTTTCATGTACCATGCTGCTTGTGTTACATCCATATTTATCAACATCTTTGTCCACCTATTCCTGACATTAGTCCATACCTTAAAACTGAGATTGCCTACACATGCCTTTCTCCCCAGCAGCTTTCTGAGACCAAAGCAGCGGCACTGCAAGACAAGACAGACAATTTTCCCAGATCCAAAGTCAAGTACAATTTAGAGGGATAATTTTCTTTCAGCTTTAAACTTTACTCTGATGGAGACTGTAATCCCCTTAATCCTGTACATTTCCTGATGGTGGCCATCTTGTCAATTTCTGGCAGGAGACCTATGGCCACCTGAATCTCTAAACGTTGTTTTCTTCTTCCCTTCCACAGAGTCCAGAAGTCTTTCTCCATTATAATGTGATCTCACTAGCTTGTTTCTAATTTTTAAGGTTCCATGGGATGAGATTTCAACATGAAGAACTCCAATAGCTCTTTGGAGTTCTTACCTACAACGTTCATTCTGGTTGGCATCCCAGGGCTAGAGACAGAGCACATCTGGATATCCATCCCCTTCTGCCTGATGTACATTATCATCTTCCTTGGGAATGGCACTATTCTTCATGTCATCAGAACAGACCCTGCCCTGCACCAGCCCATGTACCTCTTTCTTGCCATGTTAGCACTGGCTGAGGTTGGTGTCTCTGCATCTACACTTCCCACAGTGCTAGGCATCTTCCTTGTTGGCATCACTGAGATTACTTTTGATGCCTGCCTTTTTCAGATGTTCTTCATCCATTCTTTCTCCATTTTGGAGTCAGCAGTGTTGCTGGCCATGTCTGTGGATCGATTTGTGGCCATCTATAACCCACTGCGCTACACAACCATCCTCACCCTTCCCCGTATCTTTGGCACAGGAATTATCATGGGGTTGAAAAGTATTATTCTCATGGCCCCATTGCCCATTCTCTTAAGGAACTTGCCCTTCTGTGGCCATAATGTCCTCTCCCATTCCTATTGCCTCCACCCCAACCTTATCCATCTACCTTGTGGAGATGTTTCTATCAACAATATCTATGGGCTTTTCATTGTTACCTCCACTTTTGGGCTGGATTCACTACTTATTGTGGTTTCCTATGGGCTGATACTCCACACTGTACTGAGTATCACCACTGGGGAGGGGAGGAGGAAGGCACTCAATACATGTGGATCACATGTCTGTGCTGTGCTTGCTTACTATGTGCCTATGATTGGTTTATCTATGGTGCATCGTTTTGGACTCCATGTCTCCCCTTTGGTTCATGCTATGATGGCCAATGCTTATCTCTTTTTCCCACCTGTTATCAACCCTATTGTCTATAGCATTAAGACCAAAGAGATCCATCATGGCATTGTCCGAATGCTCTTCCAGAAAAGAGCCAGAGTTTAGACAAAGGATAAAGTAGGAGGGGACTTTCCTCTATAATCAAAGGTGATCCTAGCTCACATGTTATGCAAATGGTGTTACTTTAAAATATGTTATCTGATGAAGGTACTGAATAATCAAGCAAAAAAACTGAAGTGGGGTACCAGTGAGGGTGGATTGTCTGTGATACAGCACTATAAAGAATTGATGTTATTTTACATGAGGTTTTCCATTATCTCACCTAGCTGGAGCAGGAATGTAGGAAGGATTTCTTATGAAAACATAACTCTTCCCATAAGTGAAAAGTAATCAAGAGTTGGATGGTGTCCTGGGAAACCTACTAAGCTCTTCACTCTAGGGAATGGGGATGTGAAATGGATTATATTCTCTTGAGGTTTTGGTACCTGATCTCAATAGCAGGAGGATATACTAACTAGCTTAAAGGAGGCTTCCAGTACTGACTCTGGTACTTGCTCAGACACCAGGGCTCCCAGCTGAATGTGACAAAGATTACAAATCTTGTTTGTTATGTAAACAACATACAAATCTCCCTCCCAGGATGAAGAATCTTTTAAAAAGGAAAGTTTGCCCCTTACATATATTCGTATTTTTTTGTCTGGTTGGTTATTTATTTGCAGACATTCGAAATAATGTAGAAATTTCACATTCGTATTTTCAGGGAAATGAACTAAGACTTATGAGAGGCAAATGTATACTAAACACTCTATATTTAATATTTCAATCACTTCCCACAACCCCCACTTCCCACTCAGTATTAAGGTTATTTTTTTAAAGATGAAGAACTGGTGCAAAAATAAATAAATAAATAAAAGAAGAAAAAGAAAAGAAAAACTGGTCCTTAGATAAATACGCATTTTGCTCAAACCCATTCATCCAAAACCAAAGAACATTAATTGAGCACATGCATGGATCAAACAGAAATCTAACCCCTAGACATAAAGTGGTGACAAAAGAGACGTGTTCCTTCCCTTATAGAGCTTAGAAATTTCTACCTCCGTCTCTGGTATACTTTGTACTTTCTGAAACTAGGTTTAGAACCAATTTAAAATAGACCCTGTAATCCTCCCACACACAAATAAAGCTGTTTAATGTATCTTTTAAAAATGTTATGCCAGTACCATATTTTTTTGATTACTACAGCTTTGTAATTCAACTTGAAGGCTGGAATTGCGATGCCTCCAGTTCTATTCTTCTTTTTCAAGATTGCTTTGACTATTTGTCTTTTGTTGTTCCATACAAATTTTAAGGTTGTTTGCTCTAGTTCTGTGAAAACTGCTGTTGGCATATCAGTAGGGATTACATTAAACATGTAGATTTCTTTGGTAGTATAGACATTTTAACAATATTTTCCCTTGCCATCCATGAGCATGAAATATCTTTCTATTTCCTTGTGGTATCTTCAATGTCTTTCATCATTGTTGTTTTAGTTTTCAGAGTACAAGTTTATCACTTCTTTTGTTAAATTTACTCCTAGGTTTTTATTATTTTGGATGCAATTATAAATGGGATTTTTTTGTAATTTTTTCCTGATGTTTTATTATCAGTCTATAGAAGTGCGATGGATTTCTGTACATTGATTACCCTGCGAACTTACTGAATTCACTTATCAATTTTTGCAGTTTTTTTGATGGAGCTGTAGGGTTTTCTGCATACTGCATATAGCATCATGTCATCTGCAATGATATGATGGAATTACTAATTTATATGCCTTTTATTCCTTTCTCTTATCTGACTGCTGTGGCTAGGGTGTGGAGAAAAAGGAATTCTCATGCACTGTTGATAGGAATGCAAACTGATGCAGCCACAATGGAAGACAGTATAAAGGGTCTTCAAAAACTTAAAAATAAGCATGCCTGGGTGGCTCAATGAGCTAAGCCTTTGTCTCCATCCCTGGTCATGATCCCCAAGGTCCTGGGATCCAGCCCTTTGTCAGGTTTCCTGCTCAGTGCAGTCTGTTTCTCCCTCTCTCTCTGCCCTTCTCCCTCCTCTTGCTCCCTCTCTCCTTCAAATGAATGAATAATCTTTAAAATTTTTTTAAAAATGAAAACTTAAAAATAGAACAACCCCATGATCTAGAATTGTACTACTGGGCATTTATCCAAAGAATACAACAACAGTAATTTGAAGGAATGTATGAACCCCTATATTTATTGCAACATTATTTGCAATAACCAAATCAGGGTAACAGTCTAAGTGCCTGTCAATTGATGATGAATATATAAAAATAACACACACGCACACACAGAATAGAATATTATTCAGCCATAAAAAGAATGATATCTTGCCATTCACAACAATATGGATGCATCTGAACAGTACAATGCTAAGTCAAATAAGTCAGTCAGAGAAAGACAAATACCATATGATTTCACTCATATGTGGAATTTAAGAAACAAACAAAGGGGGGGAAAAGGACAAACCAAGAAACAGACTCTTAACTATAGAGACCAGGGGTGGGGGTGAGTTGGGTGAAATAGGTGAAGAGGAGTAACAGGACACTTATCATGATAAGCCCTAAATAATGTATAAGATTGTTGCATAACTGGGGCACTTGAGTGAGCAGTTGGTAAAGCGTCTGACTCTTGGTTTCAGTTCAGTTCATGATCTCAGGGAACTGGGAATGAGCCTATGTCAGGCTCCCGGCTCAGTACAGAGTCTGCCTGAGATTTTCTCTCCCTCTCCCTCTACCCCTCCAGCTTGAGCTCTCAAATAAATAAATCTTTTTTAAAAAAGAAAAAGACTTCTTTTCCCGGGCTGCTTTCAGGATTTTCTCTTTGTCACTGAGACTTGTAAATTTTACTATTAGGTGACGATTATGGACATTGGGGAGGGTATATGCTTTGGTGAGTGCTGTGAAGTGTGTAAACCTGGTGATTCACAGACCTGTAACCCTGGGGATAAAAATATATGTTTATAAAAAATAAAAAAATTAAATAAATAAATAAATAAATAAAATTAATAAAGAAAATATCAGATAAAAAAAAAAAGAAAGAAAAAGAAAAGAATTGTTGAATCACTATATTGTACACCTGAAAGTAATTTTTTTAAGATTATATTTATTTGTTTAACAGAGAGAGAGAGAGTTCACAAGTAGGCAGAGAGGCAGGTGTGTGGAGGGGAGCAGGCTCCCTGCTGAGCAGAGAGCCTGATTCGGGGCTCAATCCCAGGACCCTGAGATCATGACCTGAGTCGAAGGCAGAGGCTTAACCCACTGAGCCACAAAGGCATCCCCCCCAACACTGTATGTTAACTACACTGGAATTAAAATAAAATACAAAAAATAAAAAATAATTTTAAATGGTGTTCTTGCATTGCATTGCAAAGGTGCCAAAACAACCAAGATATTTTTGTAAAAGTTAATTCTGTTACTTTAAGTCCAGGTTTCCAGACTCGCATGTTTCTGTAGATTCTGATCTAGGGATCTTAAGCTGCTGCTAGCTATGCCCTAGATTTATAGCCCACTGATAGGTGACTGCATTCTGCTGTCAGCTGTGACTTAGAATTATCAAATGAAACCAAACAGGCAAACCATAGGAATAGGAAGGGCCATCCTATACATGACCAGAGAAATGAGAGTGGCAGTTCCTTGGGAGAAAGGAGAAGAGGTAATTTTAGAGTATCTGGAGAAAGGCATCCTATAGCTGGAGAAGTACAGGAAGGAATGATGAGAACAGATTGTCAGGAAGCTTGACATAAAAAGAGAATTTTAGGTCTCACTTTCATTCTCTTTTTGAAATTTCTGATGAACCCTCAGGCTCAGGCTTCCTCACTGTGATTACTCTTATATTTAAGGCTATCAAAGACACTGAGATTCTAAATGTGGTAGTTTGTCAGATCATGGCTAATTTAATGGTTGCCCTTCAAAAAGTTCCATCCAGAAAGGACTCCATGCATAACCCCCTTTTCTAGCTTCTTTCTTTCCAATCTTGTTCACTTTGTTTCCCTGAGGTCCAGTCTCAGAGATGAGACAAAATCCTAGAAAATCACACAATGAAGAGTATAGAAGTCTCTGGGTGTCTATGAAATTAAAAAATAAGCAAAGTCCAATATGACTGGGAAAGTATCAAGTTTGGCTCCATCTTTTTCTGACATAGTCACTATTCTGACTTAAAATTTAGACCTTTTCATACCAACTTTATTCTTGATTTTGCCAACAGAACAAAATGATGCCATTATAGTAAACTAGGCATGAAGCTAAATTATGAATTAGAACCCTTGAGAAAAATGTATGACATGTTATAAGCATTTTCACATTCATCAAAGTAAGTATTAGTTTGTTTAGACCAATTCTACTGACAAGAACAATTAGAAAGGTTAAGAGAAATATTTCGTAAATGACTTCAAAAATATTTCACTAATTTTTAATTTTTAATGAAAGGATGAAGCATAACAAAATAAATAAATAAAAACCTTAAAGAATATATGGTATTTGCTGGAAAGGTCAAGTACACATGGAACTAGAGCCCCAGAAGTAGAGTATCCTGGGGCAACAGCAATATTAGAATATGATCGGAGGTTGCCTGGGGCTGGGTGCAGGGGAGGGGATTGACTGGAAGTGGTTAAGAGGGAAGTTTTGGGGGTGATGGAAAAATTTCATATTTTGATTGGGTGGTGGGTATAAATATTTGTCTGCATCATTAAACTGGACCCTAATAATGAGTACATTTAATTTTATGTAAATTATAACTCATTAAGGTTGATTTTTAAAAGACAAAACACAAGATTATATTGTGTCTTAGATTCAACACATACAAAAATACTCTATCAACCTGCTATTAGAGTTTTTGTATGCTCACTAAAAAAAGAAAAAGGACTGATCTATTTCCCCAGCAACATTTCTCACGTGACAATGTATTAGTAACAAGTTGATAGGCACATCTGGGTGCCTGGGTGGCTCAGCTGTTAAGCATTTGACTTCTGATTTCTGCTGAGGTCCATGATCTCAAGGTCATGAGATGGAGACCCTTGTGGGGGTCCGTGCTTAATGGAGTCTGCTTCTCTCCCTCTCCCTCTGCCCTTCCTTACATGTGCTCTCTCTCTCTCAGATAAATATATCTAAAAAAAAAAAAAAATCCACCCTCTCCCCCGAAAAACCAAATAGTGATATGCAGATAGATAACTTCTAAGAAAAACATGTGCAGTACTGTAGCATAATGAATGTGATATCTATAGTAACGTAATATTAGCCAATTTTTAATACATATAATGCCACTACTTTTTTCCTGCTAATTCACAGGTTAAAAGTTATCACTGGAGTCCTCTGTTTTGTACGTATTACCTGCTGTTCAATATACTGTGTGTAAAAAACACACACGCACACACACACACACATATGTATGTGCATATATTTACATTCAAGCTATGACTAGACTCTTGATCCCAAGGTGAGAGGCAAAGAAATACAAATAGATACCAGGCTAGAAATCCATAATCATAAAAATCCACCAATAAAAATGCTCATATTAGGACATAAACAACATGTCAAATGTTTTATCCTTTGCAAACGAATGCAGAAGGATTGTACAAGCATGTACATTCATATTTAGTCCTGGTAAGAGTGGATTGTTGGACAAATTAGATGAGTTTAGCATTTTTATTAAAAAATGTTTAAATATTTTTCCCTGTTATTTTTCCAGTATGGAATATAATGTTGGAATAAAATTTTAATATATAAATTGAATTAATTTTCTCATTGAAAATCTAATAATTTTTAGCTTCCATATTTCTTATACTGATTTGTCAGATAAATTAAAATTTCTTCTAAAAATATTTGTTTCTGTTAATGAGTATGATTGTGGCTACTAGTTTATCATTGTTTCTAGGCCCTCTTAGCTGGCAGAGCCAGGAAATCTGTGTCCATATACTCACCTGGGTCTATACAAATATGTCTGCATTCAACCATAGGCAAGCACATTGAGCTAACCATGACTTCATATTGACGTCTCCAGCTCTGTTGCATGGATCACTCAAGCCATCTCCTCTTGTTTTTCTGTAACCTCCCACTTGGATAGTGAGAACCTGGCTGCCTCCATCTGCCATCCATTCACTTAGGTGTTCGATTCCAGCACACATGTAGAGTGTTGGTAGAAATGCTGATTACACTTCCATGAGAAATTACTTCATCAAGCAGATTACGGCATTTATTGTTCTTCCTGTCTCTACTCTTACAGACTCCAGCCAGTTTGCAAGCTCAGTGCAGCAACTCCACCCCACACCCATCCAACACACACATCCTTCAATGCAATACCCATCTCCTTCAATGCAGTTGTTTCATATTTTGTAATAGAATTCTATTTTTTTGCCATATTCTGCATTCCATCCTGGGAATCCCTGATGTCACAAGTATTTATCAAAATTAACATACATTATAGTTCTTTCTGTACTGCTATAAAGTGCTATGGGATGTGGCAAATGCACGGTGTCATGTATGTACCATTCCAGTATTATAGCATGATTTTATCCCTCTAGAAAATCTTCTGTGCGTCACCAATTCAGCACCCTACTCTCCCAAATCCTTGGTGATGACTGATGAGTTTATTCTTTTTCTAGTATTGCTTTTTTCAGAGTTTCATATAAATGAAAGCAAACATATAGGTTTCTTTTTTTAAGATTTTATTTATCCATTTGACAGACAGAGATCACAAGTAGGCAGAGAGGCAGGCAGAGAGAGAGAGGGGCAGGAAGCAGGCTCCCTGTTGAGCAGAGAGCCCGATGCGGGGCTCGATCCCAGGACCCTGAGATCATGACCCGACCTGAAGGCAGAGGCCCAACCCTCTGAGCCACCCAGGCGCCCCAACATGTAGGTTTTTAAAACTGGCTTCTCTCATTTAATAATACACATTTAGGATTCATCTATGCCTTTATGTATCTTGGTATCTCATTCCTTTTTTTTAATTTCTGAATAATATCCCATCATCTGGATGTACCACATTTTTTTAAATTTATTTACCTGATGAAGGGAAAATTCATTGCTTCAATTTTTCTCTGTCTTTGCTTTTTTTCTAATTATTTGCAAGAAGATTCTTAGGTGCCCAGTTAGAATCAGATCCCTTTTTCTGTAGCAGCAGCCTGAGTTCTCTTCTGCTTGAACTAATACAATTCACTTCACTTCTCTAAAAAATAGATATTCAATCTTACTTCCTTTTATATATCTCATTTAAAATAATTTTAAAAGGACCAAGAAGACCACCTTCTGAATTTTATGAGATACAAGCACATTTCCATATTGACATGGGACTAATAGAGTCATTTACTTTCTGGGCACTGGGTAACTTATGTAGAAACATTTCACAATAACTAAAAAAATTTTCTAAAATGCAAATCTATTTTGAAATCTAAACATGTCATTTCTTACGTCGTGAAGGCTACACACATACACACATGCACAAGTACACAAAGGAAAGAACAGTTTTGTCCAGGGAAAGGAAACAGAAAGATTGAATAAAGAATTAGGACAGACTTCTTCATTTAATCTTCATTTGGTTTCCACTTAAATATTGGCAGTTGTCTGGGAGTTTGGTGACTATAACATTCAACTGATAGAAAGCTCTCACTGAGAGATTATTTCATTCTCAATAGCTGCTAGAAAGGCAGCACACCAAGATATGACCCACGCAAGCTTACGGGCTTAGAGTCCATGGGTACCTTGTCTTCCATTACTTAGACTGTACTTTATAACACGGACAGTTAGCTGGACCATTCACCGGTCATCGAACAACCTACTTTGCCCAGTAATTCCTCTTTGTGTTTCCAAATTCTAGTCTTTTTAGTGTAACCAAAATATCTCTACTCTCTTCTATAGCTGACTTTAGTTTTACAGTTACAGAAACATAGGCCATGTGTTGGAATAGTCTGCCAGTGCTGCCAAAAAAAAGTACCACAGACTAGGTGGCCGAAACAACTTATTTTCTCACAGCTCTGAAGGCCTTGCACAATTTCTCACCATGCTGGTTTTCTTTGAGGCCTTCCTTCCGTGGCTTTCAAATGGTTGTCTTCTCCCTATGTCACCACATAGTCTTCCTGCTGTGGTTGTGCTTATCTGTGTCTAATCACCCCTTTCTTCATGGGACACCAGTCATACTGGAGCAGAGCCCATCCTAGTGAACTCATTTTAACTTAATTACCTCTGTAACGACCCTATCTCTAAATATTGTCATATGCAAAGATAAGGGGATTTAAATTTCTACATATGAATTTGCAGGGGACACAATTCAGCCCATGACACTGGTAGTTCTCATTTTCCTGAGTTGAATTTTATTCTGTCATCTCCACCTCAGAAAACCATCCTCCCTTTGGGGAAGTCCTTAGAGGGTAGTAGAAATATCTGTGTGTGTAGACAGTTACCATCTAGCTACCCCAGTTCCTATTCTCGTGATTTTGGAACCATAGATGTTTCCATAGATGTTCCCATCCATAATCCACAGTGTAATTTTTTGGAAGGGAGTTGAAGAAAAGAATTCACATAAACTGAGTACCTTGGTTTGCAAACCTGTGTCTTCTACATACTGTGATTCATTGAAAACTCTTAGCCTTGTGAGATGGGTATTATTATCCCAGTTTTAGAAATCCAAAAAGTGAACTCAGAGTTTTATTAGCTGGTCAAAAATTCATATAATTAGTAATGGAGGAAAAAAAGAGTAATTATTAATGGTGTCAGGTGCTCCACTTGAAAATCTGACATAATCCCAAGACTTACTTTCCCCTCACGATGTTTTGGGAGATTCTCAAGCCTCTATTGTCTATTGAAAAAAAAGGGGGGGACACCTGGATGGCTCAGTCTGGGTTAAAGTCTCCTGGGTTAAAGTCTCTGCCTTCAGCTCAGGTCATGATCCCAGAGTCCTGGGATCGAGCCCCACATTGGGCTCTCTACTCAGCAGGGAGTCTGCTTCCCTTCCTCTCTCTCTGCCTACTTGTGATCTCTGTCAAATAAATTTTAAAAATCTTTAAAAAAAAAAGTCTCCTTCTCCTTCTCCTTTTTCCTCTTCTTTTAATTTTAGTTAGTTAACATTTAGTACAGTATTGGTTTCTGGAGTAGAATTCAGTGACTCATCACTTACACATAATACCCAGTGCTCATCACAAGTGCCCTCTTTGACCCATACTCCTAACACATTTATTGACTTTTTAAAAAATTATTTGGTTTTCATGGTCCTGATTTCCCCTGTTCTGAGATTGTACATGCTTCCCATTCTGCAGTTTGTTTCCTTATACCACCTGGCCCATGGTTCTCTGGAGAAACCTGGTAACTTCTAGGCTCTGGTTAAGAAGGGGGAAAATAAGGAAAAAAAGGATATCAGTGTAGAAAGACACCCTTTTCCCACTTGTTCTCTGCCTTTTGTCTCCTAAGCATCCCTTGCCGCACTACACTCTCACTGAAGTCCTGCCTATTTTGATTCAAAACTAAGTCAGTCTTCC
The DNA here is from genome assembly GCF_964662115.1 of Mustela nivalis. Taxonomy (NCBI): domain Eukaryota; kingdom Metazoa; phylum Chordata; class Mammalia; order Carnivora; family Mustelidae; genus Mustela; species Mustela nivalis. Next base: position 67,105,609 of record NC_139028.1, read on the forward strand.
AGTCTTCCTACTGGCAACCTGCATTATGGGTCCAGGAATCAGAAGTTGTGACCATAACTATAGCTGCCTTTCAAACTGATATGTCTGAGATCCAATCTCATTCCTACAAAATAATGATCAGGAAGGCCATATTCCTTCTATCTGAACCTTTTCTGGTACAGATTCATGATGACAAAGGGAAATTGCCCCTAAGAATTTGAGCCACATCAAAGATATTAAGGTTTAAAAACAAAGCAAAAGAGTCTGCTCTGGTCAGAAAATTGAGTTCTTATTCCCACAAATATTATATGTAAACTCACTTAAAGTTTTAATTCTAAACACTAAAGGGCCTCTAGCATGACAAGAGCCTTAATTCTAGTGGTGGGGGACCTAACTAACCATTCCGCCCCAATCTTCAGATTACATGTGTTCATTTGGTCTGCTGAAATCATATTCTTTAGGTACACTGGAATAGCCAAGAAACTTGAACTGTGTCCATCCTTCCTGGAAGATTTGCCACTTTTTTTTGCAAGAGAAAATTGGAGCATATCTTTGCAGGAAGGTGAGCCAGTACAGTGGACCTCAAGTCTGATGTTTGAGTGAAGCTGCCTGTGAGAATGGGTGGTTGGGGCAACAAGTAAGGGATTTCTTCAAATTTATTTAACCAAGCCCATAGGAGAAAAGTATATCCAGAAAGGAAGACAAAACTTAAATCTTTATTCAATTAATGAAGCTCATCCCACTGTTGGTAAATGTGCTAAAATTGAATCAACTTAGGCCCACATCGCTTTTGGACAGAACATTTGGTGGTAGGTCCTCCCAGACAAAACTGAGAAAAGCCAGGACCATGTCATACTGTTTTAAAAATATGATGGGGAATTATTGTATAGTCACCATTGTGACTATACCGTCCCCATAAGCCTGTGACTCTCAACTCCTAAGTAATCTAAATAAATTCATTCTCTCATCTTAAGCACATATTTCTTTTGGAAAGGAGGTGGTTAATTCCCTGGCAGATCTGCTTCGTCTTTACACTGTAAATGATGGGGTTCATCACAGGAGGTGCCAGCAGGTAGATATTGGCCATGATGACATGGACCAGTGGAGAGGCATGCCTGACAAATCGATGAGTCATAGATACTCCAACCATGGGGACATAAAGGACCAGAACAGCCAAAATGTGGGATAGACAGTTATTCAGGGCCCGGAACCGCTCAGTCCAGGAGGCTGTGCCCAAGATACTCTTCAGGATGAATGTGTAGGAGAGCACAATGAGCAGAGGGTCCATCACTATAATGAGCAAAACCAGGGCAAATCCGTACCAGCTGTTGATCGAGATGTCAGCACAGACCAGGCGGATCATATACTGGTGGAGGCAGTAGGAGTGAGTGAGAAGGTGGGAGCGGCAGAAGGGCAGGCGCTTGAGTAGGAAAAGGGAAGGGAGAACAGCCAGAATGCAGCGGCAAATGATGGCTAACGCAATCCTGCCAATGATTTTACTGGTGAGGATGGTGACATAATGGAGGGGGCGGCAGATGGCCACATAGCGATCAAAGGACATGGCCAACAACACAGAAGATTCCATAAAGGAGAATGTATGGATGAAAAATACTTGTGCAAAGCAAGCTTCAAAGCTGATCTTACGAATGTTGAGCCAGAGGAGCTGCATGACTGTGGGCAGGGTGGTGAGGGTGAGGCCCAGGTCAGTTAGGGCCAGCATGGAGAGAAATAGGAACATGGGCTGGTGGAGCGATGGCTCTGTGCGGATGACAGCGAGAATGGTGGTGTTACCCACAATGGAGATGGTATAGAGGCAGCAGAAGGGAATGGAGATCCAGATATGAGATGCCTCAAATCCAGGGATGCCCGTGAGGATGAAGTAGAAGGGGGCTCGGGTGGTGTTTGATACTTCGGCCATGCCTTGTTGAATGCAAAACCAAAATCTGTGTGTTTCATAATAAAAAATTTTCTCAGTGTGCTACTGCCATAGAATCATTATCTCTTCTTTAATCTAGCACTGAAATAGGTGTCTGGAATTGATTTTTTTTTAAGTTTTTTTTCTTTTCCCTTTTAAGATCTATTTATTTATTTTTGCAGGGGGGTGGAGGAGAGGGAGAGAGAGAATCTGAACATATTCCCCCCATGGGACTCCATCCCACAACACTTGAGATCATGTCCTAAGCTGAAATCAAGAGTCAGACATTGAACCGACTGAGCCATCCAGGGGCCCCTGGAATTGTTTTTCATAAAACCATTGTGGTAGCATAAAACCAGAGTGGTAGCAAATAATTATGGATTCCTTTGCCATAAATTTCTATTTATTTATTTATTTACTTACTTACTTTTTAAAAAAGATTTTATTTATTTATTTGACAGAGACCACAAGTAGGCAGAGAGGCAGGCAGAGAGAGAGGAAGGGAAGTAGGCTCCCTGCCAAGCCAAGAGCCCAACCTGGTGCTCGACCCCAGGACCCTGGGATCATTACTTGAGCGGAAGGCAGTGGCTTTAACCCACTGAGCTACCCAGGTGCCCCATAAATTTCTATTTAAAATAATCTTATTTTTCCAACTTTCTAACACTATGTACTAAATCTTAGCTTTCTGCAAGCCTCATAATACACTTCCTACCAGCTCTTGTACATATAAACTTACAGATACTTGCTTACTAACTGAAATGTTGGTCATTAATATTTCGAAAACCCTTCTAGTAACCAAGTCAAGAGACTTTTTTTTTTTTCGTTTTTTTTAAGTTCACCTTACACTTGACACGCAGGCAAATAAGATTTTGGAGACAACCTTCTTCTATTCAGATGGAATTACGTCCAGGGGTCGTCTTTGAGCAACAGTATGGATGATAGTGACAATTTCATTCTGGGCAGTAGAGAAGCAGGCACCTGGAGAGGAAGGACTACAGTTTGGTTTGTGCGTGTTGAGTTTGATGTTTGTAGGAGCTATCCAAGAGAAACGACGATTGGACAGACAGATATGAGGCCGAGCAGGACAGAGGAGAAATCTACTAGGGGTAGTGGAGTCTCTGGCATATTCAGGGTAACTGTAAATCTGGAAGTTAATGTGATAATCTACGCAAGAATTAGGGTGAGAAAGGAAGAAGGTGGAGGACCCATCCCTTTAAGGAAGTGTAAAACTTAGCAACTTCATAGACGGGGAAGAAAAGGCAAAGGAAACAATGAAGTACTGCTTGGAGAAGTGGGTGGAAAACAGAGGAAATGGGAGTCACAGAGGCAGAGAAGGTAAAGGGTGTGGTCACTACAGTTCAGTGCTGCTCAGCCACTCAGTAAAAGCAGTGCTGGAAAGCACCTATTTGGTTTAAGGATGTAAATGTCAGTAGTAAGCTTTTGAAAAGACGTTTCAATAGAATGATGGGAGAAGCAACTGAATTAAAGTGGCCTGAGGAGTGAACAGAAAAATTTGACAGTTCTGAGGACCATGTGTTCCAAATGGGGAGCTATACTGCTCCCTAGGGGGTGAATACGACTTGTATTTTTTTAAATAAAATAATTTATATAATGAGAGTAAATGAATACTTACTAATTTTTGGAGTGCTTTGAGATGGAAAGCTGTGAACTTTCTTTTGAGGAAATACACACAGAAGTTACTAGGTTCCTAGTATTCATGGTGTCTAACTATATTCCTCCTAAAGTGTCTATAAATGCCAAACGAAGAATCCCCAGAAAAACATAAAACCCAAGACTTTAGAAAATAATGCAAGAAAAAAAAATTAGGGAAAATGGGAAAAAAGAAAATGGATATAGATATGGGATTTTTTGAATTATAAAAATTAAAAAGGATATAGAACATTCAAAAATTGTTTTTTTGAAAGGATCAATGTAATTGGAAACCTTTGGCAAGTCTGACCAAGAATAAGAAATATAGGAAAATATTTAGAAATGAAATGTAATGAGAGAGATAAACTGTAAAGAAATTGCAGAAGCCAATGAGAGGTGATCTTACCACTGACCACCCATGGAGCATTCCAGCCTCACCTTTGTGCTTCCTGGTTCTTCAGGGCTCTCTGGGGCATCTGTTCTCTGCCCTGTGGCTGAGTGTGGTTATATGCTCATGAAGATCCAAGCTGGACTGCAGGAGGTGGGTAGGGAAACCCCTGGAGAGATCTTACATGAAAGTGAATATTGTGCCCTGAGACCTGAGGCCCTAAGGGACAGAACCAGGAAAAATAACAGTAATGATGAATATAATAGCTTCTAACATTTACTTAGTGCTCAGCACGTGCCAACAACTGAGCTAGCCGACTTACAGAAATGTGAAGATGTTGTTAGGTGACATGTGAAAGACACACTCCATATCCTGGCAGAATTTTTTCCTCAATGATTATTAGTTCCCTTCTGCTTACTGCCATAGCTATGTGGTTTTAAAAGGGACTACTTGTTGGCAGGATTACCATTTGTTATTGTCACCTTGAATATGGTCAAACTCAGATTTGATACAGCTTGAAGATTTGGGGGAAGGTATCCCTTATCTCTTGATAGATTCAAAAGTCAGAAAGGCAAAATGGAATTTCTTCTTTCTGTGTCTTACAGATGCTAGCCTCAACATCGTACTTTCCTTCTTCCCCAGGAAGTCTGACTCTCTTCTCAGGCAAGAAGGGGCTATGATGAGTGTCATCTAGAGATAATTGACCTAAGGCCTGAGCCTAAGGGTTCATCAGAAATTTCAGAAAGAGAATGAAAGTGAGACCTAAAATTCTCTTTTTATGTCAAGCTTCCTGACAATCTGTTCTTATCATTCCTTCCTGTACTTCTCCAGCTATAGAATGCCTTTCTCCAGATACTCTAAAATTACCTCTTCTCCTTTCTCCCAAGGAACTGCCACTCTCATTTCTCTGGTCATGTATGGAATGGCCCTTCCTATGGTTTGCCTGTTTGGTTTCATTTGATAATTCTAAGTCACAGCTGACAGCAGAATGCAGTCACCTATCAGTGGGCTATGAATCTAGGGCATAGCTAGAGGCAGCTTAAGATCCCTAGATCAGAATCTACAGAAACATGCTTGTCTGGAAACCTGGAGTTAAAATAACAGAATTAACTTTTACAAAAATATATTTGGTTGTTTTGGCACCTTTGCAATGCAATGCAAGAACACCATTTAAAATTATTTTTTATTTTTTGTATTTTATTTTAATTCCAGTGTAGTTAACATATAGTGTTGGGAGGGCACCTTTGTGGCTCAGTGGGTTAGACCTCTGCCTAAGTGGCTAGAGGCTTAACCCATTGAGCCACCAGGTGCCCCTGATTTCAATTATTTTCTTTTTTTTTTAATTTTTTTAAATATTTTATTTATTTATTTGACAGACAGAGATCACAAGTTGGCAGAGAGGCAGGCAGAGAGAGAGAGGAGGAAGCAGGCTCCCTGCTGAGCAGAGAGCCCGATGCGGGACTCGATCCCAGGACCCTGAGATCATGACCTGAGCCGAAGGCAGCAGCTCAGCCCACTGAGCTGAAATGCCAATAGAGTATTACCCCCACCTTAAAAGACCACCAGAGACATGAGTCAAAGCCAATCAGCAAGGGTCGTTTATTGCAGGTTCGAACCTGGACCTCTGCGGCGCTCGTTGCCCATAACGCCGAGAGGTCCAGAGCTGGGTTGGTGCAGGATTTTTATAGACAGATACAAACAAGTTTCGGGTGGGGCTGAGCTGATTGATTGATTGTTTGAACAGGCATACTTGGCGTCAGTGGATTGGGTCAGGGGACCCCGCGCGAAAGCAGACAAAGCAAACTTATAGAAGCAGAACTGGCCGGTTAGCCCACGCATGCGAAAAAAGCACTATCAGGATATTGAAGGCCTGGTTACTATCAAGTAAAGACAATTGGGAGTCTCCTGGTGGAATGTTACATTCCTGCTATCAAGCATCCTTGTTAATGAGATTTAGGTTTAAAAGAAATTTAACTTTATTTACTTTTCCTTCTACCTCCGCCTCCTTCCGTTTTTCATGGAGGGGAGGGTGACATTAGGGCTTGAGGAACTGAGTTCTGTGTCCCTGGAAATTGGGCTATTGATAAGGTAACTTCTTTGTTTGTCAATCTCAAGGACATTTGCAAACCAGGGAGACTCCTGTCTTGCAGGATTGTGATCTCAGCAAGTTAACCATTTATCATTTTATGGCAGTCAGGGGTGCCTGAGGAATGCCACACATATGGAGGGGAGCGGGTGAAGGGGGGGTGCAAGGCGCCAGCCTTTGCTTTGTCCTCAGCCAGCCTCCTGGTCCTTCAGAGCCACCCAGGCGCCCCTCAATTATTTTCTATAATAAGTGAGAGTGAGTATCTTTTCATATTATCAAGAAATTTTATTTTTCCATTTGTTTATCTCCTGTGTCCATTTCTTATTTAGGTCAGAATTTGGCAATTTTTTTTCTACAAAAGACGAGATAGTAAGTAATTTTAGCTTTTTGTGATCCATACAACTTCTTCCAAAACTGCTCAACTCTACCACTGTAGTATGAAAACAGCCATAGTCGACATATAAATAAATGAGTATAAATGTATTCCAATAAAACAATATATGGACACTGAATTTCGAATTTAATATAATTTTCATGTGCCACAAAATGCCATTGCCTTTTGTTTTTTTAGTCATTTAAAAATGTAAAAACAATTCTTATCTTGTGAGTCATACAAAAACATACACATTTAATAATATATTTTAGACAATATCTATTAATCTCTTACTATAAATAATAATGAAATTAATGAACTTCCCAGTCCACCACCATCTTCTATCTACTATCTTATTTTAAAGCATTTTATTAGAAAGATGTTCAAATAGAGTGCATTGAAAAAGAACATTATAAGAATTCCCATGTACTCTTCATTCAAACTCAACTTGAAGAATTTTCTGTATAGTCAATATTTTATCAATTTTGACATTTTTCCTTTCTACTGATTAGTGTATAGCTTAAACCTTTAGTTTTCAATTTTAAATTATGTATTTTAAGCCTTAACTACTAAAGATGGAGTAATCATATACCTAATACTGCATCCCAAATGTAATACTACCATCCCAACTAAATTTCTACATTCTCAACTGCTATAAATTTATGTTCTGCTCTATAATCATAATCTCTTTTTGAAACAGTGAAAATGGTATAGAGGTGGATAGTCCTTGAAACCAGAATAGATCCTAAAATCTAAGTAGGCCAGATACAGAAGGAATCAGAATGCCAAGGCACATTTGCAGAAACACGGTGCCTTCAGTGGTAGAAAACAAAGGAGCCATTCACTGTGAACATGTGAATAGCTGCCGTTTTCCACTCTCTAGAGAGAAGTATAAGCTAAATAAAGTCACATATTAAACCTAAGGTCAATTATCTCTAGATGACACTCATCATAGCCCCTTCTTGCCTAAGAAGAGAGTCAGACTCCCTGGGGAAGAAGGAAAGTACGATGTTGAGGCTAGCATCTGTAAGACACAGAAAGAAGAAATTCCATTTTGCCTTTCTGACTTTTGAATCTATCAAGAGATAAGGGATACCTTCCCCCAAATCTTCAAGCTGTATCAAATCTGAGTTTGACCATATTCAAGGTGACAATAACAAATGGTAATCCTGCCAACAAGTAGTCCCTTTTAAAACCACATAGCTATGGCAGTAAGCAGAAGGGAACTAATAATCATTGAGGAAAAAATTCTGCCAGGATATGGAGTGTGTCTTTCACATGTCACCTAACAACATCTTCACATTTCTGTAAGTCGGCTAGCTCAGTTGTTGGCACGTGCTGAGCACTAAGTAAATGTTAGAAGCTATTATATTCATCATTACTGTTATTTTTCCTGGTTCTGTCCCTTAGGGCCTCAGGTCTCAGGGCACAATATTCACTTTCATGTAAGATCTCTCCAGGGGTTTCCCTACCCACCTCCTGCAGTCCAGCTTGGATCTTCATGAGCATATAACCACACTCAGCCACAGGGCAGAGAACAGATGCCCCAGAGAGCCCTGAAGAACCAGGAAGCACAAAGGTGAGGCTGGAATGCTCCATGGGTGGTCAGTGGTAAGATCACCTCTCATTGGCTTCTGCAATTTCTTTACAGTTTATCTCTCTCATTACATTTCATTTCTAAATATTTTCCTATATTTCTTATTCTTGGTCAGACTTGCCAAAGGTTTCCAATTACATTGATCCTTTCAAAAAAACAATTTTTGAATGTTCTATATCCTTTTTAATTTTTATAATTCAAAAAATCCCATATCTATATCCATTTTCTTTTTTCCCATTTTCCCTAATTTTTTTTTTCTTGCATTATTTTCTAAAGTCTTGGGTTTTATGTTTTTCTGGGGATTCTTCGTTTGGCATTTATAGACACTTTAGGAGGAATATAGTTAGACACCATGAATACTAGGAACCTAGTAACTTCTGTGTGTATTTCCTCAAAAGAAAGTTCACAGCTTTCCATCTCAAAGCACTCCAAAAATTAGTAAGTATTCATTTACTCTCATTATATAAATTATTTTATTTAAAAAAATACAAGTCGTATTCACCCCCTAGGGAGCAGTATAGCTCCCCATTTGGAACACATGGTCCTCAGAACTGTCAAATTTTTCTGTTCACTCCTCAGGCCACTTTAATTCAGTTGCTTCTCCCATCATTCTATTGAAACGTCTTTTCAAAAGCTTACTACTGACATTTACATCCTTAAACCAAATAGGTGCTTTCCAGCACTGCTTTTACTGAGTGGCTGAGCAGCACTGAACTGTAGTGACCACACCCTTTACCTTCTCTGCCTCTGTGACTCCCATTTCCTCTGTTTTCCACCCACTTCTCCAAGCAGTACTTCATTGTTTCCTTTGCCTTTTCTTCCCCGTCTATGAAGTTGCTAAGTTTTACACTTCCTTAAAGGGATGGGTCCTCCACCTTCTTCCTTTCTCACCCTAATTCTTGCGTAGATTATCACATTAACTTCCAGATTTACAGTTACCCTGAATATGCCAGAGACTCCACTACCCCTAGTAGATTTCTCCTGTCCTGCTCGGCCTCATATCTGTCTGTCCAATCGTCGTTTCTCTTGGATAGCTCCTACAAACATCAAACTCAACACGCACAAACCAAACTGTAGTCCTTCCTCTCCAGGTGCCTGCTTCTCTACTGCCCAGAATGAAATTGTCACTATCATCCATACTGATGCTCAAAGACGACCCCTGGACATCACCATACTTCTGTCTGAATAGAAGGAGGTGGTCTCCAGAATCTTATTTGCCTGCGTGTCAAATTTAAGGTGAACTTAAAAAAAACGAAAAAAGAAAAGTCTCTTGATTTGGTTACTAGAAGTTTTTTTGAAATATTGATGACCAATGATTCAGTTAGTAGACGAGCATCTGTAAGTTTATGTGTACAAGAGCTGGTAGGAAGTGTATTATGAGGCTTGCAGAAAGCTAAGATTTAGTACATAGTGATTATGTGCTACCAATTTGGTTAGCATATTGCTCAATGGTTTTATGAAAAACAATTCCAGGGGCACCTGGATGGCTCAGTCAGTTGAATGTCTGACTCTTGATTTTGGCTCAGGTCATGATCTCGAAGTTGTGGGATAGAGCCCCATTAGGGGAATATGCTCGGATTCTCCCTCTCCCTTTTCCCCATCCCCCCCCCCACAAATAAATAAATATATAAACCTTAAAAGAAAAAGAAAAACTAAAAAAAAAATCAATTCCAGACACCTATTTCAGTCCTAGATTAAAGACTAGATAATAATCCTGTGGCAGTAGCATACTGATGAAATCTCTTACTGTGAAACACACAGATTTTGGTTTTGCATTCAACAAGTCATGGCCAAATTAACTAATACCACCCAAGCCTCCTACTACTTCATCCTAACGGGCATCCCTGGATTTGAGGTCTCTCACATCTGGATCTCCATTCCCTTCTGCTGCCTCTATACCATCTCCATTGTGGGTAACACCACCATTCTCGCTGTCATCCGCACAGAGCCATCGCTCCACCAGCCCATGTACCTATTTCTCTCCATGCTGGCCCTGACTGACCTGGGCCTCACCCTCACCACCCTGCCCACAGTCATGCAGCTCCTCTGGCTCAACATTCGTAAGATCAGCTTTGAAGCTTGCTTTGCGCAGTTCTTCTTCCTCCATGGATTTTCCTTCATGGAATCTTCAGTACTGTTGGCCATGTCCTTTGATCGCTATGTGGCTATCTGCCGCCCCCTCCATTATGTCACCATCCTCACCAGTAAAATCATTGGCAGGATTGCTTTAGCCATCATTTGCCGCTGCATTCTGGCTGTTCTCCCCTCCCTTTTTCTACTCAAGCGCCTGCCCTTCTGCCGCTCCCACCTTCTCACTCATTCCTACTGCCTCCACCAGGATATGATCCGCCTGGTCTGTGCTGACATCCGGGTCAACAGCTGGTATGGATTTGCTCTGGTATTGCTCATTATAGTGATGGACCCTCTGCTCATTGTGCTCTCCTACGCATTCATCTTGAAGAGTATCTTGGGCACAGCCTCCTGGACTGAGCGGTTCCGGGCCCTCAATAACTGTCTATCCCATATTCTGGCTGTTCTGGTCCTTTATGTCCCCATGGTTGGAGTATCTATGACTCATCGATTTGCCAGACATGCCTCTCCACTGGTCCATGTCATCATGGCCAATATCTACCTGCTGGCACCTCCTGTGATGAACCCCATCATTTACAGTGTAAAGACAAAGCAGATCCGCCAGGGAATCAACAACCTCCTTTTCAAAAGAAATATGTGTTTGAAATGAAAGAAGGAATTTATTTAGATTACTCAGGAGATGAGAGTCACAGGCTTATGAGGACAGTATAGCCACAATGAAAAATGGTGACTGTACAGTAATACACCATCATATTTTTAAGGCAGTATGACATCGTCCTGGCTTTTCTCAAAGTTTCATCTGGGAGGACATACCACCAAATGTTCTGTCCAAAAGTGATGTGGGCCTGAGTTGATTCAATTCTAGCACATTTACCAATAGTGGGATGAGCTTCATTAATTGAGTAAAGATTTAAGTTTCGTCTTCCTTTCTGGAAGGAAGGATGGGCTTTTCTCCTACAGGCTTGGTTAAATAAGTTTGAAGAAATCCCTTACTTGTTGCCCCAACCACCCATTCTCATAGGCAGCTTCACTCAGACATCCAGGTAAACTCGAGGTCCACTGTACTGGCTCATCTTCCTGCAAAGATATACTCCTATTTTCTCTTGCAAAAAAAAAAAAAAAAAAGAAAGAAAAGAAAAGAAAAGAAAAAGAAAAAGTGGCAAATCTTCCAGGAAGGATGGATACAGTTCAAGTTTCTTGGCTATTCCAGTTTACCTAAAGAACATGATTTCAGCAGACCAAATGAGCACATGTAATCTGAAGATTGGGGCGGAATGGTTAGTTAGGTCCCCACCACTAGAATTAAGGCTCTTGTCATGCTAGAGGTCCTTTAGTGTTTAGAATTAAAACTTTCAGTGAGTTTACATATAACATTTGTGGGAATAAGAACTCAATTTTCTGACCAGAGCAGACTCTTTTGCTTTGTTTTTAAACCTTAATATCTTTGATGTGGCTCAAATTCTTAGGGGCAATTTCCCTTTGTCATCATGAATTCTTGTACCAGAAAAGGTTCAGATAGAAGGAATATGGCCTTCCTGATCATTATTTTGTAGGAATGAGATTGGATCTCAGACATATCAGTTTGAAAGGCAGCTATAGTTATGGTCACAACTTCTGATTCCTGAACCCATAATGCAGGTGGCCAGTAGGAAGACTGACTTAGATTTGAATCAAAATAGGCAGGACTTCAGTGAGAGTGTAGTGCGGCAAGGGATGCTTAGGAGGCAAAAGGCAGAGAACAAGGGGGGAAAGGATGTCTTTCTCCACTGATACTCTTTTCTCCCTTATTTTCCCCCTTCTTAACCAGAGCCTAGAAGTTACCAGGTTTCTCCAGAGAACCATGGGCCAGGTGGTATAAGGAAACAAATTGCAGAATGGGAAGCATGTGCAATCTCAGAAGAGGGGAAATGAGGACCAGGAAACCCAATTTTTTTTAAGTCAATAAATGGGTTAGGAATATGTCAAAGGGGGCACTTGTGATGAGCACTGGGTGTTATGTGTAAGTGATGAGTCACCAAATTCTACTCCAGTAACCAATATTGCATTAAATGTTAACTAACTAAAATTTAAAGAAGAAGAAAAAGGAGAAGGAGGAGAAGAAGACTTTTTTCTTTCCCCCCAGTGGATAGTACAGGCTTGAGAATCTCCTAAAAGATCATGAGGGGAAAGTAAGTCTTAGGATTATGCCAGATTTTCAAGTGGAGCACCTGACACCATTAATAATCACTCTTTTTTTTTCCCCGTTACTAATTGTATGAATTTTTGACCAGCTAATAAAACTCTGAGTTTACTTTTTGGATTTCTAAAACTGAGATAATAATACCCATCTCATAAGGCTGAGTTTTCAATAAATCACAGTATGCAGAAGACACAGGTTTGCAAACCGAGGTGCTCAGATTATGTGAATTCTTTTCTTCAACTCCCTTCCAAAAAATTACACTGTAGATTATGGATGGGAACATCAATGGAAACATCTATGGTTCCATCATCACGAGAATAGGAACTGGAGTAGCTAGATGGTACCTGTCCACACACACAGATACTTCCACTACCCTCTAAAGACTTCTCCGATGGGAGGATGGGTTTCTGAGGTGGAGATGACAGAATAAAATTCAACTTAGGACAATGAGAACTACCAGTGTCATGGGCTGAATTGTGTCCCCTGCAAATTCATATGTAGAAATTTTAATCCCCGTATCTTTGCATATTTAGAGATAGGGTTTTTAAAGAGGTAATTAAGTTAAAATGAGTTCACTAGGATGGGCTCTACTCCAATATGACTGGTTTCCCATGGAGAATGGGTGTTTAGACACAGATGAACACAACCACAGCTGGAAGACTATGTGGTGACATAGGGAGAAGACAGCCAATTGTAAGCCAAGGGAGGAAGGCCTCAAAGAAAACCAGCATGGTGAGAAATTGTGCAAGTCCTTCAAAGTTGTGAGAAAATAAGTTGTTTCAGCCACCCAGTCTGTGGTACATTTTTTTGGCAGCACTGGCAGACTATTCGAATCCATGGCCTATGTTTCTGTAACTGTAAAACTAAAGTCGGCTGTAGAAGAAAGTAGAAATATTTTGGTTACACTAAAAAGGCTAGAGTTTGGAAACACAAAGAAGAATTATTGGGCAAAGTAGGTTGTTCAATGACTGGTGAATGGTCTGGCTGACTGTCTGTATATAAAGTATAGTCTAAGTAATGGAAGACAAGGCACCCATAGACTCTAAGCCCATATGCTTGCATGGGTCATGTCTCGGTGTGCTGCCTTTCCAGCAGCTATTAAGAATGAAATAATCTCTTAGTGAGAGCTTTCTATCAACTGAATGTTATAGTCACCAAACTCCCAGACATCTGCCAATATTTAAGTGGAAACTAAATGAAGATTAAATGAAGAAGTCTGCCCTAATTCTTTGTTCCATCTTTCCGTTTCCTTTTCCTGGACAAAACTCTTCTTTCCTCTGTGTACTTGTGCATGTGTGTATGTGTGTAGCCTTCACGACTTAAGAAATGACATGATATGTTTAGATTTCAAAATAGATTTGCATTTTGGAATTTTTTTTTAGCTATTGTGAAATGTTTCTACATAAGTTATTCAGTGCCCAGAAAGTAAATGACTCTATTAGTCCCATGTCAATATGGAAATGTGCTTGTATCTCATAAAATTTAGAAGGTGTTCTTCTTAACCCTTTTAAAATTATTTTAAATGAGGTATATAAGAGGGAGTAGGATTGAATATTGATATTTTAGAAATGTGAAGTGGATTGTATTATTTCAAGCAGAAGAGAGCTCAGGTTGCTGCTACAGAAAAAGGGATCTAATTCTAACTGGGCACCTAGAATCTTCTTGCAAATAATTAGCAAAAAAGCAAAGACAGAGAAAAAATGAAGCAACGAATTTGCCCTTCATCAGGTAAAAAGTTTAAAAAATGTGGTACATCCAGATGATGGGATATTATTCAGAAATTTAAAAAAGGAATGGAATACCAAGATACATATAGGCATAGATGAACCCTAAATGTGTACTAAATGAGAGAAGCTAGTTTTAAAAACTTACATGTTTGCTTTCATTTATATGAAATTCTGAAAAAGGCAATACTAGAAAAAGAATAAACTAATCAGTCATCACCAAAGATTTGGGAGAGTAGGGTGCTGAATTGGTGACGCACAGAGGATTTTCTAGAGGGATAAAATCATTCTATAATACTGGAATGGTACATACATGACACCGTGCATTTGCCACATCCCATAGCACTATATAGCAGTACAGAAAGAACTATAATGTACATTAATTTTTGATAAATACTTATGATATCAGGGATTCCCAGGATGGAATGCAGAATATGGCAAAAAAAAAAGAATTCTATTACAAAATATGAAACAACTGCATTGAAGGAGATGGGTATTGGACTGAAGGATGTGTGTGCTGGATGGGTGTGGGGTGGAGTTGCTGCACTGAGCTTGCAAACTGGCTGGAGTCTGTAAGAGTAGAGACAGGAAGAACAATAAATGCCGTAATCTGCTTGATGAAGTAATTTCTCATGGCAGTGTAATAAGCATTTCTACCAACACTCTACATGTGTGCTGGAATCGAACACCTAAGTGAATGGATGGCAGATGGAGGCAGCCAGGTTCTCACTATCCAAGTGGGAGGTTACAGAAAAACAAGAGGAGATGGCTTGAGTGATCCATGCAACAGAGCTGGAGACGTCAATATGAAGTCATTGTTAGCTCAATGTGCTTGCCTATGGTTGAATGCAGACATATTTGTATAGACCCAGGTGAGTATATGGACACAGATTTCCTGGCTCTGCCAGCTAAGAGGGCCTAGAAACAATGATAAACTAGTAGCCACAATCACACTCATTAACAGAAACAAATATTTTTAGAAGAAATTTTAATTTATCTGATAAATCAGTGAAAGAAATATGGAAGCTAAAAATTATTAGATTTTCAATGAGAAAATTAATTCAATTTATATATTAAAATTTTATTCCAACATTATATTCCATACTGGAAAAATAACAGGGAAAAATATTTAAACATTTTTTAATAAAAATGCTAAACTCATCTAATTTGTCCAACAATCCACTCTTACCAGGACTAAATATGAATGTACATGCTTGTACAATCCTTCTGCATTTGTTTGCAAAGGATAAAACATTTGACATGTTGTTTATGTCCTAATATGAGCATTTTTATTGGTGGATTTTTATGATTATGGATTTCTAGCCTGGTATCTATTTGTATTTCTTTGCCTCTCACCTTGGGATCAAGAGTCTAGTCATAGCTTGAATGTAAATATATGCACATACGTGTGTGTGTGTGTGTGTGTGTGTGTTTTATTGAAGGTGTATCTGCATGGTCTATCGAACAGCAAGTAATACATGCAAAACACAGGACTCCAGCAATAACGTTTAACCTGTGAATTAGCAGGAAAAAAGTAGTGGCATTATATGTATTAAAAATTGGCTAATATTATGTTACTATAGATATCACATTCATTATGCTATCACATTCATTCGTACTGCACATGTTTTTCTTAGAAGTTATCTATCTGCATATCACTATTTGGTTTTTCGGGGGAGAGGGTGGATTTTTTTTTTTTTTTAGATATATTTATCTGAGAGAGAGAGAGCACATGTAAGGAAGGGCAGAGGGAGAGGGAGAGAAGCAGACTCCATTAAGCACGGACCCCCACAAGGGTCTCCATCTCATGACCTTGAGATCATAGACCTCAGCAGAAATCAGAAGTCAAATGCTTAACAACTGAGCTACCCAGGCACCCAGCTGTGCCTATCAACTTGTTACTAACACATTGTCACATGAGAAATGTTGCTGGGGAAATAGATCAGACCTTTTTCTTTTTTTTTAGTGAGCATACAGAAACTGTAATAGCAGGTTGTAGAGTATTTTTGTATGTGTTGAATCTAAGACACAATATAATCTTGTGTTTTGTCTTTTAAAATTCAACCTTAACATTAATTTACATAAAATTAAATGCACGCATTATCAGGGTACAGTTTAATGATGTAGACAAATACTTATACCCACCACCCAATCAAAATATGAAATTTTTCCATCACTCCCAAAACTTCCCTCTTAACCACTTCCAGTTGATCCCCTCCCCTGCACCCAGCCCCAGGCAACCACCGATCTACCTTCTGTCATGATAGATTAGTTTTTGCCTTTTCTAGAATTTCATATAAATGAAATTATCATGTGTAGTCTTTTGTGTCTTTCTTGTTTTGCAAACCATGTTTCTGAGGTTCGTTCATGTCTTTGTGTGTATGATAGTTTGTTCCTTTTTATTGCTCAGCGATATTCCACTATATGGATATTCACATTTCGCTTATCCATTCACCTACCAGTGGATACTTCAGTTGTTTCCATATTGTGGCTATTATGAAAAAGCACTCCTGCATTAAGCTTTTTTGTGAATACATGTTTTCATTTCTCTTGTGCCTGCCATGCATTTTTCCAAAGCACTCATACTATTTTTACATTTCCACCAGCAATGTGTAACATTTTCGTTATGTCTTTTCAATGTTAGTCATGTTAACTTGTTAAGTCCTAGCTCACTGTGGTTTTAGTTGCATTGTATTTTATCATATTATAAAAGATCTTTATATACTCTGTATGCAAGTCTTTTGTAAGATGCATGTCTTGTAATCTCCCTGTCTTTAACTTGTTTTTTTATTTCCTTAATAACGTGTTATGAAGAGCAGACATTCTAAAATTCTGAGGAATTGTATGCCTGTTAAATCTAATAAAATTTGGGTTTGTATTTCTCATGTCCTTTTAAAAAAATTAAACTTTTAAAAAAAGATTTTCTTTAATTATTTTGGGGGGTGTGGAGAGAGTCTTTAAACAGACATGGGGTCCAACTCAAGCCTTTATCTCATGACCCTGAGATCATAACCTGAGCCAAAAACAAGAGTCTGAGGCTTAACAAACTAGGTCACCCAGGAGCCCCTAAAAAGTAAATCTTAAGAAAAAAAAAAAGTAAATCTTTTGTTTGGGGATAATTGCAGGTGCACATGCAGTTGTAAGAAATAATCAGTCACCCTGACTTTATAGAAACTGTTATTAGTGGGCATGTAATCTAGTACTTAGTGACAAAAAAGTAATAATCACCTAATGAGCTGTACAAAGTCAGGAAGAACTGTATATAGTGAGGAAAACATTTGCATTGTAATTGGAGGCCCTGAAGTAAGAAAGGCTGAAAACCTGAGACCAGTTACTGGTCAACCAGCCCAGTCCTATCAATGCACTTTACACGAAGCCCTGTCTGTGTTCCTTAAGAGGTATGAGAATGGTCTTTCCCATAGGACTAAAGGTTTCCAGGAAACCCTAGAAAGGCATAGGTAGATACAAACAACCCCATGCTGACAGGGCTGAAGGCGGGGTAAGGTCAAGAAAAATATAAAAATATACCCATCATACCATAAGCTGAGGTTACTGTAGGCTGAAGGGAGGGGAGGAAAGAAAAACAGGAATATTCAGGCACAGTGACACCAGACCTACTTGGCCCTGCAAATAGGGTCTGAGAGTGTACTGGAGCAGAATTTGGGGCTTTTGGTAGAATTCTTACGATCTGAAACCTGGACAATCTGAGATTGTCTGTATTTTATCTTGTGCCTAAACTGAGGTAATTTAATCAGCTGTTCCTCAACCTCAGAGTCTCCAAGTACGTAAATTCTAAGTGTAGAGATCATTGAATGTGGATTGTACAGAGTCTGGTTCCTTACATACCAGGAAGGAGGCTGCTTCGTAAGTAGGTTCCCATACAAGTTATCGTTTAAACAAGGACATTCTGGGGAGGGAAAGAGAGTGCTGTATAAATAATGATGCTGAGGAAAATAAGTGTAAACCATGATTATCTTGGGCAAGCCAAAAAGTATGCTCACCTTACTCAGAGGCACATTCCTAGGACAATCTCTTTCTTGGGGGATATTCTTAATCCCTGCCTAACCTCTCAAAAACAGCAATTTGTTTTGTTTCAATTCAAACATCAAGACCCCAGCCTTAATATTAACTTACTAACTTTACTGCTAACTTATTATTTATTGGGCTTTTTTGTTTAGGACGTTTGGGGGTAAATAAAAAAGTGAAATTCACGATCTCTGCCCTCAAGACGATCACATCTGGTGAGAGAAGACATTCACATACATACATACAGAGACACACGGATGTTGACAGGATGTGAAATAAAAGGGGCCAGAGTCATGATCCAGAGTCAAGCCTTTGACAATGCTTAGAATTCCTCATTCTTATTCCTTCACAAAATGCCTGGTGTCCAGCTTTGCTCACAGCAGTAACACCATCAGAGTTTATGGAGTGGCTTGAAGTCTTTGCCCTGTTAGAAGGATTCAGAGCCATTTCCTCTTGCAGGAGAACAAGTTGAAAATTCCCTGTCGGATTGGCTTGGTCTTGACACTATAGATGATGGGGTTGAGGACAGGAGGCACAAAGAGGTAGATGCTAGACATGAGTGTGTGGACCAGGGGTGAGGCATGCTTGGCAGCTCGATGCATCACAGACACACCAATCATGGGCACATAGTACAAAAGCACTGCACAGATATGAGACACACATGTGTTGAGGGCCTTCCGCCGTCCCTCCCCAGAGGCAATGCCTAGCACTGTGTAAAGAATCAGCACATAAGAGACCACGATGAGCAGTGAGTCCAGCCCAAAAGTGGCCAGGACAATGGACAAACCCAGGATGCTATTGAGCTTAGTATCAGCACAAGGCAGCTGGATCAGGTCTGAGTGGAGACAGTAGGAATGGGAGAGGACATTAACATGGCAATAGGGCAGTTGCCTCAAAAGGATTGGAAGTGGGGCCATGAACATCACACTCTTCAGTGTGATTCCCAGACCCATGCAGATGATACGGGACAGGGTTAGGATGGCTGTATATCGCAGTGGATTGTAGATGGCTACAAAGCGGTCATAACTCATGGCCAAAAGGACCCCTGACTCCATGCCTGAGAAGGCGTGGATGAAGAACATCTGAGCCAGGCAGCCATCAAAGTCAATCTGGCGAGCATCAAACCAAAGAATACCCATAACAGTGGGCAATGTAGACACAGATACACCCACCTCAGTCACAGCCAGCATGGAGAGAAACAGGTACATGGGCTCATGTAGAGCAGTGTCCACATGCACTGCTGCCATGATTAGGCTGTTACCCACAATGGCCACAACATACGTGGTGAAGAAGGCGATAGAAAGCCAGCCATGTTGAGCCTCCAATCCTGGGATGCCAGTTAGGAAGACAGACAGGACATCAAGACTTTCATTGCTTTCAGCTCGCATGTCACCAAAAGCAGAGATGTCTTCACCTGACATCTGGAACAAAAAAATGAAATTAGCTTCCTCCTGAAAGTCTTCTGCTTTAGCAGCTCACCTCAAAGGCTGAAGGAGGCAGATGGAAGGAAGTGAGGGAAGTTGCAGCCATCTACATCATTTTGGATAAAAATATAACAGACACTTTCTTCTCACCTCCTCTTTCTCTGACCTCTAAAACCCTAAAACTTTACATGTAAAGGAAATATTTGAAACTGCCCAATCTTAGGAGAGACCGCATAGCTTAAAAATTGAGGGCACCTGGGTGGCTCAGTGGGTTAAGCCGCTGCCTTCGGCTCAGGTCATGATCTCAGGGTCCTGGGATCGAGTCCCATGTCGGGCTCTCTGCTGAGCGGGGAGCCTGCTTCCCTCTCTCTCTCTGCCTGCCTCTCCATCTGCTTGTGATATCTCTCTGTCAAATAAATAAATAAATAAAATCTTAAAAAAAAATTGAAAGCAGAAACAGAATAAATCAGACCTGTCAAAATCCACACTCAGCCGATTACTAGATGTGATGTGGGCAACTTACTTATACTCTAATACAAAGGGGGTTTTGTTTGTTTGTTTTCAGTTTTTTACTTGTAATGTGGAATAAGAATAGTATTTAACAAAAGCCACCTAAGGGAGAAGAATGAGGTGATGCTGGAGAAGTTGGTCTTCATTTTCACAGGCGGTGAAAAGGACAGAGTATCAGATGCACATTTTTTTTTTTCCTGCCTTCTCTGCAGACGATGGGGTGGGAGGAGGCAGGTGGAAGAGGTCTAGAAACCTTCTAAAGTGGCCCCTCTCAGATGTCCATTGATTCAGTTGCCAACAGTCTCTCTAGGACCTGAAACCAGATTCCAGTTTTGCACCTATTGATAGATTCCCCTCCACTGCATCCTTATTGAACTGTCACCCACACTCAGCTGGACCACTCCCGATGATGGGGAGCTCACTGCACCTAACGCCACTATCCTGGTTAGATGCACTGACTTCTGAAGTGCTTTCTTACCTGGGGCTTAAAGATGCTTCCTCCATATTGGTGTAATTGCTGCAGACACAGAGAAACAATCTCTTTCAAGTTTCACCTGAATATTATTCTTCCTGGTATCCGCTTGCAAAATACGTCTGAACTCACAAACATGTATTTACTTGTGTAGTTATTTATTTAAGATTCAAAGCTGCACAGAAGGGTGATAATCTTCTGGTCAGCAGAGGTGTTCAAGCAAAGACTGAATAGTCTTTGCTGGGAATATTGGCAGGACAATCCCAGTACCTGCTGCATTGGGACTAAAGGCCCTTTCTACCTTTTTCAACTGTTTTTCTGCCCTCAGGCCTGATGTCCAGCCTGCCAAGATCTCTCTCTCATCCTGTGACACTGAGAATATCAGGGCTGTGGATCTGTGTGGGGCCCAAGAGAGGCCGGTTCTCAATGCGTGTCATGGGTTCATGCGTCTTTCCTTAAACCACTTTCCAGCACCCTATCTGAAAGTGTGGGAGGACCAGGAACATTTGAATAAATATTACTCTATTCGTAGGAAACCTACATGAAAATAAGATCTGGGGATTGTTTTTTTTAAACCTCTCCATCACAGACCAAACAAATCGCAGCAAATACACAGCCCATATGTTCCCTGATGGAGACTCACTCAAAGATACAAAGACGTGAGAGACTGGGAGAACCTCAGAGGCCCAAATGGAATTAGAGACCAAAATATACTCTTGCACACATGCCTTGGAGAGGCAAACAGTCTCAGACTCACCTGAGAGAGCTTTGTGAAATGGCAGTGAGATTGAAAGAGCATAGGCCAGAGCTCATGAAGGCATGGAAAAAAGCTTTAGACAGGCAGGAGTAAGAGGGGAGGAGCGCTCTGTATGTCTCTGAGTGAGAGTCTCCAGGGGCCAGGACCCTGGGGCCCTGGTGTGCCTGAGGGTGATGCTGAGCTGGTGATAGGAAAAGGAGGGGGATTATATCTCCCCTTGGGAAGAGAATGGAAAGAAAAATACATCCCCTAAATATACTTCCCTCTCTCCACACAGAAAATAAAAATCTCAGCAGCTTCCCTGTGATGCAGAGGATGAAGACAAATCTCCCAGTCTCCATTGCAACATCTTCTTGGCCCCCAATAATCCAGTCTCGAAACTGGAACTCTCAGCCCAGAACCAGGAATCTACATCCTCAAATTCTGGACTTAAAGCCTGTATCGCAGGCAGAACCTAAAATTTAGACCCCAGTGGGCAAACTCCGGGACTCAGAGCTCAGAAGAAGAGAGCTTGGAGCCCAGGATTTAACCAATAAGGGATATGAGTGAGCTTCCTTCACCCACTCATCGTAGTTGTTCCCTACTCAATACTCACTCCCATCCCTTACATTCAACCCCTCACCACATTCAGAGGTCTAGTTCAGGAGAGACATCCTAGAATGCTGAAAGACTGTAGGGTTCACAATCACACAGAGGTAGGTTTGAGTCCTAGTTTTACCATCTACCAGCTTCATGATTTCAAGAGATTAGCATTTCTTGAACTTGGAACTCAATTCATAAGGGGTTAGTAACTATCTATAGGGGTAGATGTTCAAATGAAAAGAAGAAAGTAACAGTTTTTAATGTGCTTGTACCTCACATGATAATTATCCTTATCATAGATTCTGCTGGAGTCCCCAATTTCAAATACCCCTAATAAATCCTTTCCCAAATATTTAATCCTCCCACTAAGTGTTTCAGTTGGCCTCATCCTTGTTTCAGTTTCAAATAGGATAAAGATATATTTGAAGAAGGCATAACAGGAAAACAAAATAAGTCAATCTGAGAAAGAATTATCATATGATCTCTCTGATATGAGGAATTTGAGAGGTAGGCAGGGGATTGTTGGGGGTAGGGAAGGAAAAAAATGAAACAAGATGGGATCAGGAGGGAGACAAACCATAAGAGACTCTTAATCTCACAAAACAAGCTGAGGGTTGTTGGGGGGTGGTGGGTAGGGATAGGGTGGCTGCGTTATGGACATTGGGGAGGGTATGGGTTATGGTGAGTGCTGTGAAGTGTGTAAGCCTGATGATTCACAGACCTGTATCCCTGGGGCAAATAATACATTATATGTTAATTTAAAAAAATAAAATAAAATAAAAAAGAAGGCATAGCAGGAGAGCTCTCTCTCCTTTATAAACTGAAGAGTGGGATACTTAGGGAAAGCAAACAGAAGATAAATATAGAGAAAATTTCCCCTTCCCTATGAGGAACTTCGAAATATCTCCAAGAGAAATATCTCCAAAGAGCATTTTTTGCTTTCCATTATTGTAGAATTTCTCGTATCAGATGAATGAGTTGGGACCCCGGAGATGGAATTCAAGAGAATGCAGATGACAACCTTGTGAATGAAGTCAGAGAATCAGAGGAGAAAAAAACAGAGACCAAAACAATGCAGACTAGGCATAAGCCCCTGGTGAGAAGGGGCAAGTCTTTGAGAAGTAATAGAGTTAAGTGACTCTAGGTATGTCTTTAGGGACAACATGATGGGAAACAGGCATCAGATCAGATCCAATTCATTCATTTATTTAATTAGTCATTTGGTTGGTCATTGAATTAACATGTACTAGGCGTACCAAACACTGCTAGGCGCAGAATTTTAGGTTTAACTGTCATTATCTCTTTTGGGGTTTTTTTGTTGTTGTTTTTGTTTGTTTGTTTTTTGCTTTTGTTTTTGTTTTTTTACTTTTAAAAAGTCCTTTTTAAAGATTCAGTTTCTGAAGATTCTGTTTCCATTAATTGACAGGAAAAGTCAACAGAAACCCTAAGTACTGGTTTCAAGTGACAATAGTAAACCTAGCATCTGTACAAATCCCAAAAAAGGGGACTTTTATAAGTGTTAAAGGTTATCTATGGGAAATTATGCAACACTTTCCCCCATAAAGCTTAAGTAGAGAGATAAATGTACCCTGTGGAGTATTAAGTGGAATTTTCCACAATAGAGCAAAGCAAAGCAGGTACATGTTTGGTGTAGAAGAATATAACCAGAGTAGGCATATCGTTTCTAAAAAAGAAATACACTGTTTAGAAAGAAGTTCATAGACTTTGTAGAAAGGAGAGAGAAGCCTCAGAAGAGGTGTTGGTCAGGGAACTTGTATACATTGAAATCCTACTGACAACTGGCAAGGTCCCACATCTCACTGTGACAAACAACTGATCCCCCCCCCCCCCAGGTTCTAATTGCCTAGAGGGCAGCCTTAAAATTAGAGCTTGACTGAATTTTGGATTCCAGGTACGTTGTGATGGCATGGGGTGAGAACTGGGGGGTAAAGAAGGGAATCACAGGGGCAGCTGGACAGGGGCCTCCGAGTGACTGTGGGATGGCTGGGGGGATTGTTCATCAAATCCTTCTGTGAAGCTGTTTCAGTGTTCCACTTGCACCACCTCGTGGAGATAAAAGGCTGTAATCTGCATTTCCCTTCACCACAGCACCGTATGCCCCTGCCCTTCACTCAGTCTACTCACAGCTTTCAAAACCATCCATAGGGACTCAGTTGATTAAGCCTAAGTGTCTGACTCGATTTTGGCTCAGGTACTGATCTCAGCATAGAGTCTGCTTCTCCCTCTTCATCCTCCCCTGCCTCTCCTCCCGCTCTCTCGCTCTCTCTTGCTCTTTCGCTCTCCAAAATAAATAAATAAAATCTTGTTTGTGAGTACTACATCCTTGGAATAACCTTCTGGGCAAGGGTGTCAGGGGAAAGGGGGGTAAGTTGGCACTCCTTGGAAGCCAGGAGCCCTGTGACTGGATCTCGGTCAAGCAGAACAATTACAGCAGGCCCTTGCTGGGATTATTTGGGGACTTTTAATTGCGAGACACCATGAGAAAATATGTATATGCCAAAGTGTCCTCAGACATTGTGTGCTCACCTACAGTGCCATAACTTCTCTGCTATCTCTGATCTTGTGTTAATTCAAGGGTGTGCACATGGGGAGAGTTTTCATAAGACAGAGCAGACCCACATGAGCAAATGCTGGAAACAATTCTAGTCCTCAAAACCCAGGAAACAGTGATTCTTACTTGAACAGGTGGAACATTTGGGTTCTTTCTTCATTGAATGCTTTTGTGGCATCACAATATACAGAATCTTCAACTAAGTTTTCTGGTCTACGAATATAGGTGACTGTCAGAACTCCATTCTCCCAGATCACCACCAACATCTGTAGTTGATTTTATCCTTCATGGACTCACCCATACCAAATTTCATGGAATAACCTTCTCAGGGACGTTTTGTTCTTTACTATGAAAACTTCATGTATATTCAGTTTTATTCATGGCATAAGCTTGACTCTATTCAAGAGACTATCAGTTGGGTGTTCAGTGTGCAGAAAGAGTTAACATAGCAGGTCCAAGACAGCATATTCTTAGAATGGTCATGTTGCAAAGAGTCCCTCGGTTGGCATCTGGGAACATGGATCTCCAGAGGGTTCCCACAACCCAAATTGTTAAGAGTGACTCACTAGGCCTAAACTGTTTATGCAAACAATGTGATTTATGCTGAGCACTTGATTTCCTCTTGGAGGTCTGCAATTTTGATATTACCAATAGAAGTTGTCTGCCTGACTCGCCCCCAACAAAAACCTTGTTAAGTCTTTAAAGATAAATAAATAAATAATAAGTAAATATTAAAATTAAAATATTAAACACACACACACACAATCTTCTCAAGATTGTACTTCCCAAATTTCTCAATATGAAACTTCCCCTTTGTCTAAACAAATCTGTTTGCAATTGTTCTAAATATTCTAGACTAATATTCTAGGTTAAAGCTTCTCAACCTTTGAGAATTATATCAGAATTACCTGGAGAATTTATTAAAACACAGTTTGTTAGACCTCACCTCCCAGATTTTCTGGTTCAGGAAATCTGAGGAAGGGCCAGAGAATCTTCATGCTTAACAAATTCCCATTCTTTGCTGGTAATGCTGGTCTGGAAATTACACTTTGAGAACCACTTTTGCAGACTTTTGTAACTCATGAGCCTTGTTATTTTTGCTACACATTCCATGGATATTACCTGAGAGGTGTTTGAAAGAGTAGCACTGTGATTCTCAAGCTTTAATCACCCATGGGTCTTACTAAATACAACTTGAATTCAGTAGGTCTTGAGAGCTAGAATATGAAACTAATAAGAGAACATCTGACTCAATAAAATGTCATAAATATATACTGAACATTTAAGTATGAGGTCTAAGATTCTGTTTCTCTAAAAAACTACCAGACATACCAATGCTGCTCTTCACTGGGCCATACTTGGAACATAAGGTTCTAAACTTCCTTTGCCTAAAGATTTCTTCTCGGGCAGTAATTTATGCTAAGACCATAACCTTCTCTTTTTCCTATCACCCTGTACCAAGTATCCTAACCCCTCTCATCCTTCACAAATTACTTTATATAAACACACAACACACATGCACACACACACACACACACACACACACACACACACAGTCTGATCTTGATCTCTGAACATCAAGTGGGTCTTCTCTTGAACATGAAGCACCAAGCCTCCACAGAATTTGCTGTCTAGTGTCTATCATTTTCCTCACTCTGAGTGGTAGTAGCATTATTTGTGCTCAGCCTGTTTGCTTGGTAAAATTTCCATATATACTGTTTATAAACATATAAAATTTCCATATATATTGTTTCCATATATACCACACATTGTTCAGGGCATCTGTTACTCACTTTTATGTTTTTTTTCCTTGATATATCTCTTACTTAACAATATGCCTTATTCACCATTATAACATTCTTAGAGACTAGCACAAAATTTTTACATGGTAAATGTTCAGTATATATTTATGACATTTTATTGAGTCAGATGTTCTCTTATTAGTTCCATATTCTAGCTCTCAAGATCTTGGTTCCCCTCCTCATATTTTAGCATTCCTAAAGCTGGCAGACCAGCCCCCTAAAGCTGGCAAACCAACCCCAGTCCTTTCTCCAAAGGACTTCTCTTAGTAGCCTTCCTCAGCTCTGGGATTTATGAAGGATTTTGAAGATCCCTCTGCGTATTTCCTTTGTCTTCACGCTGTAGATAATGGGGTTGAGCATGGGAGGTATGAACAAGTAGACATTGGACATCATGACATGAACAACAGGTGGGGCACTTTTCCAGAAGCGATGGATCATGGAGACAGCAATTATGGGCACATAAAAAGCCATCACTGCACAGATGTGTGACATGCAGGTGTTGAGTGCCTTGAGCCGCTGCTCCCGGGATGCGATGGCCAACACAGCTCTCAGGATCAATGCATAGGAAAGCAGGATGAATGCCGAGTCAATACCATAGGTGAAAATGACAACAAAGAGCCCATAGATGTTGTTAACATGGATGTCTCCACACGCCACTTTCATGAGATCTGGATGGAGGCAGTATGAATGATGTAAAATTCTGCCCTTGCAGAAGGGCAGTCGTTTTACCAGAAAGGGGAAAGGGAAGAGTGTGATGAAACTCTTGGCAAGGATGCCCAGGCCCATAGCCAAGATGCGGCTGTTGGTGAGCACAGTGGCATAGCGTAGTGGTTCACAAATAGCCACAAAACGATCAAAGCTCATGGCCAGCAGTATGCCTGATTCCATGAAAGAGAACATGTGGATGAAGAACATCTGAACCAAGCAGGCATCGAAACCAATGTGGTGGTAGTTGAAGCAGAAGGTAGCAAGCACAGTGGGAAGTGTAGAGAAGGACACTCCCAGATCATTGAGAGAGAGCATAGAAAGGAAGTAGTACATGGGCTGGTGCAGAGCAGGCTCCCGAACCACCAGAGTGAGGATGCTGAGGTTGCCTATGATGGAAATCAGGTAGAGGATGCAGAAAATCAGGGCAACCCAGGCATGGCCTCTCTGCATCCCTGGAATGCCTGTCAGCTGGAGTGTGGCTGGCTGGAAGGGGGTATCATTGAGGCTCAGCATGGCAGGCAGGTGGGAGAATACAGACAGGGGGTGACCCCCGGTGGGTGTTTTGGGGGAGTTCTTCACTTTCTTTCAGACCTCCTGTCTCCAACACAAAAGGTTAGAGATTGAAAGTGTTTGTCTATGTTCCTGCTTCTCTCATTAGACTATGAGCTCTCTGAGGGTAGTAACTGGGTTCTACTCATTTCTCTATCACCGGTGCTCAGTACCCTGTCTAGGCCATGGTAGAAACTCCATGAAGATGTGACGATCAGGTGAGTGCCATGGCATGGCAAGGCAATAAGTAGGAGACAGCATGAATGATGCCCTTAATCTTTACCTTAAAGTGCATCATTCCTTCACTTCCCCCATCTCATCCTAGAAGCCATCTTTTGGAAATCTGGGACATATAGAAATTAAGATAAATAGGGAAAAAAAAAAACACCACCCATTCCTTTGGGAATCCTTTGATTGATGGTGCAGATGAAACTTCTACCCTGTGAACTTATAGCTTCAATAACCTTTACTCAGGTCTCCTCAGATTCCCAGTCCCACAACTATCCCTGGACCTGCCATCACCAAAAAATATTTCACCTCTGCAATCTTAAATTCCTTTATTTTTTACTTTATTACAATAGTCTTCTACCTTCCACCTCTCCTACCTTCTCAAACCCATACAGTGTTCTCAGTGTCTCAATAACTGGCCTATTTGTCTGTGAGTTCCTCCTTACTTTTTCTTTGACCCACTCTCCCACTGGGACTGGTACCCTTATCTTCTCTGTGTTTCTCTTTCACATTCATACAGGAAACACCAACCTTTGATAACTTCTATAACCAAACTTCTGAGTGTACAGCAGGATAAAACCAAAGAAACAAGTGTTTTATTGGAAAACAGAGAGACAGACTGACAGAGTCATTTTAACACTACTTAAATTTTAAACTCACATCTTTATCTGTTCTCACCCACTGGTTTCTGAGAAAGGTGTGTCTCCCCGTGTCCAAGGCCAAGACCTCCACCTCCAGAATTCTATTTCTTGCTATCTCTCCCTTAGTCTACTGTACTTCAAGTTCAGTCTCTCCTTTCCTGTCTCTTGCCCTTCAGGCAATAAGCATGTATAAGACCAGACAGACCACCATAAAAATGTAACTGTCCCTCTCTTAATTCTTCCTTAATTCTTAGTCAAACTCCCTGAAACACTGTCTCCCTATCGTGGAAAGGGAGCCTATTTATATGTCTGCTTTCCTAGTTCCATTCTGAGATCCTGAAAGTCAAGGTTTCAAACTTATTTTTTTAATTAATTTTATTAACATATAATGTATTATTGGCCCCAGGGGTAAAGGTCTGTGAATCATCAGGTTGATACATTTTACATCAAGGTTTCAAACTTATTGGCCTTACCTTCTATCACTGTTCAATTTATTATACTGTGGTTGCCACACTTCCCCCTGATCACTCTGTGCTCACCTCTATGCTCACCAGTCACCTCTTTGTTGCTCAACTGGATGAAAACATTCTCTCTCTTCATCCAGGTAAGCTCTCCATCCGAGTAAATATTGTTGGCAGCTTAGTTTCCTCCTACTTCACATCTCTTTTTATAGCTTCTTTACTGACTCTTTCTTTGTCTTTCTCCTTAAGCAGTGGCAGTCTAACTCCAGGAAAAGTAAACAGTAGTCAGAATGGTGCAGATTGAGAAAATCATACCATGAAAGACTTCTTCTCAGTCTTAGGGCACCTGGGTAGTACAGTAGGTTAACTGTTCATCTCACACAGTATACCCCAAACTGACACATGCTATATGTCAATAATATCACAATAAAACTGGAAAAATCTATATTTGAAATTAAAAAAATAAAATAAGTTCCCCTTTGGAATTTAGGCATAATGACTCCCCTATTTTCTTATAACAACTCCTTATTCCTTTGACTTTCTAAAATTTCCATCTTTTTCCCTGTCTTCTTAATAAATACAGTGAAATTAGATGGTGCCCAGAGGCTGGAGAACCCCCAGATGTTAGGAATAATCCTGAAAGTACGTGGACCATGAGAAGGAAATTTGTATATTCCTTCGTTTTTGCTCATCCAAATGAGAATCCAAAGGAATCCTTTAACGAGTAGAGTTTCTTTTCCCTATTCCCCCTCTAAATGTCTCTCTTTCTCCTGACCCAGGTTCAAAGACAATCTCTCCAAAAAGTCTTCTCAAATCCAGCCTACCCAGATTGGTTTTTTATCATCTTCACTCCAAGATTATTTTCACATACTGAAGAAGTGGAAAGACTCTTAAGAGTGCCATGCCAACAGATACTATGGTCTCTCTCACAATATATATTAAATACTTAGTTAAATACTGGTGTGCAAATTTAGGTAAACCAGACGGTCATATTTCAGGCAGACACTCCAGACTTTCCTCGGTCTAGAAAGCAGCTCTGAAAACTTCTACTCCAAAAAAAACATGTTCTGCCACCACCTAACAAACATTTTTCATTGTTTGGACCATAAGGGTGTCAGTTAAGTCTTCCTAAATGTGACTCATTTAGGAAGAAAAGTCAAGACGATGGAGACAGACACAAAAATGTGGGTCTTTTACACAGGATGTAGATGAACATAAACATGGTCACACAAAAGTGTCACTAAATATACATCTTTATACTCCTACACACACGTAAACATTCAGGTCTTTCCATGGGGACTATCTCACATCGCACACACAGAAACCATCATGCACTCCTTTGGTCACACTCAACACCATCACAACCACAGAATTTAAGGAGACTCATAGCTACTCACTGACATTATACAATGTTTCAGATATCCTCTCATATGTACACTCTCCAGAACACAGACTTATAAACACACATACACACACTCACAAGCACACACACATACACACACAGTGCCACAAATAATACATCAGTAATAACAGTAATATCCCACAGTAATATCCTCACCTCAATTACATTCCCAAGACATATTCAATCCTAAAAATCTAGCTAAGATTGAATACCATGAAGTTGAATGACTTCAGTTCATTTGGTTCTGTGATCTTGTCTCCACCTGCATATCTAATGGTTAGGTATATGAGACAATAATTCAAATTGCAGGCAAACAAAAGCATGGAATACACAGAAGATAAAATCTAGATCTGATGCTATTTAAGTCTCCTTAACTTTAAGGGTATATGGTTTGGTATTAGGGTTTTTGTTAAGATGAGACCGGGCATCAGTATCTGTGATCCTTGACTTTGTCAGCAAAAAGATTTGGCTGATGTTTGGAGGGAAAATATGAGGGGCAGAGTCTGTCTGAAGTTGCAGTAAGAGTATTAAAGTTTGGAACACCTTCTAGATAAGGAGTCCACATGGGCAATCCAAAGGATGGACACTCACTGGGTGGCAGACGGTTCTTTTCCCTTTAGCTGGATGTACTGGTCTGTGAGTCCAGCTGGGAGAGTAACATCAGCTCATTTTCCTAGGACTCACACATTTATGACCATCTTAGAATCCCAGGGTTTGTTTGTGGTGGGAGGAGGGAAAGTGTAAATAATAGAGAAGGTGGTATCAATGAGCAGTGAGCTAGGCCATATGAGACTTGCTCCCAGGAGAATCCCATTCTTGGCCTCATCATCCCTGATGTCATCATCCATATCCATTACTATGTGAATCTGTTCTTGATCAAGGGATGCAAACACATGTATGCACACAAACATGCATAGTCTTGGACATTCTAAGACTCCCACAAATATGGCGCTAGTCATATTTAGCCATTTATTTATTAATATTTGCAGTGCCTCTTTTCAATCCATACACATACAAACAGATAAACACAAATATGTTTAATTGCCCAAATCTCTAATCAGTCACCCATCTTGACACACCAAACACACCAGACTCTCTATTCTTTCATTAATTATAGAGACTCATGTAGATTATGGACATAATCTTATAAATCATTGGACATTAAGAGATCAACAAGACATTCAATGACTGTCCACCACATCTATTCATGGATTCATATATGGAGTTTAAATGCATTGCATATTTTTGTACAAATGTATGTCAGCATCCACAAGCTTGCTTCCTATTTAAGCATTCCCTTGACTCCAACACTTTATGGAGCCTAAAAATTACAAACTTACTTCCATTCAAATAAAACCAAGGAAAAAAGTTTTTTTTAACTCCACTTTCATTTTTTTATTTTTTATTTTTTCAATTTATTTATTTTCAGAAAAACAGCATTCATTATTTTTTCACCACACCCAGTGCTCCATGCAATCTGTGCCCTCTATAATACCCACTACCTGGTACCCCAACCTCCCACACCCCCACCACTTCAAACCCCTCAGATTGTAAACCCCACATTTTTGAGCATTATTCTCCTCCAGACGTTATTCTCAAAACTGATGTTATACAGAGCAGCATTGCCTGTTCTTGCAAAGAAGCTAAATACTGAAAAAATGATCCATTCAACAGTGCAAAAATTCCTCAGAGACTTCCTAGAAATAGGTCATAAACATATTTCACAAGAAAATCAATGCATTTATTAAAACTTATCAAATGTAAATTATGTGCATTATATGTCTGAAAGAAATCAAAGGACTATACAAAATGTTAAATTTCAGTTAATAATAAGCATGCTAAACTATTTAAGGTGAAGTGCATTGATGCTGCAACTTATTTTGAAATGAATAGTAAGATAAATGGATTGAAGGATGATAGAGAAACGGTTACCTAAGTAGATACATGATAAAGCAAGTATAATAAAATATCAAGGATCTGTGGTAAGTAGAATGATGTTCTCCATAAAATTATTTCAATTTTGTGTGTTTGAAATTGTACCTGATAAAATGTTCAGGATTTTTTTTAACTACTTGGGGGAAAAGACTCCAACCTGAGGTCTACAGTATGCTGATCCTCGTCAGAACTCATACAGAGGGGATACGGGAGAATCCCGCATATGTCAGCACCAGGTCCAACACTCCTGTCCAATTCCTGACTCGCTGGGAGGGACTTGGACATTCAGTCAGAACAAGGTCAACCTAGTTCAGCTCTGGCCCCCAGCCCACTCTCTACCACCCAGCAGGGACAAGGGACAAGCAATCAGAAGCCAGGTGTCTCGCCATGGAGAAGGAAGTTGCCCCAAGCCAAGGGCCTCATAAAACAAGGCGTCTCCAAGGGATGGCTCAACACGGCTCTCCATCCCTAATTCTACCCAGTAGCTTTGACTCTGGCCCTGCTCCCTGGATGGATATAAGATACGGTAGTAGGGGTAGAGAAACTGAGGCAAAGGGTGTTTACTTCATGGTGCCAAATAATACAAATAATAAAATAAAAATAAAATGAAGCAAGACATAGACCATTCTCTTGAAAGAACATGCCCCTTTAAAAACCACGGTGAAAATTCAACCATCTCAAGTCCCCATTGAAACCAACTCTGATCATCCCTTGTATAAAATCAGTACTTAAATGTATTATGGGATACATTTATATACTTAGGTAATGGATATCTTTTTATCTGGTTAAAAAATCCAGCTTATAGGGGGAGCTTATTTTGTCCCAAGGTCAGCTGCTTATTAACAAGTAAACACTCATGCTATCCCTGTGTCCCATCCTAGAAGCATCTGGCTCCTTCCCCAGATTGCTCTCCACAGTGGAGACTACAGACCCCTGTAGAGCCGACTGTAACAGTGCTGTTACTGCTTTCATGGCAGAAATAAACAACGCTATAATGAAAGAGTCATGAAAGCTACTTGAGTTGGTAAGGCTTTAAGAATTTCAGTTTTGTGAGATTAAGAGTCACTTATGGTTTGTCTCCCTCCCAATCCCATCATGTTTCATTGATTCTTCTACCCACTTAAGCCCCCATGTTGCATCACCACTTCCTCATATCAGGGAAATCATATGATAGTTGTCTTTCTCTGCTTGACTTATTTCACTAAGCATGATATGCTCTAGTTCCATCCATGTTGTCGCAAATGCTAAGATTTCATTTCAAACTGAGGGTTGCTGGGGGGAGGGGGGTGGGGAGAAGGGGGGTGGGGTTATGGACATTGGGGAGGGTATGTGCTTTGGTGAGTGCTGTGAAGTGTGTAAACCTGGCGATTCACAGACCTGTACCCCTGGGGATAAAAATATATGTTTATAAAAAATAAAAAATTAAAAAAAAAAAGAAAAAAGAATTTCAGTTTTGATTGTGTGCCAGTCTTGAAGTAGTTACCTGAGAAATCTGGTTATCTGGCTTTGAGAGAAAAGATAATCAGAATCTCTACCCTTCAGAACACTAGAATTTCAAAAACTTTCCTTCTCAACGTGTTACAGTGAGTCCACCCCTTGCACGGTGCTGCCTATGAGGCTGAAAGTCCCTGAGAGATCACGGAGCTTATAGTGTTACTGATACCATCACCCTGCAGTGAATGAATGAATGATGCTTCACTTCAGTACCAAGGATGGGCCTCTTTACCCTCAGATCCACTACGGACCCTTCTGCAGCTCTTCCTCTATCATTACATGAATATCCCAGACTCCACCTGGGTTCAGGTGTCAACAGCATGAGCAGACAGGGGGAATGTCACTCATTCCACTCTCCTGCCCGAAGCTAAGTAACCAGTAGGGGTCTGCCTCTGTGCCATGGCTCCAGCTTCTGCTGGGCAAGGTCACCTTGGCCTGGAACTCTCCCACCTAGGGGTAGCAGTCAGTGGCTTCCTTTGCTGCAAATCTCTAGGTGTTATTCCCTTTTGCTGGTCAGTTTCTCTCCTCTTTTGAAACCTGTGTAAACAATTCCCAGGATGAAGCTCATTATTTTATCTTGCCTGTTATTACGTTACTTTTTCTCTGACTCAATCCCACTCTTTATGTTATTCTTTGTGATTCTGGGGCTAGAACTCTAATTGACAATTCTCCTTTGCCAGCCAGTTCCCAAGATCGGCTAATGGGGATAAGGCAGCCTCAGTGAGAAGGAATTCCAGAGCATTATTGGTTCCATTTTACACCTTTCCACATTTCCAGAACGTGTCTTACCATGACCTATGAAACACCTCAGAACAAGCTAGGGAAGTCCCCACCCACCTTTGCTGCTCCATCCAGGGGCTGATGTCCCAGGCACACAAGCCTCATGTCTGAACTCTTGAGACCCCAGCACCACCTGAACAGCACCCACCCTTCAAAGTCTCAGTTTCAGCTTCACATTAAGAATCACAGATCTGATAAAGCTTAGAATGAACTTAGAGTTGTGGGATTCATCAGGAAAAGCTTAGGCGGCTGAATTCCATGCAGAGGAAATGATGGGAGCACAGTGACGGAAGCACAAAACCTGAACTAGAGCACCATTTGAGAACCTGCACAAGGTACAGTGATAACTCTTCATGAACTGTGTTGTTAAATTTTCAGCTTATATATTATTTGTTCCGCTTGGTCAACAGAGGACATAACCCTGAACTCTTATACCCATGTCCAGCCATCACTAACGGTGTCTTGCGGTGGGTAAAGAATTGGACGGCCTGATTAGTTGCTGGGTTCTTTTTCAGAAACAGAAACACATGCTTAATTCTCAAGGGTCCTTAAGAACCTCTAGAGGCTAAAACCCTCCTGATGCATTTTCAGACACAAAGTAGCATCACCCTGCTCTCTCCAAAGGCTTAGAATTAGATACAAAAGGGGCAGGTATGAATTCACTGGAACAGATAGAGAGATGGGCATGTTGCTCGTCCAGAGTCTCTCCTCTGTCTTGGCTTCTGGTAAGTTCTGAGATCCATTAGGGTGCAGCTAGCTGACTCCTTGAACACTGCTCTAAGAAAGAGTGTAACTGGGAAGGCAGTGGAGGGAGGAGAAGAGGGAGAGAGTGCCTGGAGGTTAGTAGAGCCAGCAGTGCAGGGGCAAGGCCCTGGGTACTGCCACTAACTATGGAACTCTGGCTAATACACTCTGTTTCTGCACATAGCTCAGCTTGCAGGTTCAATGTCCTTTGAATCCATGTTGCTAGGACTCATTAACATTGTAGCAGTTCAGGGAGGAAAGTCAGCTCAGGACAAGGGCAAATTTCTGAAATCCTGGAGCAAAGTGTTCACAGTCTACAAAATGGATTGACTAACATTAACAAACTTTGCATTTGATTATGAATTCTTTACTTTTTTTTTAATTTTAATATGTGATGTTAGTCACCATATAGGACATCATTAGTTTTTGATATAGTGTTCCATGATACATTGTTTACCTATAACACCCAGTGCTTTATTCAGTACATGCCCTCCTTCATACCCATCACCCAGTTATCTGTCCCTCTATTCCTCTGAAACCCTCAGTTTGTTTCCTTTAGTCCATACTCTCTCATGGTTTGTCTCCCCCTCTGATTTCCAACTCTTCATTTTTCCCTTCCTTCTAAGGTCCCCAGTGCTATTCCTTATGTTCCACATATAAGTGAAATCATATGGTAATTGTCTTCCTCTGTTTGACTTATTTCACTTAGCATAATCCCTTCCAGTTTGCTCTATATCTATGCAAATGATGACTATGAATTCTGAGATAAGGTATATAAAGTTACCCAGGAGATAAAAGAGTAAACAAATCAGCTAGTCCCAAACTCCACAGGAGCTAGCTTTGCCAACCATCTCTAATCTTCTATTCCTGCCTTTGATTTCAAGGCTGTTTCATCAGAAGACCATTGTGTTCATCCTCCAGCTGTTCATCCTCTATGTGAGCCTTCTTGCACAGCAAACATTCATAAGCTTGTCTTTGACTAGAAATTAAAATGTGAAAGAACATCAGAGCCCTAAAGGATCATAAAAGACATCACAAAAAAGAGTGATAAGGGGAAAGAGGTTCTCTGTAGAAAGAGAACTAGCTTCTCCCAAGTTCACACGGCTAGGGCAAGCTTACACAGCCAGGGCAAGCCAGAGCAGGTTAGTGAGTCCAGGGCTCCTCACCCCCTCCAGCACCCTGTCCCCTAAACCACCTGGTCCCCACGTGGTGGCAGAGAAAGGAAGGGTTCTGAGTTCTGGGGGCCCAGGAACTAAAGTCCAGCTTTGGAGACAGGGACTTCCACATCTTCTTTGCCCCATGAATCTCCCTGTGACCATCTCCTTGGTCCAACAGCACCTTTGAAGTCTCCATCCAGAAATGTGGACTCTGTTTTCCCTTTCGACTTCTTTTCTGCCCCTCAATGGTGCCTCCAAGACTGAAGAAGATACTAGAGTCTTATACCTCTTTACTCAAGCTGAAGCCTTGCCACCTACTGACCATGCTCTGAGAGGCCTGCTCACAGCCAGGAGCCTCCACCTCATGGTCAAGGATGAACTGAGGAAACAGATAGAAAGTTCCTACAGATTATCTGACACGCAATGTGCTCAGTGCATGTAGCTTTCCTGTCACTGATTTTCTTTCTTCCCATGCTTCCAGGGAACCCAGGAGGTGAGTCACTGCTGGGAATGATCAGGAATGTGATCCTGGGACTGTCAAGTTTTTTCCACAAATACTAAAGCGTAGATGTCTACACACAGATTGGCTTTGGCCTGCCCTGCAGAGAATCCTGCTCATTGAAGACTGGTTTCTTCTCCCTTTTCTTTCAGTTCACTTCACTTTTGCTCACTAATCTTCCTATATTTCTCCCCTAAATTCCTTCACTGAGGGTTGTATGAAGAATAGGACTTGTCGTCAGGGAAGAGGGACAAAGTGAGGAATGGGGATGTTCAGGGGAGCAAACACACGTGTGGAGGGAGACAGATCTGTGTAGACTGAGCTCTATGACTAGAAGGGATGCAATCCATCATGCAGAGAAGTGGCCGCTGACTTTTTATCAACCACAGAGCAATCCGGGTCCTATAGTACCCCAGATAAGCCAGGAATGTTCCCCATGTGATGAGGCTGCATTAGTCCTCAAGGAAGCATTTCTGGGGCCTATGGATACCTGGACATCCCATGTCCCCTTCTGCTCCATCTGATCAGCAAGGACTTTGAGATCATACTCCAGCCTTGCTTTGTTAGGGTTGGGAGAGGAAGGGGAAATGGAAAATGTTTCAGGAGTTCCTCTCCCAAAGGAGGGTGCCTTAGCCTGAAACAGTTCTGCCCGACAGAAAGCCTTCCAGCCCTATCTTCATCCATCATGAGGCAATGAAGGTGAAAGAGTTAACAGAACATCAGAATAACAGGACAATACAAACTGTAATCACACTCACAGAGAAATCCTTGTGATTAAGGTCTGGGAATGCAGTCAGCAGCATGTGTCACTGTCCGAAGAGCTGAGTAAGGCAGTGCCGGAGGCGGTGCCTGCCTGGTAAGGGCTTCCTAACATGAGTTTCTGATGACTCAAACTCTCACCGTTCTTTCTACTAACTACCTATGAATTGGACTTATTTCTGTTCAGTGCTCCTTCAAGGACACCTTAAAGTTGTGGATATCATAGCTTAACATAATAGGACTTGAAGATTTTCTTGTACCTAATGGAGATCTGTGAAACATTGATCATTGTCTCCTTTCATGTGTAAAGCAGAGGGTTATTAGCCCAGCTTCTAGCCTGATGATGGGGAAACATGAAGAAAATAAGTTTGCCAATGTTTTCCCCTGACCAGTGATTTCAGAAAGGCAACAGTTTCTACTGTAGACTTCATGCCCTGTGCATGCTACTCCCTGGCTTCGTGTCCTCCAGTAAGGGCAACTCTCAGAAGTCCTCCAGGTCCGATCCTGTTAAGTGTGTGGCTGGCTTGCCCCTGCCATGGGACTGTTCAATGTCACCCATCCTGCTTCCTTCGTCCTGACTGGCATCCCTGGTCTGGAGAGCACTCACTCCTGGCTAGCAGGGCCCCTCTGCGTGATGTATGCCGTGGCCCTTGGAGCCAATGTTCTGATCCTACAGGCCGTGCGAGTGGAGCCCAGCCTCCACGAGCCCATGTACTACTTCCTGTCCATGCTGTCCTTCAGTGACGTGGCCATGTCCATGGCCACATTGCCCACGGTGCTCAGAACTTTCTGCCTCAATGTCCGCAATATTGCTTTTGATGCCTGCCTCATCCAGATGTTTCTCATTCATTCCTTCTCCATGATGGAGTCAGGAATTCTGCTGGCCATGAGCTTTGACCGCTATGTGGCCATCTGTGATCCCTTACACTATGCCACTGTGCTCACCAATGAAGTTATTGTTGGAATAGGTGTAGCTGTGACGGCTCGGAGTTTTATAATCCTCTTTCCCCTTCCCTTCCTCTTCAAGAGGCTGCCTATCTGCAGATCCAATGTTCTTTCCCATTCCTACTGCCTGCACCCAGACATGATCAAGCTGGCCTGTGCTGATATCACTATCAACAGCATCTATGGATTCTTTGTTCTTTTATCCACGTTTGGCATGGACATGATATTTATATTTCTCTCATATGTGCTCATTCTGCATTCAGTCATGACCATCGCTTCCCGCAAGGAACGTCTGAAAGCTCTCAACACTTGTGTTTCACATATCTTGGTTGTGCTTGCATTTTATGTGCCGATGATTGGAGTCTCAGTAGTGCACCGCTTTGGGAAGCATGCCCCACGCTTTGTACATGTCCTCATGTCCAATGTGTACCTCTTTGTCCCTCCTGTGCTCAACCCTCTCATTTATAGCGCCAAGACAAAGGAGATCCGCCGAGCCATTATCAGAATGTTTCGCCCTGTCAAAATGTGACTGTCATGTTTGATTTTAATATCTGATGCTGACTGTAGTCATAAGTTATCATCCATGGTGTCATTTTCATCATCATCAACATCATTGTCATCAGCAGTATCAACCTCATATCCCAAATGATGAGACAGGCTTGTGTGGTGGAGGAAAAGTAAGCACTCAGGAAATGGAGCTACTGAACTTGTAATACAAAACCAGTGACAGTACGTTGAGCAGAACTCCGGGGCATTCAGAAAAGGTAAATATCAGAGGTAACTGAGTGATTTGACACTCCAAAGGAAGATTAATCTAAGCTATTCATTTTACTTAAAATAAATATCGTGGCTATAACAATAATTAATATATTGTTCTTGAAAATGTCTGTTTGAAATTTCTGATGCGCACTAATTCATGTTATTTTCTTAACAATATCAGGAGGTGTAGAGAATTAAGTCAGGTTTTCAGAGTAACAGAGATAGTACATGACCCAGATGAGACTCAATACTTGTCTGTCTCCACTGTGTGCACCTGGCACCAAGGACCCCTCCCACCTGGTGCATTGTTGGCCTCACTACTAAGCACACTCCCAGTCTCCTTGCCTTCACCTCCCCTGCTTCAAGTTCACAAAGTGAAATGTGATGGACTGTCAGAACTTGCCGTAAGTGTGTGAATAATTATGACTCAGGAGAAATGATAAAACCTGACATCTAGAAGAAACTCCAGATACTTCTCTACTTCTCTTATCTGCTCACCAATCCATCCTCCCACAGGGAAAACAGTACTCAATAGCTGAACCATAAACCCTTGCAGTTTTTGACATTGTACTAAGTACAGGATTCTCTTGATTTTCTTTTTTGGGATTTTAAATTTTTCCACACAATGACAAAGACATTAAATAATTATGCCTTTCTAGAATTTCCAGCTACAAATCATGGAAAAAGCAGAACAGAGAATATATGATTGAACACTACAAACAAAGTATTTTGAAATTTCTATTGGGTTGGTATTTCTGCATGCTCTTTCCTTGAGAGCAATGTAATTTCCTGGCAGAATTAGAGTGCTCTCAAGATGAGGTTTGGGCTCATACAGACCAAATTAAAGCAGATCCTCTGGAGGCTGAAATACCACCAGGGAGGCTGAGCCAGAGACCTCAAGCAACTGAACATAAAGTCATCTAGAGTTTTCCTTTTCATGTAGTTCTCTTGACACAACATGAAGAAATAGTATCAGGGGACCAGAGGGAGGGAACTATTTCTGAATGGAAATGATGTAAGGATTTGCAGTCCAGGTTTCCAAACATGCCCATCAGTGAAACAGGAGACTCCTATAAGTGGCCTTGTCCACTAAATAAAGTACTGAGTACCATCACTGACCATGATTTCAAATGGAAAAGAAGGAGTCAGACCACAGCCTTTAGTCAGTTTAAATAGTGACCTTTTTGATTCTTACAAAAAGCTCTATATTGTCAAATCGAACAAACATAACATGGAGGACATTAGGAGAAGGAAAGGAAAAATGAGAGGGAATACGAACCCTGAGAGACTGTGGACTCTGAGAAACAAATGGAGGGTTTTAGAGGGGAGGGGCATGGGGGACGGGTGAGCCTAGAGGTGGGTATTAAGGAGGGTATATATTACATGGAACATTGGTTGTGGTGCATAAACAGTGAATCTTGGAACACTGCATCAAAAACTAATGATGTATTTATGGTGACTAACATAACACAATAGAAAATAAAAAATATATAAAAATTAAAAAATTAAAGAAAATAGTATTAATGTGTATGTCATGAAAGTGTTGTTGAATGAATATGGAAATGCAAAACAAGAGGGGGAAACTGTAGTATGTGAAAGTGTGGAAAACACTCACTGATTCCCACGCTGGGGGGAGAGAGGAAAACCATCCTATGACTACAGGCCTCACGTTGACAGTCAGGGTAGAAAGGAAAAAAGACAAGGAGCACTGGGATAGGAGCATCCTATCAGCACTTCTAGCTCCTCTTGATATTATTACCACCCTTCTTCCGCCATCATCTGTTAGAAATGGGGCTTGTTTGAGGGGATAGAGAAATGATGCTTTTAAGGTTCTCTTCCTCTTGTGAGGCAGGTGCCGTAACTTACAGGCAGTCCTGCATCTTTCAACCTGAGAAGGCCAATAAGAACACCACGTTTCTGGTTTACATACAGACTCTCTTTGCCTCTTTGTATATAAGAAGTTTTCTTTGAACTCACCACTTTTCCCTATCAAAATGGGAAAAAACCCAGATTTGGGGCAACCAAAAAGGAGAAAAGAAAAATTGCATACTTCTTTTGTTATAGACCCTTTAGGTCTACCGCATAAATTAGGTCACATTAGAAATTAGCTAATGACCACGACTCAGCTAAGCTTGCAAGGAAACTATAATGAGGTTTGTGGGGGGAAAAAAGCTCTGAGAAATAAAAGTCGTGCTTTTGCATGGTCTTGTCAGGAGTGTCAATCTCATCCCCCAGGGTCTGTGTTAGGCGGGTCTTTGAAGGGACAGACAAGAAAGTAGAACAAGAATTATGGCAGTGTTGGATTTCTGACACCCGTGCCTCATAGGAAAACCCATACAAGTAGAATGTAATGCACAATTGAGAAAACACACATCCATTGTCAGGGGCCCTTCTATGGGATTAATATCTGTGTGAGCCCAGGAACCAGGAGAACTTGCAGAAACAGGAACGTGGTAGCAGAGGGTCATGGACAGGCCCCTGTGCATGGCTGACCATCAGCCCCACTTGCTCAGTACCACTGAGATACAGCCCCACCTCCAGGAAGCCATCCTCAGACCTGGTCAGTTCTGCTAGGAGGAGTCAGCTTCATGCCTCAGCTGTGATTCAGCAGGATGAGAAGAGCTCCTTCCTAAATACTGTCGTGCAAAAGGAGACCTAGGAGCAGGGGCACAGACTGTTTCTTCTGATTTAGGGTTCTCCACAGCAAGGGCATTGCCTCACTGGGAGAATAACTTCCTCTCTCTCTCTGTGTCACTCTCTCGCTCAGGACTCAGAGCTGAGGGCTCAGGACCGTGCACTGTGCTATTTCATTTCAGAGAGGAGGGGACCCATGTGCTGGGGACTCTGCATTGAGCACAGGCAAGCAGAGGGCCTCCACACAGCTGAGTGGGGTGTGTGCCCTGAAGAGGGCTCAGGTTTCATAGACACAACAAAGGGCTCATGAAGTCAGCCATCCCTTTGTGAACTACCATCCTCCTGTCTCAAACAAGTAATTGAGTCCTGCGGAGGCATCACACCATGCAGGGGAAGAGAAAGACCATTATCAGGCAATGCCTGGATGTGAATGTTTACTGGGAAGGTCAGGGAGAGGATATGACTGCTAGTTGACCCACGAGCTCGGCCTCAGCACTCAAGGCTCCTCACCCCTGACCCTGTCGTTGGAATGTACCTAGCATTTGTCTGGCCCCTCCTAAAAGGTGCCGCAAGGGTATGACCTTGAGATAATCCTGTGTTGCTGAGACCATGTGGATAGCATAGAGGCTGAGCTCAGGTAAGGCCTCTGCATAAACTCTTCTGGTACCCAGTGCAGGGGTCTACCCTTCAAACAAACCTCCCATTTGAGTTCCCTTGCTCAGGAGCTCTGCCACCTAGTGATCAGAGGCCTGCCTTACTTTGGTCTTTCCCTCCCCTCCAGTTGTAGGGGTGGGTTTCTGATGACACCTGGGAAGTCTTGAAAGACCTTGAGATCCAACAGTTCAAGTATCCGGAGCATTGGGAGACAGGAGTATTGTCACTCACTCACTCCACTCTGCCACCTGAAGCTGAGTAGCCGGCAGGGGTCTGCGTCTTTGCCAGGCCTCTAGCTTCTTCTGGGCAAAGTCACCTTGGCTGCAGCTCCAGCAACACCCCTGTGACTCCCCCCTCTACGGGTAGCAGTCAGTGGCTTCCTTTGCTGCAAATCTCTAGGTGTTACTCCCTTCTGCTGGTCAGTTTCTCTCCTCTTTTGAAACCTGTGTAAACCATTCCCAGGATGAGGCTCATTATTTTATCCTACCCGTTATTACGTTACTTTTTCTCTGACTCAATCCCACTCTTTATGTTATTATTTGTGATTCTGGGGCTGGAACTCTGCAATTGACACTTCTTTGCCAGCCAGTTCCCAAGATCGGCTAATAGGAGTAAGGTAGCCCCAGTGAGAAGGAATTTCAGAGCATTACTGGTTCCATTTTGCACCTTCCCACATTTCCAGAACATGTCTTACCATGACCTATGATTGTAACCCCAGCACCGCCTCAATAGCACCCACCTTTCAAAGTCTCAGCTCCAGCTTCACAAGAAGAATCACAGATCAGATAAAGCTTAGAATGAACTTAGAGCTGTGGGATTCAGCAGGAAGGGCTTAGGCGGCTGAATTCCATGCAGAGGAAATGATGGGAGCACCGTGACGGAAGCACAGAACCTGAAACAGAGCACTGTTTGGGAACCTGCACAAGGTGCGGTGATGACTCTTCCTGAATTGTGTTGTTACATTAGGGAGTGCACCAAGATGATGGGAAAGAGGAGCAAGGAAGGCATTGTCTGCACTCAATCTGCAATTCTGGCAGAGGGAGGGGTTTGATAAAGAAATTAGGCAGAAAAAAAAAAAAAAGAAAGAAAAGAAGAGAAATTCGGCAAATCACAGATTGCACAACTGCAGCTCCGAAAATGGCCATTGGAGAGAACATGTTCCAATCTGCCAATAGTTTGAGATGAACACTTACATGGACCAGAATGTTTAAATGATTTCTTCATACCTCAAAATGGCTAATACGTGAAGACAGTGGGTACTATATTCTCAATGAACAACTAAGGGGAAGTTTGGAATTAGTTTTCAGAGAACTAGTTATATAAACTTTAAACTTCCTCTCAGAATTCAGTGGCTCTCCACCGGGGTGCTTTGTCCCTCGGGGTACATTTGGCAATGTCTGAGGGCATTTCTGGATGTCATGACTGGGGTGGAGCCTCTGCCGCATGAAGTGTTCCACCACACAAAGGACATCATATCACAACAAAGAATTATCCAGCCCCGAAGATTATTTGTGCTGTGATTGAAACATTCTACCCTAATTAAAGTTGTAAGAGTTGTGAATTAGAGGATTTGTATAGGGATGGGGGATACATCCCCATTAACTTTGGGTCAAGAGAGAGGCACCTCAATGATTCTACAAGGTACATTATGTTCCCTCAGAAGTTGGGGAGAGACATGGTGGTCTCAGTCTTACTCATGCCTGTAAATTTAAGTGGAGAGATGACAGTTCCCACGCTGTTGGAATGAGAGACTAGTGCTGGTTTCAGGTGGGTATTTGTTGCAATAGTGGAAGGGTGAGCATCGCCAGGATGAGCTCTATGCTAGAGATGAATGTCATGGTGTGGTCTTAGATCTGGTCCAATAGAGCATAGGTTTCCACAA
Organism: Mustela nivalis; assembly: GCF_964662115.1. Taxonomy (NCBI): domain Eukaryota; kingdom Metazoa; phylum Chordata; class Mammalia; order Carnivora; family Mustelidae; genus Mustela; species Mustela nivalis. The sequence goes on from NC_139028.1 coordinate 67,149,967, forward strand.
GGGTGATCTCTGTTTTGACAAAGTTCTGAGCTGCCATACAGAATAAAGAGACATTCATTTAAATCAAATAAAGAAGAAGTCAATTAGGAAAAGAAGTTTCCTGGATAATCTATGAGATGCAATATGACAGAATCAGGTCTATACATTCAATACACATAGTAAACCTGTTAGCAGCCAACTGAAGCACTCAAGGATTGTCAATCATCCACTGTTCATTCTCTCTCTTCCCAAAGGAGACTTCAAAGACATGGTTAGCAAGTGAAGGATGGGAGAAGAGAAATGCTGCGCATAGGAATGCTGGACAGCCTGATCATTACATTAGTAATTGTGAACACCTGCCAGTCTCACCAGAGGATGTACTGTCATCTGAATGTGACCAGAAATCTTAGGAAACTCAGTTTTCATCCAGGGTAGAAGAAAGAACCAGCCTGAGTCAATCCATTTGAACAGTGAGTAAAGCCAAATTTTCTACTTCTTTCTTATTTGTTGGGCTTGGTCAACAGACAGCATAATCCTGAACTCTTAACACCTGTGCCCGGCCATCACTAATGGAGTCTTGCAGTGGGTAGAGAATTGGACGGGCTGATTAATTGCTGGGTTCTTTTTCAGAAACAGGAACACATGCTTTATTCTTAAGGGTCCTTAAGGACCTCTAGAGGCTAAAACCCTCCTGATGCATTTTCAGACACAAAGCAGCATCACCCTGCTCTCTCCAGAGGCTTAGAATTAGATACAAAAGGGGCAGGTATGAATTCACTGGAGCAGATAGAGAGATGGGCATGTTGCTCCTCCAGAGTCTCTCCTCTGTCTGGCTTCTGGTAAGTTCTGAGATCCATTAGGGTGCAGCTAGCTGACTCCTTGAACACTGCTCTAAGAAGGAGTTCAACTGGGAAGGCAGTGGAGGGAGAAGAGGGAGAGAGTGCCTGGAGGTTAGGAAGAAGGAGCTTACAGTAGAACCAGCAGCATGGGTGCAAAGGCCGTGGACTGGGGGTTCCTTCCTGGGCACTGCCACTAACTGTGGAACTCTGGCTAATACACTCTGTTTCGACACATAGCTCAGCTTGCAGGTTTAATGTCCTTTGAGTCCATGTTGCTAGGACTCATTAACATTGTAGCAGTTCAGGGAGGAAAGTCAGCTCAGGACAAGGGCAAATTTCTGAAATCCTGGAGCAAAGTGTTCACAGTCTACAAAATGGATTGACTAACATTAACAAACTTTGCATTTGATTATGAATTCTTTTTTTTTTTTTTTTTTTTTGCTTTTCAAAAAATTGTAATATGTTATGTTAGTCACCTACAGGACATCATTAGTTTTTGATGTAGTGTTCCACAATTCATTGTTTGCCTATAACACCCAGTGCTCTATTCAGTACGTGTCCCCCTTAATACCCATGTCCCAGTTACCCCATCTCCCCACACCTACCCTCTGAAACCCTCAGTTTGTTTCCATTGGTCTTATGGCCTTATGGCTTGTCTTCCGCTTTGATTTCCAGACCTTCACTTATCCCTTCCTTCTCCTAAGGTCCCCAGTGCTATTCCTTCTGTTCCAAATATAAGTGAAACCATATGGTAATTGTCTTCCTCTGTTTGACTTATTTCACTTAGCATAATCCCCTCCATTTCACTCTATATCTATGCAAATAGTGACCATAAATTCTGAGATAAAGTGTAAAGTTACCCAGGAGATAAAAGAATAAAGAAATCAGTTAGTCCTAAATTCCACAGGAGCTGGGTTTAAGCAACCATATCTCTAATCTTCTATTCCCGCCTTTGATTTCAAGCCTGTTTCATCAGAAGACCACTGTGTTCATCCTCCACTGTTCATCATCTGTCTATCTGAGCCTTCTTGCACAGCAAAGTTTCATATTCATTCTCTCTTTGACTAGAAATAAATGTAAGAGACCATCAGAGCCCTAAAGGATCATAGAATATATCCCAAAATAGACTGATAAGGGGAAAGAGGCTCCATGTAGAAAAAGAAATAGGGTCTCCCAAGTTCACACAGCTAGGGAAAGCTCACACGGCCAGGGCAAACCAGAGCAGGTTAGTGAGTCCAGGGCTCCTCACCCCCTCCAGCACCCTGTCCCCTAAACTACCTGGTCCCCACGTGGTGGCAGAGAAAGGAAGGGTTCTGAGTTCTGGGGGCCCAGGAACTAAAGTCCAGCTTTGGAGACAGGGACTTCCACATCTTCTTTGCCCCATGAATCTCCCTGTGACCATCTCCTTGGTCCAACAGCACCTTTGAAGTCTCCATCCAGAAATGTGGACTCTGTTTTCCCTTTCGACTTCTTTTCTGCCCCTCAATGGTGCCTCCAAGACTGAAGAAGATACTAGAGTCTTATACCTCTTTACTCAAGCTGAAGCCTTGCCACCTACTGACCATGCTCTGAGAGGCCTGCTCACAGCCAGGAGCCTCCACCTCATGGTCAAGGATGAACTGAGGAAACAGATAGAAAGTTCCTACAGATTATCTGACACGCAATGTGCTCAGTGCATGTAGCTTTCCTGTCACTGATTTTCTTTCTTCCCATGCTTCCAGGGAACCCAGGAGGTGAGTCACTGCTGGGAATGATCAGGAATGTGATCCTGGGACTGTCAAGTTTTTTCCACAAATACTAAAACGTAGATGTCTACACACAGATTGGCTTTGGCCTGCCCTGCAGAGAATCCTGCTCATTGAAGACTGGTTTCTTCTCCCTTTTCTTTCAGTTCACTTCACTTTTGCTCACTAATCTTCCTATATTTCTCCCCTAAATTCCTTCACTGAGGGTTGTATGAAGAATAGGACTTGTCGTCAGGGAAGAGGGACAAAGTGAGGAATGGGGTTGTTCAGCGGAGCAACCACACGTGTGGAGGGAGACAGATCTGTGTAGACTGAGCTCTATGACCAAAAGGGATGCAATCCATCATGCAGAGAAGTGGTCGCTGACTTCTTATCAACCACAGAGCAATCCGGGTCCTATAGTACCCCAGATAAGCCAGGAATGTTCCCCATGTGATGAGGCTGCATTAGTCCTCAAGGGAGCATTTCGGGGGCCTATGGAGACCTGGACATCCCATGTCCCCTTCTACTCCATCTGATCAGCAAGGACTTTGAGATCATACTCCAGCCTTGCTTTGTTAGGGTTGGGAGAGGAAGGGGAAATGGAAAATGTTTCAGGAGTTCCTCTCACAAAGGAGGGTGCCTTCACCTGAAACAGGTCTGCCTGACTTAACCTTCCAGCCCTGTCTATCTTCATCCATCATGAGGCAATGAAGGTGAAAGAGTTAACAGAACATCAGAATAACAGGACAATACAAACTGTAATCACACTCACAGAGAAATCCTTGTGATTAAGGTCTGGGAATGCAGTCAGCAGCATGTGTCACTGTCCGAAGAGCTGAGTAAGGCAGTGCCGGAGGCGGTGCCTGCCTGGTAAGGGCTTCCTAACATGAGTTTCTGATGACTCAAACTCTCACCGTTCTTTCTACTAACTACCTATGAATTGGACTTATTTCTGTTCAGTGCTCCTTCAAGGACACCTTAAAGTTGTGGATATCATAGCTTAACATAATAGGACTTGAAGATTTTCTTGTACCTAATGGAGATCTGTGAAACATTGATCATTGTCTCCTTTCATGTGTAAAGCAGAGGGTTATTAGCCCAGCTTCTAGCCTGATGATGGGGAAACATGAAGAAAATAAGTTTGCCAATGTTTTCCCCTGACCAGTGATTTCAGAAAGGCAACAGTTTCTACTGTAGACTTCATGCCCTGTGCATGCTACTCCCTGGCTTCGTGTCCTCCAGTAAGGGCAACTCTCAGAAGTCCTCCAGGTCCGATCCTGTTAAGTGTGTGGCTGGCTTGCCCCTGCCATGGGACTGTTCAATGTCACCCATCCTGCTTCCTTCGTCCTGACTGGCATCCCTGGTCTGGAGAGCACTCACTCCTGGCTAGCAGGGCCCCTCTGCGTGATGTATGCCGTGGCCCTTGGAGCCAATGTTCTGATCCTACAGGCCGTGCGAGTGGAGCCCAGCCTCCACGAGCCCATGTACTACTTCCTGTCCATGCTGTCCTTCAGTGACGTGGCCATGTCCATGGCCACATTGCCCACGGTGCTCAGAACTTTCTGCCTCAATGCCCGCAATATTGCTTTTGATGCCTGCCTCATCCAGATGTTTCTCATTCATTCCTTCTCCATGATGGAGTCAGGAATTCTGCTGGCCATGAGCTTTGACCGCTATGTGGCCATCTGTGATCCCTTACACTATGCCACTGTGCTCACCAATGAAGTTATTGCTGGAATAGGTGTAGCTGTGACGGCTCGGAGTTTCATCACCCTCTTTCCCCTTCCCTTCCTCTTCATGAGGCTGCCTATCTGCAGATCCAATGTTCTTTCCCATTCCTATTGCCTGCACCCAGACATGATCAAGCTGGCCTGTGCTGATATCACTATCAACAGCATCTATGGCCTCTTTGTTCTTGTATCCACCTTCGGCCTGGACATGTTATTTATCTTTCTCTCATATGTGCTCATTCTGCATTCAGTCATGGCCATCGCTTCCCGCAAGGAACGCCTGAAAGCTCTCAACACTTGCGTGTCACATATCTTGGCTGTGCTTGCGTTTTATGTGCCAATGATTGGGGTCTCAGTAGTGCACCGCTTTGGGAAGCATGCCCCACGCTTTGTACATGTCCTCATGTCCAATGTGTACCTCTTTGTCCCTCCTGTGCTCAACCCTCTCATTTATAGTGCCAAGACAAAGGAGATCCGCCGAGCCATTATCCGCATGTTTCGCCCCGTCAAAATTTGACTGCCATGTTTGCTTTTAATATCTGCTGTTGACTGTAGTCATAAGTTTTCATCCATGGTATCATTTTCATCATCATCATTGTCATCATCATCACATCATCATTATCTTTATATCATATAGAAGAGAATAAATATGAAGGATAAAAGTAAAATATCAAAAAATTGTCCTATGAAATGATAACGAAATATAACTAGTACATTCAACAAACCTCTATGGCTTTCATTGAGAGGTAAATATTGGAGTCCTTAAGTGATTAGACAACATTTTACAGAGGAGGATTGGTGTAATCTAGGAATCATTTTCTATAACATTAACTATTGCCGATATTATAATAACTAACTCATTGAGTCATTAAAATGTCAGGTTCTATTAGGAATTATGATGTGATTGAATGCATGAACCTTCATAACAATCTCATAAGGTATAGAGAATTATATCAGTTTTTCAGAGTAACATTGTTTATAAGTGATCTAAATGAGACTCAGTGCTTTTCTGTCTCCTGGGTCCTGGTTGCCTCCGTTGGTTAAGCTAATGAATCATTTTCGGGATAGGTCATTATCTCATGGGTCATGGACATATAGCCGCATGTCTGGCTCCGCACTCAGAAGGGAGTTTACTTGAAGTTTTTATTCCTCTGCCCTTCCCCAGACTCCTGTGGGTGTGCTCTCGCTCTATCTCTCTAAAATAAATACATCTTTAAATTAATACGTGTCTGTCTCCATCATGTGTATCTAATGCCTACAAACACTATCTCTCTGATGAGTTGGCCTCACTACTAACATTCCAACTTTTAGGAGGGATGCCTTCACTGTCATCTCATTCATGAGTGTTTCAGCTTCACAATGTGACATTTAATGTACTGTCAGGATCTGCTATAAGATGTGTGACCCTGGGAAAACCAAAAAAGACTGACATCTAGAAGAAACTCCAGATTGTTCTTTGCTTCCTTCATCTTCTCACCAATCCATCCTCCCACAGGGAAAACAATATTCAACATCTGAACAGTAAACCTTTGTTCATTTTGACGTTGTACTAAGGGTATGTTTTCCTTGTCTCTTCCTTTCTTGGGATTTTAATTTTTCTATATAATGATGTGATGACTAATGTCAACTACTTTGTCTTTCTAGAATTTCTAGCTAAAAAGCCCAGGGTTAGGCAATAGAGAATTTATGATTTAGACACTACAAAATAATTTTTTTGGCCTTCTATTAAATTGTTTGGTTTTCTTGCTTGGTCTTTCCTTGATACCTAGGAGGTACAAAACAATAAAAATTCCTTGGCAGAATTGCAATGTGCTCAGATGAGGTTTGGGCTTAAATCTAGACTAAATTAAGGGAGATGCCCTGTGGAGACTGACCTACTCACCAGAAATACTGGGCAGGAGACCTCAAGTAGCTGAATGTAAAGTTACTTAGAGTTTTCTCTCTGTGAAGTTTTCTTGAGAGAATATGAAGAAGTATCAGGTGCCAGAAGGAGGGAATTATTTCTGAATGGAAACAAAGTATTTGGGATCCAGGTTTCCATATATGCCCGTAGGTGAATAAGAGACTTATAATGTAAGTGCCCTTGTCCAAGAAATTAATTAATTTAGGGGCATGATTGGGTAACATAACTCAGCATGATTTCCAATGGAAAATAATGAGTCAGACTATGGACTTCAAAGTCAGTTCCAGTAATGACTGTTTTGATTAATACAAGAAGCTCTATACTGTCACCTCAATTAATAATAATAGTAGTAGTAGTAGTCATAATAGTAGTAATAGTAATAATTTATCATGCCTTGAAAGTAGGGAGAAATGATTATGTAGATGCAAAGACAAAGCTTGAGAAATTTTCTGCATATGAAAGTGTGGAAAACACTCAGTGATTCCCACCCTGGGGAAAGAGAGGAAGACAATCCTATGACCACGGGCCCCACATTGACAGTGAAAGGTGGAAAGGAGAAAAGACAAGGAGCACGGGGGTAGGAGCTTCCTATCAGGACCTCTGACTCCTCTCCACATTATTTCCTCCTTTATTAACAAACTTTACTTTGAACTCACGATTTTCCCCTATTGAAATAGGAAAATATCTGGATTTGGGCTAGTTAAGAAGAAGCAAAGATTTGGGGCGCCTGGGTGGCTCAGTGAGTTAAGCCGCTGCCTTCGGCTCAGGTCATGATCTCAGAGTCCTGGGATCAAGTCCCACATCGGGCTCTCTGCTCAGCGGGGAGCCTGCTTCCTCCTCTCTCTCTGCCTGCCTCTCTGCCTGCTTGTGATCTCTGTCTGTCAAATAAATAAATAAAATCTAAAAAAAAAAAAAAAAAAAAAAAAAAAAGAAGAAGCAAAGATTATATACTTCTTTTACTTTAGGTCCCTTACTTCTTCCTTAGAAAATTAGATACTGAGCTTGGCTTAACTAAGCTTGGATGAGGTCTATATTGACGTCTGTGGGAAAAAAGTCTGAGTAATAAAAGTCACAATTTTGCATGGTCTTGTCAGGGGTGTCAATCTCAACTTCCAGGGCCTGTGCTGGCTGGGTCTATGAAGGGACAGACAGAAGAAACTAGAACAAGAATTATGGCAGTGTTGGATTCCTGACACCTATGCCTCATAGTAAAACTCATAGGAAAACCCATACAAGTAGAATGTAATGCAGAATTGAGAAAACACACATCTATTGTCAGGGGCCCTTCTATGGGATTAATATCTGTGTGAGCCCAGGAACCAGGAAAACTTGCAGAATCAGGAATGTGGTAGCAGAGGGTCATGGAAAGGCCCCTGTGCATGGCTGACCATCAGCCCCACTTGCTCAGTACCCCTGAGATACAGCCCCACCTCCAGGAAGCCATCCTCAGACCTGGTCAGTTCTGCTAGGAGGAGTCATGCTTCATGCCTCATGCCTGCTGTGTTTCAGCAGGATGAAAAGAGCTCCTTCCTAGATACTGTTGTGCAAAAGGAGACCTAGGAGCAGGGGCACAGACTGTTTCTTCTGACTTAGGGTTCTCCACAGCAAGGGCATTGCCTCCCTGGGAGAATAACCTCCTCTCTCTCTCTGTGCCACTCTCTCGCTCAGGACTCAGAGCTGAGGGCTCAGGACCGTGCACTGTGCTATTTCATTTCAGAGAGGAGGGGATCCATGTGCTGGGGACTCTGCATTGAGCACAGGCAAGCAGAGGGCCTCCACACAGCTGAGTGGGGTGTGTGCCCTGAAGAGGGCTCAGGTTTCATAGACACAACAAAGGGCTCATGAAGTCAGCCATCCCTTTGTGAACTACCATCCTCCTGTCTCAAACAAGTAATTGAGTCCTGCGGAGGCATCACACCATGCAGGGGAAGAGAAAGACCATTATCAGGCAATGCCTGGATGTGAATGTTTACTGGGAAGGTCAGGGAGAGGATATGACTGCTAGTTGACCGACGAGCTCGGCCTCAGCACTCAAGGCTCCTCACCCCTGACCCTGTTGTTGGAATGTGCCTAGCATTTGTCTTGCCCCTTCTAAAAGCTGTCACATGGACATGACCTTGAGATAGTCCTGTGTTGCTGAGACCATGTGGATAGCATAGAGGCTGAGCCCAGATAAGGCTTCTATATAAACTTTCAAGATTCTGACAGCAGGTGTAAAGATGTACTGGCTTTCAGCCACATAAGATAAACCTAGTATGTAAGCTCCTTTGGTTGTTAAGTCTGCTGCCTACCAATCTGGAGTGGCCTGCCTCTTTTCTTGGGCTCTTCCTGTCCTCAAATACAGAGACCAGTTTCAAATGACACTCGGGACTCTTCTGAGGATCTTTCAAACCAACATCAGTAGCCAACATTTTGTTTCATGGTGGATGTGGTTTGTGTTTATATATATATTTTTAAAGATTTTATTTATTTATTTGACAGATAGAGATCACAAGTAGGCTGAGAGGCAGGCAGAGAGAGAGAGGAGGAAGCAGGCTCCCCGCTGAGCAGACAGGGGAGCTCGATCCCAGGACCCCGGGACCATGACCGGAGCCAAAGGCAGAGGCTTTAACCCACTGAGCCACCCGGTGTTTATATTTATATTATGAAGTGTTTTTATTCTTTTTATTTCTTCTTTTATCCATGAAAACTTGTTTGTCGAATATATATAAGAAAATAAAGGAAGATACATTGTTAAATGGTTTATTTACTTTGTTTTGTACATGTGTCACTCAGGAGTCAGCTAACACCACCTAAATATTGGAAATTTTACTGAAATTTTCATAAGCCCCCCCAACAATCTTCAAATAGAACATGTAATCCCAGCCAAGCCTACACATTTCCACAGGTGTGCATCACTCTCTGAAAGCATGGATGTGTGGCAAGCTTTACTAAAAATTTAGATTATAAACAGATCTCAACTAACAGAAATACAACAGAGCTGGTGATTGGACAATCTTGATCTTTCTTTTATTGGCAGTCATGGTGCTCAGAAAAATTTCTTTCTCAAGTGTTTCTCAATCTCCTTTTCCCCATCAAAGATATTAGACACTCTCCTTTATTCAACCCCAAGTGAAAAAGGAAAAAAAAAGTACTGCTTTTTAGGGGATTGGATATAATTCTGGCAACATGTTATTTTCCTTATAAACTTTACTGTTTGTTTGCTTAAAGAAAACACAGAAGCTCACTCCTTTATTTGTTCCTTCAACAGTATTTATTGTGACCTACAATGTGGGAGCGACTGTGTTTGGTTTGAGGGCTCCGTGATTACAGAATTTAGTTGTTAGGGTTTGTGAGCAATACTTATCTGAAGAGAGCTGGAAGGAATATGCCAAAGTCTCCCAAGATGTATTTACTAACTATTCCTTTTAAATACCCCCTTGCACAGCCACACCACATTTTGAATGGCTGCAGTGTGACAAAGAATGTGACTGATGGGTATCTGGTCCATGTTCATGCAAACTGTGGCAGGGCAGAATGAAGGCTGGGAATCCCCAGCTGTTTTTTAAGCAAGCATCCCATATTAAAAGCCAGGAGAAACAAACTTCTTAGGTCGCCATCTGTGTCGGTTGGTTAATTTGATATCTAAGTGTTCACAGGAGATGCAGATCTATATTGCTGCTGTTTAGGGCAATATCGTGTCACTCAGTCCTTACGGCTTTATTTTAGAAAAGCTATTTCATTATCTTTTGAGGGATAAAAACATGGAAAAGGATATTTCTTTAAAATTGATATGTTTCTGCCTCAGTGTCTGCTTTTCCCAATCATCCAACAGAGTCAAATTATGTGATAGCCTGTGTACAATCCAATGAAAGCCGCCATGTTTGTGTGTACCTCTGCCAACTGATCATATGGCCTGTGTGCGCTGTGCTATGTATGTTTTGCATGACTTTGCCGAGTATTCCTCTCACCTCTTGGCTGTTACTCTAAAGGGATTGTGCTCTCTGAATGTCCTGATATTCCTCAGCCACTGTTCTCTACCAAGTGCTAAAGTCTCTGGGCTTACGTGCTTACTACAGGCCATGAAAATCCATATTCCAGTAAACTGTGGACCAAACTGGCTTTGCCACTGAAGCAGACTCGCCCCACCATCTATCACTGGTGTCTGTTAGCCTTCCAGTTAGAGGGCTTACTGATTCCCTAGAAGACAGTCATCCCCTAAGTCTACCCAAGGGATGACAGTGTATGATTTTTTCCACAAAACCTTTCTCCTTGTTTGAACTTGTAAGTTTCAAGTATTAACATCACTTATATTGCTTAGTCAGAATGGAAAGCATATACATTCCTTTTTAGAAGACTCGAGAATATTCGTATTTATTTTAATAGTGAAAAGTTGGTCACAGTTACTGTGTATTTTAATTTTTCAAGTTTAAAGATACTCAAAAGAATTACTCCTTTAAAATATATTCAGTTAGGGGTGCCTGGGTGGCTCAGTGGGTTAAGCCTCTGCCTTCAGCTCAGGTCATGATCCCAGGGTCCTGGGATCGAGCCCCACATTGGACTCTCTGCTAGGTGGGGAGCCTTTTTCCTCCTCTCTCTTTGCCTGTCTCTCTGCCTACTTGTGATCTATCTCAAATAAATAAATAAAATCTTTAAAAAAAATTTTTAAAAATAAAAAATATATTCAGTTATACCTTTGATCTCAAGTAACATAATCTCCATTTATAGTGTGGTTTACATAAATTTTTCTCTGTTTTGAGAATTACTGGAAAGCATAGGTGTAATTGGTTGTTGGGACAAATAAAAGAGTCTAACTGAAGACCTTCTTCCTTGTTAGCTCGGACAGAAGTCACCTATGACAACCTGTGACACAGTTAATTACAACAGGCTGTACCACACAACTAATGGCAGGTACCTAATCATAGGTCCATTTACAGAAGGGGATTAAAAACCTCTGGGGCCAAGTATACCCAAGAATCAGCAATAACAACAGATTCCTAGGGCACTTGGCTTTCCAGAAGTTCTCTCCCTGATCAGAGCTTAGTCTTCAAAAACATTTTGTGTAGCCTCTTACGAATTTCTTTAGTCTTAATGGAATAGATAATTGGGTTGAGCATTGGAGGCACAAAAAGATATACCAGGGACATGAACTTGTGCACATACTCAGGGGCATGCTTCCGAAACCGATGAACCATGGACACACTAACCATGGGTACATAGAAGATGAGCACAGCACAGATGTGGGACACACATGTGTTGAGTGTCTTCAGCCTCTCCTCCTGGGAGGCAATGGCCAATACAGAGCGCAGTATAAGCACATAGGAGATGAGGATGAGCACTGAGTCTACACCAAAGGCAGAGATAACAATGAACAGTCCATACATACTGTTGATGGTGGTATCTCCACAGGGCAGGCGGATCAGGTCTGGGTGCAAACAGTAGGAATGGGTTAACACATTGGCTTTACAGAAAGGTAGCCTCTTCAGAAGGAAGGGCAGGGCAATGGGAAGACCATGCAGAAGCTGCGGATGATGATGGATATGCCCATGTGAGCCACACGGATATCAGTGAGCACTGAAGAATAACGCAAGGGGTTACAAATGGCCACATAGCGATCGAAACTCATGGCCAGAAGGATCCCAGATTCTGTCCAGGAGAAAAAGTGAATGAAGAACATCTGGGTCAGGCAGGCATCAAAGGCAGTCTCTGGGATATGAAAGCACAAGGCAGCCAGGACAGTGGGCAATGTAGAAAAGGATACACCCAGGTCATTGACAGACAACAGAGACAGGAAGTAGTACATTGGCTGGTGCAAGCTTTGCTCCTCCTTTATAATGAAGAGAATTAGGATGTTGCCCAGGATGGAGATAGCATAAAGCAGCAAGAGGAAGGCAGCTAACCAGTGTTGTAGGGCTTCTATCTCTGGGAAGCCTGTTAGTGTGAAGCTGATAGCGCTAGAGACATTAGTCCCAAAACTTTCCATGAGGGTCCTTGAGTAGCTTTTGAGGAAATAGAACCAGAGTAAAGTGAAGTCAAACAGTGGAAGACCAGGAATGGTGACTGCCCTCAGGATAGAAAGGGCAAGATACTTAGCTTCTATGATTGTTAGATCATGAAAGGGTCAGGAAGGAACAGGTTAAGACTGTTTGTTACATCTCAGACTTTCTACAGTTTGACCATATCGACAGATGTGTCTTGGGGTCCAAATCCTTCCCCACAGATATCCTTTGACTCATTTTTGGGGGGAGAAAGGGAAATTATCCCCTGTTCATCCTGCCTCTGTGTTCTTTACAGAAAGATTCAAACATTTCTCCATTTGTGGAAGGTGACTATGCCCTTTCTCCCTACCAGTTCTTAGCTATCACCTTCTTCAAGAAGTGAAGTACGGTATGTCCTTCCTTCCTCTCTGCTTACTGATGGATTCTTTCCTGTGCAGGTGATGACATCTCCATCTAGACGCTGAGCTGTCTCCTCTTTTGCCTGCATTCAACCATCACTCCACATCCTCATCCTCTCTTCATTGCTCAGGCCCCTCACTTATTCACCAAAGGTCCAGAATCTCATGCTCCTCTACATCTGATTGCTTTAGGTTTTCCTCTCCTGCATGTTCACACTTTTTTGTCCTCTGTTTAGATTAAGGATTCGGAAACTCTGAGATTCATTTGAAGAGGCTTAGAAAATTCCTTTGTCTGGGCCTCACTCATATCAATTAAATCAGACTCTGTCAGTGGAACTCAAGAATCAGTATTTCTTTTTTTTTTTAATTTCCCAGGTGATTCTGATAGGCAGCCAAGTTTGAGAATCAGGGGTTTCGATCACTCCCATAAGCTTCAGATATGTCCACCTCACACCAATTTCTTCTTTATTGAGGAAATATTTCATGATCCTTCATAGGAAATAAACAAGCAAAAAAAAAAAAAAAAAAACAACCCTCTGTATTGTCCCCCCACAATCTCCTAGTAACCACTCATTTCTCTGTTCTCTTTCATAAATAATATTTTCAAAATTATTTTCACTCATAATGTTCTTCTTTATCACTTTTCTGTACATCAGTGATCCCAAATTTATTTCTCTAGCTCAGATTTTTTCTAGTTATAGACACAAGCATTTAATTCTCTACTGGAGAATTGTAAAATCAATTGTAATAGCTCAGCTGTATCCCAAACATAACATGCAAAGTTGAACTTCTTGTTAATCACCATATTTGATCCTTCAATATTTATCATCTCATGGAAACCCATTGCTATCTATTCATGCACTTAAGCCAGAACAACCTAGGAAACACCTCTCACCCTCTCCCATTCTGAGATCTAATTAATCTATTACCGTCTTTCCAAAATATACTTAACGTTGCTTCTCCTCTCCAACTCACTTCCAACTGTCATTCACCCATCAGAATCTTCAACAAGGATGTCTGCAGAACCTTCCTTGATGATTACCCAGCTGGGTGTCATGCCGCTTTCTGTTCTCCACAAAGCAGTCAAATTACTTGTTTATAATATAAATAAATAAAATGGTGCTACATTCTCACTGAAAATCTTCCAGTGGCCTCCCTTACTTTTTGAAATAAGAATTCATACGTCCTGGGATGCCTGGGTGGCTCAGTCGGTTAAGCATCTGCCTTCGGATCAGGACATGATCCCAGGGTCCTGGGATAGAGCCCTGCATTGGACTCCTTGCTCAGTGGGGAGCCTATTTCTCCCTCTCCCTCTGTGGCTCTCCCCACTGCTTGCTCTCTCACTCTCTCTGTCAAATAATTAAATAAAATCTTTAAAAAAAAGAATTCATACATGCTTACTGTGAAGCAGCATCAGCATCACCAGGAAGTTGTCATCTTTCAATTATTTGAATCATTCATTACTTTTCTGCTCATGGTTGTGTGTCACTGTTACACTATCTCATACATAGTTTTCTTCATGACTCATCACACTTCAGAATCATAGTGAATTATTGTGCATCTGTTTGGGTATTTGATTAGTATCTTTCTCTTCCCATATATTATAAGTTCACATAATTGTCTCTTTTACTTTTCTTCTTATTCTCAATGCTTAGCCAAGTCACTGAGCATAGAGCCCTGGATTAGGACTCAAAGATGACCAGTTCTAGTTCTAATCAGTATTAATTAAGTAGATAAATAAGCTATCTGAAGAAGAAGGTATTATAGCTATACATTCTCTCTTTTTTTTTTTTAAGATTTTATTTATTTATTTGACGGACAGAGATCACAAGCAGGCAGAGAGAGGGAGGAAAGCAGGCTCCCTGCTGAGCAGAGAGCCCAATGTGGGGCTGGATCCCAGGACCCTGGGATCATGACCTGAGCCGAAGGCAGAGGATAAGCTATACATCCTTAAGTGTAAAATTAATTTGATAAGTTAAGTAACTCAGCTAACATCAATAACAGTTTTTATCTCAGCTTTGCCATGTACCAGCTGTGCATTTAGTTTATGTCTTTGTGCCTTATTTTGACATCTACAGTATAGGGAAAAAAAAAAAAAACAGAATAAAACACTTAAAATTCATATTCAGGGCCCTGGTGAAAATTATGTACTAAATAAATGGTGATGAGAAGGGTTATTAAGGGGATAACATCCTCTGGTCCTCTTTCCACATTGTTTTTCCATTTTGGGGTTCCCAGACGAAGGCTCTCGCCTTTTGTCTCAGCCTTTATCCACCACTTAAATAGAATATTGGAGAATGAATTAATTACACTGAAGCATTTGCATTGAAAAAGAGTTTTAGAAGCTGCCTGGTAGGTCTATACATGCTAGGAACCATTGAGTAACTCCGTAAGAAGGAGGCTAAGATAGTGGGATTTCAAACATCAAGGGCTACAGATGGGAAGTATGGGTTTGAGGAAGAGGAATGCGGGTAAAATCTCTAAATGTAGATCTTAGCCTCTCTTTCTTCAAATATCTGTATCCTAAATGACAGGATTTTAAAGCTTGTAATGAGTGAGGTTCTTACAGACCTCTGTGTGGGAAAAGCTGAAGTCTCAACTTACCTCCCCAGGGCAGCTCTGCTGGAAGGGAGGAGAGAGGTGGGTGAAGTATTTACCAGGGAAAAAACACCAAGGACTCTGCACACTCTGCACACAACCTCCCAGACTTGCACTCTATAAAGCTGCCTCTTAAGCTTCCCCTGGGCCCAGTAAGTCCTGGGGCTCGGTGTGGGCAGCAGACAATGCAAAAACTCTTGAGAGGGTGGCCCCTCTGGGCCCTAGAATCTCTCTAGAGAGATTCTGTGCCTCTAGAATCTCTCTCCTTAGAGGTTTCAAAGAAATTAAGAGTTAGAACTGTGTTGCTCTTTATTTTAGAGAAGAGGAACTGAAGCTCAGAAGGAACCCATTCAGTAAGCCAACAAATAGCCAGATTCTGACCCTCTGACTGACCTTCTGACTCTCACTGCTTCTCAAATTAGAGCTTTTTGTACTAACTATCCCACAACCCAAATAGATTTCAAGAACCAAAATAGCATAACCACTAAAAACCTAATGATCTAAAGAGTCAGCAAATAGAGTGACCATCCTGGTTTGCCTGGAACTATGCTGATTTTAGCACAGAAAATCCTGCATGGGGGAAGCCCCTCAGTCCGGCAAACTGGGACAGATTGTCACCCAACATCTAGTTCTAGATTCAAAACTACCTTCTTCCCTGCCCAATTGTGTATTCTTCAAAAAAAATTATTTTATTGGTTCAAGTCCCTAATTCCTTATTTGTAAAATTACAGTAGAGATGCCTGTGATTCAGCTGACTATGACACTTAATATCATATGCTTAGAGTTGATAAAACAAGAACTAGTGTGATGACTTGTCAGTGTTTCATCTGCCAGGAAAGAACTGCGGTAGAGGATGGGATAACATTGAGCTCTGGGGCCTCTGAGGGCTGTGAGGACAGGTTGATTCCTAAGACACTAACCAAAGGTCTTAAACTAAGAGAGCCTTTGGCCGTCTTGTGTCACTCCCCAAACTTCTGCAATGAAGAAATGGAGGCTCTAAGGGGGAAGAGGCTTGTTGTCATGCCCAGAAAAATAGTTATTGAGTCAGAACTTGAACAGAATTTTCCTGATCCAGACCCAAAGTGTATGCCCACTGCCCATGCTATCTCTCATTACCAGGTTTGGAGAGGGACAGAAGAATAACTCATATGTTGTAAGCTTTCACCAAATGTCTGGAACTATGATAGGTTATTTGATATAGGCTGACTCATTTAATCCTTACAGAAAACCTGATGAATGCATTTTATTATGCCTAAAATCAGTACTGGACTTTTCGGTAGGCAGACTACACATACAAAATACAGCAGTGAAGAAAACACTAAAAATTCTGTCCATCCTAAAAATAATACTATTACACATATTTTAAATAATAAATAAACATTACATTAACATATATTAAAATGTAGTGCTTGCTTCAGCAACACATATATTAAAATGTATAAATTTATATCAAATAACGAATAAATGCATAGGGCTTTATATATATAAAAATCACACATGGCTCCAATGGGGATCTAGAAAATGAGAATAAATGTCTGTTTCTTGAAAGTAAACACTAAGAGAGCAAGAGAGGACATGTTTGTCAGTTTACACCTGTAGTCTCCAAATACTCTGTCATTTGTTTTAAAACAGTAATCTCATATGATCCTTTGGCCACACAGTAAACATTTGGGTTAGCACAAGCTCCTGGTGAAGTGGGGTGCAGAGAATGGAAGATCCACGTGCTCTGGGGATATACTAAGTGGGGTGAGTCTCTCAGGGCCACATCAGGTCTCCATAGGTAGTGATGGCATGAGCACTGCACCACCTGGCCCATAGCCACATCTGGAAAGGAATGGCTCCCCTAGGAAAAGGAAGTGGTTCTCCCTTGAGATGAGCAGAGCAGAGCATTCGGAAGTCACCTCTGTGGGGATCCAGCAGGGGAACTTGGGCTCAGATTCTGGCCCTGGGAGGCTCAATGCCTCTGTGGACTCTCAGATCCGTGGGACACTCAGATTATTTTCACCTGCCTGCCTCTCTCTCTCTCTTTCCTTGCTCCTTCATTTTACTAGAAAGATAAATACAGATTTTGTAGAAAAGTAGAAGATATAGATAATTAGAAAAATAAAGCTTCCCAATTCTCACTAACCAGAGACAATTACTACTATAATTTATTATTCTTTCCAAATACTTTTTCTATGCAAATGTATGAATGCTTAACAGTAATATTTCATCAGTGTTTTTACCAAGAAAAAAAGTGACAGCATGCTATAAATTCTATTTGATAAGATGTTTTATTTGAAATACTACTTTACAGTGGCTTATATATTCTCCCCAACTGTACTGTGCTAGAAATCTGGTGTCCCAACCATAGCCTCTATTTCAAGTAGTACAGCTTTCTAATTTTTTTTTTCCTTCGTGTTTTAACATTGGGGGGGGGGGGTGACTCTATTCCTGTCTCATTTGCCACTTTTAAAAAAGATTTATTTGTTTGTTTGTTTGTTTGTTCGTTTATGAGAGGGAGAGAGAGGGCACACAAGTGGGGGGAGGGGCAGAGGGAGGAGAAGAAGACTCCCCCCCTGAGCAAGGAACCCATGCCGGGCTTGATCCTAGGATACCAGGATCATGACCTGAACCTAATGCAGATACTTAACCGACTGAGTCATCCAGGTGCCCCCCACACCCCTATCTCTGCCACCCTCCCCAGTTGTTTCCCATTTTAAAAATACTTTATATAAAGTAATCTCCATTGTGTAAAAATTCTAAATGAGCTTTAAAACCATGTTGTTGTATTCCCCAGAATACTCAGAATTAAGTAAATTGAATTGGGAAGAAATGAACTTTCAGTATTTGTTTAACCTTTCAACCTAGGCACATGCTTTTGTGTCCATTCACCCAGCTTATTTTTTTTATTTTATTTTACCTTTTTAGGGGTGTTGGGGCAGAAAGGGAGGGAAAGAAAGAATCTTAAACAGATCCCACCCGCAACATGGAATCCAACCCGGGGTTCATCTCACAACCCTGAGATCATGACCCAGCAGAAATCAAGAGTAACTGATTATGCCACCCAGGCAACCCTCAAGTTCATTTTTAAACACATCAATCATACATGAAGTTTTGTTCCATAACATAGACCATTGCAATAT
Source organism: Mustela nivalis (assembly GCF_964662115.1). NCBI lineage: Eukaryota > Metazoa > Chordata > Mammalia > Carnivora > Mustelidae > Mustela > Mustela nivalis. The sequence continues at coordinate 67,168,244 of NC_139028.1, forward strand.
TACTGACAAAAATTAAATTTTTAAGTTCAAGAGTTGAATTAAAATATTTGTTGTTTTTGAAATTGCCAGTTTTGTATTACTATATTTGGCAATTTTTTTTCAATTTTTAGTGATTTTTCTTCTCAGATCTTTGTGTTTTTTTAAATTTTTTAAATTATTATGTTAGTACATTATTAGTTTTTGATGTAGTGTTCCATGATTCATTGTTGGCTTATGACACCCAGTGCTCTCCTTAATACCCATCACTGGGCTAACCTATCCCCCCAAACCTTCTCCCCTCTAAAACCCTCAGTTTGTTTCTTGGAGTCCATAGTGTCTCATGGTTCATCTCCCCATCTGATTTCTTCCCCCTCATTTTTCCCTTCTGCTTCTTAATGTCCTCCATGCTATTCTTTATGTTCCACAAATAAGTGAAACCATAGGATAATTGACTTTCTCTGCTTGAATTATTTCACTTAGTTTAATCTCCTCCAGTCCCATCTATGTTGATGAAAAGTTGGGTATTCATCCATTCTGATGGCTGAATAGTATTCCATTGTATATATGGACCACATCTTGCCCATTCATCTGTTGAAGGCCATCTTGGCTCTTCCCACAGTTTAGTATTGGGAACATTGCTGCTATGTACATGGGGTGCATATGGCCCTTCTTTTCACTACATCTGTATCTTTGGAATAAACACACAGTACTACAACTGCTGAGTCATAGAGTAGCTCTATTATTAACTTTTTGAGGAAGTTCCATACTGTTTTCCAAAGAGGCTGTACCACCTTGCATTTCCACCAATAGTATAAGAGGATTCGCCTTTCTCCACAGCCTCTCCAACTCTTGTTGTTTCTTGCCTTGTTAATTTTTGCCATTTTAACTGGTGTAAGATGGTATCCTAATGTGCTTTTGATTTGAATTTCCCTTATGGTTAATAATGTTTAACATTTTTTCATGCATCTGTTAGCCATTTGTATGTCTTCCTTGGAGTGTCTATTCATGTCTTCTGCCCACTTTTTGACTTGAGTATTTGTTCTCTGTTTCTCAACGGAGTTTGAGAAGTTATTTATAGATCTTGGTTATCAGCCCTTTGTCTGTAATGTCATTTGCAAATATCTTCTCCCATTCCATGGGTTGCCTTTTTGTTTTGTTGACTTACCTTTACTGTGCAGAATCTTTTTATCTTGATGAAGTCCCAACAGCTCATTTCCACTTTCCCTTGCCTTTAGAAATGTGTCTTGAAAGAAGTTGCTGTGGCTGATATCAAAGAGGTTAGTGCTTATGTTCTCCTCTAGGATTTTGATGGATTCTTGGCTCACATTAAGGTCTTTCACCCATTTAGAGTTTATCTTTGTGTATGGTGTAAGTGAATGGTCAAGTTTCATTCTTCCCTATACCACCATGCAATTTTCCCAGCACGATTCATTGAAGATACCGCCCCCCACAACTGGATATTTTTTTTTCCTGCTTTGTAAAAGATTAGTTGACCATAGAGTTGAGGGTCCATTTCTGGGCTATCTATTCTGTTCCATTGATCTATGTGTCCATTTTTGTGAAAGTATAATGCTGTCTTGGTGATCACAGCTTTGTAATATAGCTTGAAATCAGGCAACATGATGCCCCCAGCTTTGTTTTTCTTTTTCAACATTTTCTTGGTGATTCGGGGTCTTTTCTGGTTCCATACACATTTTAGGATTGTTTGTTCCAGCACTTTGAAAATGTCATTGGTATTTTGGTTGGGATGGCGTTGAAAGTATAGATTGTTCTGGGAAGCATAAACATTTTTAACAGTATTTATTCTTCTGATCCATGAGCATGGAATGTTTTTCCATCTCTTTGTGTCTTCCTCAATTTCTCTCATAGTTGTTGTTTAGTCTCTAGAGTATAGATCTTTCACCTCTTTGGTTAGGTTTATTCTCAGGTATCTTAAGTTTTTTGGTGCTATTGTAACTGTGATCCATTCCCAAATTTCTCTTTCTACAGTTACATTGTTAATGTATAGGAAAGCAACTGATTTCTGTGCATCGATTTTGTATCCTGCCACATTACTAAATTGCTGTATGAGTTCTAGTAATTTAAGGGTGGAGTCTTTTGGGTTTTCCACATGAAGTATCATGTCCTTTGCAAAGAGAGAGAGAGTTTGATTTCTTTGCCAGTTTGAATACATCGTATTTCTTTTTGTTGCCTGATTGCTGTTGATATTACTTCTAGCACTATGTTGAGCAATAGTGTGAGAGTGGGCGTCCTTGTCATGTTCCTGATCTTAAAGGAAAGGCTCTCAACTTTTCCCTATTGAGAATTATATTTGCTGTGGGATTTTCATAGATTGTTTTTATAATATTGAGAAATGATCCTTCTATCCCTATGCTCTGAAGAGTTTTAATCAGGAAAGGATGCTGTATTTTGTTAAATATTTTTTCTACATCAATTGAGAAGACCATATGGTTCGTCTATCTTCTCTTTTTGATGTGTTCTATCACATTAATTGATTTACTAATGTTGAACTACCCTTGCATCCTAGGGATAAATTTCACCTGGTCATGATGGATAATCCTTTTCATGTACTGTTGGATCCTATTAGCTAGGATCTTGTTGAGGGATATTGGTCTGAAATTCTCCTTTTTGATGGGGTCTTTGCCTGGTTTGGGGGTCAAGGTAAATGTGGTCTCATAGAATGAGTCTGGAAGTTTTCCTTCTGTTTCTGTTTTTTGAAACAGCTTCAGGAGAATAGGTATTATTTCTTCTTTAAATGTTTTGTAGAATTCCCCTAGGAATTCATCAGGCCCTAGACTCTTGTTTTTTGGGAGGTTTTTGATCACTGCTTCAATTTCATTACTGGTTATTAGTCTACTCAGATTGTTAATTTCTTCTTGTTTCAGTCTTGATAGTTTATAGGTTTCCAGGAAAGCATCCATTTCTTCTGGGTTGATTAATTTATTGGCATATAATTGTTGGTAATAATTTTTGATAATTGTTTCTATTTTCTTGGTGTTAGTCATGATCTCTCCCCTTTCATTCATAATTTTATTAATTTGGGTCTTTCTCTTTCCCTTTTGGATAAGACTGGCCATGGTTTATTGATCTTATTAATTCTTTCAAAGAACCACCTTCTAGTTTTGTTGAACTGCTCTACTGTATTTCTGATTTCTAATTCCTTGATCTCTGCTCTAATCTTAAGAGAAATAATTATTTCTCTCCTTCTGCTTGGCTTATGCTTTATTTGTTGTACTTTCTCTAGTTCTTTAAGGTGTAAAGTTTGCTTGTGCTTTGGGGATTTTTCTATTATTTTGAGTGATGCTTGGCTGGTTATGTGTTCCCCCCATAGGACAGACTTCACCATACCCCATGGTGGGGTAGGTTTTGAACTGTTGTGTTTTCATTCTCATTGGTTTCCATGAATTGTCCAAGTTCTTCTTTGATTTCCTGGTTGATTCAAACATTCTTAAGTAGGATGGTCTTTAACTTCCATATGTTTGAATTTCTTCCAAATTTTTTTCTTATGATTGAATTCTAGTTTCAAAGCGTTGTGGTCTAAGATAATGCAAAGGGTAATCTCAGTCTTTTGGTATCAGTTGAGCTCCGATTTGTGTCCTGTATGTGGTCTATTCTGCAAAAGAATGTGGTCTCTTCTCAAGAAGAATGAGTATTTTGTTGTTTTAGGGTGGAATGTACTGTATATATCTATGAGGTCCATCTGGTCCAGTATGTCATTCAAAGCTTTTGTTTCTTTGTTGATTTTCTGCTTAGATGATCTGTCTATTGCTAAAAGTGGAGTGTTGAGGTCTTCTGTTATTAGTGTATTATTATCAATACCTCTCCCTATTATGGATAACAGTTTTATGTTAATGATAATAACTAATATTAACTTGTGTAATTGGCTGCTCCCATGTTGGGAGCATAAATATTTACAATTGTTAGATCCTCTTGTTGTATAGACCTTTTAAGAATGATACAGAGGGGGCGGCTGGGTGACTCAGTGGGTTAAGCCGCTGCCTTCGGCTCAGGTCATGATCTCAGGATCCTGGGATCGAGCCCCGCATCGGGCTCTCTGCTCAGCGGGGAGCCTGCTTCCTCCTCTCTCTCTCTGCCTGCTTCTCTGCCTACTTGTGATCTCTGTCTGTCAAATAAATAAATAAAATCTTTAAAAAAAAAAGAATGATACAGAGACCTTCTGTATCTCTAGCTACAGTCTTTAGCTTAAAATCTAATTTGTCTGATATTAGAATTGCTACCCTAGCTTTCTTTTGAAGTCAGTTGACATGCAAAATTGTTCTCCCAGATCTTTGTGTTTTCTTAATCCACAAACTATATCACTTGCAAATAATAATAATATGATAGCATTCATTCATTTACCCAATCCATAAGCATTTATTAAAATGTGTACTATTTTGCAAGGTTAAGCTCTGAGAGTAGTTTGGTTATTTTAATGTAAGATTTTTCCTTTTTGAATACTTATTATATGCAAGCAATGTACCAACCATCTTGCAAACATTATCTCTAAACTTTATAAAAATATAATCTGTTTTTTTTTTAATATAATTTTTTATTTTTTATAAACTAAAAAATAAAAAATTATATTAAAAAAAAGAAAAAGAAAAAATATATATATATAATCTGGTTATTTTGGTAACAATATACAGATGAGTAAACTGTGAGGTTCAGAGAAGTTGGGATTTTTCTAAGGCTATGATCTGCCTTGTACAAAGTTCACATTCTTTCTAATGTTGAACAATTCATTCTTTCAGGAGGCTTATGATTCAAATAGGAGCTATATATGAAATAGTACAGAATGATATCTAGCTGCTATGGTGTAATTCCACACAAATACATTAGAAGCATAAAAATAATAAAATTTCTGTTTTATCACTATTAGAGATGAGGGGACCAGGTAGCTAGAAGGCAGGTAGTAAAGGAATTCCTTAAAATGTTACACAAAGCAGATAACTGAGAAGCTGAACCACTGTCTGGCTCATTGTATCTGTCTAATACATATTTTTAATAAATAATTAGAATGTTATGCAATTTCTAGGCAGATAAAAATGGACAAGATTTTCTAAGTAAAAGTTTTCAGAACAAAGGTACAGAGGCATAAAACAGCCTGTTGGTTTGGGAATCACATATAGTTCCATATGGCCAGAGCAAAATAACATTGTTTGGAGGGCGGGGATGGTTGAGATATTAAGACATTGGAAATACAGTGGTGATATTATTAAGAGACATGCTAAGGCTTTTGGACTTTACCCATAGACAGTAAGAGCCATTGAAGACTAGAGGGTTTTGTAATCAAATAGAGTCTTTAAGAAGATCGTTCTGGCTGCAGTGTGAGAAAACAAGAGAAAAGATCATTAAACAATAGATCAGTTTGGAAGATATTGCCAAGTGAAGTGAAGATGATAATGAAAGCCCGAAATAAGGTAGCAACAGTTGTTAGGTAGAGGTAAAGATTGGAAAAATCAAAATCTAGAGTTGTCAGGATTTAGTATCAAGTTACAGATATAGGGTAAGGTAAAATACTAAATTCTGTCTTTTTTATTATTTAAAGATTTTATTTATTTATTTGACAGAGATGACAAGTAGACAGGCAGGCAAAGAAGTGGGGGGAAACAGGCTCCCTATGGAGCAAAGAGTCCAATGCGGGGCTCAATCCCAGGACTCTAGGATCATGACCTGAGCTGAAGGCAGAGGCTTTAACCCACTGAGCCACCCAGGTGCCCCAAAATAGTCATTTCTATTTCAAGTTTCACTTCATCGCTTAAAGATTCCTCCAGAAAGTGGTAAATGGTGACAAAACAAACAAAAAAAGCTATATATATATATATATATATATATATATATATATATGGCAAATTTTTAAAAATTTAACCAGAAAGTATACAACATTAAGAAAATATATGGAAAAATTTATGGAAATATATGGAAAATATACAGAAAAATTTATTTTATTTTTATATATTTTTGGATTTTTAGGTACCCTTTCTGGAATCTACTATTGCTTACAATTTTTTTCATGATTCCACTCATTAATATGATTAATTATATTGATGAATTCCTGAAAAATGAGTCATTCTTTTAATCCTAGAATAATGTTGATTATTCTGGTTTATATTATTAATTGTACTCACAACTTTCAATATTTACACATATGTTCCCATTAAGATGTTTTGTCTACAAGAGTGTTTGCTGACATACGTTTTTTTCTCTATTGTTTATCAGGATTATATGTGCTCTTTTGTAGTTTTCTAATTTTATTTATGACAAGATATATAAAAAGCGTGATCTATTTCTTGAAATGTGGGGAGAAAAGCAAAGAAAAAGATCTTGTACTATAATATGTTGGAGATGTGAGAGTGTAATTGATAAGTTTTAATTTCTTCCTCAATTATCAGTTAAGTCTTCATGGATTTACATATTATAATTTTCCTTGAAACACCCACTCATCTAAGACTTCATATTACTTATAGGACATGCTACTGTAATTTAAAAAGATACCTCTAATCTAGTATTATATATGATTCTTAAGTTTATTTTTCATTTCATTAGATTTTTGGAGGTTGTTCTATTTTGGGAGTTTGTTAAAGATTGATTATTGGACTATTTTTAGTATTTCTCATTCACTGTCATTCAGCCCTTTTAACATTTTTTTTTAAGATTTTATTTATTTATTTGACAGAGAGAAATCACAAGTAGATGGAGAGGCAGGCAGAGAGAGAGAGAGAGGGAAGTAGGCTCCCTGCCAAGCAGAGAGCCCGATGCAGGACTCGATCCCAGGACCCTGAGATCATGACCTGAGCCGAAGGCAGCGGCTTAACCCACTGAGCCACCAGGTGCCCCCCTTTTAACATTTTTGTTTTAAAATAATTTTATGTAATATTTTATTCTTTTACAATGTCTTAAATTGAATGCTTAATTTCTTTTTTTTTTTTAAGATTTTGTTTGTTTATTTGACACACAGAGAGAGATCACAAGTAGGCAGAGAGGCAGGCAGAGAGAGAGGGGGAAGCAGGCTCCCTGCTGAGCAGAGATCCTGACTCAGGACTCGATCCCAGGACCCTGACATCATGACCTAAGCCAAAAGCAGAGGCTCAACCCACTGAGCCACCCCAGCACCCTGAATGCTTAATTTCTTATCTTCCTCTCTTTTTCTGTCATAAAAAGTACCACTAACATTTATAAGACCATGGATTTAGGGAGAATATACCACTGCATAGGTCTCATGTTTTGCCATGCAGTGTGCCCTCTTTCATTGTTTCTTTATTGTTTGTTAATAAAAATAATGATACTGTTATGCTGAAAATAAATGAAAAAAAAATAAATGCATTTCTATTGTTCATATTTATATGAACATATATGGTGTGTATGTGAACATATATGCTGTATATTGTAATACACACTATACTAAATTTTATTTTAGAAACCTAGGTTACGTAGTACAATTTATATCACAATTGTCTTGATTTCATCTTAAAAGTTGGTAAATAGGGGCTCCTGGGTGGCTCAGTGAGTTAAAGCCTCTGCCTTCGGCTTGGGTCATGATCTCAGGGTCCTGGGATCGAGCCTCACATCGGGATCTCTGCTTGGCAGGGATCCTGCCTCCCCTTCTCTCTCTGCCTGCCTCTCTGCCTACTTGTGACTTCTGTCTGTCAAATAAATAAATTAAATCTTTATAAAAAGTTGATAAATAGTGTGTATTGTATGGAACAAATGCTGACCTGAAGAGCTATAACATATATATAATTTTAACTATATTCTTTTGCATAATCTTTGTAAAAACCTTTATTTAAACACTTAACATGAGATCTACCCTCTTAACAAATTTTTAAGTTCACATTATATTATTGTTGACTATGGATACAATGTTGCACAGCAGATCTCTACAACTTATCCATCTTGCTTAACTTTTATGTCCATCAATTAATAACTGGTTATTTCCCTCTTTCCCCAGCCCCTGGCAACCACTATTGCACTCTTTGATTCTATGAATTTCTGTAACTCATGTAAGTGAAAGCATGCAGTACTTGTCTTTCTGTGACTGTCTTATTTCACTTTAGGGTGATGTCCTCAAGGTCTTCCATACTGTCACATAGTGCAGAATTTCCTTCTATGGATGAACAGTATTCCATTTTATTTATTTATTTTCTTTATCCCTTCGTTGGCTGATGGACATTTAGGTTATTTCCACGTAAATAGTGCTGCGACACAGGCACGGCAATATCTTTTTGACATCCTGTTTCAATTCTTTTATAAATATCCAAAAGTGAGATTGCTGGATCATATGGTTATGACAGCAAAAGCACAGGTAACAAAAACAAAATAAACAACTGATACTACACCAAATTAAAAAGCTTCTGTATAGCAAAGGAAAAAGTCAAGTGTAAACTCAACGGTGAAAATATTTGCAGACCATATATCTGATAAGGGGATTTAATCTCCAAATATATAAGGAACACCTACAATTTAATAGGATAAAAACTAATAGCCTGATGAAGATGGGTTATGGAGTAGCATAAGCATTTCTCCAAATAAGACTTTACAAATGGTCAACAAGACATACAATGGCTCAATATCAATCACCATTAGGGAAACACAGATTGAGACCACAATGAGATATTACCTCACACCTTCCAAAATAGCTGTTATCAAACAGAACAAAATAAAACAACAACAACAAAAAGACGACACATGTAGAGAAATTTGGACCCATGCACACCATTGGTGGGAATGTAAAATAGTGCATCCACTATAGGTAACAGTAAGACTATCCCTCAAAAAGATTAAAAAATAGAACATTTGACATAATCTTGGGGAAACAAATTCCTTTACCCATTATGACAGAGGTTCCACAATTTCTTTTGTGCTGATTCACTTTCAGCAAAGATAAGACAAATATACCACACTGAAATGAGGGACTAGTTATGAGAATATATATTTTTATATATTCTCATTAAACATTTAAAAAGGGAAACTGAGCAGACGTGGTTCTGTTTTCTTTATTTGTTTTTGCTAAATTATGACCCAGTTTACCTGGTCAAAACCTGTTGACTTGGGTCATAACTATTGTCAGGAAGAAATCCTAATATTGCTTTGTGACTAAAAAGAAATTTTAAAAGCCTTGTCAAAGCAGTTTTTAGAAACTCAAATTTGTGGACTAACAACATATATCCTCTGAATCTTGGAATTTTAACATTTCTCCTGCTTAAAACTTATTTCCTAGTAGTATTTTGCAAAGCCTCTGTTGAATCTCTTTGGTTTTGATGGAATAGATGACCGGGTTGAGCATAGGAGGCACAAAGAGATAGATAAGGGACAAGAGTGTGTGCACGTACTGTGGGGCATGCCTCCCATAGCGAGCAGCCATGGACACACCAACCATGGGCACATAGAACATGAGCACAGCACACATGTGTGACACACATGTATTGAGAGTCTTAAGTCTTTCCTCCCGGGATGCAATGGCAAGTACAGAGCGCAATATGAGCACATAGGAGAGCAGAATGAGTGCAGAATCCAGACCAAAGTTAGAGATGACAATGAATTGACCAAAAATATTATTGATGGTGATGTCACCACAGGGTAAGCGGATCAGATCTGGATGCAGGCAGTAGGCATGGGAGAGTACATTGGCCTTGCAGAAGGGCAACCTCTTCAGAAGGAAAGGCAGTGGAAAAACCATACAGAAACTGCGGATGATAACAGCCATGCCCATGTGCACCACACGGGCATCAGTGAGCACTGTGGCATAACGCAATGGGTTACAGATGGCCACATAGCAGTCAAAACTCATAACCAGCAGAATTCCAGACTCCATGAAGGAGAAGAGGTGGATAAAGAACATTTGAGCCATGCAAGAATCAAAACTGATCTTTCTTAAGTGGAAGCAAAATGTGGCCAACACCGTGGGCAGTGTGGAAAAGGACACACCTAGGTCATTAATTGATAGCAGGGAAAGGAAGTAGTACATAGGCTGATGCAAACTCTGTACCTCCTTGATAATGAAAAGGATAAGGGCATTGCCTACAATGGAGACAATGTAGAGGATACCAAGGAGCAGAAACATCCAGTGTTGAGAGGTCTCCAGCCCTGGGAGCCCTGTCAGGGTGAAGGGAGGCAACTCTGAGCTGTTGTGGGGCTTACCTCCCATATTTGCACTACTGCTTAGGTTCTAGGACCACTAGTCTGTAAAGAAGACAAACATACAGTTTAATTCAAGGCATAGACCTAATATTTTAAGACTCTCATGTATCATCCAACCCCTTACTTTAGAGTATTAATCAATCTTGTTCACCAAATCACTTAACCCTGTTCTCTCTTTGTCACCAGGATCTCTGGAATTATCTGAATTTTCTCAGTTTATCCAGTTGGCTAAATAGGTCACATTGCCTTCCTTACACCTGTGCCTACTGCCACAATTCTCCTTCTCATATTTAAAGCTGTGAATTCTTCTCATCGATCTCTGGGCATCATTTTATTCAAGACCTGTGACAAAATGGACCTGATCACTCCTTCCTTGCTAATGCAGTCCCCTTTCTTAGCATGTCACGTCTTCACCAAACCATAATCTTTTCCTCGTTCCACTCTCTCATGCTACTGAAACTTTACTATCTTATTTTGACTCTCCAACTTCTCTACTCTTATATAGTCTGTCAGTTCTTCTATTCATTCATCCTGACACAAGATAAATGGGTAGAAATATATCCATCCATAGAGATAACCTTCCACACGTTCAACAAGATGCACTAGACTCCCATATTCCCACTCATCTTTGCATTCTTCTATTCAGTTAACTTAATTTACTTTACTGGATAATTTAATTTACTGAACATCAGTTCTTAATAATGTCTTTCAGAACCAAATGACACCTGACTTTTGGATCAATAATCATTTATTTATTCCATGAAGTTCCTTCTTATCTATGTTCTCCATCTCTTTGCATAATACCATCATTATGCCTAAGATTGAGACTCAAGATCCAAATATAATTTTGACTTTCTTTCTTGTATCTATTGCATTAAACCAGGTAAGACCCAAGGAAAATACAGACCCCAAAAATGCCTCTGTCAGTACCTTCCTCTATTCCCTTTCACCTGCAGTCTCCCCTGCAGACCCAGACAATCACACTCTTATACCATAATAACAGCCTCCTAATAAAGCTCACACCACTCTCTGTTTCATTCTGGAGTAGGACTACTTTAATCTATAGTAGAACTAAAGTAATATTTTTTAAAGGTAGGATCTGAAAATAGCACCGTTCAATTAGAAGCCTTGAATGCTCCCTCATTACCAAAGGATCAAATCCAAACTCATTAGCCAAGAGTTGAAGACCTTTGTAGTCAGTACTAAATCAGTAGTTTTGGCCTCAATCCTCAAAATTCCCTTCCTTGTACCTCAAGGAAACCAAATGGATAAGAACTACAACCCCTCAGCTCCCAAAGGCTGCCCTGAGCATGAGAGCATACCCATTCAATCCATCTTCCATGGTCAGGATCAGCAATGCCCTCTGTCATGAAGACTGGCTGGTCATGGCCAGCAGTAGTAGCTCTTTGCCACAGCTCTTGTAACTGTAAGTTTGCATCTCATTTTGTGCCCATTTCTCTGTCTGGTCTCCGTGAAATCTTTGTGAATTCTATCTTATCGTCTGACTCGCCAGCTCCAAGAACTCAGCCCTGCCTCTCTTTTGTTGTTGAGCCCCTCTTGCACTTTAGTGCAAGGTCTCACACAGGAGACGTACCCCCTGAGTCACTGATCCCTCCTGGGTTTTTGTTCTCTGTAAACTAGAGATGCTAAGAAACTGAGCTAATGGGGTTGTGAGGATCCAAAAGCAGAGAGGTGTGAAAACTTTCAGGGCTTTGCAACTCTGAGTTCTAGAGCTGCTCTCTGCCCTCACCTCCAGCCATTCATCTACCTTTGCCAAACCTCCATCTGACTCAGGACTCCTCTAACCTTTCCTCACAGGATGCATTTTCCCCTCTCTTTATATTTTTAGGGCTGCTTCATCTTCCTTACCTGAAAACTCTTCCTAAACATGTTTGTTTGTCTCTGCATGCAATATGCAGATGCCCTTGATTAATCATAGGGTCTTTTAGCAATAATTAAGGTCCTGCCAAGTGGTTTCCAAAGTAGCCAATATCTTTTTATATATGCCCCTGATGCCAGATATTTGGAGGGTGCTTGTTCACATCAAAGCATCTATATTCAGGTATAGCCTAATGGGAAAGTCATGTCTAAAGCAGAAAGCATGGCAGGATTTAGAGAACAAGAGCAACACCTAGCAAATGTAGAACTGGGAAGGTGATGAAAGTAAACATGTGCAGGAAATAAAACAACCTGACGCAAATTAGGAACAGGTTTTCCTCCTTCAGACAGTCATATTATACCACTCAGGGGCAGAGCACGTTAAGGCTTGAGACTGGAGTATCTGACCCTCCCCTTGACGTACCTGCGAGAGCTCCACAGACAGAAGGTGCAGAGGAAGGAAGAGGGTAATGGGGGCTCTTCGTGCCTTGCACCAATCAGCACCCAGTTATGTCCACCAACTCCCTGGCCTGAGACTATAAGGTCCCACCCAGGAAGTCCCTTGAGCTTCTATCAGCTCAGGTACTCATGGGCTGCTGGAAATATGGAACATCAACATTTACTTTCCTGGGAGGACGGTAAAAGAAGTTGGGTTTAGAAAGACGCCCTAAGATTACCTAATAATTGGCTGGGACGAACCAGACTGAAAATACAGTCATCACTTCCAAAAACTCCAACTCGTAGATAAGTCAGACCAAAGGATTCAGTGTGTCACCTGATCCCCTCCTGCACCTTCTTGCAGTCACACAGATGGTCATGGGAAAAGGTCAGGAGACCACCCAAACCCCAATCAATATGCACGGATTTATCAGTATTCTGTATCTACTGGACTTTTGTCATAATTCTTGCTCTTTAATTTCCCATATAAAAAATGCTGTCTTTTCCTTTAAACAAGGTCACAATTTTTACCCTAAATTTAGGTCTATGGTATAAGGTATAAGGTGTATGGTAACAAAAGTCATTATAAATCAAGTCATTTATTCAATAGTAGACATGATTTTAGTCTTGGGGAATGTATAGATAAATAAGCATAACAGTTCATAGCCCAGTCAGGAAGACTCCTAAGGAAACACTTATGTATATTTCAGTGACTGAAGATAAAAGATACAAGGTAGGACAGAACAAAGGAGGGGGATTTGTAATATTCTAGGGCAGCCAGAGAAGATTTTCAGGTGCATCTCTTGACTCTCAAATTATGAGCAAATATTATTTAAGGGAATGTGGTAGGCATATGCCCCCCACAAAGATGTCCAAGTTTGGTACCTATGAACATACACATCTCATGGCAAAAGGACTTTGAAGATATAATTAAGATTATGGACCTTAAGGATTTTTTTTTCCTTATAGATGATCCATGCAGACCTAATTGATTTACATGAGTCCTTAAAATTAGGGAACTTTCTCAGGCTGGAATCAGAGAAATATGGCAGAAGAAGTCAGATTCAAAACGAGAGAGGTGGTCTGTCTACAATGACTAGAGGGGGCAGAATGAACATCATGAGAGTGGTGTGGACAATGTTAAGGAGCATTTGTAAGCCCTTAGCTTATAGTCAGCAAGGAACTTGAAATGTCAGTCCTACTTTTATGAGGCACTGAATTCAACCAACAGCTTAAATGAGCTTCAAAGTGGCTTCTTCCCCAAACACTTCAGTAGGGAACTCAGCCCTGCCATCACTGTGATCACTTTGAGAGACCCTAAACATTTAAAGTTTCTGGATTTCTGACCTACAGAAACTATGGCATAAGAGATTTTCATTGTTTTATTGTTTGTGATCATTTCTTTTCTTCTTTTTCTTTTTTTTTTTTTTAAACATTTTATTTATTTGAGAGAGAGAAAGATCATGAGCTGGTGTAGAGGGAGAGGGAGAAGCAGAGCTCCCACTGAGCAGGGAGCATGACGTGGGGCTCAAGCCCAGGACAGTGAGATCATGACCTGAGCCAAAGGCAGATGTTTAATCAACTGAGCCATCCAGATGTTGCTGTTTGTGGTAATTTCTTAAAGCAGCAATATACAGTGAGTCTCAGGTAGAAGGGAAAGGACAGAGAAGCAACAAAAGAAGGATCATTTCTGGTGGATGTGTCATACTTGCACAGGTCTGAGGGCTTGAGTATCGCCCTCGCCCTGCAAGGACGAAAAGAATCCTGGTTCAGATGCATCTTCTCTCTCTTTATTTCCGCAAGTCTACACACTTATATACACTTACACGACCAATCAGCGAGCAGGGTACAGGAGGGAGCGAATCAGGCTGTGCACCTAAAGGAACAACTTCGCTAGCAACCAATGCTGTTTACTTCCTCTTTGGGCGTTCAGCTTAGTCTCAAGAGGCAATCCTAACCTGGCAACTAGCCAGGCACCATCTTTTAATGGCGGAGGCCACCCTGGCCAGGGGCCTGCCTCCAACATTTCCCCCTTTTTTCTTTTATGGCAGGGATCGTGCCTGTCTTAGGTTGTCAGTGGTGGGGAATATCCTTACCTGTCATCAGACGGCAGATATCAATGATCTGCATCCTGTCTTAGGTTGGTATATTTCCCCCACCAATCTTACCCGTCCTTGACTACCGATCCAGCATACTTAGCCACACTTGGGGGGATGTTCCAGCCTCGATGGCTAACAAGGCCTGCACCATGGCTTGCTGTTGCCTATGTTGCTGTCGCCTCCAAATTTGCAGTTTCCTTACTAGCAGAATCAAGCCCACTACGAGGATTATCATCAGACCAATTATGCTAGCCCATTGTTTCATAAAGGTTAACACATCTTGCAATGTTTTGATTATCTCTGGGAGGGTTGCAAGCTCAACTCTGGTGTTATTTATCCTTGTTATGCCTAGTAGCAGGTGCTGAGTATAGTTTTGGAATTCTGCGGACTAATTCCCCCGCAAGTATTGGGAGTGCTGTCGGGAGACATTCTGTAAGTCACTCATATTAGTATAGGCTATGGGAGTTACACAAATCGCTGGGAAGGGTACTATACATCCCAGTCCCAATAGGGCCCCCCATATGTCCACTTGTTCTTGAACCAAATCCACTCTCTGGTTGACTATCAGGATTCCTGCTTGCAGATGTGCATTGATCTGAGTCTGTGTTTGAAGGGCAGCCGCCGTTCCTTCTGCAAGGTGTTCACAGCTTCCGCAGTGGGTATAGTTGTAGCAAGCGAGACTGCTGCTGCCGTGGCAGCTGCTGTAGATATAGCCAATGCTGTCACAATGGCGGCTGTGATACCAAAATCTCTCTTCTTTCTGGATAGCACCACCGGTAACTTGTCCTCTGGAATGGAAACTGGGATAGGAACATGGGTAGGGATACACATAATCACAGCCAGCTTAAAGGCCGTAACATTCCAGCACTGGGAAAGACAGCAATTCTTAGTGCAATTCAACGTATCATTCAGCTCGCTAGCATTTGTTACGAGGAAAAGGAATGGTGGCGAGACCCATATGGGAGTGGGCTGATAACTAATATTATTGGGACAAGACACATTAACTGTTGTCTCAAAGGTACTAGAGTCATTTTGTTTATAAGAACAGTTGAGGAATTTGCCACCATTTAAGATGGACACTGCTGAGATATCAGTACATGCTCCTAGCAAGTTATAGACCTGCCATGCATCAAAGGGAGAGGAGTGAATATGAAAGAAGAGTTAGTCACTGGTAAAGGATATGGCCATGCTTTAACCACTGCCCACAGCTCTCTGGCTTCAGTCTGCCACAGGAGGTGTAGCATCCCCAGAGTTATCATCAGCATCTTCAGCATCATGACTGGTGTTTGGAGGCAAGGCTGCACGCACCAGCCACTCTGGGATCCAAATTGGAGCCTCCTTTTCCTGTGGAAAAACACATACAGACCCCCTACTCCATACTAACACTGGATCTGGTCCATTCCACTTTCCTATGAGGATGTCCCTCCAAAGTACTAAAGGCTTAGGGGAAGCAGCAGCATCACTTGCATGTCTGCAGCTGATTTACCCTTTTTGTCTAACGTTAAAAAATTCAAAATAAAGAGAATGGTGTTGAGCTTATCTTTAGGGGACCTGAAGGTGTCCCCTATTCCCCCTTTTTGTTTATAAAGCGCATTTTTTATTGTAAGATGCGCACGCTCCACAACACCCTGTCCTTGTGGGTTATAGGATATTCCATGTTATCAAGTGAATGTCAAGTTGTTGTAGGAAGGCTTTAAAGGGTTGTGAGGCGTAGGCTGGACCATTATCTGTCTTTAATTGGCGTGGCTTTCCCCATGCCGCGAAAGCCTGTAGGCAATGGGCGATAACATCTCTGGATTCCCCCCCACCATGCACTGAGGCGAAAATTATTCCAGAGCAGGTATCTACAGAGACATGAACATATCTTAACTTTTCAAATTCTGAAACATGTGTGACATCCATATGCCATATATGATTAGGTAACAAACCCTTAGGATTAATCCCCAAGGACGGTGCAGGTAGTAAGATCACGCAATTTCTGCAGGAGACTACTATTTCCCTTGCCTGTGCTTTTGTAATGTTAAATTTGAGGCGAAGAGTTAAAGCATTCTGTTTCTTCAAATCCTCCCCTAAGTGGTCCCATTGAGGTATGTTTAGCAAGCCTTAATCTAGGAACCATGGAGCCGCCTTTTCCACTGTATTCAAAAAGGCCCGAGCAGTTTTTGCTTTTAGAGGAGTTCCATTGGCTTTCAGCAGATCTTCTAAAGACCCTTCCAACCCACTTTAGATACTTCAGATCCCATTATGAACACACAGACAACAGACGTGGACGTTAAAGACTCACCGCTAAATTCCGGCTCTAAGGCCGCCCCGCTTCTTATTGTGGACTTGTACAAGATTCCCACCACTTTGATCATGGTCCCTTCCTTGCTTACCTGCGGTTTCGATAAGAAAATCCCGGCTCTATGGCTGCCCCGCTTCTTGTTGTGGTCTTGTACAAGTTTCCCACCACCTTTGTTGTGGTTTTACCCCGCTTACCTGCAGACTTCTCCCTTGCAGGGTTTTTCTATTTTTACTCCCCGCTTTACCGCGGAATTCCCACTTTTGAACGTGGCCTTTACTCCCTGCTTTATCGCGGAATTCCCACTTTTGAACGTGGCTAATGTCCCTGCTTACCTGCGGACCTTTACTCCCCGCTTTCCTGCGGATTACCTTGCAAGATTCCTTTATTTAGTTCCCGGGTGCCGGCGCCATTTATCACCCTCACCCTGCAAGGACGACAAGAACCCTGGTTCGGATGCATCTTCTCTCTCTTTATTTCCGCAAGTCTACGCACTTATATACACTTACATGACCAATCAGCGAGCAGGGTACAGGAGGGAGCGAATCAGGCTGTGCACCTAAAGGAACAACTTCGCTAGCAACCAATGCTGTTTACTTCCTCTTTGGGCGTTCCGCTTAGTCTCACGAGGCAATCCTAACCTGGCAACTAGCCAGGCGCCATCTTTTAATGGCGGAGGCCGCCCTGGCCAGGGGCCTGCCTCCGACACTTGAGAAGCAACACTGAGGAGAATGGGAGACAGAAGGGCTTAGGAGGGTTAACAAATAAGTTGGATATTAGTGAGAAATTAATCCATCAATGCCAGACAATAAATAGCCTCAATTGTGAGTCCAAGAAATTTGGAGAAGAGAGATGCTTATGGCATTGCTATACACAGGAGAAAGTAATGTTAAAAACAAGACAATGTGCTTAACATTGGATCACTTAGGGTAAGCCCCACACCACCAAATAGAGACTTAGTTCTAGATTTGCTGTTTCAGGAATGGAATCTTAAACCAGTCAGTCAGGAATCCGCTGATCAGCACTACTGCCTGATGGACGTCTGTCATCCCCTAAAGGAATGTAATGGCATACAACATCCAGCTCTTATGCCATCGCAAGTCCTCCTTAATGCCCAGTTACCCCATTCCCCAGTCCACCTCCCCTCCAACAACCCTCAGTTTGTTTTCTATAGTTAAGACTCTCTTGTGGTTTGCCTCCCTCTCTGTTTTGTATTATTTTATTTTTCCCTCTTTTCCCCTTTGTTTATCTGTTAATACCATATAATTTCACTCATATGTGGAATTTAATTATTAAATGCTTTTTGATCTTCTAGGTAACTTCTCCCTGAAGCCCCCTATTTTGTTGGTTCTCAAGTCTCTTATGCAGACAGCAGCAAGGAGTTTGTCCTTCTCTTCTCTTGGGTTGGAATCCCACTTCCTGGATTACATATTTTTTTTCCATCATCCATATTTGTTTGCTGGGGGTGGAGGGGCCTTTCCTCTTTATACTTTATCTTAGGAAGGTATTCTTATTCAGTTTCATACCACTTCTTCATTTCTATGCAATATTGTCTTTCTCTCTTTTCTCTGTAGAGAAACCTTCCTGTGCCATACATTGTGCTAAGCACCCTAAATGTTTAGTAGCAATTGCACTGCATATATGCAGGGTGGGGGGAGGATTTCCCCCAATATCCAAGCAACTCTTTGACATTAGCTCGGTATCCTACAATTTAACTCATTTCTGATTCTATCTACCTAGAGATAACCTCAGATCCAAGGTGAAAGTCTCAGTCCCATAAAAGTGCCCTTTACTTCAGATACCAGTAGCAAGCTAGGGTTGTTACCTGTGCTTCTGATTCACTGGCTGTAGACTGGAGTTTCATGACCTGTTCCTTGAATTTCAGACACTGGAAACACTCTATGAGGTTGAGGTATAGCACCCCACATATTCTCAAACAGCAGTGTGAGGTGCTGTGTAGAACTAGAGGGAGTTAGGCACAGAAGGGACTGTGGGACCTCACCGGAGTTGCCACAATCACGTACAAAGGCAGATGGTCAAATAACCCCTCTAGAACTCAAATCTCACTCAGAGATACCTCCCATGCCCTACACTCCTCCAATGTATCTGTCCAGGAGGTTCTCCATGAACCAGCACCAAGGTGGATTTTGCCTTCACCTTCTGTTCCACAAAATAAATATCCTGCCATTTGCTTCCAACAACTCAAGCAAATTCTTGGACTGGATGGCCTTTGGTCCTACTTCTAGCCCATAAAAAGAAGGTGACTCTAGTTTAGCAATTCATGTTATAGTTCTAAAATAATGAATTAAGATGTGATTCCTGGGAGGCTGAGTAATTGAGCATCTGACTGTTGGTTTCAGCTCAGGTCATGATCTCGGAGGTCGTGAGAGGGAGCCCACGTAGGGGCTCTCTGCTCAGCAGGGAGTCTGCTTGAGATTCTCTCCCTATGCCCCTCATGCTCTATCCCATGCCCACTCATTCTCTCTCTCTCTCAGTCTCTCTCAAATAAATAAATAAATAAATCTTAAAAAGAAAAGAAAAGAATGGAATAAGAAACCACACAACTACCCAAACAGTGGAAATTGAATCATAGGAAGAGATTAAAAAAAGCTAAGGACTCAAGATACATGTATCTGATGACCTGGATAACCAGAGCCCTGTGATGGTGAGAATGCTGGTGTAATCACAGCTCTCATTAGTAAACTAGGTCACAGTCAGAGAAGTACTTACATCCATACTGGCAAGTTACATATCCAGGCAGAGTCATGAATCTTCTCTTTAATGGACTAAATAGAAGAAGACATAGACAGCAAATATCTACTGAGCTTCTTTTAGACTAGGCAGATATCTTAGTCCAAGAGAAGTCCAAGAAATATCTTAATCCAAAATATATCTTAGTCCAAGAGAAGAATACTAAGTATTTTTATTTCTAGAATGTGATGTGGAAAATAGCCCAGATATTCCCAGAGAGCTTGTCACAAGTACATAAATGAGCCAAATAGTTTCAAAGTCCTTCAGATTTAAAGAAGAAAGTAAAAGTATTTATCACTGAAAGAATATTGTCCACTTATTAAGGCAATAACCTCATTAAATAGCAACAGTGTTTCTCATATATATTTTCCCCCCACATGTTAAAGGTCAGGCACAGTGCTGGCATTCTATTGAAATTTCTATGGGCCCACTCTCCCTACAGTATATAAGTCTGAGCAGTATAAATATGCAGGGTACATTTGTGAAAAGCTTGAAAATTTCAAGTACCATTTATTTTTTATTTACTCTGGTCATATCCATGATTCATATGGTATTTAGACTCTGAACAATATGCAAGTATTCCTACAAAATTGTTATTTGATAAAATTATTACCTATTTTAGAATAAACATTTTAGGATATGGTAAGTCATTGAAATATAAAGAGATAATTAGTATGCAAGTAAATACAAATATAATCACTCAATAATTCATTTCTTAACTTTTATGGGTATGTCTGGTATATTTCTGGCCTTATGTTAGAGACTGAAGAGTATAAACATGAATAAAATAAATTCCTGGGTATAAGTTGTTTATAGTCTGATGGAGTTTGTTTAAAGTCTGTTAACAGTCTTACAAACTACCCAAACTAATGGACATGATTAAAGTACATTCTGAGTACAGTGGAGTCATAAAGCAGATATAAAAGAGTGCTACTTAGGGCTCAAGAAAAATCTTAGATGAAATATTTATTCAGACTCTGGTTCATATTCATGATGCTTTGAAGCTAAGCACTGAATTTTGTATTTATTCTTGTTGAATCAAAATAATATGAGTAAATAAATTATATGTATCATTATATAATTTTAGAGCAGTTTATTTTACTCGCTCTTCAAAACAAACATATAAGGTAGATAAATCAAAGATCGGTGTCCCATTTTTACAGATAAGAAAATTAAGACTGAGGGGCACCTGGGGGGCTCTGTAGGTTAAGTCTCTGCCTTCAGCTCTGGTCACGATTCCAGGATCCTGGGATTGAGCCCCACATCAGGCTCTCTGCTCAGCAGGGAGCTTGCTTCCACCTCTCTCTCTCTGCCTGCCTCTCTGCTTACTTGTGAGATCTGTCTGTTAAATAAATAAATAAAACCTTTTAAAAAAGAAAAAAGAAAATTAAGACTGAAAGATGCAGCCCACTTACTCAAGAAGTCACCTCTCTGGATGGGTTAAGTAACCTTACTGTGGTGATGTTGCCACAGTATGTACATACAGTAAATCATCATATTGTATACCTTGAGCTTATATAATATGTCAATTTTAACTATATCAACAAAGCTGGAGGAATAAAAAAAAAAGGGAAAATAAAGATGTCATCTCTAAGTTACACTTCCCTCCATAGAGAGAATTATGAGGTAGAGAGGGGAAGGAAGTGTTTCCTGACATGAGATTCTGATTTAAGAAAATGTATTATGGGGTGCGTGGGTGGCTCAGTCGGTTAAGCATCCGACTCTTGATCTCAGCTGAGGTCTTGATCTCAGGGTTGTGAGTTCAAACCCCACATTGGGCTTCATACTGGACTTGGAAACTACTTTAAAAAAAGAAAATGTATTATTAGTTCTTACATTCATTCAGTAATTTATTCACTTATGATTTTCTTCTAGAGAAATGAATAAGATTCATTCATCATTATTTATTCAACCATTTTTCACTTACTCTTTCATCATTGCTCTAGCATCATCAGACATTATCTAAATGGAGAGCCTAGAGTCTGTCTGATGTATATGGACAAAGCTATTGACAAAATTGCTGCTTTAAGGAGTTCAGATTCCATGAGGGGAAAGCAGATAGATATAAAAGAAGGAAAGATCATGGCAGAGAGATAAAAACAGGACTGTCAGGTTCAGTGAAGGTTGGCAGAGCCAAGTGCCTACATATTTCAGGATTTCCCATGTGAAAAGAACATCCAGGAATCCTAAAGTCTAATGCTTATTTACTTAAATATTGTAGCTGTTGGATTAGTCAGGGCTTTCCAGATAAACAGAACCAATAAGATGTGTGTATAAAGATATTTATTATATTTATTATAAGGAATTGGCTCTCACAATTATAGAGACCCAGAAGTCCAGACCCAGGAGAAGTGATAGTTCCAGTCCAGAGTTAAAGACCTGAAAACCAGGAAAAACAATGGTTTCAGGCCAAGCCTAAGACCAAAGACAGAGAATACTAATGTCCCTAATTAGAGACAATCAGAATGAGATTTCTTTCATACTTGGACTTTTACTTAATTCAGGCATTCAGTGGTTTGGATCAAGCCCACCTACACTGGGGAAGGCAATAAGCTTTACTTAATTTGCCAGTTCAAATGCTAATCTCATCCAGAAACACCTTCACAGATACAGACAGAAATATTGCTTAACCAAATATCTAGAAACCTTGTGGCACACCAAGTTCATATATAACATTAACTACCACTTCTATCAAACTCTAAAACTTGATTTTTCAAAGAGTATGATGAGAAGAACTCTGGCTCCTGGCAACATCAGAAACCAATCACCCAATCTAAACTTGCATACTGGTAAAAATGTGATATCTAGGTCATAATTATCCCCTCTTTGCCCTGGTCTTTTTCAGAATTGTGCAGGCCCATTACCAGAAGTCCAAGTATCATGTCACCAAGCATCTTGAAGATATTTCCCTGATCCTCCAGAAAATAATCTCACTCTGGAGTGATGTTTGACATTCTTTGGGTTATTCTTGAAAAGAGACCATTTTTTCTCTGTCTAAAGGACATTGAGATAGTTGATTTATGGATAAGATCTGAGATAGTCTTGGCAGGTGTTGACCCAATATACCAGACTACATGTTTGATCATTGGTCCTATAACTTAAAGTGTATGGATTGATCCTCTCCCCCTCTGGTGTCTAAATGGTTCTAACTCTAACACCAAATTTTCCAGGGTTTCTAACTCTATGAGAGACTCAGGACTTAACCCTAAAGAGCATCTTGAGGAGCCTGCGACGTATTTCCTTTGTCTTAATGGAGTAAATGATAGGGTTGAGCATGGGAGGCACAAATAGGTAGAGAATAGACATGAGGATATGAACAGCATGTGGCAGGCCAGCACCAAAGCGATGTACAATGGACACGCTCACCATGGGCACATAGAAGATGAGCACAGCTAGGATGTGGGACACGCATGTGTTCAGTGTCTTGAGGCGCTCCTCTCGGGAGGCGATGGCAAGCACTGATCGCAATATTAGTACATAG
Organism: Mustela nivalis; assembly: GCF_964662115.1. Classification (NCBI taxonomy): domain Eukaryota; kingdom Metazoa; phylum Chordata; class Mammalia; order Carnivora; family Mustelidae; genus Mustela; species Mustela nivalis. Next base: position 67,191,288 of record NC_139028.1, read on the forward strand.
GAGATGAGTATGAGTGCAGAGTCCAGGCCAAAGGTGAATAGCACAATGGACAGCCCATAGTGGCTATTGAGGGAGACATCAGTACACGCCAGCTTAATCATATCCACATGAAGGCAGTAGGCATGGGAGAGGACGTTCTGGGTGTGGCAGAAGGGCAGTCTGTGCAGCAGCAGTGGAAAGACTAGGATGAGGGCAAAGCCTCGGAGAACAGTACACAAACCCATTACCACAATGCGGGCACTAGTGAGCACTGTAGCATAGCGCAGGGGGTTACAGATGGCCACATAGCGATCAAAGCTCATAGCCAGAAGGATGCCAGACTCTGTCCAAGAGAAAAGGTGGATAAAAAACATTTGGGCCAAGCAGGCATTAAAGGAAATCACCCGGGCGCGGAAGCAGAGGGCAGCCAGCACAGTCGGCAATGTGGAAAAAGATACTCCCAAGTCATTGACTGAAAGGAGAGACAAGAAGTAGTACATGGGCTGGTGCAAGCTTTTCTCCTCCTTAACAATGAGGAGGATCAGGGTGTTTCCCACAATGGAGATAGCGTAGAGCAAAAGGAGAGGGAAGAATAGCCAGGACTCCATGGCCTCCATTCCTGGGAAGCCCGTCAGGATAAAGGTGGGAGCATCAGAGATATTGATTCTGAAGTTACTCATGAGAAGCTGGGGATGTTTGTTATCAGCCAGTCCAACTTTTTGAAGAAATTATAACTTGTGTCTAAGACTATTGTTGTTCCTAGGAAGGAAAAACAACATAAAGGTTTATAAACTGTGATTACACATAGATTTTATTTCTAAAATACACTGAGAGGATGAGGAGAAAGTCATAAAATGCTGGCCATTGAAAGAAAGAATTCTTTCTTAGACATCTTTCAGAAAAAGAGTAGGTTAACTGTTCTTCAGGGTGGTTGACTAGCTCATTAAGTCTAATCAGTAGTCCTCTAGATGCCTTCCATGTAATCATCACAGCTGTCCTCCAAACATTTAAACTTACATAGCCATGATATTAGCTACTCCACAACAGATGTCCACACTTACATCCAGTCTGACATATGAGGAACCAAGTATCCAAAAAAGGGAAAAGAATTAGTCCTGGTCTTCTTGGAAAGCAGTTACATGGCTTGAACTAAATTTCACTAATCCAATCTCCACCCTGAGGTGCTTACATGGTCTACAGCCCACATATCACACTGGAAGTGTTTATGCAGGACCCCTGGAAAATCAAAATATCTCAAGAGACATCAGAGGTTTCTAATTAAGAGCATGGCACCAGAACACTCTGGGTTTGTGTTCCAGTGACATTAGGTAAATTTCTTAAACTCTCTTCCCCAGTTTCTTTACTTTTAAGAAAGGGGTAAAAGAGAGTTGCCATATGCATGAGGATACAGGCTTATGTAAGATAGAAAGAGGGAAACAGAGAGAGGGTGACAGAGAGAACTTGGACTTGAAACAGGTCCTGCCCACAGTAAGCATTATAGAAGCACTCCTATTATTGTTATTATTGAAAAGTTATTATTTTAAAAGCATGTTTAGATGAAAAGTAAATAGCACATTGTGCTTTACAAAAGCACAAAAGTCATTGAATGCATTTATATTAAATAAACATTTTTTAAAACTCTTGTTATCACATAATAGCGTTTGGTATAGACAAGCAGAAGTTAATTGGCAAAATCTTGAGAATTACCAAGAGAGAAAACCTGTAATGCTAAAAACATTCTTTCCATTACCTTTTTTTTTTCCTATGAGTTATTAAAGAATAGCATTCTTTCACTTCTGCCATTGCTTTTCATCTCACAGTCTGTCAAAATTCAACAGGAGTAGAAAATGAGAAACACTTCCTTACACCAACCCAAATGAGGTTCTAAGAGGGGATGATAAAAAAGGGGTGGGGTTGTGAAGTAGGATGATAAAGGATAATCTATACATTTGTCATCTTTCTTGTTTACTGTGAAATTTCAAAAATAACCATTTGGGGAGGGAGCTACATTTAGGAATATTTCATAATGTCTAAAACCCCTTGCATACTCTGTGATAAATGGCTTCACCTGTTAGTTTTAGAGTTCAGGTGTTAAAGGCTCTCTATCCCTCATGGTTAGTTGAATTAAATTACTCACCACTGAGTAATTTATTATTGTATGTATCTTTGGAGTTGGGGGGAACTTGCTTTCTCTCTCCCATAAAGCCAGCCTTACATCAATGAGCAATCAGATTAGAAACCACAGAGAAATTCCCTGCTAAAGGGATTAAGAGTCTGGGACAAAGTTTCAGAGAACCACTGCAGAAGGCTGGGGATGCTGAGCCCCAGGCCTCGACTGGAAATGGTAAGAGGATGAACCAGATAAGACCTGCAAGCTGTGCACATTATAATTATAATTATAATGCGCACAAAGAAACTGAGGGAGGATTTTAGAGGAGATGGTCTTAAGGAGATACCATGGGTCAATCCCTTCCTGAGCACCCATTCCTGGATTTTGATCCATCCTGTCACATGTTCCACTCGAAGGAAATCTAAAATTGTCTTAAGAGCCTCCGGAGGCAGAAGGCCAGTTTCAGTACCTCCTTTCTGTCCTAATTAGAGACATTCGAGTTCAGCTGAGTGTTCTACTCTGTTCCTTGTTTTCTCAGAGTTCATGCAAAGCAGAAAGTGGGCCAAAAGATGAAGAGAGACACCGTGAAGAGAAAGAGGAAAAACCAAACGGCAGGAAGAGACAGAGAGAAGTGGATAAAGAATATAGAGGAAATGCTATGGAAATGGGAGAGTCAAGCGAGGGAAGGGGAATGACAGACCAGAGAAGGAATTTTAGAGACAATAACAAGAACATTAAACAAGGAAAGGAAGAAAGAAGAGAAATAAGGCAAAGAAAACCTCTTGAGAATAATGAGAACATCACAGGACGATGTATTCCACGAGGATGGCCTTTCTTTTTCCCAAGCTAGGTCAAGTCTGTCGAAGGCCCTACACACACCACATTTCACAGGAGCTACCTGCCAGGCTCTTAGCAGTGGAGGGCCGGCCTACAGTAAGCCCTTAATATCCCCCAGTCAAACCCTGCTGGGAATAGGTTCCTCCCAACAGAATCCCAGTGGACTCTGCTTGCTGTCTATTCCCATGGGAAATTCAGATCTGACTTCCAAGGCCAAGGCAACAAACACTTCCTTTCCTCCCAGCAGAGCAGGGCTTATCTGTCCCCATACCATGTCTTCATGGCTTCTGAGATGTTCCTAAGGATGGGTTTTAAGATAGCTCTAGCAGATGATGAGAGTGAGCACCAGGGGTCCCAGTGCTAGTAATTGGGAAGCTAAGAATATAACTCAAGCTTCCTGATCCTCAGTTCCAAAGTTTCCTTACCCCACAGTAAGTCTCCACTCCAGGACCCTCTTCTTAGGGGACTTTCAGAAGGCAGAATGTAGGGATAGAAATGTAATAGTCAACACTGATACTGGGTGTTCACAATGTTCCCTAAACTCCAAGAACTTTATGAGCCTTGTCTTGTTCTATTCTGACAATCACACTTAGAAAGAAATGTTCACTTCTTTTTTTTTTTTTTTTTTTTTTTTTTTAAGATTTTTGTTTATTTTTTTGACAGAGAGAAAGAGAGAACACAAGCAGGGGGAGCGGCAGGCAGCGGGAGAAGCATGCTTCCCGCTGAGCAAGGAGCCCAATGCAGGACTCAGTCTTGGACACTAGGATCATGACCCAAGCTGAAGGCAGACATTTAACGAACTAAGCCACCCAGGAGCCAGAAATGTTTACTTCCCATTTTACAGATGAGAAAAATGAGTGCTAAGAGGTTAAATGAGGTCTAAAGTTATACTAGCACTGAGTGGCAGGGCTACATCCAAACATATAAACTGTTCACTTATTCACTTAACATTTTTAGAAAACCTAATAAAAATTTTTATCTAGCAGTGCCCCCGGAACATACATCATATCCCTGTTAATCATTACCATCTTTATCTTTTTCCCCATTTATCCTTTCTTTCATATTTGATTACCTTTCTTACCTTTGCCTTTCTCTGTGCAACCTCCCTCAAAAACAACTAGAGAACACAGAAGGAAAAAAAAAAAAGGGTAAAATAAATGAAAACTATTCTTTTTCATCCTATGACTGTAAATGTCTGGCCTGCTACTGGCAACTGTCTGGAAGACAAGCCTGACCCCTTCCTCAGTACCCCTAGCCAAAGGGCTTGCCGCTGCTTTAGGTATGGTGTCACACCTGTGGTGTCACGTAAACAGCTGGGCCCCGGGCAGATGAACTTCTAAGTTTCAAAGATTACATGATTTAATGATTTCCTTTTTAAAACTTTGCTATTACCGTATTACACACACACACACACACACACACACACACACATTTGCTATTATATTTATTTATTTATATATTATATATTACCATACATATTTTAAATATCACCATATTTGTATATATATTTGTTATATATATTTGTTATATATATGTTATAAAATATATATATTTGCTATATATATTTGTTATAGTTATAAATATATATACTTATAACTGGGTTATATGGTAATAGCAAATTATATATATTATATGTATATAATATATATAAAATTCAAGTTTTAAGTGTATAAGTCAGTGATCTTTAGTGTATTTGGAAAGTTGTGCAGTCATCATCAATACCTAAGTGCAGAATGTTTTCATCTGAAAAGAAGCTTCAGTACCACTAAATTCACTGCCCATTCTCATTTATCTTAGCCCCCTGGCAACATCTCATCCACTTTCTGTTGCTTTGGACTTGACTATTTCTGAACGTTTCAATTAAATGCAATAAAATGTGAGGCTGGTTATGTCTGGCTTCTTTCACTTAGCATGTTTCCAAGGTTCATTATATGTCAGTGCTTCATTTCCAATATAATTTTCCATTGTATACAAAGACTACATTTTGTGTACTGGTCATTTGATGGGTATTTGGATTATTCTCAATTTGGGGCTACAAATAATGCTTCTTTGAATATTAATATGTAAGTTTTTGTGTGGAAATATGTCCTCAGTTCTTTAGAATATATACTGAGGAGTAAAACTGCTGAGTCATTTGGTAACTCTACATTCAACTGTTTGAAGAAAAGCCAAATGGTTTTCCAAAGTGGCTTCATCAATTTACATTTTACCAGCAATGTTTGAAGGTTCTGATCACTCCACATTTTTACTAATATTTGTTATTTTCTGTTTTGTTTTCCTAATATGTGTGCAATGGTATCTCACAGTGATCTTGGTTTGCATTTGCCAAATAACTAATGAAACTAACATCCATGTGCTTACTGGCTCTTTGTATGTCTGTTTTTAGCAGAAATGTCTATTCAAGTCATTTGCCCATTTTTAAAGTGGTTCATGTGACTTTTTGTTGTTGAGTTATAAGACATCGTTATATATTTTGAATATGAAACTATTGTCAGACATATGATTTGCAAATATTTTCTCCCATTTTGTTGGTTATCTTTCCACTTTCATGATACTGTCCTTAGAAGCACAAAAGATTTGTTATTGTTGTTTTTTTATTAAGTCCAATTTATATATTTTTTATTTGGTTACTTGTGCTTTTGGTATTATATCAAAACAAACATTGTCTAATACACCTAAGTTTTCCTCTAGAGGTATTCAGTTTTATACCTTACATTTAGATTTTTTAATCTATTTTGAGTTAATTTTTTAAATTTTCCTTTTTTCTAAAGGTTTTTTTTTGTTGTTTATTTGAGAGGGATAGAGAGACAGAGAGAGAGCGAGAGAGAGAGCATAAGCAGGGTAAAGAGAGAGAAGCAGGTTCCCCACTGAGCAGGGAGCCTGATGTGGGCCTCAATCACAAGACCCTGGGACCTTGACGCAAGCCAAAGGTAGATGCTTCACCGACAGAGCCACACAGGCACTCCATTTTTTTTTTTTTAATTTTGAGTTAATTTTTATATGTAAGTTGAGAGATGGGTCCCACTTTGGTCTTTTTCATGTGGCTATCCAATTATTCCAGCAACCTTTGTTGAAAAGATTATATTTACCCATTAAGCAGTCTTAATACCATTGTTGAAAATCCATTGACCATAGATGTGTGGGTTTACTTGTGAACTGTTCGCTCATTTCTATTAGCCTAGAATTTACCCTTTACATTACCATGTTTTCTCTATTAAACTAGATTTGTATAGAGAAAGCAGACAGCATGGGAATTTGAGACACTGTTTCCAGTCAGCACAGGATTTTGGGGAGTGCTCAGTCATGGACAATAAGAACCAAAAGCGGTCTTCTGATTTTACCAAGGAAGGACAGTCAAAGGCCCACTATTTTCTTTCCCCTGATTTCTTATTAAGGGCACTGACATTATCAGCCATGGCCTGAACATTTTTATGCATCATTAATGTGTTTTCTCGCAACCGTGTTGTCTGATTAGTTGTCACATCTTATAACATTTCTTCAAATTGCTTTGCCATTTCATGATACCATATCTGCCCAAGAGTAGACCTTCAACATCTGAATTCCCAAAACAGACTTCCATTGCCCCCTGCATCAAATCTGCCTGGACTCAGCCATTCTTTCCCTCCATTGGCAGAATGATTTTTAAAAATCCAAATATTTTTGCTTTAGCTCTTCAAAACAGATCTCCCTTGGTTTAAAAGCTAAACAATGATGGGGACATGAATAGTTCTTTAGGTATTGGTCTTAACTCATCTCTCTACTTCTTCTGACCTATATTATCTTTTTTAGCTGGAACATTCAATCCCTTCTATTCCTCAAGTCTTATAAGGAGAAGTGGGCTTTCTACAGATTGGAAAAAGTGGCTACATTGTGACCGACTAACGACCCACACATAGGCCACCCTTCTCACGGTCTCTTCTTTCTTGTTCCTTGTTAACTCCCTAATGGACTGTATTTTAGTGATGTCACACCATAAAACTATGCTTTCAATGTCACTGCTGATCTCAGCATTACTAAATACAATAGACTCTCAGTGCAGAGACAGTCAACCTCACTTCTTTCTTGATTTTTTTCCTCCTTTCTTGGATCAGTCATGTCACTCTTTCCAGGTCATCCACCTGTGTCCAATGCCTCTCTTCAGTTTCCTTGGCAATTGGCTCTCCCTCTATTCGCTCTTAAGTATTAATATTATCCATGGTTCTTTCCTAAGCTTACTTCAGTTTTGACTCTGTGTAATCACTCTGCATGACCTTGGAAGAAAAATCAGATTTTCATATCTTTGAAACACACTAATCAACTCATCTGTGTATCCTGCTCTAATTTACTACTTGTTTTCCAGCTGACCGCTTGGCATCTCCAATTGGCTGGAGATCAAAAAGTCCAATATATGAATATAAGTTTTTTTTTCCTTTCCAATCAAAAAGATCAAAAAGTCCAATATATGAATATAAGTTTTTTTCCTTTCCTCTTCTCAGTGAGTGGCATGACTTTGATAGCTAAAGCTAAAACCTAACCATCATTCCACACATCCTTTCTCTCATGCATTTTTCATAAGTAGTCGCCAAAATCTAAATATTCTGCCTGCTTATTATAAGTGGTGCAGCAAGTTCTAAGAGAGGAGTGGGTGTTTGAAATGGCAGTTAAGGGGAATGATAGAGAAAATTAACTGTATCAAATAGAATAATTTCTTGGTAAAGCTGAAGTATGAAGCTGCATATTCACATTGTGTTACTTTGTGGCTATTTGTGATTTTTTTCTAGAGTATTAGGAAGTCCTCAGGCTACCATCAGAGAAGCCTGATAATATTGGTCCAGAATAGATACCAAGGAGCTAGTTTGATGGAAGAATAAAGCCTAAATTGCTGAAGGGGGGGAACACCTCTGGTAGAAAAAGATCAGTCTTTATGATATTGATTTTAACTTTCTTTGGATTATGGTTATAAACTTAGTTATAAAAATTCAGTTATCTGAAAAGGAAACATTTAAAATTCAATTTCATGCTTTCTTGTGTTCTGCTCTGGCTTCTATGCAGCAAGTATTGGGAAAATTTCAACAACTGACTCAGAGCAAGCCACTTTATCAGTTACATCACCACATATCAGCTAGGTTTGCTTTCCCTGCCTTATACATTTTATTTTAAGAATAATAGGTGGCTTTGGATTTTAGTATTTTGGCAGTATCTGAAAGTTCTAAAATTAAATATATTGTTAGGCTGTGCCAATAGGAGCCATTAGGAGCTGACTAGAAGCTGAGAGAAGGGATTTACTTTTCCTGTTAGCTTTCTGCTTCTGTCTTATCACCCAAGCAACTGTTTTATCCTTGGCAACAGCAGTTGATTCTTATAAAAGCAGCTGGTTCCAGTTTGTGGTGTTTTTTTTCTACACTTAACTCCAAACAGCCTTGTCATACAAATCACATATGATTTGTATGTGATTTGTAGAGCCAGCTTCTGGTGGCCAATTCTTGAAGTTCTTGGCCCCAGCTCTTTGGGCACTCTCTTTTAAGCTTCTAAAGCAGAATCTCCTTTCTTTCAGCAGAAATTGATTCCAGCACTTACTGAATCTCTATTAAGTCAGTGTGCCAGGCAATTCAAACTCCTTATACTCATAGCTATTGATTTAAAAACAAGGGTTCCTAGAACTTAGTTTTATAGAAGTTAAATGGAGATAACTAAGGGTGAAACTTGTCTCATACCATCAATATTGATTTTTTTAAATATATAAATTCCCTGAAGGAATAATAAGAAAACCCCCATCAATCTTATTAAAAACTTTGTATTAAAAAAAATGTTTATGTATAATAATTCATGAAATTAAAGCTTCTCTATATTGCTTTTATTAATGCATACTTAAAATAATTGTAATTGTAGAACATTTTAACACTCACAACCTAATGATTGAAGAAAATAAAATAAATAATTCCAATTTGCATATATTTTTTATTGGAAACAAGGAAAGAAGGGTTATCACCACAAGATTTTTAAGCACAAAAATTAATATGTAGGAAAATGAACCAACTTCAAGTAGACAAAGCATTAATGTTAAATTTATGACAGTTACAGGGAGCCTGGGTGGCTCAGTAGGTTAAGCATTCAACTCTTGATTTCAGCTCAGGTAAAGATATCAGGGCCATGACACTGAGCCCCACATCAGGCTCCATGCTTAGTGCACAGTCTGCTTTGACTTCTCTCTCCATCTGCCTCTACCCCATACACCACCCCCACTCATCCTCTCTTAAAAAAAAAAAATTATATATATATATATATATACACACATATACATATATATGCATTCATTTTTTTCATTCATTCATTTCATTCATATATAAAGAGATATACATATATATTATATATGAATGACAGTTATGGAAAACTTATTCATTTGTTCATGTATTTTTAAATGGATAATAAATCAGGGGAATAAAATTTCAAGGCTGTCTATATTCCATAGGATACACTTAAAGACTGATGTGGTATTTTTATCTTAAAAAAAATCAATATTCACACTATACTGTATGTTATATTTTTTCTAATATTTAATAGAAAATGACAATTTTTGATGTCAACTTAACAGTTTTGAGGGAGTGTATACTATTGAAAAATTCTTTTGGAAATTATCTGGGCAAAAATTTTTGAAGACCACTGCTTTGTATTAACACGAGAAGAGGGGTGCCAGAGTGGTTCAGTAGGTTGAGTGTCTGGCTCTTGGTTTCAGCTCAGGATGTGATCGTGAGTTAATGGGATTGAGCCCTGCATGGGGCTGTTGGTCAGCATGGAGTCTGCTTGAGATTCTCTCTCCCTCTGCCCCTCCCCCCACTCTCTTGTGTGTCCTTGCTCTCTCTTTCAAATAAATAAATCTTTAAAAAAAAAATTGAAAGGAAACAAGTATGAACAAGGGAAAATAGTGCAGCACTCTGAAGGTTTTGAAGGATGGAAGCCTTTGTGTGAAGGCTTGATAGATGTGGTAATGTCAAAGGCTCTGAGTGCATCTGGCTAGAGAACTGATGGCTTCACTCCTAGGACAAGGTCTGTGGGTGTGAAACCTGCACAGTGGCATAATGCCTATGCTCAGAAGGTCCTGTATTTGGTTTAATATTCTACTGCCATGTTCTTAAAATCTTAGTAATTTATTCTTGAAATTATGGAAGTTAATGGGACAATGGAGCCTGAGCCTCTCTACCACCATTTCTTACCACCATATTTACATATAACATTGATGATGCCATGTGTACACGGAATACCATGGGCCACTATATATGTAAATTCAGAGAGATACCATAATTAAGGGGGAGAAACAGAGAAAAAGAAGAAAATGAAAGAAAAGGGAAAGTAAGAGAAGAGAAGAGAAACATAAAACTTAATAGATTTTATTGCTACTTTCCTTGAAAATTTCCTAGGGAAATGTTCTTTCCTCATTTCTTTCCCTTTTTTCTCTCTAAGAATGAGCACCATGGATCAAATCTCTAGAGCCAAACAGCCTTGGGTTTTCATAATTAGCATCAGAGAGAGTCAATAAATAACCTCACTTATCAAATCTCTTGATCAGAAGAGGCTGAAAGTCAGAACTAAGCTGAAGACCTCAATGATCTCACAAAAGTGAGGGAAGATCTGACTTTTGAACTCAGATTCCACACTCGGCCCCCATCATTCTCCAAATCACGTCCATCCATCCTGCACAAGAACACAGCTTTCACATCCCTGAAGTACTCTCCACACAGCCCCACACTGGCAGGTGACACCCATCACAGAACCCCAGCTTCAGCACGCTCAACTTGTAAACAAAGGTCACCTGACACAGGTATGTTTTTGAAATCAAACTACAGAAAAAAGAATATGTGCCAGAGTTCAATTATTAAAGTCTAGGTTTCCAAGGCATCATAGTGACCCAGAGCCAAGGCCAAAAGGGATGAATTTGGAAGGATTCCTGCATTCCACCCAGAATGTTCCTCCAGCTCAGTGTATTTTTCACATTTTTCCCCTGGAAAACAACCTTGTTTGGACCTAGGCTTTCTGGTACCTACGTAGAATGTCAGAGTAGCTCACAAAGTAGTGGCCTCCTTATAGTAGTCTTGGAAAATCTTCCTTTGCTGGCAAGAATAGGCTGGGAAGGGAGAACAGGAGAAGGTGGTACTGACTCCAGCTCTCCACTCCTCCACCCATGTTTCTTTCCTCCAGGGCCTGTGGGCATCACTGGAAGTCCCCAGGCAAATAGGAGGAGCTTTCACTAGTATCTGTTTCTTTGAAGTCCAGATAATGAGTAAAGGGTTTGCCACATTAGATACTGATTTTAGAGTTATCTGGCAAGGAAAAGAATTCAAGTATTGGCCATATAAGTGAGGCTACTGTGAGGTGAAAACACCAAACTTTTAATCGGAAGATGAAACAAGATTGTTTCAGAGAAGGGTCATCATTTTATGACAATAACACATTCTGTGGGGCGCCTGGGTGGCTCAGTGGGTTAAGCCGCTGCCTTCGGCTCAGGTCATGATATCAGGGTCCTGGGATCGAGTCCCGCATCAAGCTCTCTGCTCAGCAGGGAGCCTGCTTCCTCCTCTCTCTCTGCCTTCCTCTCTGCCTACTTGTGATCTCTCTCTGTCGAATAAATAAATAAAATCTTTTTAAAAAAATAACGCATTTTGTGATCTGAACTGCATTAGTTTATTTCTCTGAACTTGGACTTCCCCTTGATAAAACAGATGTAGAATAATTATAATACTCTCTATCACTCCAAAATATGACTACAGGAAAAAGAGCTTGCACAAATGAGAAGGACATTATTTTTGGTGTCCAAGCATTTTAATCCTACCATATACCTACGGCTTTCCTACCCCCCAAAAAATCACGTGAAATAAGGAAGCCAGGTGTGTCATTTCCAACTTATAAATAAGAAAATTGAGTATCAAAAATATTGTGGAACTTATCCAATGTTAAATAGTGAATAAACAGAAAAGCTGTGACTAGGATTCCAGGCTCATTATTCTTCATACTTGGAGACTATTCAGAGAAAAGATTTTTCTCAAGGTTCAGCAACATTTTTGTGACAGATTACAACTAACGTTTAGGGGTGCGGGTATCCTACAAAGATTCTGGTAGGTATGGTTGGCGTTTGGAATGTGGAAATCAAAAAACAAACTTTGACTATAGAAAATAGATGAAAATAATGGATTATATGTGATACAGTATTTTAATATTTGGAACAAGTTAAAAACAATATATGTTTTTCTCAGCCTAAACAAGATTGTTTCAGAGAAGGGTCATCATTTTATGTGAATGAACCAAAACTCTGATGTGAGAGGGCAGTCATACAGTCACCCCTTGGATAGAGCCCTTTATTTCCACGCAGAATGGCAGCTTCCAACCTCAGTGATGATGGTCTCCCAGCCACTCTGTTCCTGACAGGGATCCCAGGGCTGGAGTGGGCCCACGTCTGGATTGCCATTCCCTTCTGTGCTGTGTATCTGGTAGCTCTGGCTGGGAATGCTGCTCTCATCCTGGTCATTGTGACGGACAGTGCTCTTCATGCACCCATGTACCTCTTCCTGTGCCTTCTTTCACTCACTGACCTGGCTCTCAGCTCTACCACTGTGCCCAAGACATTAGCCATTTTGTGGCTCCATGCTGGTGAGATTTCCTTTGGTGGATGCCTGGCACAGATGTTTTGTGTCCATTCTATCTATGCTCTAGAGTCCTCCGTTCTTCTTGCTATGGCTTTTGATCGTTATGTGGCTATCTGTAACCCACTGAGATATACAACCATTCTCAACCATACCATCATAGGCAGAATTGGCCTTGCCGGCATACTCCGGAGTATAGCCGTTGTCTCTCCATTCATCTTCTTGCTGAGGCGGCTGCCTTACTGTGGTCACCATGTCATGGCACACACATACTGTGAGCACATGGGCATTGCTCGCCTAGCCTGTGCCAACATCACTGTCAATATTGTCTATGGGCTGACTGTGGCTCTGCTGGCCGTGGGTCTGGATTCCATCCTCATTGCCATTTCCTATGGCTTTATCCTCCATGCTGTCTTCCGCCTGCCATCTCAAGATGCCAGGCACAAGGCTCTGAATACCTGCGGTTCCCACCTCGGAGTCATCCTGGTCTTCTACATTCCTGCCTTCTTCTCCTTCCTCACCCACCGCTTTGGGCAGCACCGAGTCCCCAAGAATGTGCACATCTTTCTGGCAAACCTCTATGTTCTGGTGCCTCCTGTGCTCAATCCAATCATCTATGGGGCTAGGACCAAGGAGATTCAGAGTCGACTTCTTAGACTGCTCCACTTGAGGAAGGGCTCAGTGTGAGTTCTGAGTAGCACTTGGAAATGATAAAGAAAGGTAAGTGAGAAGAATAATTGTCTAGAAGCTTTTATATTAATGGGAGCCTATCATGTGAGGTAAGGGAGGAAGAGAAATAGTCATATAAATTGGAAATGTTGAATATGATGGTGAATGTGCTCCTTGAGCAATTCTGAATTGCCCAGAATGAGATTATATTTTTTTCTGTCATCTCAGTTAGGGGCTATAATTTGTCAAGAAGAAAGACATTCCTGTCTGGAATTCACACTGTACCTCATGGTTGCAATATTCTACTGGGAAGTGAGGTGAGAAACAAAGGGAGAACATTCAGAGTGCATTTGAATCTGAAATCCAAGACTTTGGGCAGTGGCTAAGAGCATGAAAACTAAAATTAAATCAGGGTGATTATGTTTAAATGGTGTCTCCTCTAATTTTTATCAGTTTTGTGCTTTGAGCAAGTTGATAAATACTTTTCTCCTTATTCTGGTTGACTGTTAATGGGGATAATGATCATTTTCAACTCTTGAGGTTGTGGTGAGGATTGACAAACTACTGAATGTATGTAGAAATCTTACAATAGTGTCTGAAACATAAAATGCTAAATACATAAGTGTAAGATGTAAAAGTAAACATCTCAAAAAATGTAACTTCTCAAAACATTTCATTTTTATAACTTATCTAAGTCTTGTAGTATCTGAGCTCACACAATTATAATAACTCATGTCTGAAAGTTAGACAGTACTGGGGATATGATTAGTGCTTAATAAAACCATATTATCTCCCGTTACTTTGCCATAATTTTACCCCTTATTGAGTTTATAGAAGCTTGATTAGAGTTCCAGTACCTTTATGGATAGTCCCTTGTTGACATCAGTAACTGTCTTTTTCAAGTTTATCCTACTTGCAATCTGTTGAAATTTTTGTATGTAAAAATTAATATTTCTCAGCAAAAGCATCTATTTTTGTCTTTGGTGATAACAATTGATTCTAATAGAAGCAGTAGGTTCTGAATGGATATTTTTTTATTGTTCCTTACTTTGAAACAACCCTGTATGCCCCTCAGATAGACCACCTGACTGGAATCCCTCCTCACAGGTGTGGGTCCAGACATAAGGAAACTCTCCTTTGCCCAAACCTGCTCACTTAGGACCATTGCTATTTACATATAATGTAGCATTTATTTCAGGGGTACGGGTCTATGAGTCATCAGTCCTATGAAATTCACAACACACCACACAACATACCCTCTCCATTGTCCATCACCCAGACACCCTATCCCTCCCACCCTCAACAACACCATGTGTTGGAGAGGATGTGGAGAAAGAGGAACCCTCTTACACTGTTGGTGGGAATGAAAGTTGTGCAGCCACTTTGGAAAACAATGTGGAGATTCCTCAAGAAATTAAAACTAGAGCTTCCCTATGACCCTGTAATTGCACTACTGGGTATTTACTCCAAAGATACAGATGTCATGAAAAGAAGGGCCATCTGTACCCCAATGTTTATAGCAGCAATGGCCACAGTCACCAAACTGTGGAAAGAACCAAGATGCCCTTCAACAGACGAATGGATAAGGAAGATGTGGTCCGTATACACTATGGAGGATTATGCCTCCATCAGAAAGGATGAATACCCAACTTTTGTAGCAACATGGACGGGACTGGAAGAGATTATGCTGAGTGAAATAAGTCAAGCAGAGAGAGCCAATTATCATATGGTTTCACTTATTTGTGGAGCATAACAAATAACATTGAGTACAAGGGGAGATGGAGAGGAGAAAGGATTTGAGGGAAATTGGAAGGGGAGGTGAACCATGAGAGACTATGGACTCTGAAAAACAATCTGAGGGTTTTGAAGGGGCAGGGGGTGGGAGGATGGGGGAACCAGGTGGTGGGTTAGAGAGGCACGAATTGCATGGAGCACTGGGTGTGGTGCAAAAACAATGAATACTGTTATGCTAAAAAAATATTTTTTTAAAAATCACTGTTTAAAAAAATAGAAATGCAAAGGAAAAACACAGGTGTATGTATCAAAAAGTTCAGGTTAGAAGGTTATTATGGAATTTGATGTACTGGACATCTTACTGTGATGATAAATAGTTTAAAAATTATCTATATAAAAAATAATGAACCAGAATAGTGGGAACGAGTTAAAAATAAAATTTGTCCTATGAAGTAGTGGTGGTTGTTCTCTTGTAGTCTTTTTTTTTTTTCTTTTTCTTTTTCTTTCCTTGTTGTTTTTCTGGGGTAGGGGCCTGCCACGTGGGTTTTCAGTCAATGATGTTCCCTGAGTTAAGTCCTCTCGCCCCGCTCAAGGGGGTGGGCTCTGAGGAAACAGGTTTTTTTCAGGCTTTTGTTCTCTGGAGGTTTTTATGTTTGTTCACTTTTCTTTTTTTTTCCCTCTCTCCTTGACCACTTTTGATGTTTTTTGTAGGTTTAGAGCAAAGCAATCTGCACCCTGACCCCCCTCTCAGAGAGAAGCCTCAGTCTGGTCACCTGTGGGTGTTGCAGAGTCCATATAAATCCCCCCTTGGTCGCTGGCAGAGCATGTTCTGAGTCACAGTCCGTGGGGATGCAGGATCTTCTGCTTGTACCCAAAACCATGGCAGCAGCGGCTGTCTGGGCAGCTCCTGGCCGCTAGAGAGGTTCCAAGCAGTGATGGCACACTGAGATTTTCCCACTTGCCGGGGCTGGGAGTGCCGGTCTTTCTGGGTCTAAGAACACCAGGCTTGCGCACACCTCTCTTAGGGGAGGTTGCGGGTCGCACGCTCCTGTCTCAGGCTCTGAGCAGCAGGTCCAAGACCACCAGTCTGGGCCTTCACACACCTCTCTCAGGGGAGAGTGAGGGGTGTACCCGTCTCAGGCTCTGTAGCACGGCTCAGCGTACTGCCAGCTGGCAAGGCTCCCAGCCCCTCACAGGAGCGGGACCCCAGGCATTGGCGCGCTGGCGACTCGGGGACCAAGACTTGGTTTCTCCACTGCACTCTCTCTGGCTCCACGCCAGGGGAGGCTGTCCTGGGTCCGGGGACTTAAGCCCCTGAACCTAGCCTCCCCGATTCCCACAATCCCCCCCCCCCAATCCTTTGCTCTTTCTGAGTGCTTTTAACCAGTCTCCAAGTTAATGATGGTCCCCAGACGCAGGGCACTCTCGCTCGTGTTAGGGATATTACTTTCCAATCCGTCACCTCTGGTGGCTCCCTCCCCCTTTTATATATCTTCCGGTATCAGTCCAAAGTTCCCACTCTGCTTTACCTGCCCACTGGCGTCTTCTACCCCTGAAGAGATCCAGACATGTATAATTCTGATCTCAGGCTGATTTCATGGGTGATTGGAGTTCTTTGGTAGGTAATCAGCTCACTTTAGGGTACAGTTTGAAACGGCGCCTTCTCCTACTTCCCCGCCATCTTGTCTCTGTTCAAATACTTTAAATGGGTAATGATGAGCTGGAAATTTCTAGGGCATAGAATTTTCATAATATAAATTAAAACTTATCATATAGGACTTCTATTTTTAAATGCCAATATTTACAGTATACTAGATATTAAAACTTTTCTACTCTTTGAACTTTTAATGATAATTCTTAGACTCAACTCAAAGTTATGAAAGGGGAATGTAATGTTTTGAAAATTCTTTTAGGAAATCATCACATAAAACTATTTTCTAAAGATTTATTTACTTACTATTTTAGAGAAAGAGAGTACATATGGGTGGACAGGGGCAGTGGGAGATGGAGAGAAGATCCCAAGCAGATACCAAGCCCAGTGCTCCTAGTGCATAATCCACTGAGGGGCTCCATCTTATGAACCTGAGATCATGACCTGAGCCAAAATCAAGAATAGGATGCTTAACTAATGCAGGCAACTGGGTGTGACAACAACATAAAATTTCTGAAGAACATTAAATTGAAATAATTTGAGAGGAGGGAGGTATGTTACAAGGGAAGAGAATAGTGTATGCTGAAGTCATAGAAGAAAAATCAGTTAATCCTGGAAGGTGCTTTCACAGAGGGAATCTTTCATGTAGGGACCTGATGGATGGCTGACGTTCAGGTATCTGCAGGGGTCTACCTAGAGTATGGTTAACATTTCTTACCAGGTCTGATTCCATGGCAAATGAAGGGGACACTTGCATAGAACCCATGCAGAAAAGGACACTATGCATTCCTTAATACTCTATGGTCACCCTCATGAAATTCATTTCATTTTTGAGCTTGTGTTTTGTAGGTGAAGCCTATATTGCAACAATGTATGCATGTGCTCACCACCATTGTTTGCTGCCCATGAGCACAGAAGTCTGATGAATTTAGAGTGAGAGGAAGTTCAGAAAAACACACAAAATAAAGAGAAGAGAAGAAATGAAGGAAACAAAAGAAAAGAGAAAGAAAGAGAGGAGAAGGGAGGACAAAACCTAAAATAAAATACACCAGAAGTTTCATTTCCTTTTTCCTAGAAGAGTCATCAAGGAAGATTTTCCAAAATATTCCTCATGTTATCAATGCTCCTTCTCATTCTTTCTCTCAAAATGTGCATCACAGCCCAAATCCCTGGAGGAGGCCAATTTGGTTTACACTCCTGAGCATCACAGACAGAGGCAATAAATAAGCTTGCTTATGAAGCCCATTCACCAGCAAAGGCTGAGACACAGAGCTGAGCTGAAGACAATCACTGAGCCCTGAAAACAGAGAGCAAACAAAGATCAGACGTTTCAACCCAGATTACACATTCAGAACCTTCTGGAAGTTCCCTCCTACCACATCCACCTGATCCTGCACTGAAACACAACTTTCACCTCCTTAACTAACTCTGTGCATTCAGATACCCACCTCTTGCACAAGCTGTCACTCGGGCACCCTCTGCCCACACACAGCTTCACACTCAGCACACCCTCTCACAGAGCTCCAACTTCAGTGGGCTCCAACTGCAAGTGTGTGTCTTCCATACAGGCATGTTCTTCAAATCCGGTTGCCCAACAACTGTGTTCTATGACAGAACACAGAGTTAAATTTTGGGGGTCTAGGTCAGAGATGGAGACCTCAAAGGCCAGACCTGAGACCGTTTCCAGAGGTTGCTCCCAATATGGACCAGAGTGGCACTCCCTCAGTATCCATATCCCATTATTTCCTAGGGGGGAAAAAAAAATTCTAACTCTGCTCTAACCATAGGTTTTCTGTCCCTCACATCCCAGATGGTCACAGAGTACTAGTACCTTATAATTCCACTTGGAACGTTCCTTAATGGGCTAAGAATGGGCTGGAAAGAATAGGGAAAGGAAGACAGTAGCGATTCCAGCTCTCTGCCCACCACCATCCAACCCTCTCTCCCCACTGCAGTCAAAGCATGTGTCAAGTCCAAGCCCAAGACCTTCATCAGTGAAAGTCTCTATACAAATACGAGGGCCTCCCTAATTCTCTTTACATTTGGAATTCAGATAATTAGGAAAGTGTTTGCAGCCTTATGAATTGATGAGAGAGGGGAATTCAGATATTGGTCATAGTCATGGACATCTGGGTCAGGTGAAACTTGAAACTCGAATCAGGACCCCTAATTGCAGGACCCTCTGCAGTAAACATGCTTTGTGATCTGGATGACATCAGTTTACTGATCTGGATATTGTCTCCCTTCGATTAAGGGTGCAAAGGATTATGACACTATTTTCTCCAGAAGGGTGTTAGTAGATAAAGAGCTTGCCACAAAAGGGGGCAATGATTTCGGGTGTCGAAATTTTTTTTTAATATTTTATTTATTTATTTGACAGACAGAGATTACAAGTAGGCAGAGAGGCAGGCAGAGAGAGAGAAGGAAGCAGGCTCCCCACCGAGCAGAGAGCCCTATGCGGGGCTCGATCCCAGGACCCTGGGCTCATGACCCGAGCCGAAGGCAGAGGCCCTAACCCACTGAGCCACCCAGGTGCCCCTCAGGTGTCGAAATTTTTAACTCATACATACTATTTTAACTTTTAAATTTTTAACTCATACATACTCTGCTGGCCATGGGTCTGGATTCAATGAGGATACCATCCTCATTGCCATTTCCTATGGTCAACTATAAACTTTGTGAAGGTAATAAACCATATGATGTGATTTCAAATTGAGAGTTGGAAAAAAGAAGTCCCAAAGAGGTTGTGGGATTATTCCAATGCCACATAAGGAACAGATGGGAAAGGAGAGAATGATTATAGAGTCATTGATTTTTTTTTTTTTCAAATTAAGACAGGCCAAGAAGTAGAAGATTTATTCTCAGTCACAGATCAATTCTGTTAGAGTATCAGGACCAAAATTCAAGTTTCCTAGAATCCCACACAGGTTTCTTTTAAGTAGACGATGTGCTTACTTAAGGGGAATGTTTTTGAATAGTAGCTAGCCTTCCACAGCAAAACCAGATTCCCTTCCAGAATATCTCTACTGTGTCCCAAGGACAATAATTTTCTGCCTTGATCTGCCTCTGTCATCCCTTGGTATGCTCATCTAGCCTGAGTATTCAGCCATCACACTGCTGGGTGTGCAGGACCTCTAGCTGCCTTTGCCACAGTACTGACTGCTGTCTCTCAACTAGACTGTCTGATAGCATCTTTAAGATTCTTGAACAAGTTAATAACAAATAATTTTCTCAGCCTAAAAAATATTGTCTCACAGAAATATTATCATTTTATGTGAATGAACCAAAGAACTGATGCGGCAGAGCAGTCACACCATGACCCTTTGTATCAAGCCCTTTATTTCCATGCAGAATGGCAGCTTCCAACCTCAGTGATGATGGTCTCCCAGCCACTCTGTTCCTGACAGGGATCCCAGGGCTGGAGTGGGCCCACGTCTGGATTGCCATTCCCTTCTGTGCCATGTATCTGGTAGCACTGGCTGGGAATGCTGCTCTCATCCTGGTCATTGTGACGGACAGTGCTCTTCATGCACCCATGTACCTCTTCCTGTGTCTTCTCTCACTCACTGACCTGGCTCTCAGCTCTACCACTGTGCCCAAAATGCTGGCCATTTTGTGGCTCCATGCTGGTGAGATTTCCTTTGGTGGTTGCCTGGCACAGATGTTTTGTGTCCATTCTATCTATACTCTGGAGTCTTTAGTTCTTCTTGCCATGGCCTTTGATCACTATGTGGCTATCTGCAACCCACTGAGACATACAACCATTCTCAACCATACCGTAATAGGCAAAATTGGCTTTGCTGGACTTGTCCGTAGTGTGGCCATCGTCTCCCCATTCATCTTCTTGCTGAGCCGGCTGCCTTACTGTGGTCACCATGTCATGGCACACACATACTGTGAGCACATGGGCATCGCTCGCCTGGCCTGTGCCAACATCACTGTCAATATTGTCTATGGGCTGACTGTGGCTCTGCTGGCCATGGGTCTGGATTCCATCCTCATTGCCATTTCCTATGGCTTTATCCTCCATGCTGTCTTCCGCCTGCCATCTCAAGATGCCAGGCACAAGGCTCTGAGTACCTGCAGTTCCCACCTCGGAGTCATCCTGGTCTTCTACATTCCTGCCTTCTTCTCCTTCCTCACCCACCGCTTTGGGCAGCACCGAGTCCCCAAGAATGTGCACATCTTTCTGGCAAACCTCTATGTTCTGGTGCCTCCTGTGCTTAACCCAATCATCTATGGGGTTAGGACCAAGGAGATACGGAGTCGACTTCTGAGACTACTTCAATTGAAGAAGGGCTCAGTATGAGTTCCAAGCAGCACTTGGAAATGAAAAAGACTGCTAAATGGGCAGGGTAATTGTCTAGGAGCTTTTACATGCAGGGGAGCCCATGATGTGAGACTCAGAAGGGGGCAGTGGAAGAGAAATGGTCAGATAACTTGCTGAATATGATGGTGAATGTGCTTCTTGAGCTATTCTGAATTGCCCTGAGCAAAATTGTATTTTTTTCTGTCATCTATAACTTGACTATAATTTTCCAAGAAGAAAAACATTCCTGTCTGGAATTCTCACTGCATCTCATGTTGGAAATACTCTACTTAGAAATAAAATAAAAGCAAACAAAAAAAGAGAACATTCAGAGTGCATTTAAATAAACTCCAAAGCTTTGTGCAGAGATCAAGAGCACAAGACACAAGTGGAATAATCAGAGTGCCTGGGTTGAACACTGGATCCTCCACTCTCTAGTTTTGTGCTTTGAACATATTGCTAAATCTTTCTATGCCTATTTTTGTCAACTTTATAATGAGAATAATAATATCTAAGTCTGGGGGGTGTGGTAGGGATAAAATAAATTATTGAATGTGTAGAAATTTTAGAAGAGAGAAGCATAAAATGCTTAATAAATAAATATAAGATGTAAAGATTACATAACCTCTCAAAACATTATTATTTTTGGTTTGTAACTCATCTAAGAATATATTGTGTTTTCTACTCTCACATAATTTTTGTTACTGTATTATATAACCGTTGCATAAATTTAGGCATTGCTTGGCATAATATTAGCACTCAGTAAAACCATATTTTCTTCCAGTACCATCCACTCCTCTTATTGCGAGGTTCATTTTTTTTTAGCCACAAATTTATCCCTTATTAAGGATATACAGAAGCCTCTTCAGAGTCCCAGTGCTTTTCTACATAGTTGCTTTTTGACTTTGGTTACTCAGTGTACTTTTAAGTTTATCATACTTGAAAATTGTTGAGCTTCTGTAAATTAATATTTTTCATCAAAATTCAAATAGTTTTTTTTAGAAGATTTATTTACTTATTTTAGAGAGAGAGCATGAGCAGGAGGGACAGAGGGAGAGAGACTCTGAGGCAGACTCCACACTGAGTGCAGAGCCTGATGTGGGGCTTGATCTCATGACCCCAGGATCATGACCTGAGCCAAAAGCAGGAGTCCAATGCTTAACCAACTGCATCACCCAGGTGCCCCTAAATTCAGAGAGTTCTGAATGTTAATTCTTCAAATATTCCTTCCTTCTTTCTCTCTCTCTCTCCCTCTCTGTTCCTTCTTAGACTTTCATAAATACATATTGGCATTCCTGATGATGTGTCACAGGTCTCCAAGGCTCTGCTCATTTTACTTAATTCCTTTTTCTTTCAGTTACTCAGACTGAATAATCTTCATAGACCAATTTTCATGTTTGCTTTTTCTTTCTTCTGTATGGCCAAATGTACTCTCGAAACCTTAGAGTACATTTTTTGTTTCAATTATTGTTCTTTTTAACTCCAGAATTTATGATTTTTAAAAATAATTTTTATCTCTTTACTAATATTATTACTATCACAATTTCCCTTAGTTCTTTGGCATATTTGAAATAACTCATTTAAAGTCATGGTTTAGTAAGTCCAATGTTTTGGTTTCCTACAGTTCCACTTGATTTATTTTTTTTTTTTTCCTGCTTGGGCCTTAATTTTCATTTCTTTTGATGTCCCATAACCTGTTGAAAACTGAAAATTTTAGTTTAATTTTATTTATTTATTTATTTATTTATTTATTTATTTTTAAAGGTTTTATTTATTTATTTGGTAAAGAGACAGAATGCACCCAAGAGTGGGGAGAGGGGCAGAAAGAGAGGGACAAAGGGAGAAGCAGGCTCCCAGCTGAGCAGGGAGCCCAATGTCGGGCTCCATCTTGCTGGGATCATGACCTGAGCAAAAGGCAGATGCTTAACCAACTTAGCCACCTAGGCAACCCTGAAAACTCAACATTTTAAATAACATAATGTGGCAACTTGGAGAATCACATTGTCTTTTCCCAGAATTTGTTTTTGTTGTTGTTACTGCTGCTGATATTTGCTTAGTGATTTGCCAAATTATTGCTGTAACATCAATTCTTTTTTATGTGTAGCCACTGAAGTCTCTGCTGAGCTAGCTCAGTGGCCAGTTAATAACTGGAAAGAGATTTCCTTACATACCTGGAAACAGTAAGTCTTTGTCTTTACTCAGAATACTATATGCAGGCTGGAGCAAAACTTCAACACTCAGCCATTCAGTGTGGGACTCTATGTTAGCCTTCCTTTTCCTTCTCATGCAGAGCTTCAAGTTGAGACAGGGATGTTTGGGCTTCCTCAGATCTTTTCTGGTATATCTACAGCCCTCAGGCTGTGCAGAGACCTGGACATGCTCATGGCTTTCTGTGTTTTGACATGTATCAAAAACACTCAAAGCTCCTACAAATATAATATTTTCCTTTTAACTTTTTGGCTAGTCTCTTATTTTTTCCCAACTGTTATCGGCTATCATAGGCAGCTACAAAATTAATTGATTGCCTGTAATTGTTTTTGACAATTACCCATAGGAAAAAATAATGTTTACACAAAAAAAAATCTATGGATGAGAACAAATACAGATAGCTTGCAAGAGTGGTCTTCAGCCATTGATTTTTGGCTGGAATACTCAGTCCACTCTCTCTTCTAGGCAGCAAACAAGGGACAATTTCAAATCCTGATTTAGAGCAAGTATTTTTTTAAATTATTTTTTATTTAAACTCAATTTAATAAACATATAGTGTATTATTAGTTTAAGAGGTAGAATTCAGTGATTCATCAGTTGCATACAACACCAGGACACCAGTTACTTCATCACTCAGTTACTTTAGTTACTTCATCCCTCCGCCCAGTTCCCCTTCAGCAACCCTCGGTCTGTTTCCTTCAGTTGAGTCTCTTATAGTTTGCCTCCCTCTCTGTTTTCATCTTATTTTTCCTTTTCCTCCCCTATTTTCACCTGTTTTGTTTCTTCAAGTCCATGTATAAGTGAAATCATATGGTATTTTTGTTTCTCTAATTGATTTATTTTGCTTAATATAATACCCTCTAGTTCTATCCACATCATTGCAAATGTCTTCTTTATCCATTTGTCCATCAATAGACATCTGGGTAGAGAAAGTCCCTTCATTAATTTATTTTTTATTAACATATAATATATTATTAGCCCCAGGGGTACAGGTCTGTGAATTGCCAGGTTCACACACTTCACAGCACTCACCATAGCACATACCTTCCCCAATGTCCATAACCCAACGACCCGCTCCCTAACCCTTTCCCCCCAATAACCCTCAGTTTGTTTTGTGAGATTGAGTCTCTTATGGTTTGTCTCCCTCCCAATCCCATCTTGTTTCATTTTTTCCTTCCCTACTCCCCCAACCCTCCCCCACTTTGCCTCTCAAATTCTTCATATCAGGGAGATCATATGATAATTGTCTTTCTCTGATTGACTTACTTCATTCAGCATAATACCCTCTAGTTCCATCCATATTGTTGCAAATGGAAAGATTTCATTTCATTTGATGGCTGCATAGTATTCCATTGTATATATATACCACATCTTCTTTATCCAGTCATCTGTTGATGGTCATCTAGGTTCTTTCCATAGTTTGGCCATAGTGGACATTGCTCCTATAAACATTCGGGTGCACGTGTCCCTTCTGATCACTACATTTGTATCTTTGGGGTAAATATCCAATAGTGTGATTGCTGGTTCATAGGGTAGCTCTATTTTCAACTTTTTGAGGAACCTCCATGCTGTTTTGCAGAGTGGTTGCACCAGCTTGCATTCCCACCAAAAGTGTAGGAGGGTTCTCCTTTCTCTGTATCCTCACCAGCATCTGTCATTTCCTGACTTGTTAATTTTAACCATTCTGACTGGTGTGAGGTGGTATCTCATTGTGGTTTTGATTTGTATTTCCCTGATGCCAAGTAATGTGGAACAGTTTTTCATGTGTCTGTTGGCCATCTGGATGTCTTCGTGTCCTCTGCCCATTTCTTGATTGGATTATTTGTTCTTTGGGTGTTGAGTTTGATAAGTTCTTTATAGAATTTGGATACTAGCCCTTTATCTGATATGTCATTTGCAAATATCTTCTCCCATTCTGTCAGCTGTCTTTTGGTTTTGTTGACTGTTTCCTTTGCTGTGCAAATGCTTTAGATCTTGATGAAATCCCAATAGTTCATTTTTGCCCTTGCTTTCCTTGCCTTTGGTGGTGTTTCTAGGAAGAAGTTGTTGACCTGAGGTCAAAGAGGATGCTGCCTCTGTTCTCCTCAATGATTTTGATGGATTCCTTTCTCACATCAAGGTCCTTCATCCATTTGGAGTCTATTTTTGTGTGTGGTGTAAGGAAATGGTCCAGTTTAATTCTTCTACATGTGGCTGTCCAAATTTCCCAACACCATTTGTTGAAGAGACTGTCCTTTTTCCATTGGATGTAGAGAAACTCTCTTCCATGAGCAATTAAATCACCATATACTTGACTAAGGCTTGCTTTCACTGCTTATACATATTTATTTTAAGAGCAATGCATGGCTTTAGAGTTGAGTATTTTGACAGTGTTTGTATGTTCTGAATATAAATATATTATTGAAAACATAAGCAGGATAGTGGGAGTGGTTTTGTCTTTTTCATCCCCAATCTTAAGTTAAAGAAGTCAAATTTCTTAATGGGGAGTTACATGAAAGAAAATTAGAGAAAGATTCAAGCAGGAAATATTGCTTTTTTTCATATGCTCAACTTTGAGGAATTTTTGCAATTGTAATTAAATATCTATCATTAGCTTATGTTGTTAACTAGAAAGAAAAGAACCCCAAATATGTGATTCTTACATATAGTAATCCTTAATATAACTGACACGTTTTTTTATAATTTTTTATTATTTTTTTTGCCTTTTTTTTTTTTATAAACATATATTTTTATCCCCAGGGGTACAGGTCTGTGAATCACCAGGTTTACACACTTCACAGCACTCACCAAAGCACATACCCTCCCCAATGTCCATAATCCCACCCTCTTCTCCCAAACCCCCTCCCCCCAGCAACCCTCAGTTTGTTTTGTGAGATTAAGAGTCACTTATGGTTTGTCTCCCTCCCAAGAAATGAAATCTTGCCATTTGCGACAACATGGATGGAACTAGAGCGTATCATGCTTAGCGAAATAAGTCTAGCAGAGAAAGACAACTATCACATGATCACCCTGATATGAGGAAGTGGTGATGCAACATGAGGGCTTAAGTGGGTAGGAGAAGAATAAATATAACTGACACATTTAATGGACTACTGTATTTTTCAAAATTCATTAGGTGACCTTCACAGATGAAAAAAAAATATGTCATGTGTATATATGTGTTTGGTTTTAGAGATGTGTGTTAGAAATCCAAGCATTATTCAATTAAAATCTACTTTCATCAAATTATGTAAAATATTTTTGAGTTACATTCAATCCTAAAATTATTTAATCTCGTGAAATATTCTGTTTCCTTAGTGATGTAACATTTCTCTTACATTTAATAATAATTTAAAAATTACAGTAAGTTACAACAAAATGAAATTATATCTGATTTTTATATATGATTTACATTTCCTGAATCATCAAATATCAAACAGGTTATATCACATGCATGCAGACATGTGAACTATAGGATACTGTGTTAATTGCTAAGCTATTGCCTCTCAGCTTCAAACCCTTCTGAGGTCAGCGTGTGGATGCCTGGGATGGTACCACCTTTGTCCTCTACCTGCTGGCTGGCTGTTAGTCTTTGCCAGTAGAGGGCAGTAGAGGTTAATTAGAGGGCTGGGACAGGGATAAAGGATTTGTTTATCTTATGCATATTCTGTCCTGCTGGTGTCACCCAAGCATTTGTTATTTTCATTGGCAATAGCAGTGGATTCTAACAGAAATGGTAGGCTCAGTGGGTTAAGGCCTTGCCTTAGGCTCAGGTCATGATCTCAGGGTCCTGGAATCCAGCCCCACATTGGGCTCTCTGCTCAGCGGGAAGCCTGCTTCCCCCTCTCTCTCCACCTGCCTCTCTGCCTACTTGTGATCTCTCTCTGTCAGATAAATAAAACCTTTAAAAAATAAAATAAAATTGCCCCTTACTTCTAGCTAACCTTTTATGTCCTTCAGATAGACCAGCAACAACTGGCTGGAATCCCTCCTCAGAGGTCTGAGTCCCAGTTATAATGGCACTCTCCTTTGCCAGATCCTCCTCTCTTAGGACCATTGGTGGTTACAGCAGTTACTCTCAATCATGCCGTGATTGCCACAGTACAGAAACAAAACTGCATCTACCCCAGCTAATGTACATACAGAAACAAGGGTTCTCAGCGGTTACTTTTATAAAGATAAAATTAAGAAAAATTAAGTATTAACCATACTTCATTGAACCAATATTGACTTGTGAATACATGAGACAGTTTGGAAGAAAATATAATCTCCATCAATCTCATTAAGGAATAATATTTCCAAAACTAACTAAGCCTATGTTTATGATTTATAAAATTTAAAGATTTTCATATTACTTTCATTAATGCATGATTATAATAGTTTTTATAATTAAACATTTTAACATTTAGAGCCTATTGTTATAGGAAACATAAATAATTCCGATAGTATTACTAGTACATAAGAGTTATCATAATGAAATATTTAAAAATAAATATATACATGTGAGAAGATGGTCCAACATCAAAGAGACAAAGCAATAATTTCAAATTTCTGACAGTTAATAAAAGCATGTTCATACATTTTTAAATGAGTAGTGATGACTTAGAAATTCTAGTA
The DNA here is from genome assembly GCF_964662115.1 of Mustela nivalis. Lineage (NCBI taxonomy): Eukaryota > Metazoa > Chordata > Mammalia > Carnivora > Mustelidae > Mustela > Mustela nivalis. The sequence continues at coordinate 67,218,992 of NC_139028.1, forward strand.
CGTACAGCTAAGAAGGATAAGTTAAATTGTTATATAGAGGTTTTATTTTTAAATGCCAATATTCACAATGTTCTGTAAATTACATCATTTTCTACTCTGTAAACTTTTAATGACAATTGTTAGAATCAACTTAAAATTATGGAAGGGGAATACAGTGTTTTAAAAATTGTTTTAGGAAAGAGCCAGATAAAGTTTTTGAAGACCACTAAATGGAATTAATTTGAGGGGGGAAAAGTATGTTCAAAGGGAAGAGAGAAAAGTACTCTGAAGTCATGGAAAAAAGATCAGTTAAACCTGGGAGGTGCTTTGACAGAGGGAGTCCCTGGCTCAAGGACCTGATGGATGGCTGAAATTCAGGCATCTGAGGGGATCCACCTAGAGTACAGATGTCATTTCTTACCAGGTTCAGCTTCAAGGCAATGGATCAAGGCACTTGCAAGGTGCCCATCATTTCCTCTTTCTTAGAAAAGTCATCGAGGAAGATTTCCCAAAATATTCCTCATGTTATCAATGCTCCTTTTCATTCTTTCTCTCAAAATGTGCATCACATCACCACTTCCTCATATCAGGGAGATCATATGATAGTTGTCTTTCTCCGCTTGACTTATTTCGCTAAGCATGATACGCTCTAGTTCCATCCATGTTGTCGCAAATGGCAAGATTTCATTTATTTTGATGGCTGCATAGTATTCCATTGTGTGTACGAGAAGAATAAATGAAACAAGATGGGATTGGGAGGGAGACAAACCATAAGTGACTCTTAATCTCACAAAACAAACTGAGGGTTGCTCAGGGGAGGGGGGTTGGGAGAAGGGGGGTGGGGTTATGGACATTGGGGAGTGTATGTGCTTTGGCAAGTGCTGTGAAGTGTGTAAACCTGGCGATTCACAGACCTGTACCCCTGGGGATAAAAATACATGTTTACAAAAAATGAAAAATTAAAAAAAAATGTGCATCACAGCCCAAATCCCTGGAGGAGGCCAATTTGGTTTACACTCCTGAGCATCACAGACAGAGGCAATAAATAAGCTTGCTTATGAAGCCCATTCACCAGCAAAGGCTGGGACACAGAGCTGAGCTGAAGACAATCACTGAGCCCTGAAAACAGAGAGCAAACAAAGATCAGACGTTTCAACCCAGATTACACATTCAGACCCTTCTGGAAGTTCCCTCCTACCACATCCACCTGATCCTGCACTGAAACACAACTTTCACCTCCTTAACTAACTCTGTGCATTCAGATACCCACCTCTTGCACAAGCTGTCACTCGGGCACCCTCTGCCCACACACAGCTTCACACTCAGTACACCCTCTCACAGAGCTCCAACTTCAGTGGGCTCCACCTGCAAGTGCGTGTCTTCCATACAGGTATGTTCTTCAAATCCGGTTGCCCAACAACTGTGTTCTATGACAGAACACAGGGTTAAATTTTGGGGGTCTAGGTCAGAGATGGGGACCTCAAAGGCCAGACCCTGAGACAGTTTCCAGAGGATGCTCCCATTATGGACCAGAGTGGCACTCCCTCAGTATCCATATCCCATTAGTTCCTAGGGAAAAAAAAAATTCTAGCTCTGCTCTAACCATAGGTTTTCTGTCCTTCACATCCCCGATGGTCACAGAGTACTAGTACCTGATAATTCCACTTGGAAAGTTCCTTAATGGGCTAAGAATGGGCTGGAAAGAATAGGGAAGGGAAGACAGTAGCGATTCCAGCTCTCTGCCCACCACCATCCAAGCCTCTCTCCCCGCTGCAGTCAAAGCATGTGTCAAGTCCAAGCCCAAGACCTTCATCAGTGAAAGTCTCTATACAAATATGAGGGCCTCCCTAGTTCTCTTTACATTTGGAATTCAGATAATTAGGAAAGTGTTTGCAGCCTTATGAATTTATATTTGACAAATGCGTTGTTTGAGAGAGGGGAATTCAGATATTGGTTATAGTCATGGACATCTGGGTCAGGTGAAACTTGAAACTCGAATCAGGACCCCTAATTTCAGGACCCTCTGCAGTGAACATGCTTTGTGATCTGGATGACATCAGTTTACTTCTCTGGATATTGTCTCCCTTTGATTAAGGGTGCAAAGGATTATGACACTTTTTTCTCCAGAAGGGTGTTAGTAGATAAAGAGCTTGCCACAAAAGGGGGCAATGATTTCGGGTGCTGAAATTTTTAACTCATACATACACCTCTTTTTGGTCAACTATAAACTTTGTGAAGGTAATATACCCATATGAGGTCATTTCAAATTTAGAGTTAGAAAAAAGAAGTCCCAAAGAGGTTGTGGGATTATTCCAATGCCGCATAAGGAACGGATGGGAAAGAGAGAATGACTATAGAGTCCTTGATTTTTCCAACTTAAGACAGGCCAAAGAAGTAGACTTATTCTTAATCACAGATCAATTTTTTTAGAGTATCAGGACTAAAATTCAAGTTTCTTAGAATCCCACACAGGTTTTTCTTTCTTTTTTTTATGATATTTTTTTGTTTGTTTATTTATTTATTTGATAGACAGAGAGAGCTCACAAGTAGGCAGAAGGAAGGCAGAGAGAGAGGGGGAAGCAGGCTCCCCACTGAGCAGAGAGCCTGATGTGGGGCTCGATCCCAAGACCCTGAGATCATGACCTGAGCCGAAGGCAGAGGCCTAAACCACTGAGCCACCCAGGCATCCCCCACACAGGTTTCTTTTAAGTAGACTGTGTACTTACTAAAGGGGAATGTTTTTGAATAGTAGCTAGCCTTCCACAGCAAAACCAGATTCCCTTCCCAGAATATCTTCACTGTGTCCCAAGGACAATAATTTTCTGCCTTGATCTCCCTCTATCAGCCCTTAGTATGCTCATCAAGCCTGAGTATTCAGCCATCACACTGCTGGGCATGCAGGACTTCTAGCTGCCTTTGCCACAGTACAAACTGCTGTTTCCCAACTAGAATGTCTGGTCCATTTCATTCTTCTGATTACTCAAATCACTGTAGATACTGAATCATGCAATATGTGAGCACATTCAGGTGACCTAACTTCTTTCTAGGCATTCCAGGTGAGATACAAAATGTTGTTATGTAGTGTATGTTTATGAAGATATATTAGAAAAACAGAAAATAGAGTGATTGTATTATTATATCACAGAGTGTAAAAGTCAATGTTATGTTACATTGGCTTTAGTGAACATTTAGTCTTGAGTGAACATTGATCAAAATGTCTAGGTCCTGACACAAGCATGGTCAGTGTGGAGGTTGTAATTTCTAAGGGCATAATCTCAGCCAACTGGATTTTATAGTAGTAGAAGAATGAAAAAAAAAAAAAAGACATTAGGGATCAGAAGAAAGGGATGACTTCTGGGAGGCAGAAAACTTGCATTGAAGCTTAGAAAACAGAGAAGGATAAAATAAAGCCTGAAGACTCTCTAGGCCTGGCAAAAAGGCATGAATGAAAGAGGCAAGGAACATTGGTCCTTATGAGTTGACTAAAGGTTAATAAATGATGGCAAGATGTTTAGGAGGTGGGTCATAAAGGACCAGATTGGAAAGATGCTTTAGCAGTTAGTTTGTGCTTAGAAGATAGAACTCAAAACATGATTGAAAAGCACAGGAATTAGCAAAATGGGGGGAAAAAAAGGAGACTATATGTGATAGAATCTTTAAGGTTCTTGTACAAGTTAATAATGAATATTTTTCTCAGCCTAAAAAATATTGTTTCACAGAGGGGTCATTTTATGCAAAGAATGAACCAAAATTCTCATGTGGCAGGGCAGTCATACCATGACCCTTTGTATCAAGCCCTTTATTTCCATGCAGAATGGCAGCTTCCAACCTCAGTGATGATGGTCTCCCAGCCACTCTGTTCCTGACAGGGATCCCAGGGCTGGAGTGGGCCCACGTCTGGATTGCCATTCCCTTCTGTGCCATGTATCTGGTAGCTCTGGCTGGGAATGCTGCTCTCATCCTGGTCATTGTGACGGACAGTGCTCTTCATGCACCCATGTACCTCTTCCTGTGTCTTCTCTCACTCACTGACCTGGCTCTCAGCTCTACCACTGTGCCCAAAATGCTGGCCATTTTGTGGCTCCATGCTGGTGAGATTTCCTTTGGTGGTTGCCTGGCACAGATGTTTTGTGTCCATTCTATCTATGCGCTGGAGTCCTCAGTTCTTCTTGCCATGGCCTTTGATCGCTATGTGGCTATCTGCAACCCACTGAGATATACAACCATTCTCAACCATACCGTAATAGGCAAAATTGGCTTTGCTGGACTTGTCCGTAGTGTGGCCATCGTCTCCCCATTCATCTTCTTGCTGAGGCGGCTGCCTTACTGTGGTCACCATGTCATGGCACACACATACTGTGAGCACATGGGCATCGCTCGCCTAGCCTGTGCCAACATCACTGTCAATATTGTCTATGGGCTGACTGTGGCTCTGCTGGCCATGGGTCTGGATTCCATCCTCATTGCCATTTCCTATGGCTTTATCCTCCATGCTGTCTTCCGCCTGCCATCTCAAGATGCCAGGCACAAGGCTCTGAGTACCTGCGGTTCCCACCTCGGAGTCATCCTGGTCTTCTACATTCCTGCCTTCTTCTCCTTCCTCACCCACCGCTTTGGGCAGCACCGAGTCCCCAAGAATGTGCACATCTTTCTGGCAAACCTCTATGTTCTGGTGCCTCCTGTGCTCAATCCAATCATCTATGGGGCTAAGACCAACGAGATTAGGAGTCGCCTTCTGAGACTGCTTCACCTGGGGAAAATTTTAACGTGATATTTGAGCAGTTTGGAGATAAGGAAAATAAGTGGGTATGCTAGTTGTCTAGGTGCATTTACATGGATGGGGATCTCTGATATATTAGAAATGTCTTACAGGAGGTGAAGCACTGGAAAAAAAGAGAAAGTTAGATGAATTGAAGGTTTCAAAAATCATATTGAACATACCATAATCCTGAGGCTCCCAGTATAACTCTGAAGAGCTCAGAAAGATGATAGTATTTTTACTCTTGGGAATATTTTACAATTAGGAATAATCGCACCTTGGAGAAAACTCAGCAACTACGATATGCCAGTGTGGAATGTGCCTAACATTTTTCTCTTTTGCTGCAAATGTTTCTGTGACTTACTAAAAAGATCAAGTCAATTCCTGTTCTTAATTGAGTCCGGGCTTCATACTGGAATATTCTTCTGTGAGAATTTTTTAAAAAATGAACATTTGAGGTAAATTTCATGTGATTTCCAATGCTTTGGGTAGCCATGAAGAACACAAAGTCTGAAGTTAGAGTACCTGGGTTTGAGTCCTTGTTCCTCTGCTTAATAGTTTTGTAGCCTTGAACATGTTGCTCAATCTTTCTGTGTCTCAGATTAACCAACTATCAAAAGGACGATGTTAATATCTGACTCTTTTTTTTAAATATATAACTCTTAATGCTATTTCTAAGATTAAGTTAACAAATGTAGGAAACTCAAGATAGTGGATACATGTAAAATACCAATAAATAAGAGAATCATATATAAACTTGGAAATTATTAGCCAACTCATACGTTATTTAGGACTATTTTTTGTTACATTATTTTACAGGGTTATTACAATAACTATGTTATAAAACAACATCTCTAAAATATTTAGATAGCTCTTGGGATATGAATAGTGATCATTAAAACTGTATTTCTCCCATTCCTCCTCTGGTCTTCCATTTGGAAGTCCCTTTCCTTATAGCCATAAAGCTATCCCTCATTCAGGAATTATAGAGACTTGGTCAAAATCCAAACTGCTTTTTTGATAGCCCTCCTTTGCCTAGTTACCTCAGTTCTAAAATACCCAAGTAAGTCCCCAATTACTGCTCCCAATATTCAAAATGTGATTATCACCTGTTAAGAGTCTGTGGCTCAGAGAGGCTACTATTCCTAAGGTTATATATAACCATATAGATATATGGACCATAACTCATGCATTATCCAGAATGCAGTATGTGTGAGGACACCAACCTGCACGAACACAGAGCAACAAAAGTGAAGATTCTTTGTTTCTCTCTTTTTTTTTAAGATTTTATTTATTTATTTGACAGAGAGAGATCACAAGCAGGCAGAGAGGCAGGCAGAGAGAGAGAGAGAGAAGGAAACAGGCTCCCTGCTGAGCAGAGAGCCCGATGTGGGGCTTGATCCCAGGGGATCATGACCCGAGCCAAAGGCAGGGGCTTAACCCACTGAGCCACCCAGGCGCCCCAAAGATTCTTTGTCTCTTGAGGTAGTAAATGGTAAAGAGACCCAGCAGTGTAATGATTTCAGGAACAGAGAAAAAATATATAAAAAGAAACTGAAGGTGGAGATGGGCAAGGGCACGGCTGTTCTGCCCTTGAAATGCTTCTTTGTGGGTCTTGTGCCTGCTCCCCTTAAGATGCTGGCTTCATTTGATCAAAAGGTCCCCCCTCAAAGGCAAATTGTCACCATTCACACTAATTATCTGCCATGAAACTCACATTTTCCTTAGAAGAAAGTGGTGGTCAGGAACTCAGGAAGTTAGTATCAAAGGCAGAGCCAGGATTCAGGACTCTGGACTCCCATAGTAATCTTTAAAATCCTACCTGTGGACGAGATTTCCAGGACCACACAGCCATAAGGGACTTGATGGACTGGTAAGGAAATTCAGGTGCATGAGTAGGCAAAAGATGTGTCTGGTATTAGGCCACAAGTCCCATAGCTTGCAGCCTAGTGCTCCCTCATCTCACCCACAAATTCATCAACCATTCATCATAACTCTTGGGCTATCCTCCTCTTCTAGCAATGTCTGTGGCCTCAGAGGGGGTCAAAGGAGAAAGGTCAAATGGATAATGCAAAGGCTAGAAGAGGAGGGGTGCAGGATCCCACAGAGGCTGACACCATAGCACAGGGGTCTAGATGTGACCTATACTCTGGACTGATTCCCTGTGGATACAGCATAGGGCCTTCTTCCCCATGGTTTATTGACCAAACTCCAAGTTTCACATACCATTAGATAACAGACAGATGGAGGATTCTGCAGCCCTGACAGCAAGCTCCACTCCCTAAAGCTCTGGTTTAGGCTTTTTTATCATCCTGAAGCTAAAATGCAATAGTTCCTAGAAGGGAAGGGTGATATGTAGAAGCCAGTAGGCCTTCTAGACGACTGCAGGTAGCAGGATCCAGTCCCTAGGAAGACTATTAAGCTTATTGCCAAGATCTCCCATCTCACTCAGGTGTCTGGCTACAGGAGCCCACATGATAAAGGAGAAAACATGCTTCTAGAAGCCCAGGAGACTGCCCTGCCCATTACACCCACTTCACCCCCAGACTCCTTCTCTTCCCTGGGAAGAATTAGTGTACAACACTAATCTCAGAAATTCAGACCAAGATCCTAGTTCCACAGGAAAGTGAAAGTTAAACTGTGTATCAGGATCATTGAGGGGCCATGCAGTCCCAAAGATATTTTATGCATGGTCCCTGACTGCCACAATCTTCAGGTCTCTAGGCTCATGCAGTGTTACAAGTCACAGTGTGTAGCTCAGAGATGTCCATCTTTCCAAGCCCCCAGGAAGCATGAGATTCAGTTGTTTTTCAGCCTAGGCTCCTAAAGCTGGCTCTGAATCTACAGTCTCTGGTATCCCCAAAGTAATATCTCCAATATGCTTCCCACCTCTCTTTCATCAGGTGGTATCCTGCTACAGTTTCATATGGCCCTTGGGCCTCTGGGGCACACTTCGTGTGCCTGTACTGTGAATTACCTCAATGACTGATCAGAGTCTACAGAAAAGACTGGGTGGATTGGGAAAATTTGGGGACTTTCACCAAGACACAGGGACCCCAGAATGTAGAGTTGGAATGGGGCCTGGGGAAAGATGTTGAACTACATCTGGCCATGCTGAGCAGAGGTTCCTCTGTGGCACCCAAGAGAAGGCTGGTAGGCCTTGGAAAGTACAAATAGACTCAGAGATGAAGGAACCACGAACACAGACATTAAGAGTCACAGCCAAAGACATGGTCAAACTCCCTTAAAGATTAATAGAGAAAGAATCAGTGTAACATACTCTCAGGAAGCACCACTCTATAAAAATAAAACCAAAAAATGGATAAGAAAATAAATTAAATAAAGTAGCTTAAGGAAATACGGGTCAGTATATCAGATTCTGTACAAAACTGAAAAAAAAAATGGGAAGATGGGGAATGAGAAAGTTTTGAGAAAGCTTCTACACCATCCTGGGGGTGTCTGACTACAGAGGATGGGGAGATGGGGTCACTTTCGAGAAATTCAGGGATGAAAGGAGAGAGAAGTTCGGTGGCTGAGAGGGCAGCAGAGTCAAGGATTTTACAGTGTGAAAGGAAGAAGCCTGTCCAGGAGGAGAGGATGGGGCTTCAGAAGTGGTGGGGGTTCACCTCACAAAGCATGGATCCTGACACATGTAGTTAAGAGTGAAAGAGTCCGAGCTGAGACGGGGTTTGGCCAGGCTTCCTATAATAAGGAGAGACTAGGTCTGAAGATGAAGATACTTGGTGAAAGAGAGAGTGGCTTCCTGGGGGAACAAAATCCAGGATTCCTTCAGAGTTCCTCTGGAGTTGGACCAGAGGTGGCTTGTGATGATGATAATTTTGGTAAAGAGTTAGATTGCTGAAAACACTCAGGACGTTGCCACCTCACATTTAAATTTGGAAAACACTCTGAGATTAGGAGTATGAGAATATGTGCAGCCCAGACCCAAGACCCTATAGCATGATCAATCTCTTTCCCAAACAGCATTCTCTTCACCCACCTACCCCCAAACTGACATCACACATGAGATCCAAGCAATTTTTTTTAATGTAGAACAGGCTTGGGCAGTGAGGGAGGGGGCTGTTCAAGTGTGCACATGATCTGAGTAAGAGGAATTCAAAATATGTTACTTCCCCTCCCCTCCAGTTCCCCTTCCTTTTCCTCCTTCTCCACTGTGGGCATCCACTGGAGGGACCTGGGCCTCTGGTTCACCCAGCAGCCTCTCAATGGCAGCATGAATGTCTCCTCCTGTGGCCATAAGGGCCTGTAGATTGGCATCACGATTAGCAAAACCCATGGCCTTCAGATGCTCCAGTTCTTGCTGGTAGCAGCCTTCAATGAGGAGGGATGAGGATAATGAGGCTTGTGTGGACTGGGAGCAGGCATTGGACAATGCATGGAGAAGCTGAAGAATGGCCAAGGTGGGCTGCACAGAATCTACTCTCTGACTCTGCCCTCCACCCTTGGTTTCAGGGGGTTCTCTAGTCCCATGTGACCTACCTGGGCCCCATAAGCAAGGTTCCAGCCCAGGAACCTCCTTGGACAGTGTCTGCAGGCCCTTTTCTATCTGGATCAATGCCTGCAGTGCACGTGGGTTGGTCAGGATGGGAAGTAGTGGCATATGATGTCGCAGGGGGCTTCCAGTTGCCAACTGGTGTAGCAGAGCTGGATTTTGCTGCAGGTCATGCAAGGCTCTACGCAAGGCAGAGGGCGAGGGTCTCAGCTGACTGGTGAAAGGGGCTGTCCCTACAGGCTGCTGGATCTCCTGGGAGAGAAGATCCTGACTTGAGTTGACATCTGGCACACCAGTCCCACATCCTGAACTGGCCTGATTTGAGGCCACGCACCTAGCCTGGGAAACATCTCCTACCCTGACCTTCTGCGCCAATGGCCTTGCTGGGGCCAAGGCTGTGGGGATGGTGGCAGTAGTGTCAGTATCGATGTGAGCACTGGCCACCTCTTTGCAAAGCTCTGAACCTGCGCTGTGGCCTTTGGAGGTAACCAGTGGGGCCAGAGTGAAGAGCATGAGCTGCTGGATATCAGAGCAGACTGGACGCATGGCATTGTCACCTCCCGGCACTACCTTCAGTGCCTCTAGCCCCCGCTTATCTTCCTGCAGGAGTTCCTGCTGCCGGGACGGGTTCTGCAAGGTTTCCAGAGCCTTAAGAGCTGATTCAGGTTTCTGTGCTAGCCTTGAGGATTTGAGAGTATGGCTAGTATTGGCTGGTTTCTCATTTGCCAGGCCTTGAACCACAGGGCTTTCCAAGAACTGCACCACCGACTCAGGTGCGGCCATCAGGAGTTGAGCCAGCTGGCCAAGAAAGTCGGCCAGCTCAGGAGAGCTACGGGCCAGCCGGCCCAGCCTGGCCAGCATCCCAGCACTCTCTGAGGTAGATGGTTCAGAACGATGCATGCAGTGGCCAGCAGGGCCTGACAGAGTTCCGGGACCAGGCAGAGTTCCTTTCAGACGGGTCCTGACCACCAAGTGGACTGTAGTGCCATCCAGGATGCCACGCTGGCTCAGAATGTCTTGATCCCGGAGGATCTTTCCAGTGAAGATGAGTACCAATCGGTCGGTGTCACAGTGAAGGCGTTTGGAGATCTGTTTCTTAAAGTGGTGGACACTGCTATTTTCTGCCAACATAAATTCCTGGCAGTCCTGTGGGGTCTTGACAGACACTCTGATGATGTGTGATGACAGCTCCCTACCAGATACCAGCTGGCTGTCCCCTGCTTCTTCCCTAGCCTGAGCCATATTTCTTCAAAAGAGGAATGCAGGACTGCAGGACCACTTGAGGACCTGTCGAAGCCCAGGTGCAGGAGTAAGCACACCTTTGTGCAGGGACCAGTAGGTGTTGAGGAAGGTCCACTCACCCACGACCTCCAGACACTGCTTCTTAACGTAGACTCGAGGTCACCTGGCTCCCATAGAGGTGTTGGCTGTCCTTCTCCAGGTCCAGACTTAAGGGATATGACATCAGTGATGATGTCACAGTTAAGAAGTAGACCCGCATGGGGGAAGGGCAGAGGTCTCTCCTACCTTCTGGAGGTTGACTCTCTTCACAATTTGACTTAAAGAGCAATAAAGAAAAATTAAATATTTATGTCTAGAAACCTGCTGCTCACCAGCCTATTTCACTGTTGAAAATCATACCACCTGAGATTGGTAAATGAGTATAGCCAAGGAGGAAAGTACGGGTCTGAGAATTGGCTCAGGAAGTGCTGGTTCTAGTCATCTGCCTTGTGCTGAATGGGCTGTATATACTGACCATGGCCCAGTCAAGGCCACAAGTTCCCTTGTTTCCATATGAATAGAATGAAGATGTGTACAGTTAGTCCATTCAGCTTCAGCGGGAGCTTGAGGGCAGCTTGTGTCTCCAAGGCCCACCAGGCTGAGTAACTCATCCACACAGTTCTAAGGAAAACAGCATCGTGTTCCCAAAGAAATTCTGGACTAAGTTGTTCTCAAATACAGAAACTATGATCTCAAGTCTCTGGGATTAGAGCTAAGGCAAAAAAACTTATAAGAAAGTAATAATTTTACTCTAGGTCTTTATGACTTAACAGTGGTTAGATTTAAGATCTATTTAAAGAGGAAAATGTCGCTTGGAAGCTGACATATTTCAGCTGCAAAAGCAGAAAAATGATGATTTTCTACGGTACTGTTTTGGCCTCCAGGCAGGTGGGACTCCAGGTAAAGTCTGTTAAATCTGAACCAACTGTATTTTTTTACATGAAAATGGATACATCAGGCTGCCAGGCATTTGCCATTATATCCTTGACACTTTTTCTGGTTCTGGAATTTCCAAGAACTATAAAATTAGCACTTGACTGTCTACAATAGCACCTTCAGAAGGTCGTGCTGGATGTGGGAAACACAAGCCTCTAGAGCCCTTTACTACAAGATATTGATAGATGTTCTTAAACCTGGACCAGTCTGAATCAGTGTCTCCTGTACCCAACTGATATCAAGACTCTGATAAGTTGTAATTCCTGAGTCTAAAAGACCTTCTCAGTCTGAGGAAACTTCATGGAGTGAGCCTTGTGGCTGGCTGGCAGCAAGCAGTCTAGTAGGCCTTTCCCTGAATGCCCAGATCTCAGAACAACTTCTACCACACGAGTATTATTAGCAAAACCAATTCCTTTGGGAAATTTTCTCAGTTTCACCCAGCAGAACTGGATTTTCAAACTAATGTTCCTGGCTCTTCATTAGTTAATAAATTAATACATAACAGGAGTTGAAGAACATTCTGGGGGAGAGTTATCCAGAATCGCTTTCTCATATCTCATGTTTCCACAGTGGTGGTGGTGGTGGTGGTGGTGGTGGTGGTGTCTCCTGCATAGCCTGTGAGGTGAAGCATTCCTTCACTCCTCTCTTTCAGGCTCTATTGTCAGGACCTGGAATGTCTCTTTCCCAAGCACCCACTGACAGCCCTTGCCAGTCCATTTATAAACTGTGTCTCAGGGAGGGAGCCCTGCACATGCTGCCCACTGAGTTCTTCAAAACAAAAATTTCCTTCGTCCTTCCTGAGAAGCCAACATCACTGGAATGTTTTAGATTATACCTAAATTCCTTTTATAATTGGAAAATAAAATAAAACAATCAACTGGCAATTTATTCAATCAATTGAAAACTTATCAGTTAGGACAAAAAAAGGGGGGAATGTAGACTCCCTAGAAGAATACAGCCCTGGTTTAAATCCCACTTCTACCACTTAATAACATTCAACTAGTCATTTACTCCTTTTAAGCCAGGATCTCATCATCTATAAAATGATCGTTCTTCACAGATTTGTTTGAAGATTGAAGGAGATAATGCATATAAAGTTCTATCCAAAGTATTTGACACAGAACAGACATCTGTCAAATATTGAGTATGATTTCAACAGTACAGCCACTGCCAATCCTCCGCACATCCTGTGGTCAGGTCCGTAGCTAGACTGAGAGACACGGAGAGCAGATGTTGCCTGTCAGTTTTGACCAAATGTCCGGAGACATGTTCAGCTGCAGATGCTGGAGACAATTCCAAGCAGACTGGGAGAAAGTGTGGTATCTTCTGTTAGACCCAGGACTCCAACTAGATTAAACGCTGACTTTATGCACCTGATTTAAAGTTTATGGTAGTAAGATCAAATTTCCAGGAAACATATTATATCTCCATATTTTTCAGAGATTGACTAACGTTTTCTCATTCCGAGATTAGTTTTATTAGACATCAAACTACATGAAAAGCTCAGCATTTTTTAAAGATTTCTTTGACAGAGAGAGCACAAGCAGGGGGAGTAGCAGAGGGAGAGGGAGAGGAGAAGCAGACTCCCCACTGAGCAGGGCGCCTGACATAGGGCTCAACTCCAGGACCCTGAGATCCAGGGACCTGAGCCAAAGACAGACACTTAACTGACTGAGCCACCTAGGCTCCCGGAAAAGCTCAGTATAATATGCAGTTACAGTGTTTCTTGTCAGCACTTTCCTTCCGAAAGATCTAGTGAGAGTTTAATTTTTTTTTTTTTTTAATCAGAACTGTCACCTGGGAAAAGATCGCTCCTGGTGGCCAGGTTAACTGAACAGGAAGTGCTATAGGGATTGTTATTAAAAGAGAAATGCCTGATGGGGTGCCTGAGAAGCTCAGTGGGTTAAGCCTCTGCCTTCAGCTCAGGTCATGATCTCGGGGTCCTGGGATTGAGCCCCGCATCGGGCTCTCTGCTCAGCAGGGAGCCTGCTTCCCCACCACTCTCTCCCTGCCTGCCTCTCTGCTTACTTGTGATCTCTGTCAAATAAATAAAGTCTTTAAAAAGAGAGAGAGAAAAACACCTGATTCTGTTAGTGAGCTGTGCTTTCCCTCCTAAATACACTGAGTAGGTTTGAGCCAAGTATGGTTTGTGATAATCTCATTTATTTAATTAAACCAAAAAGACCCTCTGATGAGAGTAACAAAGACTACCTCCATGTTACTTCTGCAATAAAATCCAAACTCCTTGTCTAGCTACAAAGCCTCCCCTAGTTGGATTCCTGCTCATCTCCTGGACTTCCTGATGATGATTTTCTCCTTTTCTACAAAACTTGGCCACACTGGCCTCCCTTTTATAAATACACTGGCTTCCCTTTTATCTCTGAAACAGGCCAAGTGTCTTCCCATCCTTAAAGTCATTGTAATTGCTGTTCCCTAAGGCTTTAATGCTTGTCCACCTAATCTTTACAAGGCTCATCCTTCTTACCTTTCAAATCATCTCTTCACAAAGCCCTTCCCAACCATTTTGTATCTTATCAGTCTATTTTAGTTATCTGCATAGAACTTACCATTATGTCATTATTTCTTCTTTACTGTTCGTTTATGTTTCTGTGTCCCTTTACTAGAATATAAGCTCCATGAGAACAGGGACCTTATCTTATTTGCTTTTGTAACCCCATTGCTAGCAAACACTAAGTAAAAAATATACAGGAAAGAAGAAAGAGAAGGTGGGAAGGAGGGAGTTAAGGAGAGAGAAAGGGAATTTCAATTAAAGACACAGACCCTAATTTATTGCCCTGGCAGTTTGTGGTGTTTCGCTCCCCTAAATAAATATCCAGCAATAGGTGAACATGGAGCAAGCATATATGACAATCCTTGGTTGTCCTAATGAATGGAATCACATAAGACAGTGAATGAACTCCTGTCTCTCTCTCCACAAACCTGTTTGTCCCATTGAATTCTCTATCTCGGCTAATTTTACAAGCAAGACAGCTCATGTCAGATGAGAAGCTCCACTGACCGCTCCTCCCAGCCCCTTCTCCCTTCTCAGACCATCGTTCATTTAGTTGTTCAGGCCAGAAACACAGGAATCACCCCTGAGTCCTTTCTTTTCACACAACTAATTTATCAGTAATTATTCAGGGTTCTTTCTTCGAAATGTGATCTGACTCTGATCACCTCCACTCTTTTCTTTTTCGTTTTTTTTTTTTTTTTCTCTCTCTCTCTTTCTTTTTTAAAGCTCCACACTGGGTGTAGAGCCAAATGTGTGGCTTGAACTCACAACCCTGATATCAAGACATGAGCTGAGGTCAAGAGTCAGCTGCTTTACCGACTAAGCCACACAGGTACCCCACCTTGATGTTTTAAATAGCCTCCTAGCTGGATTCCCTACTTCCTTTCTTGGTCCATTAAAGTCACTACTTCCCATTGTAGCAAATACAGATCAATTAACTTCACCTCTTTACACAAAACCACAAAAGGTTTTCCTGTGATACTTGGATTCATCTAAATGCCTTACCAAGTCTAGAATGCTCTGAAAATTTGGCCCCTGACCCATCTCTGAAACATCCTGCTCTGGGCACAGCATCATTCCTGTATTCTGGAACACACCCTGCTCCTGTCAGTTTTTTGGGTTTTTTTAATAAGATTTTATTTATTTATTTGACAAAGAGAGAGAGATCACAAGTAGGCAGAGAGGGAGAGGGGGAAGCAGGCTCCCCACTGACAGAGCCCCTGATGTGGGGCTCCATCCCAGGACTCTGAGATCATGACCTGAGCTGAAGGCAGAGCTTTAACCCACTGAGCCACCCAGGTACCCCCTCCTGTCTGCTTTTTAACTGACATCCCATTTGTCTGGGAACTTGAAGTCCTGACTTTCACTTGCTCACTCCCTTTATTCATCAGTCTGCTTAAAGGCTCTCTGGAGTGATGTGCTTGGTGATTACAATCCCAGAAGGGTCCACCTGTCAATCTCTGTCTCCTTACTCTGTTTCTTAATCTTCTCTTTTCTTGAAATTCCATTATGTAGTGTATCTGCCTCCTCTCTTTTGGTTTCACAAGGCAGGGCTGTGATCTAGAACACCTCCTATCTCTAGCACCCAGGACAGAACCTGCCAGAGAGAGAGTGTTCAATTAATGTTAGCTGGATAAGTGAGTCCCTAATTCCTCCCTTTCCTTAACCTTGCACATCTGATCTTATCACAAGGGTGTGTCAGTGCTATCTCCAAAAATTCTTCAGTTGTCCACTTCTTGCCATATGCCCTTGTGGACAACACCAGTCTAAGGGCAACACCATCCCCTACTTGGATGATGGCAGGATCTTATGTCTTTTGTTTTGTTTTGTTTTTTAAAGATTTTATCTATTTATCTGATACAGCAGAAAGAGAGACAGCAAGAGACAAAATACAAGGGAGGATGGGGGTTTGGAAAAGGGAGAAGCAGGCTTCCCGCTGAGCAGGGAGCCTGATGAGGGACTCGATCCCAAAACCCCAGGATCATGACCTGAGCTGATGGCAGACGCTTAACGACTGAACCACCCAGGTGCCCCTAGGATCTTCTGTTTTGACTGGCTTTCCACCCCTACCAGCTTCTCATTCATGCTCCACAGAGAGGAGAAAGAAATCCACACTCCACCTTTGGTACAAGGCAACAGAGTCCTACAGCATTCTATCTGCTCTCTCCCACCTCACTTGGAAGAATTCTCTCCCCATCATTCTCACTAATCTGGACACACTGGCCTTCTTTCCTTTTTCTTCAAATGTGTTGAACTCTAACCTAACTCAGGGAACTCCTTTACACTTTCCCTCTGCCTGGAACATTCTTCCCCTAGGTCTTTGAATGTCTGGCTTCCTCTTACTCTTCAAGTCTTTGCAGAAACACTCCCTCCAGAGAGATACACTCTGACCACTTTTTTTTTTTTGAAGATTTTATTTTTTTATCTGACAGAGAAAGATCACAAGTAGGCAGAGAAGCAGGCAGAGAGAGAGAGAGAGGAGGAAGCAGGCTCCCTGCTGAGCAGAGAGCCTGATGTGGGACTCGATCCCAGGACCCTGAGATCATGACCTGAGCGGAAGGCAGAGGCTTAACCCACTGAGCCACCCAGGCGCCCTCTGACCACTCTTCGAAATAAATATTCCTCTTCCCTCTAAGTGCATTATAAAATTACCTAGTTTATTTCCCACATGAAATTTATTGTAATTCAAAATTTTGCAATGGAATGGAGATTAAGAGTGTGGCCTTTAGAACATGGGTTCAAATCCCAGCTCCAACTCCACGTCCTAGCTGTGCAACCTTGGGTTAGACACATAACATTCCTATGCCTTCCTTTACCTATCTGTAAAATTAAAACTACCAACTTTATAGGGTTGTTGTAAGAATTAAATGTTAATAGGTGCAAAGTTTGTTGAATAGTGCCTTGTTCTCAGTGAGTGCTCTGTTAGCTGTTACTTCTATCTCATTTGTTTGTTGGAAGTCTCTTATCTCCACTGTTACTATAAACAACTCAGGGCAAGAACCATATCTTGCTGACCATTGAATTCCTAGCACCAAGCATAGTTTCTGGCATGTAGGAAGTATTCAGGAAATATTGGTTAAACTAATGAGTTGCAAAAGATTCCTTCATAACTTGGAAAAAAAAAAACAAACAGGTGTATAAACTCACCTCCTGTTGTTTGAATAACGCCTTGGTCTTAACTTCTTGTCCTCCTGCCTGGCTGGCTATGTGATATAGCACTACAGACAGCAATGCAATGCTTCTCCTCTTTCCTCTCCCTCTCCTCCTCACTCTTCTTTTTTTCCTTTCTAGCACATCCCTTGGTCTGAAGAAAGGGTACATATTTTTTGGTGGGGAGCCAGGCACTAGTCCCAGTATCACCCCAACTGCTCCTGCTTCTCTTGTGCACGTACACAATGTCCGTTGTGGGTCCTCCCCAGGCAGAGGTCCTGGATTTCGATCTCCTGGCAGAGGGTGAGAGTCACAACAGGGAGCAAATGGGACATCTGGAGAAGCCAGCTGTTTTGGTCACATCAATCTTCTTCCCCAGACACCCAGGGGAGATCATGACCTGAGCGGAAGGCAGAGGCTTAACCCACTGAGCCACCCAGGCGCCCTCTGACCACTCTTCGAAATAAATATTCCTCTTCCCAGTCCCCATTTCCCCAAGCCCAATTCCCATCCTGGTCTACACTGTACCAGTTCACATCCGTTTCGTCTCCGTAACCACTTTCTCTTTTGGTTGCTCATCTCCTCTCTCATAATTCACCATTCATTCATTCAGTCTTTACTGAGTACTTCCCATGGGCCAGGCCCTACATTAGGTGGAGCCCTCAGCCGACAGTGACCTTCCCCGTCCTGAAAACGCTCTTTTCCTGGACACCACCATGGAGCCAGAGATGTGGCTGAGTTCAGTCTCTGATGACGCTAGAGTGAAGATTCCAAACACCCAGTCCACTATCCATGGCTCTCCTGACATATGGCCTGAAAACATTCAGTGAACCCTCTCCTCCCTAGTCAGGATTATGCCTTTCCTGGGATTTACTTCAAATGAGCCCTCATACATTCTTTGGCCCAGAGGAAAGGTGAAGGAAAGCAATCTTTCCCTGAGGCTTTTTCTCAGACCTACCTGGCCTTTGGAAGACCAAAATTAGAGATTGCATGGTACACCTTCACCAGTCAGAGGCAGTCTCATAGCAGCTGCCTTACTGGTTCCAGGAAACAGAGAGGCAAGATTTGCCCCTGCCTTCCCTACTAGCACTGCCATAAACAGTAGTTCTTTGATCTGAACAGCTCCCCCCACTGAGGTGAGAGAGGGAAGAGGTGTTAGAAGGCGAGCTCGAAGCATCCTGCTTTACCTAGAGATTAAGACCCAAAGCAGTGGGAAAATGTTGCCCCCAAAGCTCATTTCATCTTTGATGCATGCAGACCGCTGACAGGTAAGACAGGTTGGTGCATGTGTCCTGGGTCTGGGTGGAGACGGTATCTCTCCAAGTTCCTAAAAGAACCCCCAGCCCTGAGTCTCATGTTTAATCACACACCATGACCACTTTTACCACAGCAGTCCCCTCCCTCAAAGCCCATTTTCTTCCCTGGACAGCAATAGAAGGTTAATGTTTGTGTTTATATCTCCATTCTGAGATCAGCCTTTAGCCGACCATGTTCTGTATGGATGCTTGAACACATATACAGAGCTGGGTCATGTCAGGGTGTATTTAAGTACAAATATGCCCTGTTTTCTTATGCATTTTCTCCGGAATATTTATTCCTGTGGGTGAGGCCTGGTTTGCTCACTTGATTCATGAATTGTATCACTTTTACCCTGGAAGTACTCGGATCATAGGAAGCACCCCTGAGTGCAAACAAGACTTTAGTCTGAGAGGCCGAGAGCACCTCCCATGTGTTGAACACAGCTTGCCTCAGCACTTTTGCTCCTCCTACCTCTGCTCCTAGGATGCTCTCTCCCTTCTCCTATCACATGTCTGGCCACTTTGTTCTTACCAATTTTTAAGATTTCGGCTTGGCGCGCGGACTCAGGAAGCCTTCCCTGTCTCCCCAGACAAGATCAGGCCCCTGTGTTTCTCCCCAGCTCCCGCTCTTTGCAGCACCTTTCACGGCTTGTTTTCTGTATAATAAGGAGTCTTCACATACGATTTGAAGGCTCTGTGCCCCCAGACCATCACCTCCTGAAGGAGGATCATGTCTCTGTGTCACATTGCCTCTCTAACTGCAAGCACAGTGCTGAGCACGGGGTGAGTACTCTGTTTCTGAGCCGGCAGCTGCAAGAAAGATGACATCCAGGACAAACTGTGTCCATCAGGGACAGTAATTTTGTAACCTTGGTGAGATTAGGGTATCTTAGAACTCAGCCTGAATTCTTGAGGCTCCCTATCTACTCATGAATCAACCCCCAATCCAAAAAGTGAGAGGCACCTGTGGGATAGTCTTCAGGGGTGATAGAAAGAACCAACCATGCTTACTTTGCAGGGCAAGTTCCAAGAACAGAGTACAGGGTGGGAGCTCCTACAGGACACAAGATCTGGGGGACCTCAGGAAGGACACAAGGGGACCTGCGGGTCTCAGCTCACCCTCCTTTGTTCTCCATGAATCTTTGAATCTCAAACCTTTGAGCTTTCCCTCCCACCCATGCAGACCCAGCTCTCATTGCTGTTTTTCTCCCATACTGTCCCCTCCCCTCCCCCCAGCCCACAAAGAATTGGGACTCAGGCTGCAGCACACACTGGAGATTGGATGTAATTGCATCTCAAGATAGGCATAAGCAGAGCTCAGACTGGGGTTCCAAGATGGTACAGTGGCAGGGGTGGTTGGTTCACTCACAGCACCCCCACCCTGTTTCTGGCTCTCATTCTTCCTCATTGACTCTGGAACAACATTGATTCCGCAGTAAAGGGCATCATAGTGGATTTGGTTCATAGTGTGCAGCTGCATTCAAGAACGGGGGAGTTAGGGTAGTGGAATACGGGGAAAGAGCACAGAGGAAAAGATATGGTTTGAACAACAAGGGCTCCTATGCCTGCCTCAGCTTCTCCACAGCAGCATCCACATCACCCCCAGTGGCTATGAGGGCCTGGAGATTGGCTTCGGGATTCAGAAAGCCCATTGCCCGCAGTTGTTCTAGCTGCACCCGGAAGTGAGTCTCCGGCTGCAGTTGCTGGGGATTGGCACCAGCTAGAGCTTGCAACATCTGGAGGAGAGGGATGGAATGGAGGCCCAGCTCTGCAGAGACCTGTGCTGGGGGAACCTCAGAAGCTGGGGCTTGAGAGGGATCCTCCTGCATAAGGGTGCCCTCTCTAGACTCTGTACTGCCTGCCATACTTCCCAGGCCTGCCAGGCAAGGCATGAACCAGAGCAGGAGGCGAGGTGCTTCAGTAGCCAGGATCTGCAGACCCTGCTCAATCTGGAGCAGGGCTTGCATGGCGCGAGGGTTTGTCAAGGCTGCCTGAAGGTGCAGGAGCAGTGGCAGCTGCCGGCGCATCTCATCCTGCAACTGTGAGACCTGGCTCATGCTGGGAGGCCTCAGAGATCTTGGATAAGGTGGTGGGGGGAGCCAGGCATGCTCAGGCATCCCAGGGGAAGCTGCCATGGGGGAAGGTGGTGAAGGAACAAATGGCAACCTGTTGGCCGAATGCCCTAGCCCTAAAATAAGGTCAGGCATGTTAGTGGTATGACCAGTGGAGCCGTTCCCTGCACCGCCTTGGCCTCCATCTTGTCCAGCACTCCTCTCTGGGGGATATCTCAGGAAGGATGGGCAAGAGGACTTTCCCTTGATGGCTACTGACTCTTTGGGGAGAGGCTGGCCTGACTCACGTTCCTGGGAGGAGGACGAAGTTGGGGGGATTCGATTTCCTGGTTGTGGTGGTTCTTGGTTTGGATTGAGGGTGGATGCAGTCCCTTGCAGATAGGTTCCCGGGGACTGGGGGGTCTCATGTAATTGCTGAAGATAGTCATAGAGCCCTATATTACCCAGAATGTTGGGAACCCTATTTCTAGTTTCGGATCCATCCTGGTCCCCAGGATGCCTGCCTCGCCGGCCACCCGAGCCTCCATACGTGGAAGCCCAGGGGTTGGGGAGAGGGTCACGATTCTCTGTCCTCGAAGGTTGGCTGCTGCTGCTGGTGGCATTAGCAGTAGTGGTGGTAGCAAAGGGATTGCCACCGAACTGCTCCTGCACTGCGTTAAGCATTGGGTCCATAATATCTGTGTACATGGTACGAAGCACATTGTAGCCCCCAGGGATGCTCTCCAGGTTACTGAGCGCCCGGTCCTGGCTGCGCATCATCTCTTGCATCATGGCTGGGTTGCGTAGGAACTCCAGCGTCTGGCGCATGATTTCAGGGTTGTTGAGAATATGCCCGATCTCGGGGTTGTGCTGCATCAGCTGCTGCATATGGGGGTTGTCAAGAACCAGCTGGCGCATCAAGCCTGTGTTGGATAACAGACCCTGGATGAAAGGGTCATCAATGATCTGAGCCACAAACTCAGGTACAGAGATGTGCTGCCACATCAGTGAACTGGGCTGGTCAGAGAAACTACCTGAGGTCAGGCCTAGCCCACTGAGGCCTGTGAGAAGACTTAAACTAAAGGTGGGTGGCCCATCTGCTGGGTAAATGGAGCTTGGCTGAGGGAATGAGCCAGGGCTGGGGGCTGGCGCAGGGACTGAAGCCGCTGGACACTCGGTGCCCATGGTGCGGCGTTGCATCTTGATGACCAGGTGAACGGTGAGGCCATCTCGAACTCCACACTGTGCCAATGAGTCGGGGTCCTTGAGGATTTTGCCAGCGAAGATTAGGACCAGCTGATCAGGGTGGGCCTTAAAGCGCTGGGATATCTCTTCCTTCAGCTGCTGGATGGTGCAAGTGTCTGTAACTGAGAAATCCTCCTTGTCCTTGGGCGTCTTCACTGTCACCTTGATGAGGTGGGGATCCTGGATCGGTGCTGGGCTGCCCTGTGGCAGGGCCTCTCCACTTTTGGCCATGGTGGGCAGCAGGAGGCCCAGGTCTGTGGGGACACAGCTGGGGGATGGGGATGGGGATGGGGTACCAAGATCATCCTTTGGGGCAGTGGCCAAAGTAGGAGTGTGGGAAGAGGGCCTGGGGTCTCAGGGCAGGGGCACAGGGAGTCTGCATGGAAGGGGCAATAAGGGTCTCGGGATGGGATGCTTGTGGAGATTTATGGGTCTGAGAGGTGTCAGGTCGGGAGAGGGAGACTGGATGACCCGAGAAAGAGGTCTATGGTTGGTGAGTGAAGGGCAAAGGTGGGAAGAAGGGTTTGGGTTGGGGCATACATACCAGTCAGCTGTGACCCCGTCCTTCCTCTTATACAGGGCTCCAAACCACCCTCATCTTGCTAACAGCCACCCCTGAAGCCTTCTGGGCCGGAACACCATCAGGTCAACTCTGTGACCTCAGCACTGACATCACAGCCTTATACAATGGATTCTTGAGACCTCTCCAAGGTGCTCTGTATCCCTAGGAACTCTGCCACCCCTCACTTTACCTCTTCTATTTCCTTTATCTTGATGCCTTCTTCACAGTGAGGGACCTAGGCTGACCCTTCCATCACAGGCCAAGAGGCCTACTTCCTCACACCTGTGTGGGCTGTGTAGAGACTCAGCCTTGGATTGTGCAATTAGGAAAGGCTTAGCCGGCATGTCCCTGTGAAGACCCAAATTCAGCTATACCCTGAATTGTTGTTCTTCCTGGCATTCTATGTTTCTATCTTCTCTCTGATTCAACATTAACCATGAATTTTTTATGTATCTTCAGCATATTGACTTTTTGATGGGCAAGATCGAGAGTATGACAGATGGACCAAAAATGACACACAGTTTTTAGTTTACTTTTTAAAATTATTATTGTTGTTCCCCAGAAGAACTCAAAGAATAGATTGGCTACTTACTGAGATTTAAAAAAAAAAAAAAAAGGGATAAAGTTGTGTGTGTGTGTGTGTGTGTGTGTGTGTGTGTGCGAATGTGTGTGTGTTTTAAAGATTTTATTTATTCATGAGAGAGAGAGAGGGAGGCAGAAGGAGAAGGGGACTCCCCAGGGGCCTGATGTGGGACTCGATCCCAGAAACCTGAGATCATGACCTGAGCCAAAAGCAGACACTCAACCAACTGAGCCACCCAGGTGTCCCGGGGAATAAAGTTTTAAACAGAAAACCCAGAGTTCAGAGCTACATACATTTGAGATATTTATCTTATACCCAAATGGACATGAAGGGAGGGAGTTCACTATTGTGAGTCTGCAATTCATCAGCATTGACAGAGTATTTAGAATCATAAGATTAATGGGTATAGTAACAGGATAAAGGTATATAAAGACTAAGGCATGGGCTCTACATACTTACAAATCTGGACTATTAGATGTGTTCCACAAAGGAAATGGAGGAGAAATAAAACATTAAGCCAAAAAAAGGAGTGAGGGGGAGAACAAAGCAAATGAATAGTTTCAGAAAGGAGAGATTAACTGATGGTGTTGGATGATGCTGGTAGGTCAGGAAGATAAAGGCTGAGAACCAACCACTGGGCTGGACAAGAGAATGGGGACCATGATGAGCCCAGGCATGGAAGAGAGAAGGGGCCAGAAATCTGACTGGAGTGGGTTGAAAAGCAAGTGGGTTGGAAATGAAGTGGATTCAATCAGAGTATTGTACCTAAGAGAAAGGTTATGGTGGCTGTGTGGAAATGTGAAGATAGAGACCCTTTCGTTTTGTTTTTTCTTAAGCTGAGACTATTTACATCACGCTTTTATTCTGATGGGAAAAATACGATGAGGAAGGATAAAAGATGCAGAAGGGAGAGAAAATAATTGTAAGATTAATCTATTGAGTAGGTGAATTGGAGAGATTGGGATCAGTGCCCAAGTGGAGAGCTTGATATTGGTCCACAGACAATTTATTCATAACAAGATGGAGCACAGAGTGTGCAGGCTCAGTGGACAGCCAGATTTCAGTTATGGCAAAAGGTGGGGATCATATAGAGGAAATGTTATAGATAAAGTAGGGTTTTGCTGTTGCAAATTATGCGTTCTAAATGGTAGGTGGAAAAGTTCAGTGAATTGATGACCAGTAGAAAATTGGGTCACATGAGGGATTTTCAGAGCATATTGGGATAAGAATCAGAAAGTTGACACAATAGAGCTTGGGCTTTTCAGGTAACCTGACGCAAGCAGGGTACAAAGATTAACTATATTAATTGATTGGATAAGGGGTGCATGGGTGGTTCAGTCAGTTAAATATCTGACCCTTGGTTTTCACTCAGGTCATGATCTCAGGGTCCTGGAATCAAGCCCCACTTTGAGCCCTGAGTGGAGCAGCAAATTGGATTCCACGCTCAGTAGGGAGTCTGCTTGGGATTCTCTCTTTCCCTCTCCATCTGCCCTCCTCCTGCTTGAGCTCTGTAAATAAATAAATAAATAAAATATTTTTTGAAAAGATGAATTGATTGGATAGAGACATCTTAATGGGAAGGTAGAAAATCCATTTTGCTATAATTTGTTCTTAAGACCTTTCTACTAGTTTGAGGAGGGAGGGGGAGTCTGGCAGTAGATCTGTAGGAGCAATTGGAGTTTTGTGGACTTCCCTTCAGTCTTTCTGATGGCAGCATCAGGGCTGGAAGAAGGGTAGTGTGTGAGGAGCACATGGGATTTCTTTGGGTACTCTTTGCAGACCAGATCTGAACCCGCATCACCACCTCCACTGCTCCAGATACCACTCTCTCCCACCCGCTCCACTGCAAGAGCTACCTCACATTAGTGTGCCCGCTCACAGCTCTACCTCTAGCACAGTCTTTCCCCACTTGGCAACCAGACCCACACACTGAAACACCTGCATTATTTGCTCGAAATCCCTCAGGGATTTTCCACTGCATTCATAGTAAACTCCAGAGTCCTCACCAGACCCACCAAATTCTTCCTGATGTCCTCTTTTTCCTCCCATTGTTCAGTTCACTTGACTACAATATCTCCTTGTTATTCTTCAAACACATCAAGAATATTCCCACCTCACACTTTTGCTCCTAGGTAGCCTTCTTTGCCTGGAACATACTTCTCCCAAGGGAGTGCATGTTCAGTTCTCCCAATTTCTTCTGGTTTCTGATCAATTATTGCCTTTCTGGAGAAGCCGTCCTGGATTACCCTCTATGTAGAAGAACTTATCCTGCTTCATTTTTCCTCATAGCCCTTATGCATAGGTTAAGTAGGAAACAATCTTCTCCCCACAAAAGTAAACTCTTAAATAAAGGAACTTTATTTGGTCACTGTTATTTCTTCAATGCCTAAAGCAATATTTGATTTATGAAATTATTTGTCTTATTTGACTTTATTTGGTCACTACTATTTCATCAACACCTAAAATAATATTTGACTTCTGTGATTGTTTACATACCTATTGGCTGGGCTGCTCTTGAGGAGGCAGGAAGAGGAAGGGATGGAGTCCTGGCTGACTACATAGAACACAAGCTACAGACATTAGATACACTGAAGGACGTGTATTCTTGGAAGTGGCCATGCCCCCAGATGCCCGAGTTTTGGTGACGGGAATATGCAGGATATGCAGGATAGGCAACTATATCTCTCTGTACTAAAGAGAGAATAGTAACAGTCCAGCAAAGTCCTACAACTATGACAATGGCAGTTAGTAAGAGATTCCTAAAGAGTATAAATACTTAGCTAGACCTGGCTGAAAGGTGGACTTTTCCTACTCTGGCCCACCAGGCCATTCTTCTTCCAGTTCCAAACTTGAGCAATTTGGACTTGGGCAGTTGAGGAAGCCTTTGTGACTACATATGTATCTATAGTAAATTTCCCTTTTGTATGAATATGTTATGACTTTCTTCCCCTACACATGGGTCTATATACATGTTGTTAGGTATGCTGTGCATGCCTATGGCCATGTGTGCAGTGTGTTGAATGTATGTGGCTGTATCTGTGACTTTTTGGTTATGTGACCTTGTGTATGTGTGCACAGCATATGCATGTCCTTGGGTATGTGAGCATGGTTTGTGGTTCCATGTATGCAACTATGATTCTCTATCTCTAGAATAATATATGCATGTGATGTGTGTCTATGCTCATGTATGTATTATAGGTGAGACAGGGATATCACACACAGTTCCATTTTTTTGTAAAAGAAACAAAGCCAAACCTCAGATGAGGGCATGTGGGAGTAGCCATTTTATTGACAGATCTTCTACCCATGGCCAATGGTATGTTATTCAGTGGAGAAAGCTTTGTTTGGTTTCTTCTCTTTCAGGACTTCTGCTGGATGGAAGCATCAGAAGGGGTAGAAGAGGCAGATGATGTGGTCAACTGGGTCAGCAAGCAAGTAACTAGCAAATGCGGAGGCATGGTGGTTAGAATCCTTGGGCTCTCTTGAGTTTGCGAATAGCAGCACTGGTGTCCCCCTCAGTAGCAATAAGTGCCTGAAGATTGGCATGGGGGTTTCCAAATCCCATGGCCTTTAGAGATTCCATCTGCTGACTGAAACGAATCTCAGGGGCTTGTGGAAGGTGGGAAGGGTCTCCAGCTAAGGACTGTAGCCTCTGCAGAACTGTTCCAGATTTATGGCAGCATTCAGGATCTTTGGGTTCAGCAATATCTGGCACATCCCAGGCCCAGGGCACTGTGTCAGGGTAGCTGCAGCTTGGCGCAGGAAGCCAACCCAGGCCCCATAGGTAGGGTGCAACCCAGGATAGAAGAACAGGAGCCTCTGTGGCCAAGAGCTGCAGACCCTGTTCAATTTGCAATATTGCTTGTGATGCTTTGGGGTTGGCTAGGGCTGTAATCATGTCAGAAAGCTGTGTTTGCTGCTGGAATATGGGCAGCTGCTGCCTACACTGTTCATTCAGCTGGGGCATACTTATGAACAGCATCATCTGGGCTGCCAAGTACGGGTTGTTTAAAAGCAAGTGCATCATGCTTCCTGTGATCTGGGAGCTGGTCTGCTCATCTGAAGGCTGGAGATAATCCTCTAATTTCCGGTCAGAGCTATTTAGAGGGATGGTGGCATCTTTATCTTCTGCCTGAGGCTGCTGGGTGAGCTCTATGCTAGGTAAGGCTGGTATCCCAGCCGGCTGCTGAATGGGACAGTTAGGACTCTGGCCCTTGCTGGAGATAGTTGTGGCGTAGGCACTGGGAGTATGGTTCACCCTGTTAGGGCTACCATTGGCTGAGGTGATGGAGGATAAACCACAAGAACTAGTGTAGATGACTCGGGTTGTAGGGAGCTGTGGGACCTGGTCCCGCCGTTCCTGCGGTGGTGCTGGAGATGGAGGTGAGGATTGAACTTGTTCCAAAACTTGTCCTCCCAGGAGAGCTCTGAAGGGGTTGTCCCCAAAAGGATCTTGTGAGCTGTTGAGCATTTGGTCATTGCAATCCACAGAAGTCTGACCCAGGGCATTATCCCCACCTGGCCTTGTCTCTAAGCCCGAGTGTGACTGTGGATTCAGTGGATACTCAGGATTCTGTTCAGGTTGCTGGATCTGCATTATCTCTTGAATCATGGCAAGGTTTCTGGCCAGTTCCAGAGTCTGCCATAAGATCTCAGAATTGTCAAGGATGTGGGAGACTTCTGGATTCTGCTGCATCAGTTGTTGCATGTCTGGGTGTTCTGAGATGAACTGCCTCATGAAGTCTGTGTTAGACAGAAGCTGCTGGACACTAGGATTCTGTATCATCTGGGCTATGTACTCTGGACTACCTATTTCTAGGTCCTGGCTCTGCACTTTGGGTGCATCAGGTTCCACAAGGAGGGATGATTCCACTGTGGTGTGACTCACACTGGCAGGTTGGTATAACCCGTTGCTGTTTCCTTCGGTGTTTCTATCCTGGTGGCTGGGCTCTTTGGTCCGCAGGTTCTGGGAGGAATGGGCTAGGGATCTGGAGCTGCATTTGGACTTTATGACCAAGTGAATGGTGTGGCCATCTAGGATGCCCCTCTGGCTCAGTGTATCGTGGTCCTTAAGAAGGCGGCCCATGAAGACCAGCACAAGTTGGTCCACCTGGCACTTGAAGTGAGCAGATAGCTTCTCCTTGAATTGCCTCACTGAGGTGTCATCTGCTATCATAAAGTCTTCCTGCTTGCCTGCTGTCTTCACTATCACTCGGATGACACTTGAAGAGATGTTCTTGTCTGCAGACAAACCTGAAGGATGCCCACTCTGGGCCATCCTGGGTGTTCGTGAGATGACATGCGGCATGACCTCAGTGGGAGGGCCAGTGGTGAGCAGGATGAAGCCGGGCCAGAAGGGGTGAGGGGAAACGAATGTTTCTGTTGGCCTTTGTCTCAGGTGTCGTGTTCTTAGCCCAAAGGCTAGTTTCCTTGTTGCCCAAAGAGGGAAGAGTGACCAGGCTGGGCCCAGGTATTTTGCGATGTTATACCCCCCACCCCAGCTCTCCAGATGTGGCCTAGCTGAGGCCTGTCCGTGGCTACTGACTCATAGTTGGTACTAGGTGGGCTTAGTAAAGATGACTCCACCCAGGGCTGCCCCTCCCTTCTGCCCCACCCACCAACACCGTAACCTCTTCAAAAAAGGGATATTGTGATGTCAACTCTAGTCTCACAGTCTGCCAGCACCAGCTGGGGAAGGGAGACATATTTGTGTGAGTGCATGTGTGGGGGTGGGTCACCACCTCTCCATAATAAAGTAAAACGAGCTCATTCTCCAGAGATGGACCACAAAGTTCACAGGATGGAACTATTAATAAATAAATAAATAAATAAATAAATAAATAAATAAATAAGGATGGGGGGTTGCACCTGAGTGGATCAGTGGGTTCAACTTCTGCCTTCTGCTCAGGTCATGATCCCAGAGTCCTGGGATTGAACCCCTGTTCAGCGGCGAGTCTCCTTCTCCCTCTCCCTCTGCCTGCTGCTCCATTGGCTTCTGCTCTCCCTCTCTCTGTATCTGATAAATTTTAAAAATTTTAAAAATCTTAAAAAAAAAAAGGCCAGATTTTTTTATGTGAGATGTGTGGCTTGTCTGTGGTGCTATGTGTGGGTCCCCGTTGGGATGGCAGGCTTATTATTGAAAGTTGTGTTTGCATACCAGTAAAAATGGAATCTCTCCTATAAAAAGGATCTTATTACTTTTGTTAGAGAACTCAAAAAATGGAGGCCTTACAAAGGAAAGGGGAGCAAGGACAAAGTTCACAAGTGGAAGAGGAGACCATGGTTTTCTGTGGCTCTAGGTTTAGCGATACTGGATTTCATTGAGTGTGCTCCCATGTAGAGAAAGCTTTCCACTATCCTAAAAGCAGGAGCCAGGCTAGCTTGGGAGGCTCCCTGAGGGGCATGGCAAATTGAAGGTGAGTGAATCCTTCCTCGCAAAATATTTTTTATTCATCTGTCACTTGGTCTTGCTACATGTCATTTTAGTAGAACTTTTAGAAAGATTTGACTCAGTGTCTTAGCCCAATCTTCAGGGCCCACCTTTGTGTCATAGCATTAGGGGGAGAGATGTCTGTAAATCAAGAGATGATAGTGGAGGTGATTGATGGTAAAATTCCTACCAGGACAGGTTTAGGCAACTAAAACAGATTCTCCGTTCCATGCAGGTTTGGAGGATAGTGCTTGGTCTATATTTGGGCAGCAGATGAATATGCCCTTAGTTAATATGTTAAAATGTGTATTTATGTCTATGTAGATGGAAATATTCTACATATGAGGAAGAACCCATAAGTCTGATTGGATGCATATTTGTGAATGTATGTATACGGGGAAGTATAAGCATGAGACATTGTGCATGAAGTATTCTGGTATCCTCTGGGCGACTGTGAAGACTTTGGGGTCCGGAATCCGACTCCATGGAAGGCAGTTGCATGGTGGGGGATCTATAAGTAATAGAAGTGAAGTGTCTGGGCCTCTGTGTTCTCTTTGTGTTGAAGATGAGTGAAGCTATTACAGACAGTTGGCCAGGGGACTTTGTGTGTCACACTGAAAGATTCTCTACTGAGAATGTCTAGACCACCAGCTCAGTCCACATCAGACCTTCCTCATGTTTAGCCATTAGCTGCTTACCTCTTAGAATGGGACTCAGGCCTAAGTACTTCTCTCAAATGCACTCAAAGTGAGATTGATTAAGAACAGGGAAACATTGATTTTCACACCAAGACCCTGCCTCTCTTCTTCCCAGGTACCCTGCAGGAGGCTAAGGATAAGAAAAGGGACTTCTATATCCCATTCTAATGTCAGTTGCCCTGGGTCTCTGCACTGGGATCAGAGGCTCTCAACCTAAGATTTACTAACTAAGCCTAGTTCTTGGAATTTTATAACTGTCAGAGCTGAATTCCCAGTTTTCAAAACACAGAATAGATTTAAAAATTAGAGTGAAGCTTCTACAATTCTAGGATTCTAGAAAAGAGGTGTTTGTTAGTGTTACTATTAGCATTTGTTTCCCAATCAAATCTATCTAGGCCATTACTGAAAAGAACTTTAATATGAAGACTGAGTTATCAGTTTTACAGAATTATCAATTATAAAGATTATCAATGATAAAGATATAATCAACTTTTCTCATTCAGTAAGAGTGATGGCCATTTGGGGGGGGGGGGTGGGATTCATCTAGATATGAGGATGACATGATTCTCCCAGTACTCTTCCCCAGGGGTCTCAGTGCCTGGATGTTTTCTTGGGTGTGACAGGATGTGATCAGGAAGAAGCCAAGAGAGCTTTCAAGCTGGTTGTTTTGATTGCTTGTGCTTCAGGGTCAGGAAGCTGAGGTCATAGTTGATCAGGTAGCCATCATTATAGACATAGAGCTTGTGATCCAAGGGGGAGTAATTGATGCCATGAAGTGTTTCCAGCATCTTATCCAACACGATGCTGAGATGGCGTTCCCGCCCCGTGGTGGTATCGAAAGCATAGAAGATCTCCTCTTGGCGGGTGCTCAGTGGGCGTAAGGCATAAAGCACTCCACAGGCCATGAAGGCTCCTGACATGGCTGGCTTGTACTGGCTGGTGCGCCAGGTTTTCTCCACTTCTAAGGTGCTGGTATTGAGACGACTCACAACCAGGTTTCCCTTGCTCTCCTCAGTGGCATAGAGCACCCACAGCCCCTTCTCATCACCAGCAAAATCTATGTCTTTCCAGGGCACACCAGCATAGGAGAAGCGGTTGTTGTAGGTGGCACTGGGCAATGTGCGTTGCAGCACCAGAGTGTTGGAGGAGAGATTCACCTTGGCAATGTCACGTGTGCCATAGTAGTTGAAGTACATGAAGTTCTCATACACAGTATTACCACTGCCATCACCATAGCCCATTTTCCTCTCCACAAAGTCCTTCATCAGTACCAGGTCATCATAGGACTTGTACAGCCGGTAGTAGTCAAAGTACCTAGGCCAAACCCCACACCAGAATCATCAGGGTTCACAGTGCTAATAAAAATGATCAGGATAGTGTTCTAATTAATAGTGGAAGTTTTGGAATCAAACAGAACTGATTTGTAATCTCTCTTCTTTTTCTTACAATATACTGGGACCAAAAACAACTGTTAAAAAAAAATGAGTAACAGAAATAACATTGACCTCAAACTCAGCGATGCCTCATGGACACTGTGACTGCATTATCTCATTTAATTATAGAGAAAGCACCAGAACTTCAGTTGTATTCCCATGGACTAGGACACTGGGCCTGAGAAAGACTAAGTAATTTGCTCAAAGTCACTCAGCCCATAACTAAAATCCGTAAAAATAATAACAAAATAATCTATTTCATTGATATTGGGATTGACCTAAATAATGCTAATAAACCAATTAGTAGAATATTTATCTCAAAGTAAGCAATTATCAAGGGATAGCTATTATTATTTTCTTCTTAATGGAGACTCTTTTGTAGCTCGACTCCACTGCCTTCCTGAGACACCAGTGCCCTGGAGCAGGACATAGTTCTGGAACTGGATTTGGGAGACCTATGTTCATAAGGTCACTTTGGAAAGTTCTTTAAATTATCCCTGAATTCTGAGTGTTGTCTTTGCTTGACTTTGGGCAGTAAATTCTGCCTTACCCACAGAGATTCTGAGATGATTTAAAATGCAAAGTCATGTTAATGCCTTTACCTTGTACGAAGCACCTATAGGAATTGGAAACAATGTTATCAGTAACAGTAATCCAAGGTGAGCTTCCACTGAGGCTCTTTGAAGTGACAGGTTCTAGCCATGTTCATCCTATCCTACCATAATCTCCTACTCAGTTGTATCTTTCTCATACTCCTGTATGGACTGACTTTAAATACCCTGTTTGTATATTGTACCTAGCTGCCTAGCCAGGCTGCCAGGTTATTGAAGGGCTCATTCATCATCATCTCATGGATTCAGTTAGGCTTCTTCCTGATCACATCTTGTCACACCCAACAACCACATCATGGATTCCTGTCATCTAAGAGAACATGTATGAGCACAGACTATGCTGTTCACATTTTTCTATGGATTCTCACATGATAATATCATAATTTAACTATCCTCACTTTCCAAAGGGCTAGAATGGATCTGAGACATTAAAGCATTTTACAAGCTCACTTAGCTTAGGTACTGAGATTCAAACTCAGCTTTGAGTCCATGTCATAAGTAGGTTCAAGTTCATCCTTTAAACTTCTTCTAAGAAGCAGCTAGGATTCTGAGGGCCAGGTGGAGAAGAGTTTGCTCTTTATATGAAATCAGGCAATATGTAGAACCAGTCTGGATTACAATCAGACTAAAAATTTCAGACACATAGATTTATGAAGGAGCTCAGGGCCATCTGAGTCATCCTTAATCCTGACAGGAGCTCTAGGAGGTGACTTGTCAGGCCTTGGCTAAATTTTTCCAGGGGCATACCTAAAATGGAGAGAGGAAGCTCTGCTGGGGCCACAAAGAAACCTGTCACGGTAGGATAGGGAACATTTCGAATGAACCTGGTTGCAAAAGAGAAACCATCCTTAACTCACCTGTCCTCTGAACCCAGAGGAGCCACCCAGTAGAGGGAAGAGTCTAGATTGGGTGCTGCATCTCGACCCCAAACACCTGCCTTGTGGGAGAAGCCTCTCCAATTGACTTGTACCACAAGGGGTCTGCTAACTTTCTGGAGGCCTGCGTGGGCACAAGAACCTGGAAAAGAGAGCAGGCAAAGTACAAACTAGGAGTGCAGCACACAACCCACAGGGAGAGGAAAATGAAAGTGTAAAAGCCATGTGTGCATTTCAGTGTGTATCCTTCTGCCAGAGGGCATGCACAGGTATGTAAGAAGGTCTGACCTTGCACAAATAGAGGATAATGCTCCCGTGTGATTATAGGTGTGTTTATATATATATATATATATATATATATATATATATATATATATATATATCTGTGTATACTACTATGTCTATATGTGAGAGTGTACCTATCTCAGTCTGCATCCCTTAGTGATACACCATGCAAGGAAACAAAAGACCTTTGCTGCTCAACCCTCAGTACTCCATAGCCAACCCTCCATTCCCAAACCCTGTCTTTGGGGAGATGAGATCTTAAGAAATTCAGGCTGAGACCTCACCAGGGGGCACAGGTGGATCAGAGGCCTCTTGACACTTCTCCCTCTCACAATCACTGAGCCGACCCTCGAGGATATCCAGCTCTTGGCGGTAAGCACGGAGGCTGCACTGGTCAGAGTCAGCCAGCAGCTTGAGTGTGAGGCTGGCATTAGCCACCTATGGAAATGAGATGCCAAGGATATGGGTCATGGACTGTTCCTAAGGACCGAAGTGAGGCTCCCATATTGCTCAACTCCATGTCTTTTTTCCCCAGAAATAAGTGATTTTCATCAAATTTATAAGATTAAGTAAGACAGGGGACTATGGAGGGGAGAGGTATTCTCTAATCTATGCACATACCTGGCTCTGGAGTTGAGAGAGGAGGTCCTCAGACTCATTACCTCCATCCTTGGCCATAAGCTGGGTCACCAACTCCTGTGCTCCCTCAAGTTCCAGGCGCAGTAGGCTATAGGTTGGGGCCTCCTAGGAGGAAGCAAGGGCAATGGGATTCACAGGCTTCAGGGCATGGTTCATTTCCAGAACCTGGTTATCCTGACCTTCAATGGTGTGAGAGTACTCACTGACCTGGGTGCAGGGGAATGGACAGGCAGGACCCCCAAACCCCCATACCTGTGTCTCTTTCTTCCATTCACATGCCCCCCAGTGCCACACAGCCAACAAAATACTCTCATATCCATCACTTTCATTTGTTCCCTTAATAGCCCTTGAGGTGAGGATTAGTATCTCCATCTCACAGCTGAAGACATGGTGTCCCTCTTTTCACCTCAGGAAAAGTCACTATTTCCCCCATATGCCCAGCTTCTCTTTCTTCTTTCCTGATTACAGCCACACTCTCAGGAGTGTCTTAGTAAGTGAATGAATGGAAAGATTCCTAGCTTCCAAGCCCTCTCCCATCAGCCTTCCCCAGGACACAATGAGTGTCCATTCCAAAAAGCAGCTGCCCACACCACATGGAGGATGCCACATTTCCATTCACTCAACCTACTTAAAGCATTGACTCCAAGCTCACCAACCTGGCCCAAAAGTCTATCTAGATATCAGCTCCAACTCTTTTCTGTCTCCTGCACTAGCCATCCCACTTTTGTCTTCTTTTGCTATACCCTCTTCTCATCTCCCACTGCACCTGTATCCATGAATTGGCCTCTTATTGGAGGAAGCACATCCTACACGAGCCTCTCTGTACTATGACTGCCACTGAGAATCCTAAGAACGATACCTAATTTTTCCTTCATACTCAGGATTCATTTCAAAGATGAGGGCTATGCTTCCTTTAGCCATTTCTCTACCAGTCCTGCTCCTCCTCCTGCTGGATCCAGGAGAGAATGTGTTCATGTAACTGCCAGCCCCCGCCCACAGCTCCAGCGCTTACCCTGGATAACTCCTTATCATACTTGTCCATGAGCTCCTGCGTTATACTCTGCAGCTGCTCCAGCTGATTCAGGGGAATGAGGTAGTTGGGCAGATGAACTACACAATGGCACAGGCCATCCTCATCCACAGAACCTGGCACAATTTTCACCAGCTGCAAAAGCAAGTCCATGGGCACATTAAGTGTAATGAAACATGGGGCACAATGTGCTGTTTAGGAACATGAACCAGAAGGGTTGTCTCTACTGTGGGGTATCTAAGAAGAGATCTCTTTGTATAGGAGGTTGTTCATGACTGTTTGAGTCTCCTTATGCCATGAGTTGCAGTGACCCTTCCCTTGACTTCCCAGAACTTCACCCAGCACCCTTCCAGTTCCTCAAGGTGGGCTGTCCTCACCCTACCTCATGCTCTGGCTGGTTCTTGTCACAGTTCACAGAACAGGGAGCAGACTCTTCCTTGAGGCTCTGTGGGAAAGAAGGAAGCTGATTTGAAAACAAGTCCAAGTCTTAAGGGACCGGTTTAGGAGCTCCAGTACCTCTGCTCTGGAGACTTAGTAGATCCCCACAAGTTCATTTTGTGAACTTGTGAACGGCAGGAACAGAGTTCCAAGTTGTCAAAGAAGGGAGATAAATGTTCAAAGTACATGAGGCATCAGAGTCCAGACTGATATTTAGCGCTCACAAGAACTAGAATTTTTTCTTTTTCTTTTTTTTTAGATGAAAACTAGAGGTTCTGAGAATTAAAAACAAGCAGCAAAACAAAACAAAAACAAAAACAAAAACAAAAACCCAAAAAACAAAAAAAAACTCAACTAGGGTTTCCTTACAGATTCTTCAAGAATCAAGATGTGTGGCCCCTGTCCTTCTCTGAATAGTCCCTCATATAGCCTACTCTGGCCCTGGGAGTTAATTTAGCTATGTCCTCAGTCTGCAACTCCAGCCCAGTGGTTTAGCTTTTGGGGATGATGGAACAAAGGACACATGCCTAAAATAGCCCAGGCTGGCCTCCCTCAGGTCCAGCATCCTTCAGACAGGAAAAGGGTGGCAGGTTTTTGCAGAAGTGAGGCCCATAGAAGAGCAGGGTGGACAGAGCAGAAATCCTCCTTTCTCATCTTCATACTTGTTTTTCCTCTCTCACCCTAAGCCTACCCAAGCCCAGCAACAATCAGAATAGACTTGGTGTCTCATCCTCCTCCCCAAAGCCAGAGCTGTACCTGAGGCTGTCCTGGGAGCACCAGGAGCAGCAGCAGTAAGGGTATCTGGAGGGCCAGCGTGGGCTTCATCTTGCTTCTGCTGTGGGAGTGGAGCAACATCTTTGAGTTCCCCAAGGCTTTTATCTCTGGTCTGAGTGAATGGTCTCAGCAGGAGAGATATAGATTTCAACATCTGAAAGGACTAGTCACATGAGAAGGGTTGGGAAGGACAGGGTGGGGCATGGGAAAAAGAGGACTGTGACACGCTTGTGCTTCCATAGATGGGGTAGAAATTACTTTTTTTTTTTTTTTTTTTTTTTTTTTTACATAAACAGGGTTTCTCTCCTCTGTCCTTGTCCTGCTGGGCCCTCCTGTCTAAACCGAATAAGGCAAACCTGAGACAAGCTGTGGGGGCCTTGGGATGGGTCCCTTTCAGAAGGGTTTATGGTCTTTTTCTCAACTTTAAATGAGAAATACTCCAGAGGAATATGTAGCTGTCCATCTCCAGGACAGAAACCATTTACTTAACCGAGGGCCCTTGGATGAGGGCCAAACTGTATACCTGGGGGGACTGCTTCAGTAGCCTTGTGCTGGCCTGCTCTGCAGTGTGCCCTCTGCACACTTAGAATTCTGTCCCCTTCACTGTTCTAAGCACTCTAAACATTTCTTTCCCACCTCACTATTCAAATGGATCTGCTAATTAGACCTCTTGATTCCACAAGCCTCCACTGCCTATCCTTCAAGAAAGCCCCCTCCGAATAGCTTCTTGTCATGCCTCTAGTCCTTTGGGATCTCCCCTGATGTGCCCTAAGGAAAAGGAAGAGTTGGTTCCTGAGTCATAGCTCATTGTTCCTAGTGCTGGCCACCCAAAATTCTACTTTCCTCTTCCACTGTGTCTCTCTTGAGTACTTCCCAGGCAGTGATGAGTCTCAACACCCCCAAGACCTAAGGGGACATCAGATTTCCTATGAAGACCACATTTTCCATTCAGAAATGTGTATCCTTTATTATATCCCTACTTGTCATTGCTCCTCCAATTCAGATATCATAGGTTTTTCACATAAAGGATTTGCTAATGAATCCCCTCCTTTCAAGCCTGTTGCACAACACATAATACCCAGTAGAGAGAGGCATATGAAGTGTGTACTTCTCATTCTAGGGAGAGGGCTGGAGAGCTGAAGTGAATGTATGACCCCAGGAAGACATGTGCTGGGCTCTGTTGGGCAATCTGTGATGAGAGATTCTGCCCACATCTTGCGTCAGAGTTTTCACCCTCTGACTTCCTGCTCCACACCTGAATCCATTCTCCATCAACTCCTCTGGCCTGGCCTTGCTATAGCCATGGATCCAGGTGAGCCACAGAGATTAGGGAGGTATGAGAGGAGTGAGTTGGGAATTAAGCTGCATGGAGTGGGAGACCTCTCGGAGAGGAGGAAGTGTGCAAGAACACAGAGCATGAAGCGTGACAGCTGGAGCTGGGTCCTCTGCCTATGTTTTGCCAAGGAAACCTAGCAAGCGGGACCAGTTGGGAAAGCATGGGAAAGCTCGGCACCAGAGCAGAGAGGGGAAATAGCTCAGGTGGGCAGCATGGGGCAGTCCAGAGCCGGCAGCTCTTCCAAGGTTGATAGTATGAATCAGCCAGGTCAGAGGCTGTGTCAGTTTCCAGAGCTCTGTTCTCTTTGGTTCATGTTGTGCCATTTCCTCAGCCCCTCCCGTCTTCACTCATTCAACAAACATGGAGTTCCTGCTCAATGTCACACACTGGACAAAAGACCCCACGCAGAGCCACTTTCCCTAATCTGGTGCTGGCTGGGCAGAGTGATGGAGAAAGATGAGATGTTGATCTCCATGCCAGGACCTGGGCCTCCTTGTTTGCCAACGTCCAGACCCGACATGTTCTGTTTGTGGGAGATGCAACTGTAGAGATCAATGCACAATTAGAAAAGGAAGGAAAAGTCTAGCCACGCTGGTCCCAGGCAAGCAGAGGGGAGTTTAGTGTGCATTCTGTTCCTGAGCAGGCAACAGTGCTAGAGGACCAGAGTGCCACATATTGGCAGATGATAACAATACCTTGGTTAGAGCTCTGCTCTGAGGCAGCTGGCACCCTTTGGCCATGGGAGAGCACATGCCTCAGCAAACAGGTGCTCAGTCCCTGCCATGGGAGGCCATCTCAGGGCCCACATCCCTTACTGCCCTTGCCCAGCAGAGCCGAAGCAAATGCCTGAGCCTCTGAGCGATCTGCTGGGTCCGTACTCCATAGACCACAGGGTTAAGGGCTGGGGGCACCACCACATAGAGGTTAGCCAGGAGGATGTGGATATGGCGGGGCACCGTGTGGCGGCCGAAACGGTGAGCCAGGAAAGAGAAGAGGGCGGGCGTGTAGAAGAGAGTGATGACGCTGGCGTGTGCTCCACAGGTCCCTAAAGCTTTGCAGCGGGCCCCATGGGATGGCAGGCGACACACGGCACGCAGAATGAGTGCATAGGAAGCAGCGATGAGCCCTACGTCTAGGGCTGGGGAGAGCAGTGTGGTGGCCAAGCCATACCAAATGTTGGGGCGCGTGTCGCCACATGCCAGCCGAGCCACACCCATGTGTTCACAGTAGGTGTGGGGGAGCTCCCGCTGTCCACAGTAAGGCAGTCTTTGGAGCAGGGCCACAGAGGGGACCATGACACAGGTACCACGGGTCACTGCAGCTGCAGCCACTATGCCCACCACACGCTGGGTCAGCAGTGCCCCGTAGCGCAGAGGCTGACAAATGGCCACATATCGGTCCACAGCCATGGCCAGGAGCACTGAAGACTCGGCAATGAAGGTCACATGGGTCACAAAGAGCTGGGTTAGGCAGGCAGCAAAGGAGATCTCACCCGACAGGCCCCAGAGCACAGCCAGAGCCTTGGGTACTGTGGACGTGGCCAGAACCAGGTCAGCAGCAGCCAGAAGCCCCAGCAGCTGGTACATGGGTGACCGCAGTGTCCTGTCAGCTGCCACCAGCCCCAGGAGAAGGCCATTCCCTGCCACAGCAGCCATGTACAGCAGGCACACAGGCACTGAAAGCCAAGCATGCAAGGCCTCCAGGCCCGGCACCCCCAGAAGGACGAAAGGCCCAGGTCCAGGGAGGAGCACAGTCTGGTTGAGAGTGGGCAGTACAGGATCCGTTCCCATCTCCTTGTTCCGCCGGGGTCTGTCCCTGCAGGGTGTGAGGGAGGCCTGTGAGAAGCCAGCACCTGCTCTCCAGGGATTTTACATGAGTGGGTATGAGGTCGGGGCTGTGGGTGCTA
The DNA here is from genome assembly GCF_964662115.1 of Mustela nivalis. Lineage (NCBI taxonomy): Eukaryota > Metazoa > Chordata > Mammalia > Carnivora > Mustelidae > Mustela > Mustela nivalis. Next base: position 67,258,316 of record NC_139028.1, read on the forward strand.
CAGCATTTGCCGAGAGCCCTGTGCTGACCTATGTATGGGTTCCCTAGCATCCATGGATTTGCTCATGTTCCCATGTGGTGAATGAAGGAATTTGGTTGCTGACATGTCAACAGACTTACTCCAGGACCCACAACTGGTAAATAAAACTAGCATTTCTCTCAAAGCTCACCTGACTAAACTGGGACACCTGGGTGGCTCAGTTAGTTAAGTGTCTGCCTTGGGTTCAGGTCATGATCCCAGAGTCCCAGGATCCAGCCTCGTGTCAGAATGGGGACTTCCAGCTCAGAGGGGAGTAGGCTTCTCCTTCTGCCCCTCCCTCTACTCCTGTTTTCTCTCTCTCTCTGTCTCTCTCTCTTTCTGGCGATCAAATAAATATATAAAATCCTTAAAAAGGAAGAACAAAAAACCAAAACTCACCTAACTAAAGATCACACTCTTCTGACAGTCTTTCCCAGGTGGAGTGTCTCCTCTTCAGCCCAGCCACATGGCAGCATCAGAATATGCATTTCCTGATGGCTTGTCCCAGAGGAAGTTGTCTCTGTCATCCAAACCTAATCCTACCAACATTCTCTGTGTTCCCTCCCTCTGGAAATCAAAGCTTGGAGAGATGAAATGACTCTTTTTCCTTCCACTCACTGACTAATGCTCAGACAAAACTCCTCTTCCAAAGTCCTTTTCCAGAAGCCACTTTACTAGCTCCCCTACTGTCCCAAACAGCCTATTCCTTCCAATTTGTCTGATATTTCGTCCCCGCGACCCATGGCTTTGACATCCCTCCCTCCAGCTCTATTCATACTTCAAGGTACCTGGATCATGAAAACTAATTCCTTCTTTGACCAGTGTAGACATTCATCCCATGACTCAGCTTTCAGGCTCTTTTTTATTCTGTTCTTTGTCCATGGACAGACCCATCAGATTCTGAAGAAATCAGTCTGGAAAAGTTCTGATCACCCAAAGAACACAGCAGACCGTCAAGATGGGGCTGCCATGGAAAGGACTGGGACCGGGTGCTACTGTGGCAGTGTAGGTGAAAATGGTGGAGGAGGACAGACTTTGTTCATCTGGGTTTAGGTGGATAAGGAACAGCCTACAAAAAGGATATAAGCCAGAATGTGCTTTCCATGCTCTGCCTGAAGACCACAGTTATGTCCATGAACATCATGAGGTATTGCATTTGGTATTTTAAGCTATTTCAGGGAATGAAGAACCTAGGGGTAGGTGAACAGAGAATAGGGTGGCCCAGAGTGTCAGAGGGGTTGTGAGTAGGGGGCTATCAAGCATCCCATGCTCTGTGCCTGCTCCAGGCTTCTCCACAGCACTGTCTCCTGGACCTTGTCTCACACTCCCACATTTTGACTCCTGCAGAGAAGAATCAGGTAATAAACCAGGATAGAATTTCCCAAATTAAAGTCTTATTGGTTTAGAAATTAGAACTTCCTTCTAAAGAATAAGGCTTTGCCAAGTCATGGGGTATGGTCTTGCCTCTCTCACTGTGGGGGCCCTTGGGCTCCCCTGGACTCTGAGAACATCCTTTCAGGATTAACAAGACACTCCCAGCCTTTCTGAGGAGAGAAACATGTCAACTACCCTAGGCCTGGGAACGTCTCTCCCAAAACCACAGGTCAAACATAACCTGTACCAGGCAGGGGGCCCATAAGAAAGTCCTGAACTCAGGGTGGAGACCCTCCCAGCATACTTCCTTATGGCAAAATTCCAGGGGAAACTGCCCCACATGGTTTGTGTCTACAGTCCACAGCTCTGCTCCTTTTATTTCCTCTTATAGGCTAAGTGAGGGGGAAGAGGAGGCAGCTAAGAACCCTCTTCCCAACCTTCACCTTGGTCTCTGTTGTGTATCTGGCTATAGACAAGGGGCTGCTGCTCATCTCCCACTGCCCACTCTGCTGTCCACCCAGTGCCTTGCTTTATGTCCAGGCCTCACACAGCTTAGCGCCCTTTCAGAGTCAGGAGTTCACAAGGGACATGCTGAAGGAAGTGTTAGGGGCTCTGCTCCCTGAGAGCTCCCAAGCAGGACACTTTTTCAGAGCCACTGTCTGAAGCCTGCAGCTGCTCCTATCTGCCATGCATGCAAAGCCATCCCACGGTGTGTACCCCTTTCTGTGATCAGGAAACCCATCTGCAGAAAGGCACACACACAGCTGGGACAAAGAACATCTCCTGGATCTCAGTCCAAGACTATTTCCTCTCCTGGAAGCCCTGCCTTGTTTCTCACTCAACAGCAACTTTCTTCTGGGCAGGAAAAGCTACTCTGCCACGCACACAGCTCATCTGACGTGGGTTTCCACTCCCACTCTGAGGGGGTCCTCCTTCTGACTCCATTCACACATGCACACCTTCTTCCAGGCATGAGTCACAGGGGGCCGTGAGGGCGCACAGACCTGCATGATCTAGCCACAGACTGAGACTCACCTCCCTCTATCTGCCGCCTCCTCCACAGGTTCCGAGCCAGAGCCCATTCCTCCCTCTCCCTGCCCTCTTGATCCTTCTCACAGTGCTTCGTTCTCCTCAGAGTGGCTCACAGACTGTGTCCTGCCTAAGGGGCTTGAGGGACAAGTATTTCCTCCAGGAAGAGCAGAACAGGGAACATTAAATGCAGCTGGAAGCAGTGACACAGAAAGAAGGCAGAGAGGGGGAGTCAAGAACTGAACTCCGGCAGCAAGTGTTCAGTCCCAGCTCTGTAATATGATTTGGAGGGAATCGAATGAGCCCTTTGGCCCTTGGTTTAATCAGAACTCATGATCCCCATGCTCCCTGTAGAGGAGGTGGGAGTGAGAGGGAAGCCAGGAACAATGTTCTAGTTTTCCTTGTTCCTATGTACTACCCCCTCAGCACAGTGATTAGGATCTAAAGCAGGCTCCGAGGCCACATTATCGAAGTTCAGACCCTCGTTCTGCCACATACCAGCTGTGGGACTTTGCACTAGAGACTCAGCTCCTCTATACCTTTACTTGCTTTACCTTAATTGGGGATAAGAGTAAATGCACCTACTTTACAGGAATATTGTAAGAATAAGTAAAATAACATACATAAATAACTCTGGGACTTTGGAGAAGATGGTAGAGTAAAAGGATCCTGAGCTCATCTCCTGCCATGGAGATGCCTGGATAACAATCACATCAGCGGAATCAACCCAGAGAATCACCCAAAGACCCATAGAATGGACTCTCCACAGAGATGAGGCCACATCAAAAATAGTTTTTGGCTAAAGTATATGAATTGAATTTTGCACTGCTTTTTTCAACCAAGAAAAAACAATAAAAAATGGATAAAGAAAATTTGCTTGAAACAAAGAATAAACAAAAAAGATAACATGGGAGATGAACTAAAGAATATTGAAAGCATGGTGGTCCTGAACTTGGAACAAAACCAATGGCTAAAAGTCAGACTGAAAGTATATCAGATTAGAACTGATCAGACAAGTGAAAGAGCTTCCCTTGACAATGGAGCCAGGAAAAGGGGGTTGAAAACAAGATTGCTTCCTAGTAAAATGGAGAATGTGAGGGTGTTGACTTTTAATCTCTGCTCCTTGTCCCCAACCTTCAGCTTCCACATTTTTCTGACCCAGGAACAGTGTCAAATGAGTAGTGACATCTCACCCCACTTCTCAAACTTACCAGCCACGCTGACCTCCACCTATGCTCTCCTTGGCATCCCAAAGTTGTTCTCTGAAAAAAAGTGTGAACAACACATTTCCATCAGGACAAAGAGGTTTTGTAGTCTGTCCAATGAGGAATGGCACTGCTAGCAGGACCTTCAATGCTGGGATCACTATGGGATAAATCCAGGTAGGGCATAGGGAGGAGAGCTCTTCAGGAACCCCCAGACCCTGTCTAGCGTGTGACTGATCTTGGCTGAAGAATTCCTGCTGACAGTGGGCCAGGAGCTCTCACCTTGTGCTGGGGAGGTGGGATTAAAGATGAAGAAGGGGCATCCAGCCTCCCTCTACCCAGGGCTGCTCCAGTCCCTGCTGCTCCAGCTTGTCCATTCAGCAGTCAGTGCACCGGTGACCTGGGGACTCCAAAGGTGCTTCTAGGGCAGGCCTGGGGAGAGCAGGTGTGGGTGGGAAGGATTTATATGTCTCTTCTCTGGCCATCAGGGGTTATGGACCCTGTGTCCCTGGTTGGATCAAGAACCTGCGAGTCACAGCTGTGCACGTTAATGAGGAATTAGCAGAGGTCTGTAGTCATCTCTGCTGACTCTCCAGGTCCCCCTGGTTTTCATGCCTGATGCACTCAGACACTCAGATCCCGGGAAAAGAAGACAGAGCAGGGAGGTCTCAGCAGAACCCCTGGGAGGGGCACGGCACACGCAGGTGGAGACTTGTTTCATGCTCCACAACGAACAAACCTAATTGCCCCCTAGACATGGACAGTCTCACTGCTTAGCATAATTTCTGCCCTTTAGGTTGATATGCAGGCAAAGCAGCATGGTGGGAAGAGCCTGGGCTGTTGAATTGGGCAGACATGGGGTTGAATAGGTTCCACCACTACATACACTGGAGAAAGTGTCTTATTCTTCTGACCCAGTTTCATTTTGTTTTGTTATTTTCTCCCTTTCTACAATGACGATTTGTGGACATTCCCAGAGAGGTGGTGGGAAGACTAGAGCAACATGCTCCATGAATACATGGAGCACCAGCACAGTGCCTGAGCTTGGGAGAGTAACACAACATTACTCAAGGTTGTGTCACTTGCAGAGTCATCTTGAGGACAAACTCTGGCTCTCTGAGATGCCTGCTGGCCCACATGCAGTACCAGGTGGAGACTGTCATAGTGGACATTTAGTTGCACAACTCTCCCCTTTCTCGAAAATGCCCTGGATCCCACTTATTGGGATATAAGAGGATGTGGTAACACCAGATACTTCAAAATATGTCCTCCATGGTTTGTATTTGTTTTTAGATCTACTTTGAATGAATTCTGTGGTATTTATAGTGTCACAGAGCAAACTTAACATGTTCCTAAGAAACAACAAAAAAAATTCTTATACTGTTGTAATCACCTGTTTTAATATTCTACAAATATCCAATAACCTCTTCTCATATCCGGCCTTTCCCTCGTGGAGTGTGAGTGGATGCACTGGAACTGGAGGGTGTGAGAGCAGTTGCTGAGATACGGCCCAGAGACAGAAACAACAAGTCCGCTCTGCAAACATAGCCATTTACTCCTACGAGTTCTAAGTGAGGAACCCATCCTGCACTGCTGTTTGTGGGAGTTCTTGACTAGGCAGGCTGCCCGTTTTACAATGACCACATCACATCAATGTCAAAGGGAGTAGTTAGGGATACAGAAGCCAACTCCCAGAACAAATAAAACAAATAAATTAAAGCAGGTAAAGTCTATTTCATTTCCACTTGATGAATGTACAGATATTGCTAGCATGAAAATTATTATGTATGTGTGATATCAATATGGCAGTGATATGAAGAAGTTGCTGACAAACCCAACCATCTCTGAACTGTTATAAAACTGTGGTGGTTACAATATCAACACATGTAGTCTAAGTTCTAAATTTGGTGTAGAAGTATGTTCTGAGGGAGCAGTGATAGAAACTGATAAACACTGTAGGAGCTGATAATATTATGGAGCTCACATTGGACTAAGTGAATAACGTGGTGAGTGCATAAGTAAGAATTTGGAATTGCATTAAAGTTAATGTATTACATTTAAGATGACTCTCTTTGTTGTGTGATAGGACAGAAACTGATCAAAAATAAAAAGAACTGCCTAATGAAGATTAATTGTTATTGTTGGGAAAATTCTACTGAGATGTGTGAACCATGGACTGAAATTTTAGTGTTTGTGAAAAATTAAAAACTATTTTGGTCTCCGCCCCCTTTTATTCTCTTTAGACTCTTTAAATTTTAAAATTTTATTTATTTTATTGAGAGAGAGAACACAAGCAGCTGGAGGCGCAGAGGGGGAAGCAGACTCCCTGCTGAACAGGGCCCCGATGGGGGGACTCAATTCCAGGACTCAGCTGAAGGCAGACCCTTGATTGACTGAGCCACCCAGGCACACCATGGTCTCACCTCTTTTTTTTTTTGTTATATTCTTTTTTTTTTCAACTATCTTTGGTATGCTTAATAATCTCATGCCATATATATGCCACATATTTTTCACTAGTGGATGAATTTTAGCTTAATCATGATAATTGCCTGCAAGTACCTTCACAACAAGCCAAACTAAGTTAGATAAAATAACAAAAAACATGCAAGCTCATTTGATACATTAAAATTTTAAATATGATATGCATGGAAAGGCATTACTTCAGAAGTATATATAGGCTTTTACTATGAGGCTTTCACTATTCCACTCATAGCTTTTTATTTAATTATAATTGCAGAATAATAAACTTTCACTATATAATATAAATGCTCAGTAAACGTCACTACTCACACTTTCAAGAAACAGTATGCACATTTCTGTAAGTCTTTCATTTGTTTCCTGTGTTTATTCTAGTAATACTTATATTTTCTGCCTTTGCATACAATAATAGACATGATGTGGGTTGTATGTTTCTATTCTAGCTCTGCATTTATTTAACTGCCTTGCTGTGTGCTTTGGAAAATTCATGTTTATTCTTCAGGGTCAGTTTCTTCCTCCTAGAATGAAGTTTGAATAATTCCAGTCCCATGAGACCTGGCTATGCTCCTCCTACTCCCTTCTCTACTATTGCCACCTCACAGTGCTCTAGAAACACTGGTCTGGTCTCCCTTCTGTTCACAGTCATGTTGTGCTGTTCCCAGCCCCAGGTCCTTTGCCTGTGCTGTTGTCTCTGCCACTGTCCTCATCGCCCGTGCATGGTGCATCACTGTATTCACTTCATTTTTCTATCAGTTACATTCTCTTTGAAAGCAAAGAGTTTGTTCTCTTCTGCCTTGTGTGTCACTCTCCAGAGATTATAAGCTCCCTAAATGCGGGACAGAGTCTCCATTATTAACTGTCATAGCCTGAATGCTTAGAACCTTGTAACAATACAGTGGATACTCAACAGGAAATTCCAAATCAATGAATAATGAAAAAAAAAAGGATTATTGTAAGAACTCTAGATCTTTCTTGGAATATAATATACACTGTTGTCTCCAGTGAAATCTTTGTGCAATAGATCTATCTTACCACGCATGTGTTACTTTCCTCTAGAGTTCCTCTGTTGATACCCTCTGTGCTGCACTGATGTGTCTGATAATTGATTCTCTCTCCAGCTCAGGAAACACATCCATAGCTAAGAGCCCCACAGCCTCCATCCAGTGTAGTTAAATGTCTACTTTACTGTCCCAGTGAACTGGCTCGACATCTCCTGACACTATCTCTGCAGCTCCCTTCCTCAGTGTGTCTTGGAGTCAAGAAGCTATGCTCCTCCACCAGCACCATTGCTATCAATGCTGACACTGAGAAATCTAAATTTCTCTCCTCCTCAATGCAGCACTGCTGGTAGATCTCACTGCTCATAGCACTTACTTGAAGGACTTCATGTGTTGGGAACATTGAATGGAAGCTGCAGATATACACCATGAATAAATATTGAATATTATTTTAAATTTCCTCAGTCCTTCTACACATCCCCTTAATAATGCACTATTCATTAATATTTTCATTTTACTCTCTCTTCTTCAGGGTTTCTGCCTTACCATATTTTTCTCTCCATAGTTTCATGTCTTAATTTCTAAATTTGTATTGCTTTGTCCTTTTAAAGTAAGTCAACTCTATGTTTCTGCCTCTTTTTCCTGGCCATAACCTGTGCTCCTGCATATTCCACAAACAGGTCATCAAGGAATTGTTTATACATAGAACATCTCCCTCACATAGCTCATACCATTTTCCTGGTACACAAAAGCACCTGTAGGCAGTCTCACCTTACATAGAATTAGTTTTTTTTTCTCATTCCTGCTATATTAATATACTCTAAAAAATGTTGTTAGCTTTCCCACAGTACATTGGAACATCATTCTGAACCTTTGGTAGAAAACAAAAGTATGAACCTATCTCTGATCTGCTTAGTCTTCACTCCATAGACAATGGGGTTGAGTGCAGGTGGGATAACAATGTAGAGGTTGGCAAACATGATGTGGAAGGTGCGGGAGACATTGTGTCCAAAGCGGTGGGCAAGGATGGAGAAAAAGGCAGGTGTATAAAACATGAGGATGACACAGACATGGGAACCACAGGTGCCAAGGGCCTTCTGGCGGGCATCCCGGGAGGGGAGACGGAAGACCGCACAGAGGATGAGGGTGTAGGAGACAGCAATGAGAACCACATCTGAGATGACCGTCATGATGGGAACACAAAAGCCATACCAGATGTTGATGGAGATGTCTGCACAGGCGAGCCGGGCAACACCTATGTGCTCACAGTATGTGTGTGGGATGATGCGTGTCCTGCAGAAAGGCAGGCGTGTGAGCAAGAATACATCTGGCAGGATGATGCAGAAGCTTCGAAAGGAGATGCCCACTGCAATCTTGATGATGGTTTTGGGGGTCAGAATAGTGGTGTATCTCAGGGGGGAGCAGATAGCCACATAGCGATCAAATGCCATGGCCATCAAGATGGCTGAATCTAGGACAAAGCTATAGTGGAGGAAGAACATTTGTGTAAGACACCCCGGAAATGTGATTTCTTGAGCCCCAAGCCAAAAGATACTGAGTGTTTTGGGAACACCAGCTGTGGACAGGAAAAGGTCAGTCATGGCCAGCATGGAGAGAAAGAAGAACATGGGTTCATGAAGGCTTCGCTCCACCACGATGAGGTAGAGAAGGGTGCAGTTTCCCACAAGGGCCACAATATAGATCATACAAAAAGGAATCCCAATCCACACATGGCATTGCTCCAGGCCTGGGATCCCCACCAGAATGAAGGGGCCTGGGTTATAATTGCTCAGGTTGAAAATGATCATGGTAGAACACGATGGCACAAGTCCCAGGGCCTGAAGATGGAGGGTAGTAGAAAATAGAGTTAGGATCACTTGAGTCACTGTCCCCTCCAACTACTCATCATTATCAACTCCTAAACATAAGGAGACCATATAAGTTATCTACAATAGAACCCCTCTGGAATAAATACAGGCTGGTATCAACACAGTTGCAGGTAACTTGCATAAACCAGGATTGTCTCAGATACACTGAAATGCAGACTCATTCTGCACCAAGAGAATTTGTTCCATCCTCTGGCCACCTCTGTTGATTTACACAACTTTTCCAGGCAGCCTTCCTGACTGGCTACCTTCACTCCTCTCGTGATATAGTATACCTCTGACAGAAGGCAGTATATACTTTTTCATGGTGGTAAAAATTCTGCGACTTTATAGACATTATTGGCTGCTTAGTCTTGACAAGATCTTGATAGGATCTGCTTGTTCTGTTGTGTGGGATATTAAAATTTGCTCCAGGATACACATTGGCTCTTTCAAGGCTCCCAGACGACTACAACTCTTACGTCTGTGAGGTAAACATACTTTTGGATGAGATAAACATCCAAAAATTTGGTCAATTCAACAGTACAGGCTGAGTTCCTACTTTATGCTTGATAATATGTGGAATTTCAATAAAAATTAGAAAAGTTTCATATATATGAGGCTTATGAGTCCCTCCTCCTCCCACACACCCCCCAAAAATAATTTTCTAGTACACTATACACTATACAACTGTATACCATCCTAATATTTTGACTTAATAACACTCCTAGTCAAGAGTCCAAAAGGACTGTTTCCTCCCAAACCCGTATTCTATTGGATAGACCCTTTATTCTCTCAGATATGCAGGCACTTTCTTATTTACAATCTCAAACTTTTTGATCTGTACTTACATTCTCTCATACATTCTCTCATAATAGAATCACCAGCCCATACTCCTACAAAACACACTCCCCCAGCAACCTGCGTCACACATACACCTCACATACATGTGTGCACCACACACACACACACACCACACATGCACACACCACACATGCATATACACATCATACAAACACAAGCATGCATACTAAGAAAAATAGAAACAACATATTTCATGATTGGATTTTGGTACTGTCATTTCTTGTGTAAATTCCCAGAATTTTTACTTGGAGTGTTGCTCTTTTAAAGACCAAGTTCCCATGCCCTCTTCCTTCTCCAGCAATGTCTTTGCATAGAAAGTTGTTCATAAGTTACACTTCACCAACCACACAGCAAGGCTCAGCTCTCCTTGGAGCAGCACTGACAGGAAGCTTGTGATGCTCATGTTCCTGCACCTCTGAGTCCAGACAAAGCTCACCCTCAGCCTCCTGCAGACCCCCACGTTTTCACTCATTCTTATACCCAGTTCACCAGACCCGCATCTGCCAGACTAATACTTAACACTCTCCACTCTGCTGCTTTTGGTAAAACAGAAGCCTAATGTTCTCTTCTTTTCTTTCTGACCTTCCCTTATCTATATGTAAAAACACTTTCTGAAGCCACAGAAAGCCTCCTGTACAGTGTCTCCATTATTTAGATTCTGGGCTCCGGGAACACATCCAGAGTTCAGAAGGTGGCCGCCTTTTTCAAGAAAAAAATATGGGATGTTTAGCCAAGATTGCAAAGCAGCAGTGTCTGGCCCAAAGTAAGCATGGGCTATCATACTTCTCTCTAGAGATCACATTTGATATCATCTGTATCAGCCTTTGCAGTCAGACCACACAGTGAAGAAGAGAACAGAAAGAGGCATCCAAGCTAACGGGAGTAGCCTGGGCACACACCCGCACACCAGCACACTTAGTCCCATTCTTTAGGTCAGGACAGTGGGTCCTTCTCACATGTGTGACCCAGACCTTTGCAGACAACAGTTACTTTGACCATGCTTAACCCAGGTGTATAATTGCATATCTCTTCAAATATTTTGCCATTCATTTGATGGAGCATCTGTGCAAGTCTGGTGACTCTGACCTGAGCTTCTACAGGGGAATCGTTCCAGAAAATAAGTAACAGTCTCAGTGCATGGCTCCTGTAGACAGAGCCCTGAGTGTTCATCACCCCCCCCCCACCTTCCATCCAAATTCTGGGTCAGGCCACACTCCTCAAACAGCCATCACTCACCTTATCATGGAATTGGGCCACAGAAAGAAGAACAGTTGTGCTGACAGACAGCCAGAAAGTCTGCAGAAAGGGATGACACACCAAACAAAGAAATATGTAGAGGAGAAAGCAAGAGATTGTGGACTGATCAATTCCCTGCTCCTTTATTATTTCTGGCCAATATTCAATGTGGAGAAAAGGTAAATAGAGAGGACCTGAGGGACCCTGGCATCCTCTCACTCTCAAGGGAAGAGCATCAAGATGTTATGTTAAGTGTGCCCAAGCCTGGGAGTTGATACTGCCTCTGGGTGTATACTCCCTCATGAGCAATGCACCTGTGGGAATAGGGCTGTGCACTTGCCTACCTGTCACACCGAGGGTTCCAGCTCATGCCCTCACTCCTCTGACAAAAGGCTTGGACAAAGCACGTACTATCTGTTAGGAGGTGATAATATAGTACCAACCTCTTGAGATTAGAGAAGGGTTAACAAACTAGGTAGACCAATACTTGAGAAAATGTCTAACACAGTGGAGACTCATCACACATTTCTTAGGAGGATCACATGGCCCCTGCCAGGTGTTCTACTGCTTTTTAAAGTGGGGCCCTGGCATCGGCTTTCATGGGCTCTACAGTGGATCTTTTCTTACCCTGAGAGACTAGTATATACATATATAGCTGTGAGCATGAACACTAGAAAACAGGAACGTTGGTTGTTGGTGTCTCTACTGGGACAGGAGTGGAACAGATCCTGGAGGCTCTTTCCTTTGATGGCCTAAGTCAGTATGTTCCTCTTGCCGATCCAGTGGTTGCTGCTTTGCAATCTTGGCTAAACATCCATTTTTTCTTGAAATCCATCAGGTCCCAAACTGCATCTACCACCCACCTCTGGACCTGCACTCGGTGCTCCTAGGCTCAGCAAGTGTCACCTCACTACTCAGGAGGATTAGAGGGTCTTTCTTTGTGTTCCTTCCCAACATCTCCTCAAGTGAGATCCTTCTCTGTCTCATTTTCTAGCTACCTTCACTTCTTACCTACATCACTCTATGACTTCCTAAATTATCAGTTTATTTCCCTTGTGTCTCCCTCCTGCAATTTCCTGTCTGCACATTGCTCCTCTTACCCTGTGAGTCTGATCATGTCTGACCTTTCTTAAATCCCATTTTCTTCTCACTCTGAATCCAGACACCCGCTTCTTTCTTTAGTTTTTTGATCTTCATCTCCAGCTTTGTCATGTTTTCCTTAATGGACACAGCCCAAATGAAAACTAATACCACTTTTATTGATAAAACCAATATGAAAAATAAAGTACCTTCCTGTGGGAAGTCCCTTAGATGTGCCACTGACACTATTAGGAGCTTGGAGGCCCAGGTCTCAGTGTGTACCTGAGAGGCTCTTATCTCCCAAGTCAGCTCCCAGACTGATGTGGTTTGGAGTGGTGTTAGCTTCTGGAGCTGATGGTCAAGAAGGAATTCTTGAGATGTTTTTTATGCAAAAAAGTGGTTTTATTAAAGCATGGGGAAAGGACTTGTGGGCAGAAAAAGCTTCTGATGGCCCAGGACTGTGAGGAACAGCTGATTATATACCTCGAAGTAGGGGGATGTAAGGATAAGGGAAGTTCCAAAAGGATTTTCATATGCTGAAAAAGACCCACAGGATACCAGATGCCTTGCTATTGCCAAACTAAGGTTGTTTGTTTTTCCCTCTAACAAGGCATTAACATCAAGACAGTTGGGAACCTCCTGGGAGATCAGTACACTCTGCTTGCCTCAAGTATTTGTCAAAGGGATGCCGGCAGGTTATAACTGAATCTACGTTTCCTTCTACCTTTGTTTCTCACTTCAGTTCACCTTCCTTCCCACCTCCACTTGATTGGCTTCTTCCCATGATTCCCAGTTGTTGGAGCAAATATCATTTTTGGCCATTATTGAAAGGAAATTTAGGATGTTTTACTGCTCTATACTGGGAAGAGGGACATAAGAGTCCCGTAAAACTACATCCTGTAAGAATATGATTAACTACTGGTACCTTCTCTCTATGAGTTATCTGATGATAGCCCCTTCTGTTCTTCATGGCAGGAGTGGTTGTACTTCTCTAAACATCTCATTGTCATCTAATTTATATACACTATGAAATATGAAACCAAATCATTCTTATCTCTCACACAGACTACAGCTTAAGTCTTCACCCTTGTGCAATAAGAATACAGAATTCATGATAGAGGGGAAAGTATGTTAATCCTTTTCTTATTTAAAAAAAAAATCACTGTTTTTTTCCTGCCTCCACTGTGTATTCTATTTATGCTTCATGATATTTTTTATGGTGTTTAAAATACATCAGATAATTTTGGAGAAAAATATCTATGATTGTTGTCACACAGAAAAAGAACATACAGTCAAGCCTTAGTCTCTGGATCCACAAAAACAATCTTTCTTATTATAATTCTATGTTGAGAGTTACTGTAGAATGGTGGATCTAATCCGAATGGGGTGGGAAAACAGTAGAAGTAGAGAGATTGTGTACAACTCTGGTGTTTCCGTTCAGGGGAAAATGAGGAATGTTGAGATGAGTGTGGGGAGAGAGGAGATGCTCACACTCAGTGGGAACTCCAAGAGGTTGTATAGAAAGAAGCAATAGGATTTGAGGGCATCTTAGAGCTGCGAGAAAACCAGACAGCAACTATTATCCACACTTGACAAACACCAAAAATAGTTAAACTTTGACGAATTCACTGACTGAGTGACTCCCTCTGACCCAATTATAACCATGCTAAGTTTGAAGAGAGAATGAATCATACAAACAAAGATACATGGTTAGCAGTAGCTGACATCTCTTTGAAGATATGAAGAGACTTACACCCCCAGTTCTTCCAAATGCCCAGGTTTCAATCCCAAATCTTAGTCTGTATCTGTTTCTCCTTCTTATTGACCACAGGAAGTTAGGATTATCTTTATGTTTGATTCTTAGGGGACTCTGGCCACTCACATCTCATTTGGCTTTTTCAAGATTGAGTAAAAATGAACATTAGGTTCCTGATTGTCTTCATCCTTTGTCCAAAGTAAATGCCTGCTGTCTTACATTTCATGATTATTTTCCATTCATTTATATGATAAATATTCCTTATCTACCTATGACATGCCATGACCCTTGTTCAATGTTGTCTAGAAATGAATTGGAGTAACCAAATATACTCATATATACTATTTTCTATACTCACATTTATTTATTATTTTTTTTTGCAATGGAAATACCTGATTAGGTTATCTGCCTGAAATAACAAAGAAGGAGAACCATAGCTCTGATTAATAAGGAACTTTTTCATCTGTCCCTTCTCTGGACCCTTGGCCACGGATTCATTCTCTAACCTAATATACACTAAGAACTTTCCCCTACCCACTCAAACTTTAGAACTTTAACACTAGCAACCCTGGGGAAAGAGCAAAAGAATGACTTTGTCCCGGATTTGCTTGGTCTTTACTCCATAGACAATAGGATTGAGTGCAGGTGGGATGACTACATAGAGGTTGGCAAAGAGGATGTGAAAAGTACGAGGGACATTATGCCCAAAGCGATGGGCAAGGATGGAGAAGAATGCTGGTATATAGAACATGAGGATGACACAGACATGGGAACCACAGGTGCCAAGGGCCTTCTGGCGGGCATCCCGGGAGGGGAGACGGAAGACCGCACAGAGGATGAGGGTGTAGGAGACAGCAATGAGAACCACATCTGAGATGACTGTCATGATGGGAACACAAAAGCCATACCAGATGTTGATGGAGATGTCTGCACAGGCGAGCCGGGCAACACCTATGTGCTCACAGTATGTGTGTGGGATGATGCGTGTCCTGCAGAACGGTAAATGATTTACAAGGAAAACACATGGAACAAAAACACAGAAACTTCTGAAGGAAATTCCCACAACAATTTTGATAATCAACTTGGGGGTCAGAATAGTGGTGTATCTCAGGGGGAAGCAGATGGCCACATAGCGATCAAATGCCATGGCCAGGAGTATAGCTGAGTCCAAGACAAAGCTGTAGTGCAGAAAGAATAATTGCGTGAGGCAACCAGGAAAACTTATTTTCTGGGGACCAAGCCAGAAGATGGTAAGGGTTTTGGGGACACATGTGGTAGACAATATCAGGTCTGTCATGGCCAGCATGGAAAGGAAAAAGAACATGGGTGCATGAAGACTCCGCTCCACAGCAATGAGGTAGAGAAGGATACTGTTGCCCACAATGGCCACGAGATAGAGAAAACAGAAAGGGATGCTGATCCAGGCATGGTACTGCACAAGGCCAGGGATGCCCGAAAGGGTGAAGTCTTCTGTGTGGGAGCTACTCCGGTTGTACATGGCCAGTGTGGTCTGAAGAATAGCTTCTGTATCTGAAAAACAAATTGTGTATAATGAACCTGAGTAAATTGTATTGTAATTCTTCCTCCACCCTCTCCTTTGGGCCAGCTCTCCTCCTTCCTGTCTGCTAAGAGTGAACCTCCTAGTGTTAGTAAAAGCTATGCTCATTTCTTCAAGAAAGATTCCTTAGACACAATATTCTGGTAGTAGTCACTTGGTGTTTCTGGAATTTTCTTCATACTGTTCAAAATGTTATTTCCATTTTAGAGATAAATGTCCCTTGGATCGATGTAATTCCTTGCTATACTGATGTGAGTAGAGAAAACCACAATCTAACCATATACAGAGAAAGAAACTAAGAAAAGTGGGGTACGATGGGAAAATAAGGAGATAATTAACCATGACAGACTCCTACTGGAGGCTAGGCTTTACACAGTATCATCTCACTTAGAATAACTTACTTAGGTAAGTATTTTCATCCTCCTCTTTTATTTCTTATTGTTTTGCTATAGAATCTAACACCGTGACATAACCTTACCCGAGATCTCATCTTGCATAACAGACACAGCCAAGATCATTCCAGTCCACAGCTAATCCTCCTTTAAGCTGTCGTGCCATACCACGTGATTTCTCGGGAGACGACACACTGTTAGATGCCAAGCACTGAGAAGAGGCCTGGGATATAGGGGAGTCAGTATGGAAAACCTAACTCTCGAACAGCAGTGTGTCCAGCACACTAACATATGTGGGATTTGCAGACCAGAATGTTCTTTGAGATTGATGTTTGGTGCCTCACCATGGAGAACAATATGGAAAATGGATGTGGCACTCAGCCTACAGCCCCCTCTTAGCACTGAATGAGGAATATGAAAGTGCGCCCTTGACTATTACAGGGGGACCCCTGGTGGAAGAAATATGGAATTGATGCATTTTAAATCCCAGGCCAAGTCAAAAGGAAAAAAGCAAACCCCTAAAACAAAACTAATATTTTTGGAAACCTTCAGTACACTATACAAGTCTAAAACTTTTTAAATGAAATCACTTCTAAATCCTCTTAAAAACCCTACAAGACAGGTAATAACGTTGTTTACATTTTGAAGATACAGAAACTGGAGGCTCAGAGAAGTTACATGACCTGCCGAAGGCCACATGACAAGCAAATGTTAGAGCTGGGAATAAAGCCTGGGGACTATGTTCATGGAAATTCTTGTGTGTTAAAGGAAATTCTCTATAGAGTGTATGGCAAATGGAAGATACATGAATCTGTAGAGCAGAAGATATAAAATTAAGTCACATGAAGAAAACACAGACAAACCCCTTATGAACCTACAGACAAAGGCTGTATATGCAATCTACAACCACAAACGCAATGATAACACGAACACATGGGATGCAGATGCAGAGAACAAGTTGGTGATCTACAGAGGTGGAGGAGGGGGTTAGTGAAATGGGTAACGTTGGTCAAATGCACAAAATTCCAGTTATAAAATAAATAAATGAGTCCTGGGAATAGAATTACAGCATGGTGACTCAGGTTAGTAATGACATATTCTGTTTTTGAAACTTGCTAAAAGAATAGATCTTCAAAATTCTCAACACACAAAAAAATTGCAACTATGCATAGTGATACATATAACTAGACATACTATGGTAATCGTTTCACAACAGGTTTAACATCCTTGTCAGACGCCTACCCCAAACTTTTCCCTCGAAGTATGATAACATCATCTTTTTTAAAAAAGATTATTTATTTATTTATTTGACAGACAGAGAGAGAGAGAGATCACAAGTAGGCAGAGAGGCAGACAGAGAGAAAGGGGGAAGCAGGCTCCCTGCTGAGCAGAGAGCCCAATGCAGGGCTCAATCCCAGGACCCTGAGATCATGACCTGAGCCAAAGGCAGAGGCTTAATCCACTGAGCCACCCAGATGCCCCTGATAACAACATCTTGAATATCTTCATTTTGTTCCTGAAAGGTCAGGTACCCAATTCTAGGACTCTGTCTTGAAGAACTGTAACTTAGAATTCTCTGGCCTCATTAATCACACATTTACACATGCTAACTGTGTATCTGTTCAGGGTTCAGTGATTACTAATTTGTTCCTCAGCAACCTTGAGCTCTCCAGAGTATTGACTTTTTCACTACTTTTCATTCACTATCCTGGTGTCATTGCATTCCTCTTTTCTAGGTTAAATTCTGATTCATCATGTCAACCACTCTCTTATGCATATTTTGCTTGTCCTTGCTCCACTGACCTCCCATAATGTATGTTTGCAAAACTCAACTCCTAGATTCACCAGCCTAATAAGTCCTTCAGATCAAGATGGAAGGCACTTAACTAGGTATATTTGTGTTTCCATAATTTCATGATCATTAATTTTAAGCTTAACCACAATACTGCCCAATGACTTAACAACATGATCTTTTCAGCTCAGTGTCCCTGGATAACTTTTTTCTTGCTTTTCTCCAAGCATATCCACCAATCCCAACTCCCTTTTTCTCAACAGATAATCTTTCATTTTACTTAACACAAAAATTTGAAGACATTGGATATGAAATCCTGTAACACAGTCATCACATCTACATGTCTATGTATATACACATAGACACACACACATATATATATACTCTGATTTTTTTTTCTTGTTATAATTGGGAAAAACATCCCTTTTGTATCCTGGCCCCAAAAGCAACCCATTCTCTCTCAAATCTTCCCAATATTCATTACCATTCATTCACATTCTTGTCTTTGTCTTCAATCTATGCTTTTACATTTTGTACTCTTTCAACATTTAAACAATTAGAGTGACTCAAGTATTTTCTAGTCTGAATTACACAGAAACAATTATATTCTCTCATCATAGCTAGATACATAGTTCTCTACACCACATACATGCTTCTCATGTGCTACTTACACTTTAAACCATGCTAATCTCATTTCTATCCTCACCTTTCCACCAAAGCAGTTTTTGCTAACATTACTAATCAAGTCCATGTCCCGCCTAAGTCCTTGCTGAACTTTTAACCAGCATCTGACATTATTCACTACCCTCCACCCCCCATCTTGAAACATCTGTCAAGGTCTTACCACAACACTTTGGGTTTTTCTTCACCCTCACTAACATCTCATATTATCTTTACCTGTCCTTCCTATTCTATGTATCTTACGGCCCAGGGTTCCTCAAGGCTGTGCTTGAAGCCCCCTATTCTTCTCTTCACACTTTTTTTTTTTAATTTAGATCATCAACACCTAAGATCTCAATGAACATCTCCCAGTGTTTTACGTCTCCCTTACAAATTACAAGACACATATTTTCAACTCCTTTCTGGATATCCTCTTATGGATCTCAAATGTAATTTTTCAATAATAAAATCAAATAAAATCAAATCAACAATAAAATCAAACTCCCTCACATATCATCACTAAACTTTTGACCCATACTGCATCCAATAATTCAGGGAATATAAGTATCATGGACTCAATAAAGGTACACAGCTAAAGCCTCTCATCTTCCCAGTCCAGGACTGTTTCCTCTCCTGGAAGCCCTGCCTTGTTTCTCACTCAACAGCAACTTTCTTCTGGGCAGGAAAAGCTACTCTGCCACGCACACAGCTCATCTGACGTGGGTTTCCACTCCCACTCTGAGGGGGTCCTCCTTCTGACTCCATTCACACATGCACACCTTCTTCCAGGCATGAGTCACAGGGGGCCGTGAGGGCGCACAGACCTGCATGATCCAGCCACAGACTGAGACTCACCTCCCTCCATCTGCCGCCTCCTCCACAGGTTCCAAGCCAGAGCCCATTCCTCCCTCTCCCTGCCCTCTTGATCCTTCTCACAGTGCTTCGTTCTCCTCAGAGTGGCTCACAGACGGTGTCCTGCCTAAGGGGCTTGAGGGACAAGTATTTCCTCCAGGAAGAGCAGAACAAGGAACATTAAATGCAGGTGGAAGCAGTGACACAGAAGGAAGGCAGAGAGGGGGAGTCAAGAACTGAACTCCGGCAGCAAGTGTTCAGTCCCAGCTCTGTAATATGATTTGGAGGGAATCGAATGAGCCCTTTGGCCCTTGGTTTAATCAGAATTCATGATCTCCCTCCCTGTAGAGGAGGTGGGAGTGAGAGGGAAGCCAGGAACAATGCTCTAGTTTTCCTTGTTTCCTTGTACTACCCCTCAGCATAATGGTTAGGCTCTAGAGCAGGCTCCGAGGCCACATTAACTAGGTTCAGACGCTCATTCTGCCACATACAAGCTGTGGGACTTTGCAGAGGAGTCTCAGCTCCTCTATGCCTTTATTTCCTAAATTGGGGAAAAGGAATATTGTGAGGATAAATGAATGAAAAAAATTTTGTAAGGTTAAATAAGATAACATATGTAAAGTAATTCTGGAACTTCAGGACAAGATGGTAGAGTAGGAAGATTCTGAGTCCACCTCGTAGAGCCATAGCCCCAGATACACCCATATCAGTTTAACCAACCCAGAAAATGATCCAAAGTCATGTGGAACAGGCTCTCCACAATAATTGTTAGAGGAGACCACTTCAAAGGCGTTTTTTGAACTAAAGTATATGACTTGAAATATGAAATGATTTTTTCATAAAAAAATGATGAAAAATGAATAATGAATAACGAATAAATCAATTCTGCCTAAAACACGGCCAAAATCCAAAGCATATTAAATAGAATTGTTCTTGTTACTATAATTTTAACGTTTGTAGTATTCCTGAAATTAGTCCTATTGAGACCTTTTTGATTTCATCCTTAGTTCTCATTTCATAATGTGATCAATCATCCTGTAATATATCTTTAAAAAAAAAAAACAGAAGAGATAGAGACTTAAACAAATGATGTTTGAAAGCAGAATGGTCTTGAGTTTGGGAAAACCAAATGGCTAAAAGTAAGACTCAAAGATTTAAATTAGATCCGATTAGATCGAACTAGGAACTTTCTTTGCCAATGGAGCCAAGAAAAGCAGGTTGAATACGAGACTGCTCCAAATAAAACAGAGAACGTGTTGGTGGTGTCCTTTAATCTCTGTTCCTAGTCCTCAATCTGTACCTTCCATGTTTTTCTGACCCAGAAACAGTGATAAGGGAGTAGACACATCAGACCCAGTTCTCAAACCAAGCAGTTGTACTGGCCTTCCAACACCACAGGTTCTCTTTGGCACCCCAAAATTGTTCTCTATAAAAGAGAGGGAGCTAACTCTTTCTAGCATGACAAAAAGGCATTCTGAAGCATGCCCTTGGGGATCGGCACTGCTAGCAGGACCTTCAATGCTGGGATCACTATGAGATAAATCTAGGTAAGGCATAGGGGAGAGAGCTCTTCAGGAGCCCAAGACCCTGTCTAAGGTGTGACTGATCTTGGCTGAGGAATTCCTGTTGCCAGTGGGCCAGGAGATCTCACCTTGTGCTGGGGAGGTGGGATTAAAGATGAAGAAGGGGCATCCAGCCTCCCTCTACCCAGGGCTGCTCCAGTCTCTGCTGCTCCAGCTTGTCCATTCAGTAGCACCTGGGGACTCCAAAGGTGCTTCCGGGGCAGGCCTGGGGAGAGCAGGTGTGGGTGGGAAGGATTTATGTGTCTCTTCTCTGGCCATCAGGGCATGGACCCTGTGTCCCTGGTTGGATCGAGAACCTGCGAGTCACAGCTGTGCACATTAAGGAGAGATTAGCAGAGGTCTGTAGTCATTTCCACTGACTCTCCTGGTCCCCTCAGGTTTCCATGCCTGATGCACTCAGATACTCAGATTCTGGGAAAGGAAGACACAGAGCAGGAAGGTCTCAGCAGAACCCCTGGGAGGGGCACAACACTCGCAGATGGAGACTTGCTTCATGCTCCACAAAGAACAAACCCAGTTGCCCCCTAGACATGGACAGTCTCACTGCTTAGCATTATTTCTGCCCCTTAGGCTGATAAGCAGGCAAAGCAGCATGGTGGGAAAAGCCTGGGATGTTGAATTGGGCAGACATGGGGTTGAATAGGTTCCACGACTACACACACTAGAGCAAGTGTCTTATTCTTCTGACCCAGTTTCGTCCCCCCGCCCTTTCTACAATGACGATTTGTGGACATTCCCGGAGAGGTGGTGGGAAGACTAGAGCAGCATGCTCCATGAAGACATGGAGCACCAGCACAGTGCCTGAGCTTGGGAGAGTAACACAACATTACTCAAGGTTGTGTCGCTTGCAGAGTCAGCTTGAGGACAAACTCTGGCTCTCTGAGATGCCTGCTGGCCCACAAAGGGCAGCAGGTGAACCCTTGTAGTGGACATTTAGTTTCACAACTCTCCCCTTTCTCAAAAATGCTTTCCTTTCCATGTAGAGGGCATAAGAGGATGTGGTAACACCAGATATTTCAAAATATGTCCTCCATGTTTTGTATTTGTTTTTAGACCTTGTTTGAAAGAATTGTTTTGTGTTTACACTGTCACAGAATAAACTTACAGTTTACAAAAAACAACAAAATCCTTATAATATTGTTATCCTTTGTTTTAATATTCTAGAATAGTCCAATAACCTCTTTTCCTGTCCAGCCTTTCCCTCGTGGAGTGTGTGTGGATACACTGGAACTGGAGGGTGTGAGAGCAGTTGCTGAGATACGGCCCAGAGACACAAACAACAAGACCGCTCTGCAAACATGACCATTTACTCCTACGAGTTCTAAGTGAGGAATCCATCCTGCACTGCTGTTTGTGGGAGTTCTTGACTAGGCAGGCTGCCCATTTTACAAAGACCATATCACATACACAAGCCATACACAAGCCAACTCCCAGAACAAATAAAGCTGGCAAGTATTTTTATTTCTCTATGTAATATAATTGTTTATAGTAAATGCCAATAATGTACACTTTTAAGAAACAGTATGTATATTTCTGCAAGTCTTTCATTTGCTTCCTCTGCTTAATCCCATAATACTTATTATAATGTATTTTATGTCTTTGAATACAATCATAGATATGAGATTGTGAGTTTTGTGGTTATTTAAAATTTTATTTTTTTTTTAAGATTTTATTTATTTATTTGACAGAGAGATTACAAGTAGGCAGAGAGGCAGGCAGAGAGAGAGAGGAGGAAGCAGGCTTCCTGCTGAGCAGAGAGCCCGATGCGGGACTCGATCCCAGGACCCTGAGATCATGACCTGAGCCAAGGCAGCAGCTTAACCCACTGAGCCACCCAGGCGCCCTAAAATTTTATTTTTTTAGGAATTCATTTTATTCTACAAAAGCCTTAATATATAATTTTGGAGGAAAAAAAAAACCTTGTCCTTGCCCTTTGATAGTTTTCTAGAGGCCTCTCTCTATATATGTCCCTATACAAGTATACCCACCTTGGTGATTCAGTGGTCTTCTTCTTCAGAAGAAATTAGAGTGATGGTTTGATGGATCTTGACTTACTCTTGGATGTGGCATCCCAGGTTTACACTTGGAAATAGTAAGAGCGCAACATGAATACACATTCATATCACATTCTTGAATTTGGCACTACTGGAAATAATGCTTACATTTGTATATTAATTTGTCTGACTCATGCCTATCCTTAGTTACTTTCCAAGAGGAAGTAAAGAATGTGTGATAAATTACTAACTTTCATTTGACAACAATAGCATCATGCTATGAAATAGTTTACAAGCCTCGTCTACTGATATTCTAACCAGCTTCTTAAATCCACCAAAGACAGTTTATGAGTCCTCCTATTTGTCACTGTCCAACTCCTACAACTCCCCTGGGAAATGCCATCATCACTATGGATGATTCTTCCATCAACCTACAGATCAGACTTAACAGATTTTTTAAACACATGTTTTCTTGCTTAGGCTCAGGCAATCCCCTCTGGCTGACAGGTCCTGTTCCTTATTCTTTTTTTTTTTTTTTAAGACTTTATTTATTTATTTGAGAGAGAATGAGTGAATGAGAGAGCATGAGAGGGGAGAAAGTCAGAGGGAGAAGCAGACTCCCCATGGAACTGGGAACCTGAAGCGGAACTCAATCCTGGGACTCTGGGATAACCTGTTCCTTTATTCTTAAGGCTCAACAACCTTGTGTTCTTCTACATCATCACAGAAATTAACTTTGCCAGAAATTTTCCTTGCATCTGGGGAATTGTTGGGTGTGCTTCTTTTGTGCTTCCTTAACATCCTATTCTACTCAATGCAATGCATAAGATTAGCGAGCAAAGTATCTATGTAGGTGATAAGTTCTTTTTTTTTTTTTAAAGATTTTATTTATTTATTTATTTGACAGAGAGAGATCACAAGCAGGCAGAGAGGCAGGCAGAGAGAGAGGAGGAAGCAGTCTCCCTGCTGAGCAGAGAGTCTGATGCGGGGCTCAATCCCAGGACCCTGAGATCATGACCTGAGCCAAAGGCAGTGGCTTAACCTACTGAGCCACCCAGGCGCTCCCAGGTGATAAGTTCTTTTGCCAACCTATAAGCTTTTTGATTATAAGCAGCATGGGTAGTATTTGCTACATATCAGTACTGTCAATTTCTATGCATTTTTCCCCTATAACCTGTACTTTGTGAATGTTACTGAACTGAAATTATGACCTATAAATCACTGAACATTTACTTTAATTTTTAAATTTTATTTTATTTTTTTCAGTGTTCCAAGATTCATTGTTTATGCACCACACCCAGGGTTCCATGCAATATGTGCCCTCCTTAATACCCACCACCCAACCCCCCACCACCCTCTCCTCCAAAACCCTCAAGTTTGTTTTTCAGAGTCCACAGTCTCTCATGGTTTGTCTCCCTCTCCGATTTCCCCCAACTCACTTCTCCTCTTCATCTCCCAATGTCCCACTTGTTATTCCTTGTGCTCCACAAATAAGTGAAACCATATGATAATTGACTCTCTCTGCTTGACTTATTTCACTCAGCGTAATCTCCTTCAGTCCTGTCCATGTGGATACAAAAGTTGGGTATTCATCCTTTCTGATGGAAGCGGAATATTCCTTTGTGTATATGGACCATATCTTCTCTTTCCATTCATCTGTTAAAGGGCATGTTGGTTCTTTCCACAGTTTGGCAACCGTGGCCATTGCTGCTATGAACATTGGGGTGCATATAGCCCTTCTTTTCACTATATCTCCATGTTTGGGTTAAATACCCAGTAGTGCAATTACAGGGTCAGAGGGTAGCTCTATTGTTAATTTCTTAAGGAATCTCCACACTGTTTTCCTAAGTGGCTGCACCAACTTGCATTCCCACCAACCGTGTAAGATGTTTCCCCTTTCTCCACATCCTCTCCAACACTTGTTGTTTACTGTCTTGTTTTTGTTTGTTTGTTTGTTTTTAGCCATTCTAAATGGTATAAGGTGGTATCTCAATGTGGTTTTGATTTGAGTCTCCCTGATGTCTAGTGATGATGAACATTTTTTCATGTGTCTATTAGCCATTTGCATGTTTTCTTTGGAGAAGCATCTGTTCATGTCTTCGCAAACTCAAACTCAACACACAAAAAACAGATAATCACATTAAAAAATGCACGTATATTTTAAAACAAGTTCAAAATGACAGGTGCAAGGCATAAAATCTCCAACTTTCTTCTTTCTTCCAAGAGAAACATTGTAAACCCATTCCGTTACTTATTTTTTATAAAACCTACATTATTCTCCTGAACACAATAAATAGATCTAGTTATCATTGGCTTATAAAATAAAACACATGTGTACAATCAAGTCTAGGTATACAATGCAAATGTCTGGCTAATATGGGATGATGGAGTGAGTAGCACTAAAATCTAAGAGACACCAAATGAAATCACACACATTTAAATAATGGTGACATATAGAAGAGAGGGTTCAGAGGGTTTAGAGACACATTAATGGATCCCTATTTGCAGGATACAGCTCTAAATTATGAGGATGAAAAGGTAAGATCCTTTAATTCCTCTAATGGAATGGTTTTAATGTCTCATAGTTAATATAAAGGAGAGAAATTTGCAAAAGAAAAATATACAGAAAACTTATATGTTGTCTTACTTATATGTGATAAAGTTAATGCTGATATTTGTGTAACTATTTTCTTTTAAATCCAACTACAACATGGAATGTCACCATGGTCTAACGAGTACAGAACGTTTGCAGCCAGTCTCATCAAAAAGAGCCATTGCAGCTGGGGGCACTAGATTTGACCTTGAGAGAAGAGAAACACCAGGCTTAATCTGTTTTCAACTTCTATAAACACTGAAGTGGAGGGGGATTTTTATTTTATTTTCCTATTTACGTATTTATTTAAAATCAATGTTTAACATATACTGTATTATTAGTTTAGGGTTAGAATTTAGTGATTCATCATTTGCATATAACACCCAGTGCTCATTACATCAAGTGCCTTCCTTAATGTCCATCGCTTAACCCAAACCATCCTCCACCAACCTTCAGTCTGTTTCCTATAGTCCCTTCTCTGTTATGGTTTACCTCCCTCTCTATTTTCATCTTCTTTTATTTTTCTTTCCTTTACTTTATGTCCATCTCTTTCATTTATTAAATTCCACAAATGAGTTAAATCATATGATATTTATATTTCTCTTATGGACTTATTTCACTTAGCATAAAACCCTCCAGTGGAAGAGGGATTTTATATGACAATGATGAACTCAGAGTTAAACATGCTGATGAGATTCTCTTCCCAGATGAGAATGGCAGTGATAATTAGTAGAATATTAACCTAACAACTCACATTAGATTAGTATTTTATAATATGCTAAGCACGGGATCTACATTATTTGTTTAATCCTAATACTGGCCCTAGTAGTTAGGAATGCAGACACTAGGATTTATCAGAAAGATCATATAGGAACATGAGGATATAGAGTTATAAGCAAAGAGGCCATAAGTCATAGAAATAAATGAACCCCCTTGGAGAGGAATGACAGAAATAGAACAAATAAATGGGCCAAAGAAAAAGGGTAGGAGAAAGTGAACACTGTGCAGAAGACAATTGCTGCTTGTGTTGCTTGTTCTAGATCATGCAGGAGTCATTCCTGCATGTTGGTGAACATGGGTTTGACTTACTACCACAATGAAATGAGGAAATACCTATCAATTACCTCAGAATATATTTACTTAGGTTCCTTCGATAAACTTTTAAAAATATTGGCCCTTGGTTGCTCCATGTTCTCAGCAGGAGGGAAATAATCAGAAGAGAATAAGGGGTCATCTCCTCTGATACTTGTCAGCACATTTAGCAAGCTGGTTCATAGAGCAGAATCCTCATTTAGTAGAATGGGGGTTAATTTAAGACAAATGGACTACACCAACAGAAAACAAAACAAAAAAGAGGTTCTGATATTCTTACATATTTTTTCTTCCCTCTGAAGTTGTTTTCACAAGAGTGAAGTTCTGTTGAGTGGGAAAATCTCTGAACTGAGGGTTTGCAGATTTTGTTCTAGCTCTGCATTTATGACTGCCTTGTGGTGTTCCTTGGAAAAATCACTCTGCAGGCTTCAGTTTCCTTCTCTTAAAATGAAGTTTGCTTGATTCCAGTCCCACAAGACCTGGCCATGATCCACCTCCTTCTTCTGCTATCCCCACCTCGCTGTGCTCCAGACACACTGATCTTTGTTCTGTCCACAGTCATGTCACAGTGTTTCCAGCCCCAGGGCCTTTGCCTATGCTATCCACTCTCTGCTACAGTCTTTGTTGCCCACTTGTGTTGCATCACTGTATTCACTTCATTTTTCTATCAGTTACATGACCCTTTGAAAGTAAAGAATTTGTTTTCTTGTTTCTTGTGAATCTCTCTCCTCAGAATATGAGCTCCATAGAAGTGTGACAGTTTTTTGCATTAACCTTAATATTCCAAATACTTTGAACCTTATTGCAGTACAGTGCATACTCAACAAACAATTCCAAATCCATAGATAATTGTCAATAAATGAAAGATTTCTTGTATAAACTCTAGATCTTTCTTCAAATATGATATATAGTGTTGTCTCCAGTGAAATCTTTGTGCAATTGGATGTATCTTATCATCCATGCATTACTTTCCTATAGAGTTCCTCTGCTAATCCCCCCTGTGCTGCACTGATATGTCTGGTAATCAATTCTTTCTCCAGCTCAGGAAACACACCCATAGCTAAGGGCCCCACAGCCTCCATCCAGTGGAGTTAAATGTCTACTTTACTGTCCCAGTGAACTGGCTCGACATCTCCTGACACTATACTTTACTGTCCCAGTGAACTGGCTTGACATCTCCTGACACTATCTCTGCAGCTCCCTTCCTCAGTGTGTTTTGGAGGCTAGAAGCTACCTCCTCCACAAGCACCAGAGCTAACAATGCTGGCATTGAGAATTCTAAGCTATGCTCCTCCTCAGTGTGGCACTGCTGGTAGACCTCACTGCTCATAGAACTAAACTGAAGGATTTCATGTGTTGGGGCATTGAATGGAAACTTTAGACACACACCAAAAATAGTAATAAGTATTGAATAGTACCATAAATTTCCTCAATCCATCTATTCATCCCCTTAATAATGAATTATTCATTGATATTTTCACTTTTTGTCTCTCTTCTTCTGTATTTCTGCTTTAACACATTTTTCCTCTCATTGGCTGCAAATGTCAGTTTGCAAATTTGCATTGTTTTGTCCATTTAACGTATGTCAGCTTGGGACGCCTCAGTGGCTCAGTGGGTTAAAGCCTCTGCCTTTGGCTCAGGTCATGATCCTGGGGTCCTGGGATCAAGCCCTGCATTGGGCTCTCTGCTCAGCAGGGAGCCTGCTTCCCTCTTTCTCTCTGTCTGCCTCTCTGCCTACTTGTGATCTCTGCCTGTCAAATAAGTAAATAAAGCTTTAAAAAAAAAAGTATGTCAGCTTTCTGTTTTTACATCTTCTTCCTCATTATGTCTTATACAACTTCACACTCTACACATAACCAGGTCATCAGGAATTTTTTATACATAGAACCATCTTCTCATATAGATCATGCCATTTTTCTGGTATGCAAAAGGACCTGTAAAGTTTCTCATTTTAAATAAGATTAGCTTTTTTTTTTTAGGAACATCTGGGTAGCTCAGTTGGTTAAGTGACTGTTTCTTGATTTTGGCTAATGCCTTGATTTCAGATTCATGAAATTGAGCTCTTGCTCTGGCTCTACACTAAGCATGGAGCCTACTTAAGATTCTCTCTCTCTCCCTCCTGCTCCACACCCCCACGCTTGCACTCTCTGTCTCTCTCTCTAAAAACAAGCAAGTAAGTAAATAAATAGAAAGAGCCTTTCTCTCTGTCTTGCTACCTTAATATCCCCTATAAAGTGATGTTAGCTTTCCCACAGCACATTGGAAGATTACTCTGTACACTTGGTAGAAAACAAAAGTATGAACCTATCTCTGATCTGCTTAGTCTTCACTCCATAGACAATGGGGTTGAGTGCAGGTGGGATAACAATGTAGAGGTTGGCAAACATGATGTGGAAGGTGCGGGAGACATTGTGTCCAAAGCGGTGGGCAAGGATGGAGAAAAAGGCAGGTGTATAAAACATGAGGATGACACAGACATGGGAACCACAGGTGCCAAGGGCCTTCTGGCGAGCATCCCGGGAGGGGAGACGAAAGACCGCACAGAGGATGAGGGTGTAGGAGACAGCAATGAGAACCACATCTGAGATGACCGTCATGATGGGAACACAAAAGCCATACCAGATGTTGATGGAGATGTCCGCACAGGCGAGCCGGGCAATACCTATGTGCTCACAGTATGTGTGTGGGATGATGCGTGTCCTGCAGAAAGGCAGGCGTATGAGTAGGAATACAACTGGCAAGATAATGCTGAAACTTCGAAAAGAGATGCCCACTGCAATCTTGATGATGGTCTTGGGGGTCAGAACAGTGTTGTATCTCAGAGGGGAGCAGATGGCCACGTAGCGATCAAATGCCATGGCCAGGAGTATAGCTGAGTCCAAGACAAAGCTGCAGTGCAGA
Organism: Mustela nivalis; assembly: GCF_964662115.1. Taxonomy (NCBI): domain Eukaryota; kingdom Metazoa; phylum Chordata; class Mammalia; order Carnivora; family Mustelidae; genus Mustela; species Mustela nivalis. The sequence continues at coordinate 67,287,636 of NC_139028.1, forward strand.
AAGAATAATTGGGTGAGGCAACCAGGAAAACTTATTTTCTGGGGACCAAACCAGAAGACGATAAGAGTTTTGGGGACACATGTGGTAGACAATATTACATCTGTCATGGCCAGCATGGAAAGGAAAAAGAACATGGGTGCATGAAGACTCCGCTCCACAGCAATGAGGTAGAGAAGGATACTGTTGCCCACAATGGCCACGAGATAGATAAAACAGAAGGGGATGCTGATCCAGGCATGGTACTGCTCAAGGCCAGGGATGCCCGAAAGGGTGAAGTCTTCTGTGTGGTAGCTACTCCGGTTGTACATGGCCAGTGTGGTCTGAAGAATAGCTTCTGTATCTGAAAAAAAAAATTTTTTTTTCTGTAATGAACCTGAATAAATTGCCAAGAACAACCTCCCAGTAATAGTAAGGGCAATATTCATGTCTCGAAAAGTATCCCCCATTTAAAAAGAGGATAGAAAGAAAGAGAGAGAGAGAGAAAGAAAAAAGAAAAAGAGAGAGAGAGAGAGATGGAGGGAGGGAGGGAGGTAAGGGGGGAGGGAGGAAGGAAGGAAAAAAGAGAGAAAGAGGAAAAGGCAGGCAGGCAGGCTCCCCAGACATGACACTCCTGGTACTCATCACTCTGGAATCTTCAACTTGCATCCTATTTTATTTCCATGTAATGACGGAGTGTTCTCTGGGTCAAAGTAACTATTTTCTACATAGACCTGAGTATAGAGAAAAACAGTCTAACCACATGCAGAGAAAGAAAGAAACTAAGAAAGTGAGGTACAATTGGAAAATGTTACAGTCCAGCAACATCATTTATAGTTATTATATGTCACAAGACTCATACATTCAACTCCATTCTGGATATCCTTTTATGGATATCTCACAGCACTCAAGTTTAGTTTTCAAAAATTAAAATTAAGACCCATCATATTTCTTCAGAAACCCAATGTTCCCTCTTTTGTCTAGTATTTCACAGACTATTTCCCAGTGAAATATCATCCACCAAATAAGCCAAAACAAAAACCTGAGTTGCATTTATACTTTTCTCTCTTTAAATCCCCATGTGCAATTGATTACACCAATCCAATCCTTTTGGAATAAAAATTTTAAATCTTCAACAAAGTGTCCACAATCTGGTCTTGTTACCTCTTCAGACTTCTTGTTACATTCCAGGAATGTTTGCCAGAAAACCAAGTCCTGCTTTTTCTAAAAATCTGTATGTTAGACATAATTTCCATAGAAGACATATAGTAAATTCCTCTACCACTTTATTTCCAGGGTTCCAACTATAATCTTTAGTTATTTCCTCAAGTTTTTACTGAAACATCTGCTGAGACTCACCCTTCTTCTCGCAGATGAACAGAAATGAGGTCAGAGATACTGGAAAGCCTTGTGATGAAGAGAAATGAGACCACCGTGACTCCTTACACGTGAACTATCACACTGCAAGGTATTCAAAGAGGTACAAGAGGCCGTGAGTGGCCACACCTTGATGCTGCACTTCTCTGAACAATGGCCATTGCAGATAAATAAAAGTCTAAACAGATCATGTGTGCCATTCTAAATACAGGTAAGCTAGCTCACACTCCCTAGTGTGAAGGTCTCCTGACTCTGAGACCCTGCACCTATTTTCTCCTTGACTTTAGAACAAGCATCCCTGTCCCTCTTCCTGTCTCCAAGCCGTGCTAGGTTCCACTTATCCATCAGGACTCAACAAAGCCCCCTTTCATTCAATTGAAATATCACCTCCCCTCAAACAGGCTTCCTGATCTATGTTAGAAAATTCCATTTCCCAATCGTATTTCCTCTTTTCTGAAATTCACCATACTTGCCACCCCCATTTACTGCTTATTTTCTCGGCTAGACCGCAGGCTTTACAGAGGCAAAGAGCGTGTCAGTTTTGTTTTTCCTGCTTTTGTTCTTGCTGCTTTCAATAGCTGCCCAACAGTGGCAGTGAAAAAGTGCTCTGTGACTATATCTGGAACTGAATGTTGTTGCTGAGTCCAGACAAGAATATACACCTTTTCTCTAAAATACATTTAAAATCATGAGGTCTCTGTTACTCTGTTAAACAAAAGAAAATAAACCCATGCAAACTGGGAGCCAGTAATATGCTAAACCAGAAAAGGACTAAAGGCATTTCTACTTAACATAAAAAGATCATGGCTTTTAAAACTTTTTTTTTTTTTTTTAAAGATCCTATCCATTTATTTGACAGAGAGAGACCACAAGTAGGCAGAGAGGCAGGCAGAGAGAGAGAGAGGAGGAAGCAGGGTCCCCGCTGAGCAGAGAGCATGATGTGGGGCTCGATCCCAGGACCCTGGGATCACAACCCGAGCCGAAGGCAGAGATTTTAACCCACTGAGCCACCCAGGCGCCCCATGGCTTTTAAAACATCTGTATTAACATTGCTCAAGAGGTTTTACCCAGAGAAATAAGGCTGTTTACTTTTGCCCACCCCCTTTGTCTCTGTTGAGGTGAAAATTCTTCCAAAAAACTTTTTCTTAATTCCGAGACTGGGTTCTCTTAGTCACACCCACAGAACGGTGTACTTGTGTCCTATGGAAACACATATAATTTATTGTCTATGTTTGCCTATCTTTCACCTGTCTTGAGTATAAAGAAATTTTCATAGTCAGAGTTTCCTGTTTTATCCTAGTTTAATTTCTATAAACACTTAAGGATTGTTGAATAGAAAAATAATGTTTAAATCATTGCACCTAAGTTCCCACAGGAACTTCCTAAGTTCCTGTGGGAACTTAGGCCTTCTTCTGTCTTAGGCCTTAGTCCTTCTTCTGTCACATCTCCCCCTACGCTACCTCTATTTCCCCTTCTATTTACTGTATATTCCCTTAAAGTACAGCTTAATTAATAAGTGGCTAAAGTAATTAATGAGTGAGTGAAATAACACACACACACACCCACACACAGGGAAATCTTAGGCAAAGTGTACACAAAGTCACATTATTGCTACTTCTTAAGAATCTGCACTTTAGAGTCGAGATTCAGATTTGCATTCGATCAGTGCCTGTTTTTTCATTATACCAAACAAGCTATATGATCTGTCCAAAATGCCTTTCCTCGTAGAATTTTTGTGGGCATTACATAAGGAAAGTCCTCTGCTCAGGGTTAAGCTCTCAATAGATGCTGACTGTTATGTGATGTCATTATTATTACAAACCCTTGTAAATACACACAGATGCCAGAAACCCACACGGTAACGGGAAATTTCAAATCACACGAAAACAGAGTTTGGGTCTGCTCTTCCAGATCCAAACTCTCAGACTGTTGAGTCGTGTCCTGAAGAGAAGTTCCAGTAATGTGATTTCTTCTCATTTTCCCCATTTGTCCCTCCTCCTACCAACCCCTGAGACTGTTTAAAATCTGACCCCCAGGCCTGCAGACTCTGTTTCGTAAAGAAAACTAGATTGAGCCCACCCCTGCCTTTTCTTAGCATCTCCTTGCTATCCTTCTGGGTCCTCTGTATGTCCTTCTGTTAGGTACCCCAGGATCCTGAGCTCTGCCTTTGGATTCCCCAACACTCACCAAACCTAGGTCCTTGGTGAGGACCAAAGATACACAAAAATGGCACCGTCAAGCAACCCGTCCTCTTATTTCTCTTCCTGGGCTTCAGACAGGACACTCAAAACATGTGGGCCCCTGAGAGACCATAGCCACAAACCCAATCCGTGGCTGTGGCCTGCACAGGAAACACTTCCCAGGGGTCTAGCTCCTGAGGCTCTGAGGTCCCAAGGCCGAGGTAGACTGAGTCCCTGAGGACTCTTGTCTTCTAGAACAGGCAGTATCCTGGGCAGGCAGAGTCCCCTGGGGCTTACGAAATGGCAGATGCCCTCTCCACCACTGCTGAAGCCATCAGCAGAGAAATGTGTGTGTGTGTGTGTGTGAGAGAGAGAGAGAGAGGGAGAGAGAGGAATTGCATGTCTTTGTAGGTAACTGCATTTATGTCATAAATATTCAATCATTTGTATAACTTTATGTAATAGTGATTTTAGCATGAAAACGCAAATAGACCTATGAAAGAGAGTACATGTTCTTCTGATTCAAGTCTAAAAGCGAATGCCTTTGCTATCATGAATCAGTCCTATTGATCAAATACTTGAATCGTTATGTAAATCTCCTTACACACATGCCTGCCAGCCCCAGCAACACAGACTTTAAGATATTTTTAGAACACGTTCCTTCTTTGTCACAACACTTCAGTCCCTTGTTATTTCTGCTATTGAACCCTCATTGATCTGAAGATCTCAGTCAGTTCTTTCCCACCAAGCCATACTCATCTTCCTAAAATAGAGATCGGATCATCATTTCTGCAGAGTTTATAAAGCCTTTTTTAAAAAAGATTTCATTAATTTATTTGACAGAGAGAGAGATCACAAGTAGGCAGAGAGGCAGGCAGAGAGAGAGAGGGAAGCAGGCTCCCTGCTTAGCGGAGAGCCTGATGCGGGGCTCGATCCCAGGACTCTGAGATCATGACCTGAGCCAAAGGCAGAGGCTTAACCCACTGAGGTGTCCCTGAAAAAGCCTTTTGTATAAATAAATATACACATACAATATCGAGAAATTTCAAGCCTTTGACTTCCTCTACAGGGTCACCTCCTGCCCCTTTTCCTCCAAACACCCTAAATTCCAGACTAATCTGTTTGGAGTTCCAAACAATGGCTTAACCCACTGAGGTGTCCCTGAAAAAATCTTTTGTATAAATAAATATACACATACAATATCGAGCAATTTCAAGCCTTTGACTTCCTCTACAGGGTCACCTCCTGCCCCTTTTCCTCCAAACACCCTAAATTCCAGACTAATCTGTTTGGAGTTTCAAACACACATTATAATCTTCCAAGCATCATCCCTAGGCATATTGCAGTCCCTCTTTCTAGAATATCTTTTCTATCCTTTTCTATCTGACTCAGCTTAAAACCTAGCATCACTTATTTGGAAAGTCACCCCTTATTCTTCCTTGAGTTTACCCCTGCCTTAGCCTTAATCACATTGTATTGCAATTATCTGTCTAGCTCTCTGTTTCTGCTTCAAGAAGACAAGTTTCTCGGGACGCCTGGGTGGCTCAGTTGGTTAAGCAGCTGCCTTCGGCTCAGATCATGATCCCAGCATCCTGGGATCGAGTCCCACATCAGGCTCCTTGCTCGGCGGGAAGCCTGCTTCTCCCTCTGCCTCTGCCTGCCATTCTGTCTGCCTGTGCTTGCTCTCTCCCCATTCTCTCTCTGATAAATAAATAAAATCTTTAAAAAAAAAAAAAAAAAAGAAGGCAAGTTTCTCAATGACAAGGACCTTCTTTCTTTTTTTTTTTTAAGATTATCTATTTATTTATTTATTTATTTGACAGAGAAAGATCATAGGTAGGCAGAAAGGCAGGCAGAGAGAGAGAGAAGCAGGCTCCCCACTGAGCAGAGAGATCAATGTGGAGCTCGATCCCAGAACCCCGAGATCATGACCTGAGCCGAAGGTAGCAACTTAACCCATGAGCCACCCAGGTGCCCCAAGGACCTTATTCCTAATGTTGGGCATTAGATTTCTATAGTTGCTCACAAAGTAGGCATTCAGAATTGTGTTCTCAATTACCAGTAGAAAAATCAATATTATTAGCATCTATTTGTATGATATTTATTATATAACATTTTATAAGATTACTAGTATAATACCAATTAGAAAATAATTTTACGTTGTATTTGGAAAAAGCCTGAAATGTATACCTGCATGTTTACAAACTAATTACCCACGTCTTCACACATTGTTTATGGTCATTGTCTTCCTGAAGTTACAGCATAATATAGAAAAGAAAAGAAATAGTTCCCATTGCTGAATCTTAAGGAACAATTTATTAGTTTATAGTGATATCACAAACTCAGATTAAAGCAGAATATTTTTACAGAAGTGTACATTCCATGAAAACCTCTCTTTTTAAAAAAGATCTATGTATTTATTTGAGAGGGATCGAAAGAGAGAAAGCATGAGCAGGGGAGGAGCAAAGGGAGAGGGAGAGAGAATTCTCAAGCATATTTCCCACCGAGCCCGGACCCTGATGCAAGGCTTGATCCCAGGACCCTGAGATCATGACCTGAGCCGAAATCAAGGGCTAGACCCTCAACTGACTTGACACCCCAAACCTCTTTTTTTATTGTAACATTTCTATAGCCTTCTCTCAGTTCACACTCCTACCCCATCCAATTTCCTTTTTCTGGAGAATGTATGTCCTGTGACAAGCATGATTAGTAGGGAGGAAAATAAAGAACTGTGGCATCTAATTGCTGCTCTTGATTTACTTTTGTCTTTGAGGAAGTGTCTTCCTTGTTTTATAGAAATGTTTCATTTATTCATATACTGTGTTTTGGGAAATAGTTGCTATCCTGAGTAGCATCAATGGTGCAGATTTTGATTTGTATGCAGAGCCTAGGGCATTTTAACGCGGATAGCCAGGTGAATATAGGGGCCCTCAAGTGAGATGAGGAAACATCACAAAGATAAAGAATTCTGGTGATTAAAAATATAAACAAGTATTGTGGTTTCAAAATATGTTCACAAGTTTTATGATACTCCTATCTTCAGGGGATAGTGTGTAATTCCCCTCCAACTGAGTCTGGGTTGGGCTCAGTGATTCATCTCTAAAAAAACAGCATATAGTTGGATGCATGCTTCCTGAGGCTAGGTCATAAAAGGCATTGAGGATTCCTCTTTGCTGTCTCTCCTGAATCGCCCACTCTGGGCAAAGCCAGCCTTGATGCCACGAGGAAACTCAAACAGCCTGTGTGGGCAGGAACTGAAACCTCTTTGATAATGAATAGCACTACCTATAGTGATCATCTTGGAACTAGCTCCTCCAGCTCCACCCAAGGTTTCAGATGTCTGCAACCCCAATACCTTGTGGACTACAACCAGTAAGAGACCCAAAGCAGAACCTTCTATGTAGGCCAGTCCTGAAGTCTTGACACTCAGAGACTCTGATAATCAATGTTTACTGTTAAGTTAACTCTGGAGGTAACTTGTTACACAGTGTAGAGAGCTGATAGGAAAAGGAACACAGATTATCCTATGTAGTCCTACATATGGATAAGGAACTGAAGGGTAGGGTAGGGTAACTGCAGTTCTTAGCCAGTTGGGCCACTTAAAGATAATCCACTATAATTCTACTTAAATCACCCCCCTTTGAAACTAATCTCAACAGAGACACCTGCACATGTGAAATACAGTAGCAGCAGGCATGATATTTGTCAAAGGACTTCAAGATCACTTTTTTCACACAACAAACATTTATTAAGATAAGAATAATATGTCAGGCCCAGAAACTAGACTTTATGCTAGACCCTGGATATTCAGAAATAAATATCAGTATTCCACTAGAGGACATAATTTGCTAAGGTCAACAGGCTTATAAAATGAAATTTCAATACAGAATGAGAGTCACAGGAAACCCCAGGGTATCGGTGGAAACTGAGTGGAGGAATCACACCACAGCCTAGGGACCAGAAAAGATCTTGAGCAACAAAGTAACATACTAGGAGTCTCCGGGTTGAGAAAAGGTTAAAGAACAGCAGACACTGGGCATAGAGTGTGCTTGAGATTCTCCTTCTCCCTCTGCCTCTGCCCCTACCCCTTCCCTGTCTCAAAATAATAATGAAATCTTCAATGATGGCAGGGTTGGAAATTTTATTTTTATTTTCTTTCAAGAGAATAGTAGTCATTATATGTTACCTTTTCAGTGATGCAACTCATTTAACACAAGGTAGAGGGTTTCACAAAATTGTCTGAGGTAAGATTTGAGAAAAGTCAACAGTATTATGTTTCCCAAAGGATAGAATTTTATTGTTTACTAATTTTATTCATTGCTTGCACACACATAAGATAAAACTTGAAAGAATTAAAAAACCAACAAAGAAAGAAATTATGAAATTCATTTTTAAAGGAATTTCAATAAGTGATTGGTAGCAGAATCCAATTATATCTATGATTTACATTTTCAACTTCCTCAAGTTACTTATTTCTGATTATGCTTCTTTAAAGTAAAGAAGTTAGTGGAAAAAAGTAATGAAGCTGGGATGTATAAATAAAGAAAACTCTGATATAGAGAAACATTGTTTTTGAATAATCTAGGTAAATTTCATACAGAGTCTCATCCTGAGTGAGGAGTGCTATCACCACCTCCACCCAATCTCAAGTAGCACTATCCCTACCTCTGATGATGGCTGTCCATAATTTACTAAAATCTTTCACTATCAAAACTTCAAAACAAAGGTATCTATAATCAGTGGATAATAATTAATTAAACAGAAAATACCATATTGGCTCGACGGTTCTCTAACTTATACCTTGATATGTGGGATTTCTATTTTATAGGTCTTGAAATCCTTTTCCCTTTTATGCACATGTGGGTATTTCTATATTCATTGTAGGTGATTAATAGGTGTTTAGTTGATAAAAAGATCAATAGTTGATTAGGTAAATATATGTACCAGATAACAGGATTCTTGTTTGACAATTTAAAAAAAATGTTTTGGGGCGCCTGGGTGGCTCGGTGGGTTAAAGCCTCTGCCTTCGGCTCAGGTCATGATCCCAAGGTCCTGGGATCGAGCCCCGCATCGGGCTCTCTGCTCAGCAGGAAGCCTACTTCCCTTCCTCTCTCTCTGCCTGCCTCTCTGCCTACTTGTGATGTCGGTACGTCAAATAAATAAATAAAATATTTAAATAAATAAATAAAATTTTAAAAAAGTTTTTTGGTTTTTATATACTTTACAAAAATTAATAACTTTCTTCCCCATCTTAAAGTATTTGGTCAGAGAATACAATTTATTATTACAGGTTTTAAAATTTTGTATGACTATCATTTTAAAATTATGACCATTCTGTGAGAAAACAGTACCAGCCTCGGGATTTTCCTCAGGACCATCTTTGTGAAATCCTTTTTTTTTTTTTTTTTTTAAGATTTTATCTATCTGAGAGACAGTAAGTGAGAGAGGGAGCACGAGTAGGGGAAGGGGCAGAGGAAGAGGGAGAAACAGGCTCCTTGCTCTGCAAAGAGCCAGATGTGGGGCTGGACCCCAGGACCCTGGGTTTATGACCGGAGCCAAAGGCTGACTCTTAACTGATTGAACCACCCGGCACCCCTGAAATTCTTTGATCTTGCTTTGAATGTTTGGAATCTTTCTCCTCACTATAAAATATTACAAACCTTTAGGTCCATTCATACCACTTCTGAGTAGAAGGGAACTTCCTGAGATTTTACATAGCAGATGTCTGAGCTCTTTGATCTTGCTAGTTGATTGTGACAGGCTAGCTCTCAAACTTTCTCTCTTCTTCTCCCTGTTGGTTTTTTGGGATCTAATGTTATCCACATCCACAGTATGTGGATAAGCATCTTCTGGTTTGATGACGTGGACATCTCTTTTCATGGGTTGTATAACCCAGCTCTTCTTTATGCTTTATGCCTTCATAGGGGAGTTAGGCATTCTCTTGGCCATGGCTTATGATCGTTAATGTGGCCATCTGTTACCCATTGAGATATACCCCCATTCTTAGCCATGGTGTCATTGGCAAGATAGGGGGTGTTGTAGTACTCAGGAATTTTGCAACTGTTTTCCCATTATCTGTCTAGTGAACCATCTGCCCTTTTGCCAGACAAACATCATTGCCCATACATTCTGTGAACACATGGGGCTGGCAAACCTGGCTTGTGCTGATATACCATCAACATTTGGTATGGAATCTCTGTACCATCACTCAGTGTTATGCTAGATGTGGTGATAATAGACATCGCCTATGGGCTCATTCACCAGGCAGTCCTCTGGCTGCCATTCCATGATACATGAAGGAAAGCCCTCAGCACGTGGGGTTCGCATGTCTGTATCATCCTCATGTTCTATCTTCCAGGGATTTTCACTGTCATTGCTCAGTGCTTCAGCCAAAAAATCCCCAAGCAAGTCCACATTCTGTTAGCCAATCTCTATGTTCTTGTTCCCCTCATGTTGAACCCAGTTATCTATGGGGTAAAGATCAAACAGATTTGTGACCTAGTGGCCCTTGTGTTTTCTTTGAAAAGGAAATGTAGCCAAGGATAAATGACTCTTGTGGTTTTTTAGAGGTAAGTAGGAAGAGTCCTATTTAAAAAAAAGGACAGATAAGTTGTCATTTTGGATAGACTCTACTTGTTAGGAAAGTAGTGTTTTTTTATTCACTAGAGATGACCCAAATTGTTTGTGTCCCTTATTTCAAAGGTAAATATGTTCTTGAAAACCCCTAGGCATAAAGCTACTATTTTAAATGTCTACAGGGTTCTTCGGTATTTAATAAGACATTTCCATTTCTACCAAACAAAAATAAGATTTATAGACACGTCTCCATCTACTATTCAGACTTTTAGATATCTATGTGTCCTCCCCAACAGCTATACTGAATACAAATTAGAGTTCACCCCAAAATTGTGTATAAATAAGGGAAATGTGGAGGTTCTCCCTTCTACCTTTATTTATAGAATACCACCTTCACAATCTTGTAACACAAATGGTAATATTTGATGATAGTAGATAGCCTGATCTGCACAAATGAAATGAGATTTACTTCTGTAAGTATATAATTTGGGAGAAAAAAAAAAGACCATTAGATGTTTGCAAACACAAACTGCTTGGATGCTATGTGTCCTGTGCTACCCTCCTAATCTGTGCTTGAGCAACCCTCTTTTCAGACTCCTTAACATCTATTTCACAGGCTTGTGGTACGAGGATCCAAAGAGAAGTTGGATGCAAGAGCACTTAAGAAATTATAAAATGCTACACAAATGTGTCACTGTAAGTAAGGTCATTATCTTCCCCAGCATGAGCTTTCACACTCCTTATAGTCAGAAAACAAGGCAAAAACCTGTCCTTTGTCTATAGCACAGTCTTATCTTTTCCTTTCTTTTCCATCAAGATTAATCCAGCCCCAGGGAGGTGTCCTGTCACAGCTTTTTCTTATCAGGTGTGCCCAGCCCTCTTGCAATGTGGGATGATCAGGCACACTTCTGGGTGCTCAGTCTGCACGGCCCTTGTTCTAGGCAGTGTGGGCTGGGTCTGCACTTCCTTCACAAGCACCTACAGGAATTTTCAAGGAAATTCTACGTTGCTCCATAACCATAGAACTTTCTTTTCAGCTGTGTGCTCTGACTCCTGGCATGTTTGGGGTAGACAGAAAATATATTTGTGTTTTCCCTAAGTTGGGTTTTCTGAATAACTTTTACCAAAATCTTGGCATCCTGGACTAAGAGCAAGCCTTGGGAAGTTACTTTACAATGATAGTGAAATAACTAAGGATAACGAGAAATCTCCAGATTTACCTAATTCCAGAAGGACAAACACATGGCTGGGTTTAGAGCTGAAGACAAGTGTCTCATCTTTTCCCTGGAGAGATTTCTTTCTTATCAGACTCCAAAGAAACTTTCCCCGAAAGAAGTGGGAGTCAGATGGAGCAAAAATAGTCTCTCTGGCTTCTACAAGCAGAGAAAATACATTTATCTTCAGTGTTTGGTTTTGACCTCGCCTCGATTGTACAGGCCTAGTGGTAAGACTCAAGTATGGGAAACCACACGGTTTTCACTAGCTTTTTAAGGGAATAGTGATAATCTCTTCCTGATCTAGAACAGTTTGTGTGTGCATTCAGGACAAAACTGATGACATGAGTATTTACAAGGCCACACATGCTTAACACAACATTCCAATATAAATGGTCTTCTACTTCCATAACACTCAACCCTGTAAGTCTCAGATGGCTGCCGTCCCTGTGCCTATCCCTGTCTCTCCTTCCCACTTTATTGCTTATTGCCGCATAAATCCAAGTACCTAAAAGAGCCTATCTCAATCACAATAAAATAATGTGCTAACCACCCTCTCAACAATACTACCAACCTTAGGAAGATGACGGGTCTTGGGCCAAAAAAAAAATGGCCAAATGGGCATAAACATCAGAGTTCAGAAGACAAAAGCCCAACCATGGGTGAAGTTCAAATGCAGTCCTTAAAGACTGAAGTCATGGCCCAGTCACATTCAGGCCTCTGAGCTAGGTCTCAACGGGACTGTAGTCAGTGATATGCTACTGAATGCTCAGCAACTGTCTTTTGGGGGTTTGGTTTGTACATTTGCTGATTCCTGAGGTGTAGAGACTCCCACGATAACTGATTTCAAGCTGCTGATATGATGTTGAACTTCTTGCAAAATTCCTGAAAATTTCATACTTGGCTTTTGGTGTGAAGAGTCTTTCTTCATTCAGCACCCCACTAATTGCAGTCCTTCTTAAGCCTGATACACTGGGCTTAGAATGAGCTTGAAAATTGTAGCTTTGGTTTAGCTCAGAAGAGATTCAAAAGAGTGAGGTCTCTGTGCTGGAGAAATCCTGCCTTTGTGGGAGCTAGGACAGTTAGTGAGTAGAAGCAAATACTTTGAAATCATACAGACTCATTAGCTTTACGCTCAACATATATTATTTATATGATACCAAACATACTATTTAATTTTTTAATTAAGGTAGGATTCACATAACATAAAAATTCTCCATCTTAATTAACCATTTTACAGTGGTCAAGTCAATAGCTTTTAGTATATTTACAATGTTGTACAATCACCCCCATTATCTAATTCCAGAACATTTTCATCATCCCACATGGAAACCACATCCTCCCCAAGCAGTCAATTGTTACTTCCCTTTCCCCAGTTGTCTAGCCACTACTAATTGACTTTCTGTCTATGGATTTGACTGTTCTGGACTTTTGACATATATGGAATCCTACAATACATCAGCCTTCTGTGTTTGGCTTCTTTCACTTAGCATAGTGTTTTCAAGCTTCATCCATGTGATATTATGTATGAGAACTTCATACCTTCTTGCTGAAAAAGATTCCATTGTTTAGATTGAACATGTTTGTTTTATCCATTTATCAGTTGATATGCATTTGATATGAGTGGTTTCTAATTGAGGTTTATTATAAATAATGCCATTATAACATTTATTTACAAGTTTCAGTGCAAACATGTTTTCAGTTCTTTTTGGTATATACCTAGGAGGAGGACTGGGTCATTTGACAATGCTGCTATAGTTAACCTTTTGAGGAACTGCCAATCTGTATTCTACAGAGGCTGCAACATTTTACAGTCCTATCAGCAAAGCATCAGGGTTCAATATCTTTATATCTCCACCAACACTTATTACTTCCCCCTTGGTTTTTTTTTTTTTTTAATTACATTAATCCTGGTGGGTGTGAACTAGAACAATAAAAGGGGATTGAAAAAATATTTCCTTTCACTCCTTTTCCTACCCAAGTGCAAGCTAAGCTTCAAATTCCAGAGGAAATGGCATGTGTGAAAGTCCAGAAGGAAAGGGAATGTAGTTTGAAAAAGCATAAGACATACAAGGTGATTGTAGCATAAAGGGCATGTGAGCCAAAGTGAGAGCAAGGGTGGGAGGTGGGTCAGTGGACACCAAGCAACAACTGGTTAGCACCAACCTCACTGTAAAAGGCATTGAAGATATGTTGGGGCACTTGAGTTTTCTTCCAAGCAAAATGGGTAACTTGAATGATTTTTAAGTAAAGGATTGACCTCATTAATTGGGATGTAGTAAGACACCCTGGTTTCTGAGTAAGAAAAAAAAAAAAATGGATGCAAGAGAGAAAAACTTGGAGTGAGAAAATTCCAAATGAGGCTGCTGAACAGACCAAGGACACAGAAAGAGACAGAGAGAGGTGATCATATTTTAATATGGCACATGAATGAGTTTAAAGGACATTCAGAGGACGTAATTGAATAAATAAATTTTAGTTTATGTCAATTGTGGAGTTTCAGTGGGATAACCAGGAGGCATTGCCAAATACAGAGCTGGCTATGTGGGACAGAGAAAGAATTGGGAGTAGAGCTTTAGATGTGAAATTTTCAGCATGAAGATGGTTATTCACTTTGTGAGTTTAATGGGTGCTAAACAAGCCTATGAATAAAGTACTATTTTTTTCTTTTCTTTCTTTTTAAAATTTATTTAAGGAGGACATTGAAGCAGGATAAAAAGACCAAAGGAAGAGTAAATATTTTTGCATTTAAGTTTTTGATTGTAGAAAATTAAGATTCCTCCCTCTGATGTCTGTCATTTTTTAGGGATTGGAAAAATTCTTACCTCTCTTCCTGTAATCCTACCATTGATTTTCTCCAACAGAATTATAGTCTTGAGGTTCATAGGAATTGAGTCCATTATTGGAGGACTTCCTGCCACTGATTTACATAACAAATGCTATTAAACAATATGATTACTTAATTTCCCACAATTTTTCTTTCCATATTCTCAGCCAAGGGTCACTGCATCCCTTTAGAAAAGAAAAGAAAAGTGACCTTGTCCCTGATCTGCTTGGTTTTTACACCATAAATGATGGGATTGAGTGCAGGAGGGATGGCCACATAGAGGTTGGCAAACATGATATGAAAGGTGAGAGAGATATTGTGACCGAAGCGATGAGTGAGGGCAGAGAATATGGCTGGTGTGTAGAATATGAGAATGACACTGACATGGGAACCACAGGTGCTGAGAGCTTTCTCTCGGGCATCTCTGGATGGAAGGTGGAAAACAGCATGAAGGATGAGAGAGTAGGAAATAAAAATGAGGATCAAGTCTGAGATAACGGTCATTACAGGCACAGCAAAACCATACCAAATGTTGATGGAGATGTCAGCACAGGCCAGCCGGGCCACCCCTATATGCTCACAGTATGTGTGAGGGATGATACATGACTTGCAGAAGGGCAAACGCTTCACCAGGAAAACAACAGGCAGAACGACACTGAAGCTCCGAACAACAATGCCCACCATGATTTTGACAATTGCCCTAGGTGTCAAGACACTTGTGTATCTCAAAGGAGAACAAATGGCCATGTAACGATCAAATGCCATACCCAACAAAATGGCTGAGTCCAGAAAAAAACTGAAGTGAAGAAAGAACATTTGGGTAAGGCAGCCAGGAAAAGTAATTTTCTGAGCTTTCAACCAGAATATGCCGAGGGTTTTGGGTACAGAAGTGGTACATAATATGAGGTCTGCAGAAGCCAACATGGAGAGAAAGAAGAACATGGGCTCATGGAGGCTGTGGTCCATCGTGATGAGGTAAAGAAGGATACCGTTGCCTGCGAGGGCCACCAGGTAGATAACGAAGAAAGGAATCCCAATCCAGATGTGGAACTGCTCCAGCCCTGGGATCCCCATGAGCATGAAGGAGCCTGGACTGAAACTTGTTAAATTCAGTGTAGCCATCATGGTAATTGTAATTCCTTGAGGACAAAAATATCGTATTTTATTTCTGGAACTGATTGGCCATGAATTCCCTGTAAGACTTTTCCAGAGCTAAGATCCCTTCATTCTCTTTGCATGACAAACACTGTGGCAAACACAACCAACCTTTTGTCACAATTTTTATAGCACTTACCACAGGCTGCCAAGAGACATTATTTAAACCAATAATTCCCTGTCTATAGACATTACAATAACACAGTATTGTTACTATACTGGGACCATGTCCCACCAGATCTATGACCTGGGATTATTAATGGGCCGGTGTTGTCAGCTGAAGTTCCAAGATTATCTTGTCCTCACCAAGTAATTCAGTCTGAGATTTCCCAAAGATGGAAGTACCGAATATCCTACCAGGCACGAGTCTCAATAATATCTTCACTGAGGTATCCATTCGAAGAAATAAAAGGGACCAGATGCGAATTAGTAAATCTGCATTCTTCATTGCCAAAAAATCATTAGGACTCTGGCAAGCCAATCTACTATTGCCTATTTGTTCCACTTCTTTAATATCTGGAAGAAAATCTCCTTCTAAATATTTTTCTTCTGTCAACTCATCGACAATTCTCCAAAACCTATTATTTCTTCCACCGGCCAGCTTCCTGATGAGCTACCCTCACTTTGTCATCACATCTTTCTCCCACCACTGGAGGGAGAGGGTTGACAGAGGCTCCTCCTCCTTTAGTCCCTATGTCTCATCTGCCAGCTCTTCTGATCCTCTTTGAAAGCCTGTCTGATCTGCCTACTGTGTTTTTCTATTTCCTTACCTTTTCAAGTCATTAGTCATTAACTGGAGCCATACAATAAGAATCCCAGTTCTTCCAATATCTTGGGAGTTTTTTTCTTTATTTCATGCTGCCAGATTGCTCTCTTAAAAATATGAAATTATTAGAACATTCACAAACTTGCTTAAAAGCTTGTCATTGGGGGTGCCTGGGTGGCTCAGTGGGTTAAGCCTCTGCCTTTGGCTCAGGTCATGATCTCAGGGTCCTGGGATCAAGGCCCACATCGGGCTCTCTGTTCAGTGGAAAGCCTGCTTCTCCCTCTCTGCCTGCCTCTCTGCCTACTTGTGATCTCTCTCTCTCTGTTTCAAATAAATAAATAAAATCTTAAAAAAAAAAAAAAAAAAAAAAGCTTATCATTGGGATGCCTGGATGGTTTAGTCAGTTAAGCAGTTAAGCATCTGCCTTTTGCTCGGTCATGGTCCCAGGTCCGGGACTGAGTCGCACCTGGGCCTCCTTGCTGGGCAAGGACCCTGCTTTTCCCTATGCCTGCAGCCCCCCCTGCTGGTGCTCACTTGCTCACACACGCGTGTGCTCTCTCTCTCTCTCTGACAAATAAATAAATAAAATCTCAAAAATATTTTTTAAAAAATAAAAGCTTGTCATTGCCCCCATTATACCTACAAATATATTTTATCTCCTGCTTGGCCAGTCAGTAGTTTTCCTATATATTTTAGTTCTACCTATGTGAATGTGTCTCACATTTCCCCCATAATGGATGTCTATGTAGACCTCCATAGATTTCTCCTCATTCCTACAACTCATTGCTTAGATTGCTGCCTTTTCCATCAGTGTAATCTTGTTTTCTCTCAACATGTGTAAATTCTATTCATTGCTCTTGATCCTTACCAACACTGATGTCTCCAGCACACCTTCTGAACCAAGCAGTCCATTCCCTTGCTTGTAAAACCACTTTAATAATTTTACCAAACTACCAGGTGACTGCATTTTTACATTATTTTCATGCCTGTTCTCTTGGATTCTCTTTTATAGATATATGGGCATCCTCTGTTAATGATTGGGAACTCCTCTTGAGGAAAAATTTTCTGTCCTCATGGATCTCTTCTAGAATAAAAGAAGGCAAGATTTCACATAGAATAACTGTTCATACAATCTCAGGAGTAAGACTGATATTTCAAGCTTGTCATTCTTTACTTATTTTTTCATTGTGTCCTGTTTGGGCCAGAAAATATTGAATATATAGCTTGAATACACATAAACACATACACCACACACACATTTTCTTGGCTTATTGTCTCATCCTCCATCCTCAAAGACAATAAAAGGGGGTTGAGTCTTTCTTAAGTCTCCTTATTCTAACCTCTACAATCACATATCTCTCTCTGACGCTGAACTTTTCTATCTGCCTCTTCTGCTTTTAAAGACTACTGCAATTATATCAGACTCACCCAGATAACCCAATGTAGTATTTTATAGTCAAGTGATTAGCAGTCATAAATATATTTTGACATACAAGTAACTTATGTGCAGGTTCCAGGAATTAGGATGTGCATATCTTTGAGGGGTCATTCATTATTTTAGCTATTATAATCTTTCCCTGGATTTTTCCCAGGATCTTCTCCAGTCTGCCTCCCCAAAACAACTACCAACATTACCATGCTCAGATTATACTCACAGGCACCTTATTCTGATGGTAGGAAACCAATAAAGGACTCGAAGAGGATAATCCCAAGATAAGAACAGAGAGATACAGGAGGTAACACAACACAGGTGGGGAGAACATATAAAGAGAAAGGTACCCAGACAAGAAGTGAAGCATAGGAACAAAGAAATTTAATTCCAGCCAAGAAAGACAGACACACCTGGACAGCATAACCTTTTATTTCTCACTGCTTTTCTCAGGGGATGGGAAGACTGAGAAGTGAGGTGTCTAAATTCTAGGGGGACTCCAGGGAGTCTAGTCACCAGTCAATACTATTAGTATTAGTATATAAATGTTTGCACTAATGTTTTCCTGGTCTAGAAACATGGTATGATTCAGCATTTGGGACAGAGAGGAGGAACCAGGAAGTGCTGGAATACTTCAGCCTGCATAAAGTAGTCATTTACAGAAAATTCAAGAAATAATTTTTTTGAAAGAAAAAACCAATTTGAATTAGCTAGGCTCCAGGTTCTGACTCTGAAGATTGGTGTGATAATAACCCTTTAAACTCAGACCCCAGATGTTTTTGTGTTTGGAGAAAAACAATCAATTGATTAGGGATGTGGGCGAGTTCCAGATATGGTTGTAGGACAGATACGAGTATCACTGGTTCCACCAAATGGGGCTTTCAGGTCTCTCCTTGTAACTGCTTTGAGGTACTTTGAAGAAACTCTAGACTCCTGAGCAAGATGAGTTAATCTTTCACCTAAAAACTCCTTTAGGTCTTTGCATATTATCAAATGTTTAACCTACTGCTTGTGATTATCATTAACAACCAGATGCTTATGGCAGAAACTTTGAAGCTATTCTTGAAACCACTTATTCTCTCACTTCTCTTATTTTCATTTTATTGATTCTGTTAATGTATTGCCAAAAACAAAACAAAACAAAGCAAAAAACAACAACCTACCACAGGTCTTAGTCTCTTACAGGGACATTTCACACTTGAATTGTCTTGACAGTGTAATAGATCTGCTTACTAAGGAAGGAGCTGAAGATACATGGTAATTTTGTGGTACTAAGGTTTCCATTTTACAAATCAGATAAAAGTATCAAGTTTTAAAGTTATTTTTGAATATCTCAAGGGAAAACAGGCCAGAGTATTAAAGGTTGTATGCTGGCCAGCTTGGTATATCAACTGTGGCGCATAAAAATGGGTAAAATAGGGGCGCCTGGGTGACTCAATCGGTTAAGCGGCTGCCTTTGGCTCTGGTCGTGATCCCAGCGTCCTAGGATGGAGCCCTGCATTGGTCTTCCTGCTCAGCAGGGGAGTCTGCTTCTCCTTCCAACTCTGCCTGCTGCTCTGCCTACTTGTACTATCTGTCAAATAAATAAATAAAATCTTTTAAAAAATTGTTTTAAATGGGTAAAATAACCTCCTCCTCCCCTAAAAATGTATTTTGACTCTGCTGTGCCCCTGAGTTCTTGCTTATCTTTGAGCAACTTACATGAAATTGACCTTCCTTCATCTCAGCAGGTGAAAGTGAAAATTCCAGAGGAAAAAATCAAACTGAGCACAGGGTAACACTAACACCATCCATTTCAACAATCTAAAAAAGTAAGTCAAACATTCCAAAATAAAAACACATAGTATACACAAAAACTCCATTTCAAAAAAAAATCAAAGTAAAATAGTAACACACTGAAATATCCTAAAACTAAACTGTTCCATCTAAGAAGAGCCTAAGGAGATATGAAACTAAATATAATGAAATTTCCAGAATAGGACTCTGGGACAGAAAAAGTACATCAGTTAAAACTAGAGAAAGCTGTTATGGCTGCTTGTACTAGATTGTCCTTTGTCTCTGACAGAAGAATTTGTGTCTTCTACCAGCCATCATGAAACTGTGGCAAGATAACTTGATTAGGTTGCAAGGAGAGGAAAATTTCAGACTCCTCACAGTTCTTAACATAGACAATTTGAGAATATAGAATAAATACATCATAAAACCAAGTAAACAAAATATCCCTAAGGAACAATGACTCACAGAAATGAAACTATCTTTACTATCAGCTGTCCTCTTTTTAAAGATATCAAGATTGATTCTTTAGAACAAATAAATGTAATTATAAAATGATTTGTTGAAAATGAAACAGATATATACCATTCTAGGATGCTATATCAAAAGAAGTAGTGTTGAGTTATAGCTCTTTCTAACAAGGTTGTTTCCTGAACCTACAAAACATACAGTAAATGTTCAAAAGATGTTTAACTATTATAATTGATTCTTGTATATAAGAAAGAATATATTGGGTGAACCTGGTAGTGGTATTAGGGAGGGCACATATTGCATGGAGCACTGAGTGTGGTGTATAAACAATGAGTTTTGGAACACTGAAGAGACATAAAATAAAATAAAATAAAAAAGAATATACATGTATGTATGTATCACCTATAATTATATCATCATTTTTTCTGTACAAATAATCTTAGTTATATACTGGTATTTCTACTGCAAATATACTGTAAACAGAAGTAAGTCTTTCTGATATAAATTATATCTGAAATGAACCTTTGTTGATATCACTTTACCTTCATTAATAATAATGTGTCAATATTGGTATATTGGTTATAAAATGTACCATTCTAGATAAGATATTAGTGATATCTTATTATTAATTATAGGAAATCTGTGTACAGTCTTTGTAAGTTTTCTGTACCAGAAACTGCTAAGATAGGAGCTTATTACAGTAAAGGGATACAAGATAATGTTTTTTTAAAAAATCACCAGCATTTCTCTTCTCTTACATAGTCCTAAGACAGAAAAAATGCTCCCCTCATTATAATTTCCATTTCTTTCTCCCACTCCTTCATGAACACTCTCCAGTCTCTACCACCCACTAAAACTGCCCTCTCTCTGGTACCCAGGGACCTCTATAACGTACAGTTTTATGAGTAATTCTCAGCTGTCTATCTACTCAACACATAAGCAGCATTTGAAAACTATGAACACTTCCACATACTCCAATTTTTTTCTTTCATATCTTGATTTTTATATTTTCTCCTGTCCCTTCTTCTACCTCATTAGCTGATTCTTTTTTTCTCCCTATGTCCTCTGTCTTTCCTTTTTCTGAATCTTTTATTACTCCAGTGCTCCGTCTTCAGCTCTCCTTGCTCTAGTTTTACTCCACAAAGTGTGTGTGTGTGTGTGTGTGTGTGTGTGTGTGTGTGTGTGTGTGTGTATTAAGCACCATTTATTCACTCATGACTCCTAAATTTATATTCCAGATTCCTAGATTCAACTGCTTTCTCAGCACATCTACCTAATGCTGTATAGGCATTTCAAGCAAAACATGTCCAAAATCAGACTCTTCCTCCTCCTTAAACCATCTTTATCACTGTAAATAGCAACTCCATCATTCCAGTTGCTGAGACCAATAACCTTTGAATCATTCTTGATTCTTTCTCTTATATCACTTGTGTGATCATCATTAAATCCTATTAGCTCTACTATCAAAGTGTATTCAAAATTTATTTTCAAAACCTCTAATTCTCCATCCCTAGTCCATGTGGCTATAATTTCTCATCTGGAAAATCAAAATAGCTTCTTACATGGTCTATCTTCAGTTTACTTACCATAGAAAAGCCAATAATATTTCTAAACATGTAAGCCATAACATGTAGTTTCTCACTTCAAAATCTTTTTGACAACCACTATGGAAAATCATTTAACAATTCTTTTCAAAACTAAAAATAGACTTTCCATATAACCCAGCTATTGCACATTTTGCAGTAGATTTTGGGCATTTATCTCAGAGAAACAGAGATTTTGTTTTCATGCATGAACTTATAGTTGAATGTTCATAAAGCTTTATTCATAGTAGTCTCAAACTGAAAACTACACAAATATCCTTCAAAAATGAATGGTTATACAAACTGTAGTATCATGAAATACTACCTAGCAATAAACAGTAACGAACTGTTGGCACACTCAACAACTTGCATGAACCGCAAAGAAACCGTGCAGAGTGAAAAGCCATTCTCAAAAGAGTGCATACTGCATAATTCCATTCATGAAGCATTGGTAAAATATAATTATAGATATAGAGACTAGAACAGTGGCTGTCAAGGGTTAGAAAGAGGGAAGGGATAGTCATGGCTATACAGAAGTAAAATGTGGGAATCTTGTGGCAATGTTCCATTTGAATATCATGATTTTGTTGGTAGTTTAGCAAGGCAATACATGTAATAAAATTGCATAGAAATATACATACAGACACAAATGAGTGCATGTATAAATGGTGGAATTGGAATGAGCTCTATGGGTCCTTGTCAATTTCTTGGGTTTGATATTTTGTGATAGATACTTAAGACATCAACATTGAGAGGCTGGAATAAAGTTGCATGAGATTTCCTAGTATGCTTCTTTGTGAACGTCTATGAATTTATAATTATGTCAACATTTAAATAGTTTTTAAAAACCCTTGCTGTGCTTTTCTAGCTCACTAAGAATAAAATATAAAATCTGTATTGCATGACTTACTGAAGCCCCTGAATGATGCGGCCTCTTCCCCAACCAATCACTTATCCCCACCAATCCTCCAGTTATAATATACCACTACCTATTCTTCAGACACACCAATTAAGCTCATGTCTCTAGGTTCTTGCTCTTAATTATACCTCTGCTAGGGATGAGCTTTAACCAAAACTCTGAATGTTTGCTTTCATCGTCTAATCCAAGTATCTGATATGACATCACTCCTGATTGATCCTACCTTACTTTATTTTTCTTCATTTCTCTTATCTCAACCTGCCATAATTATGGATTCACTTATTTATTCACTTATTATTATCTACATGTTTCCACTGGAATATAATTTCCATGAGAGCAATGACTTTATCTGTTGGTTATCACCAGTAAGTACTCAATAACAAATATTATTGACTAAATAGTGTTCGACTCTAGAGGAAAGAGGGCTCTCATACAGTGTACATATAAAATCATATGACTGTTAGTTGGCAGAGAAACAGAAGGCTGCAGAATAAACCTCTATACCCTACAATCTAAGGGTCACAAGTTAGAATCAAGGAGTCACCAAAGACACCACCATCAATGGCTATCACATCAACATATTAGTCATACTGGAAGAATGCGAGTGAAATAAGTCAAGCAGAGAGAGTCAATTATCCTATGATTTTGCTTATTTGTGGAGCATACGAAATAACATAGAGGACATGGGGGGATGGAGAGGAGAAGGGATTTGGGGGAAATTGGAGGAGAAGACAAACCATGAGAGACTGTGGACTATGGAGGGCACGTACTGCATGGAGCACTGGGTGTGGTGCATAAACGATGAACTCTGGAACAATGAAAAGAAATTTAAAAAAAATAATAAAAATTTAAAAAATAAAATAAATAAAAATTTTAAAAAACAGATTAAAAAACCTTTGCTTTGAACTTTTTTGGGGAAAAAAAAAGAAGGAAATCATGATTTCTGACTTACTCTTTCCTGATAGATCTTTAAGAATACATCCAACTGAAGAAAGTTAAATTTCATTCAGATGTAGTTATAGTGTTCCAAATTTTTTCAAAAAGAAGGAATGTTGGGGCACCTGGGTGGCTCAGTGGGTTAAAGCCTCTGCCTTCGACTCAGGTCATGATCTCAGGGTCCTGGGATTGAGCCCCACATCCGGCTCTGCTCAGCAGGGAGCCTGCTTCCTCATCTCTCTCTGCCTGCCTCTCTGCCTACTTGTGATCTCTGTCTGTCCAATAAATAAATAAAATCTTTAAAAAAAAAACAAAAAGAAGGAATGTTAAATGGAAGTTTAAAAAGCCAACTGACAGAATTCAGGGCAAATATATTCTCAAATACATATATTAAACATACAGTTGTCTTTGTCTTTTCTTTGCCTACTTATTTTATTTGACCCATTTTCTATTGCAATTTTTGTCCTTTTTTCTTATTTATTTATAGGACTGCCTCATAGTTATTTTCCTATTATTAAAAAACTGCTTGCAGGCTGATACTTATCATTTTACTTATTTTATATCTGTCTATATAGACATTTTCTATGTAGGTATAATCAATTGGTTAAGCATTAATTTTATTATTTGTACTTTTTGAGTTCTAATAAGAAATAAGTTCTTATCCAGTTGTCATAAATTTATTTTCCTATATTTTATTCTATATATTTTACATGTTTGCATAGAATATGAAACACCCCTCCCTTTTTAAAATGACAAAACTTAAAAAGAAGGATATGGTAGAGAAAGACACAATCAGATTTTGAAACTCTTTCAAGCCAGCTCAAGAACACTTCTGTTCCTGTGTTTAAGAATGCTTTTAAAGGGACGCCTGGGTGGCTCAGTTGGTTAAGCAGCTGCCTTTGGCTCAGGTCATGATCCCAGTGTTCTGGGATCGAGTCCCATATTGGGCTCCTTGCTTGGCGGGGAGCCTGCTTCTCCCTCTGCCTCTGCCTGCCACTCTGTCTGCCTGTGCTTGCTCTTGCTTCTCTCTCTATGACAAATAAATAAATAAATAAAATCTTAAAAAAAAAAAAGAATGCTTTAAAAAATTTTTCCATTTGGATGTGGTTTTATTTTCCATATCTGTATTATAAAATAGGGTGAATTCTCCTCCCAGTGTCCCAAATGAGGTAAAAATTATGATGAAAATTTACTATAGGTTCACAGTTTCTTCCTAAGGGAGGCGATCCTGTACATAAAGGGGTCAGAATAGCTACATTGTGCGAAATGGCACAAGGCTAATCTTTTCAAAGTTTTGTTAGTAAGACTACATCTGTTTATTTGATTGTTATTTGCTTCTATTTGTTTCTGTTTTTATTTTGTCTTTTCTTTATCACTGAAAGAACACCTGCTTGGGGCTTAGATGTTCATGGAGAATTGAAGAATCCCACCTTAAAACAGAGAGCTGAATACTGGGTTAGTGCTATTTGAACACCATTTACCATTATTTTAATAATGAGAAAATCTGTTAAGACCTATGACCAGGGCTTATCAATATGTCCTGAAATTTCAATCTCATTTTAATATTAAAACAACCAAATTAAGAAGATGACATGGAAAAATGGATGAGTAAAGACCTGCAATAGTTTGCCCTCTGTAAAAGTTATGAAAAAAATTAGATAAATAATTAGGGTCAACTTATTCATAATTCTGGCAGTTAATCAAATTCTTGAAGCCACTTGCAGAGCATTTATTCAAGAAAAATGGCTCAACAGAGTCAAGAACAAAGAGCTTTGCGGAGTTTTAAGTTGTTTGAAAATTATTCTCCTCTCTCCAGCTATGTAGAGCCTTAAAAATAAAAGCTTACATTCCCAGAGAAGTTTGGCAGCCACTGGAGGAAGCAAAATGGAAACTGGGCTCATTCCAATCCTCATTCCCAAAGAATTTTCATTATCTGACTTGTCTGGTAGTTCCTTGGAAGACCTGACTTACACAACTGAACAAAGTTTGTCCAGTATTAAAAGGTTTCTCAAAGAAGGAGACATTTATTGAAAACAAAGCTGGCAAGTGTTTTAGTTTTGTTGCTGCTTGAGGCAACATAGACCATTACAGTAGACAGTAAACTAACCAAAAGAACTGAAATGTTAAAGCTGTAGAAATGAGACATCTTTAGAAGCTTTGGAAAAGACTGACATATCCTTGTAAATCAAGAAGCTCAGAGATATGTGAGGGCAGTGACCATGCTCAGGAAAGACCTAAGAATGCTCTAAGTTTTCACCTCTTGCTAACCTCAGGCTCTGCAAAAGCTGGAAATGAAGGCTAAGGCAGGGTTGTAAACTGCATGGCTGAGTAGGGACTATGTGCTCTAAAATGCACACAAAGCCCCTCAGTAAAGACTGGGTGGTTTATTGTTCTTGGTATTTACAAAAGTCTCTGTTTAATCATTAGCTGACCTCTAGGATAACTGAGTAGAGACTTCAGTAATCACATGAGACAAAGAATATAAACTTTAGAGAATTAGTTCAAGAAAGTGATTAAAGAAATAGCAGCTAGAACAATTAGCAACACAAGCATACCCTAGGAATAAGGGAAAATCCAATTTCCAGAGTTACAGTTTAACCACTGCCCAGTGTCTTTGCATGTTTCATATAGTTCACAGACTAGAAAAAGAATAATCAATAAAAACTGTTCTTGAAAAGCCCAGATGTTTGAATTATTATACAAAGACTTGATATCATCTATTTTAAATATGTTCAAAGGGCTAAAACCAACCATGTCTATAAGATTAGAATTATAAAAAAAGAAAAGAAAAAGAAAACAAATATAAATACTGGAGTTGAAAATTGTAATAAGCAAACTGAAAGGGACTCAAAGGCAGATTTGAACTAGCAAAATAAAGACTCACCAAATGAAAAGACAGGTCAATTGAGGTCAACTAATCTGAGGGACTAAAATTTTAAAAAGTAATAAAAAATGAATAGAACCTAAGAGACATGAGACACTACCAAATGTACCAACATATGATACATAATGTGAGTCTGAGAAAGAAAGGAAATAGAGAACAGTGCAGAAAGAATAGTTAAAGAAATAATGGAGTGTCTGCCTGGCTCAGTTGGCTAAATGTCTGCCCTTGGCTTAGGTCATGATCTCAGGTCCTGGGATTGAGTCCCACTTGGTGGGGAGTCAGTTTCTCCCTCTCCCTCTGTTCCTCCCTCCTGCTTGTGCTCTCTCTCTCTCTCATAGGTAAATAAATAAATAAACAGTGATGGTGATAATAAAGAAAAATGGCAATAAGCTTCCTAAATGTAATTTTTAAATGAATCTATGCATTCAAGAAGCTCAATTATTTTTTGGTAGGACAAATACAAAGAAATCCACAATGGGATAGTTCATAATGAAATTGCTGAAAGCCAAAGACAGAGTATTGAAAACATGGAGGGAAGGTTCACCTGGGTGGCTCAGTGGGCTAAGACACTACCTTTGGCTCAGGTCATGATCTCAGGGTCCTGGGATCAAGTCCCTCATCAGGCTCTCTGCT
The DNA here is from genome assembly GCF_964662115.1 of Mustela nivalis. NCBI lineage: Eukaryota > Metazoa > Chordata > Mammalia > Carnivora > Mustelidae > Mustela > Mustela nivalis. The sequence continues at coordinate 67,314,335 of NC_139028.1, forward strand.
CAGCAGGGAGACTGCTTCCCTCTCTCTCTCTCTCTCTCTCTCTGCATACCTCTCTGTCTATTTGTGATCTCTCTCTATCAAATAAATAAATAAAATCTTAAAAAAAAAAAAACATGGAGGGAAGCAACTCATTATGTACAAGGACTTGTTAATAGGACTGACAGCTGATAAGTCATCAGAAATCATGGAGGTGACAAAGCAATGTAGTAACATTCAAAGGACTGAAAGAAAAAAAAAATCTCAATTAAGAATTCTATATCTGACAAAACCTCTTCTTTAGAAATGCAGATGACACTCAACAAACTAGGATAGAAGTTTCCTCAACTCAATAAGTTGCATCTGTGTGAAGTTCACAGCTAACATTGTACTTGATGGTGAATGACTGGATGATTTCTCCCTAAGATCAAGAAGATAGGATGTCTGCTCTTGTCACTTTTATTCAACAGTGTACTGGAGGTTCTAGCCAAGGAAATTGGTAAGAATAAGAAATAAAAGGCATCTAGATTGGAAGAGAATAAGTTAAACTATCTCAATTTATAGTTGACATGATCTTTATATAAAAAATCCCAAGGAATCCACTAAAAATAAAAATAAGAAACTATTAGAACTATACATGAGTTCAGCATGTATAGTTAATTACACAATATTTAGGGTCAATATACAAAAATTGCTTATATTTCTATTCATTTGTAATGAACAATCTTGTAACAAATTAGTAAAATGATTCAATTCATAAGAATATGACAAAGAATAAAATACTTAAGAATAAATTTAAGGGGTGCCTGGGTGGCTCAGTGGGTTAAAGTCTCTGCCTTTGGCTGGGGTCATGATCCCAGGGTCCTGGGATTGAGCCCCGCATCGGGCTTTCTGCTCAGTGAGGAGTGTGCTCCCCCACCTTCTCTGCCTGCCTCTTTGCCTACTTGTGATCTCTGTCTGTCAAAAAAATAAAATCTTAAAAAAAAAATAAATTTAAGATGTATAAATTGTATACTCTGAAAAATAGAAAATATTGTTGAAAAATTAAAGGAGACGTGCTCTGCATAATGAATAGGGAAAAATATCACATGTTCATGGGTTGGAAAACTCAACATTGTGAAGATAGCAATACTTCCTAAATTGATCTGCAGATTCAAATCAATCTCTATCAGAATCACAGCTGACTTCTTCATAGAAATTAACAAATTGTTTCTAAAATCCATATGGAGTCTCAGGGATCCAGAATAGTCAAATCAATTCTGAAAAAAAAGCAGTGTGAAATAGGAGGACTCATAATTCCTGAGTTAAAACTTATAATGAAACAGTGATCAAGAAAGTGTGATGCTAATGCAAGAATAGGCACTTAAATCAACAGAAACTTACAAAGTTCTTTCACATTCATTGTCTCACTTGTCACAATAAAATCATAAACACACATGCACACATAAATCTGTGCACACCACATACTTTCAGTCCCAAATGCAATTGGACACTCCCTGAAGCCACCCTAACTTTACCAAGCAGAATTATACTTCTAGCCTCTGGATTCCCATAGGTCTTTACACCCACTGTCTTAATTATTCGTAGCTGCTCACTGTAAGAGGACATGTTTCCCTTACCCGTAGACCTTAAATATTTACTAAAGAAGGGTTCACTCGTGACTTTTCCAGTTTTTAAATGAGCAAGATAGGAACAATAGTCCCTACATATCCTTTCCTTCAGGACGACATTTGAATACAACAGATTTTAGCAATGAAGGGGTGAAGAGAGAACATTAAGGTAAGAAAGGTGCAGAGGTTTGAAGACAGACACTAGACAGATGGTGAATGAAAGAAGCCCAAGAGGAAAATGCTCTAGGAAGGACAAAAGGATGAGAGAAAGAGAGGAGAGAGAGTGGGATTGAAGGCATGGAAAAGAGCGAGTATTGGGAAGGAGATGCAAAAACAAGTTTAATGGAAACTCTCACACCAAGTAAGAGCCTCTGAGTTGGTGCTGACCATCACTGCATCACACTCCTTTGGTTCTCAGAGTCTCTATCAACTGATTTCTTTTCTCTGGCTCTATGTCAGAGCATCTCCTTGTCTGCCTTAGATCCTGTGTTGAACAGAAGTATATTGGCCCAAGTGTCAGGGGAGGGATTTGAAACTAAGCGGGGAAAGGACATACAAAGGGAGGAGAATCCGTATCCCCAAAGGAAAAGAGGAAACAAAGACCATATGAAGCAAGGCCCTAGATTCAATTCTATATATTAAGGAAGGCTGAGCTGTGTAAGAAACATTGAATCGAAAAACTGTGACTCTGAGAAGGTGGCCTCAGGGAAGTAAGTCTGGGTCATATATTTTCAAGTTGGAGAGGAGGTTATTAATATGGGGAATGAATGGGTAATGGGTACAAGATAAGTAGACAGCTCTTAGCAACATTCAAGTAGATGTGAACGATGAAGGGGAAGAGTGGACTAGGTCACCTGAGGGAATTTTGTTCTGCAGGGGGGAAGAGCCGTTTGAAGGGTCACTTTTTATAAAGGGTCTCTTTAATACAGGTGAGGATTGATCAGCAGTTGATTCTTGGCTTGTAAGAAAGATAGTAGAATCATAAATGGCACACAAGCACGATCCTCTGACATTGAGAAAAAATGGGGAAAATGTTATTTTACTGCAATGGGGGGGGGCATTTATAAATGATAAAGTTCCTGGATGGAACAGTCAGGTAAAGGACTCAAAAACAGGTGGGAATTGGAAATAGAAGGAACACTTTTTCTGGTAATTTCCCCAAAGCTGAGAAAAGCAAGAACTAGAGGGCAAGAGGATTGGGCATAGAAGGCGTGGGACATCTGAAAACGGGCTTCCAGAGAGAAAATTGAGAGTGGAGCTGCTAGGGATACTCCCTAGTTTGGGAGTGCAGCAACATCAAGGCTGCCTCAACTGGACTGAAAACACAAGCCCCATGGATTAGCAATAGGGAGCTGCTGTAAACTAAGGCTGCCTTGGAGGCTGATTATGGAGAAGGAGAACTGAAGTCAGAGAAGAATGTTGACTCAGACAAATGGGACCCAGTTAAGTGGGAACTCATAGTGGAGTGCATGGAGTCTGTGGGAGCACCTGGTGAGTGATGGAGGCAACAATTGGCATGGGCTGTAGACTAGAAGAGAGTGTGAGAACAGAGGGTCTGTGCAAACCCATGGTTTTTATGGCATGAGTGTGTGCCCCTAACAGTGTGAACTTATGTGGCTGTGTGAGTGGAGCCTTACCTATTCTCTCATCTTTCTTAATGCTCACCACATGTCAACTCTGTCTCAGACACCGGTGAATAGGACAGCAGCCCTGACTCTTAAGGAGCTCGCAATATATTGGGGCTGAAAAGATTTCAGTGTGGTAAGTTCGAGAGGGAGATAGGTGCTTGCAAGGGAATGCAGATGCCTTGAGAGGGGGCACAGCCCCCCTCGGGGGATGAGGAAAGTCTTCCTGAATGAGAAATATAAACTGGGTAAATAAAAGTGAGGACGGAGGTAGAAGAAGCAGAATATATGAAAGACTACAGAGAAAGAAGAACAGGTTCAGAGACAAGTATTTGATCCAGTTTCAGCAGGAGAAGCAGGAAACATATTTGGGTGAATCTTTCAGGCAGAGGGAGATTATGATTTGTAATCAAGTCAGTACTGTGCTCAAAATTATGTTTAGGAAACATAATTTACATATGGAGGCTGTTGTAGAGACTGGAAGAAGTGCAGACTAGGTGGTGGGAGTGGGGGCAGTTGTTCAGGTAAGTGGATCTGAAGCCTGGTAAACCAGGTAGATGACAAATGCAGATTTGGGAGGTATTAGCACAAGTACACTGAATGAAGCCCAAGCTGTGGGCCAGATCAGTCAGGGCAAGTGGGCGAGTGAGGAGAGGTTGCAGACAGTCCAGAGGAAATACCCACAGTCCTGCTGGGACAGCCTCAGCCTTGATGAGGACTGAAAAGCAAGGCCAGGAGACAAGAGAAGAACCAGTGGAAGATAAAGAAATCAAAACCTAAAGAGGTGTATATGGAAGGACTGACTTTGAAGGAAAGAAGAAAGATAGTAAGTAGTGGAACAGGTAGTAGAATAAGATATTTTTTTAAAGATTTTATTTATTTATTTGTCAGAGAGAGATCACAAGTAGGCAGAGAGGCAGGCAGAGAGCCTCTGCTGAGCAGAGAGCCTGATGTGGGACTCGATCCCAGGACCCTGAGATCATGACCTGAGCTGAAGGCAGAGGCTTAACCCACTGAGTCACCCAGGCTCCCTGAGTAAGATGTTTATATGAGAGCTGTTGTTGTTTTGTTCATTTGTTTTCAAGGTTCTAAAGACATGAATATTTATAAATGCAAAAGATCTAAGAAAGACGATCCAAGAAAAATTAGGAGAAATTGAAGATATAGAAGAGAGAAGTAATTGATGGAACAAAGTCCCAGAGGAGGTAGGAAAAAAAGAGGATTCAGAGAATAGATGGGGAAATTATTCTTTCAGAGATGCATACATACTTACACACATATGCACATATATCCATAGGCACATGCACAGGACTATGTGTATGTGTGTGTTTACACAGCTAGTTTTAAAAATAGTTTAAGAACACATACACATGAAAGTAATTATGGGACCTGCAGATCCAGGTCTTTTCTTTTTTTTCCCCACATAATGTCCAGTGCTCTTTCTAAATGCCACAGCAGACTTCACTGCCTCCATACTTGTCAGAGCATCTGTGATGGGGGAAAAAGAGATGCAGTGTCTTCAGTGCCCACTGCCCCCAATCCCATTCTCCCACATGGTCTACCAAGCAGAGACAATTGCTCCTTGGTGTGGAGCTGTAGCCCTTCTGTACAGAGCCTGGGGCTTTCGCAGAGCTCATTACAGTTCACATACCTATAGTGATTATAGACACAGCCCACATTTCTCTTTCTCTTCCTTCTCCAGGAGGTAAGCCCAGTTTCTTTCTTTCCTCCTAGTGCCACCTTCACCGGACACCTTAAAGATCTACCCAAAATACAAGGAGATACACTTTCCATTGCTTATAGGATAATAAAATCAATCCCCATAGGGACCCCTGGGTGGTTCAGTCAGTTAAGCGTCTACCTTTGGCTCAGATCATGAGCCCAGGGTCCTGGGATTGAGCCCTAGCCTCCAGCTCCCTGCTCAGTGGCGAGTCTGCTTTTCCCTCTGCCCTTACCCTTGTTTATTCTCTCTCTCAAAAAAAAAAAAAAAAAAAAAATCTAAAAAACACAAACATGGACAAAACAAAAGAAAAACAACCCATAGAAGGTATTTATTGAATGGAAAGTAAACTAGCAGACACATTACAGGACAAGACCTATTTAGTACCTGACATGCCAGTTAATTTTAGGCAAACTAATGTAAGTTGAGTTTCTTAGGGTTTCTTTCTAAAGCATATTTCCATCTTTCACTATCTTTTCTGGGATAAGCTGAATTTTCAGGGGAAAAAACTGAATTGTTAAAGGCCTGTGAAGGGTGAGGGTGGGTGGACTGGGCTTCCATGAAGTAGATTTCAACACTGTGGGGAAATAAGAGAGTTCAAGGAAAACTTGTTAAGAGAACTCAAACTGATTTGAAAGATAAAAAGATATTTTTAAAAAGAGCAAAGCAGTGTGGCATTTGACGTGGAATTTTGGAGTAGCTAGTCCCTTGAGAGAAATACAAGTCAGAAGAGAAATGCAAATTGTATCGAATGGAATCAGGTATCCGCTCTGATTTATTTATCCTCATGTGGAAAAAAGATTTTGATAATGGGGCTTCCGGGTGGCTCAATCGGTTAAGTGGCTGCCTTCGGCTCAGGTCATGACCTCAGTGGGGAGTCTGCCTCTCCCTCTGCCTGCCACTCTGCTTACTTGTGCTCTCTCTCCATCTCCCCTTCAAACACATAACTAAAATCTTAAAAAAAAAAAAAAAAGATTTTGATGAAAAGAGTTTCGAGCTAATCCCTATGCTAGATACCATCTTTCCTTTGTATCTTTTCCAGATATAGATCTCAGACTTCTCCTTAAAAAAAATTGTTATTGAAGTACAGTTGTTGACATACAATGTCGGATGAGTTTGAGACGTACAACATAGTACAACAATTGTATTGATTACTCAGTGTTCACTACAATAGGTATAGTCATCACCTGCCACCATAGGGATGTTATTATATATTATTGACTATTCTTTATGTCACAGAATGACTTTTTGATTCTGTGACATTTATTTTGTAACTGGAAGTGTGTTAATTCCCTTTACCTATTTTGCTCCGCACCGAACACACACCCCAGGCCTTCTTTAATATTGGGGTTCCCCTGAGCTTTCTCTTTGGCCCTTTGCTCTGTTTCTCCAAGCTGTTTTCCCTGGAAGGAGGTGCCTTCGGTATACTCATTTGAACATCACTTCATATATCTTCTTACTTGTATTCTTCATCTCTTAAGATGTGAAAGTAAGAAATCTGGATGTATATCTAGAGTTATATATCCTTAATCCTCATGTACACATTATTACCAATTTGTATGGAGAGAAAACAAATTATTTCATAGATCCACTCTCTTTTATCTGAACTCAAGAGCATCTAGTTAAGCATGCTTTCCTCTGTACTAAAGCAATAGCTAGACATTCACTCTCCCTGGATCAAGGCATTTTGTTACTTGCAGACCTCTGTACCCTGCTCACTGCTGCCAGGTGATCTCTTATGTGTCATTTACAAATTCAGAACATGTCATTCCTCACCTGCTTCCTACCATCTCACAACACACACACACACACACACACACACACACACCTGAATAAAACTCTTTAGTGGCTTGTCAGTGATGTTAAGATCACCTAGTGGGGCAAGAATATGGTCCTGGGACAACTGGATATCCATATGCAAAAGAATAAAATTGGACTTCTATTTCACACAATAAAAATGAACTCAAATTAGATCATAAACCTAAGTATAAGAGCTAAATCATAAAACTTTTTTAAAAAATATATGAGTAAATCTTGATAACCTTGGATTATGTAAAGCCTTCAAAGATACGACAACAAAAGTCTAAGTGACAAAAAATGACTTTCAGAAAAATTCAAAATTTGTTCTTCTAAAGGATCCAGTCAAAAAAATGAAGAGACAACCCCCCAGCATGGGAGAAAATATTTAGAAATCAGAATTCACAAAGGACTTTTATCTTGAATATATAAATTCTTACTTAATAATAAAATGACAAATAACCTGTTTAAAAAAAGGGGGGGGGGCTAAAAAGACATTTCTCCAAAGAAGATATGCAAATAGCAGTAAAGTATATGAAAAGATGCTTAACACCATTAGTCCTTTGGGAAATGCAAATTAAAATATCAATGAGATACCACTTCACACCTACCAAGATGACTATAAAAGTCATAATAGCAAATACTGGCAAGGATGTGGAGACATTAGAACCCTTTACACTGCTGGTGAGAATGTAAAATGGTGCAGTCACTGTGGAAAACAGTCTGGAAGATTCTCAAGAGTAAATACATACTCTGGCAATTCTATTCTCAGATATATGCCCAAGAAAAACAAAAAGCCTACGTTAAAAACAAAAAACAAACTTGTAAAAGAAAATTCATAGTCACATTATTCATAAAAATCAAAAAGCAGAAACAATCCAAAATACCTAAAACCTGACGAAATGGTAAAGAAAATGTGGAAAATTCATACCATGGAATGTTATTCAGCCATCAAAGGAATAAAGTACTCACACACATGCAACAATAATGAACTGTAAAAATAGTATGCTAAGTGAAAAAATTCATGTTGCCCAACTCTTCTGTCCTGACTTTTATCCTGACATCCCCCGCCTCCAGTCAGCCTCTCTGCAGGCCCTCCTCCCCCAACCCACTTTCCCAGACCAGGTCAGGTTCATTTCCTAGGTTCGCTTGGGTCAAAAGCTTGCCCTTCCTTTTCTTCTCAAAAGTCGTTGTGCCGTTGAAACATTATAGTTCAGCTCTCAGGCTTCATAAGCTTTGCATGTATTCACAAGGACGTAAAAACCCATATATACGGTCTCTCATAGGGTTCATAGGTCATATAGGTTAAAATCTTGGCATAATTTTTAAAGTTAACGATGTTTTTGCAAAACATACCATTATGATGCGAAACGGTTATCTTTACCTACTCGTTTAAGTTTGGATATTCTTTATTCGGACATTTTAATCAGGCGTATTTTCAGTGTTCCTGAACACCGACACGAAATCGGAAAACCCAAGGGATGACCACTTGCAAGCGCCGTCTGCGGCGCTCAGGTGTTCTCCCGGGCCCCAGGACGTTTGGCGCACAGGTAGGCGGAACAGCGCCCCCGCCGGCAGGTGGGGCCGGCGGGACCACACCCCTGGAGTGTCGGACCCGAGCTGCGCTGGACTGGCGGGCCCTATCAGCAGCCCTCGCCCTCTCTCGCCCCGCCTCTGGGCCCGGAGTCTCTCGGCTGGGGTGGAGGAGGCCGTCGCGGTGAGTCCTCGGCTCCGATCCAGGCCCCAGAGCCCAGGTTAGTGAGCCACTCTGTTCTCTGGCCGGCCACCGCTGTCCGCGCAGGTTCTGGGAGTTCGACCCGCCCTGCAGGCTGGGTTGCGGGGTTCGCAGGTGGACAGGAGTGAGGGAGACCTCTGCGGTTTTGAGTTGACTCACTTTTGCTTGGGAGCTCCTCAGGCCGGGCTCCTCCTGGCTCGGGACCCGGGCGTGGTCTGTGCAAAGGGTCGTGACAAGGGACCGCAGGAGGTCGAGGAGGCAGTCCGGAGGTAGGGGAGGCAGTCCTGAAAGTTTTTTGAGTTCGGGAATGCGTGCAAACCATGGGACTGGCGTGGATTCCGAGGTCAGCATCCCCTCCCCCATCTCTGCCTCTCTGCCCCAGGAAGTGACACCGCTTATCCTCCACCCGGGAGGCCCTGACCTCTCCCCGGGGAGCAAGAGGGTGAGGCTTCCGCCCTCGCCGGACCTGAGGGTCTGTTCCAAGGCCGGGTCCTCCAGCCCTGCGTTTCAGGGAAAGGAGCAGGCCCACGCGCCCCAGGTCCTCACAGTCTACCCAAAACTACTGGGAGTCTTGACCACCTGGGGCTGCTCTCATCTGGATCCTCTAGGGCTTCTCATTCTGTCGGTATGCGGGTCACAGGGAGACGTCCGCCCTTCTGGGACGGGCCACTAACTGTCGCTCCTGGCAGAGGTGGGAGAGCAGTAAAAGATGCGGTCCCTTCGCTTTCCGAGCTGATGATATAGATCATTTTATTTTTATTTCCTTTTCATCCTTCTGACACTAATCTCTTGGAGCTTCAGTTTTTTCTTCCATCTGTAAAATGGACCCAGTAATATTTATACCCTAGAGTTTTGGTGAAAATTAAGTGAGGGGGAGGTTTAACATGGGCGACTGCCTGACAAAGTGTAAATTAAGTCTTTATTCTTGAAAAAATCAATGCTGAGCTTTTAAAAAATTGCCAATTTTTTTTTTTTTTTTCAAAAATAGAGCGGGGAATAAAATGTGTTAAAATGCACTATGGTAACGAAGAGTATAACCAACATCTAAACAAATGAAAGTATAATAAGAGTTTAAAAAATTTGGAATTGCAAGTGGAATATCACAAATGCAGGGGGAAAAATAAGAATTTTGTGAATTAGCTATTTAAAAAAAATACTCAGTGGACTGTCTAAAATTCAGGGAAAAGAAAACTTGTGCAGGAAAGTATTTTAAGAATTTGCCAAGTTATTTAATTGTACGTTTCTGAAATGGATGGGATAGTGATACTCTTTTGAAATAAATTTTGAAAAGAATTTGGGACTGATTTTGTTCCAGTTCCAATATTTATGAAGTGTCACCTGTTAGATAACCATTCCAGATAATAGGTTAAAATAGGCTATAACCCTTCACAAAGGTTAAAAAAAAATACTGTTACAAGAAACTAAACTCTCTTGTAAATGCAGCTTCTACCTGTTTAGGTTTTTTACCACATTTTCAGTAGAGCTCCCAGCTGGTGGGTAGACTGCCCATCTTAGTTCTAACTCATTCTGAGGCCCCATCCTGGGCTAGCTTGTCCTGTCACTGACTTTTATTCTGAAGCCATTTGATATTGAATTGTAAGCTTCTGTTGGAGTGGATGCTTCTGATCTAACTAGGAGCTTATCCTCTTTTTCCTCCCCACCCCACCCCCTCCTTCTAGCTGTTTTGCCCCCAGATTGCATCTGCCTGGGAAGGACGTGCCTTTACGTAAGACAGGGCTTCTGAAACCTTGCTATGCATAGATGTCACCTAGAGATCTTTATTGACTTGCAGAAACTGAATTGTCCAGGATGAGGCTAAGATTCTGCATAAAGAGCTCCAGGGATGCCAATGCTGATAGTCAGCAGACCACCAGACATTCTTTTTCAGGCATCTGCTTCTGATTTAATAGTTCACCAGGACATGAATTTGGGCTCTTTCATTTGCAGATTTGATCCACAGGGCTCTGGCATTTCAGCCTCTGGGATCTGCTCTCCTCCCACAGCCAGGTTGTCATCTCTGATCACACTGCTCTTGAGACAGGCTTTCCTGGGAGACTGAATTGACCCACCTTGGCTCCTTCGGGCTGCGGTCTGGTGTCTTGGGTAGTGTGCAAAAGCTACTAGACATGCTAGCTGCATGCGTCCCTCTACAATTTCTTCCTTTCTGCAGCCTCAACTTTATACCCTCTGACAAGACACATGAACTCTTTCAGCAAAAATCTTTCTCTGTCCTGAATATCTATAGTACTGCGTTAGATGGAAAAGAAATACAGAAATATAACGGGACCACATTTATCATTTTAAGTTTTCCAGTGGCCTCATTAGAAAGAAGAAACAGGTGAAATTGATTTGAATATATTTTACTTAACTCAGTGCATCAATAATATAAAATATTAGGATGTGTTATCAATATAAAAGGTGTTAGTGATATGTTTTAGATTATTTTTCTAACAAAATCTTTTGAAATCTGGTGTGTATTTTATACTTAAAACATCTTTTTTTTTTTTTGCCACATTTCAGGTGGCTACAATATTAGACAGCTCAGTTCTAATTTATGCTGAGAAGATCAGAAAGCCAAGCCTTTAAGTTTTCTCAATGTGTTTCTTTGTTCTGTTTTTGTATTAATAAGCTCTAATGAGCTATAATTTACATCTATAAAATCAATTTTAGGGCGCCTGGGTGGTTCAGTGAGTTAAGCCTCTGCCTTCCGCTCAGGTCATGATCTCAGGGTCCTGGGATTGAGTTCCGCGGTCGAGCTGTCTGCTCAGTGGGGAGCCTGCTTCCTTCTCTCTCTTTCTGCCTGCCTCTCTGCCTATTTGTGATCTCTCTCTGTCAAATAAACAAACAAAATCTTTTTAAAAAAATCAACTTTAAAGCACACAATTCTGTAAGTTTTGTTTCGTATACAGTTGTGCAGCTGCCAACACAACCATTTATAAAGGTCATTTCCATCACCCCCAAAAGTTCCTTGTGTCCTGATGCAGTTAATCCACTTCTCACAATCCTGGGCTTTGGCATCCACTAGTCTGTTTTCAAATAGCAGAGTTTTATTTTTTCTAGGATTTCATATAAATGGAACCATACAATAACTTTTGATATTCACCCTCTTTCCTTTTGTATCATGCTTTTGAGATTTATCTTGTGTAAGTATCAGTTCCATTTTATTGTTTGGTAATATACCATTGTATGGAATATACCACAATCTTTTCATTTACCAGTTAATGGTTTTATGGATTATTTCCAGTTTTGGGCTGTTATTGCATTGCATCTATGAGGCAGAAATGCCCTGTGTCCTGTCCTGTACATGAAGGACACAACTGAGACCCCAGGGCTAGTGTGCCTTCAGTGAGGTGGTGCATTTGTGAGTTGGCTCTTCTTTAATGTCCCCAAGAAGAGTCCAGCTAGGTGAGCAGAGCAAATGGCTTCCAAGGAAAGTGATTAAATGCAGAAACACATACTCACTCACTCTATACATACATAGATACATACATAAGAAAAAATGTCTTTAAAAAATTCTCATTTTGATTTAAGACAATGGTAATACAATTGCATAACTGAAAATGTCTAATAATGAGAATAAAATAGTGTTTTTCAATGAGGGCATCTAAATTCAGCACAAACAGTAAAGTTAGAGTAAGTTCTAGGATCTCAAGTTGGATAGTTAGAGAAGCTTCTAGATTTTTTTTTTTAATTTTATTTTTTCAGTCTTCCAAGATTCATTGTTTATGCACCACACCCCAGTGCTCCATGCAATACGTGCCCTCCTTAATACCCACCACCAGGGTCACCTAACCCCCATATCCCTTCCCTCCAAAAAACCCTCAGTCTGTTTCTCAGAGTCCGCAGTCTCTCATGGTTTGTCTCCTCCTCCGATTTCCCCCAACTCACTTACCCTCTCCTTCACCCAGTATCCTCCATATGTTATTCCTTGTGCTCCACAAGTAAGTGACCATATGATAACTGACTCTCTCTGCTTGACTTGTTTCACTCAGCATAATCTCTTCCAATCCTGTCCATGTCCATGTTGATAAAAAAGCTGGGTATTCATCCTTTCTGATAGAAGAATACTATTCCATTGCGTATATGGACCATATCTTCTTTATCCATTCACCTGTTGAAGGGCATCTTGCCTCTTTGCACAGTTTGGTGATCGTGGCCATTGCTGCTATGAACATTGGGGTACAGATGGCCCTTTTCACTACATCAATATGTTTGGGGTAAATACCCAGCAGTGTACTTGCAGGGTCATAAGGTAGCCTTATTTTTAATTCCTTAAGGAATCTCCACACTTCTTAACTGATCCTTTCCTCAGGCACACGGAGACAACCAACTGAGGTCAAGCTCTTTCACATTGTCCTTAAGTGCCATCTCGTTAAATCTTGTTATGAATTTTAATATTGGGTTTTTCTCCTAGTTCCAAAAGAAGTAAGGAGAAATGAAAAGGGGTAAGAAAGTAATTCATAAATTCTTATAACAGATATTTATGAAGAGCTATCTCTCCACCACACTTTGCTTTGCCCCCGCTAAAAATACGAAGAGGCCCTTTTCCTCCTGGTGACAAGCGAGAGCACTGCAGGATCAGAGAGCATCTCCAGCGTAAGGGTAACCATAATTAATCTTTATTGAGACTACTCTCTGCATTGGCTTAGGTAATTATCACAACTATACTCCTAAGGGAGGAATTGATCTCAGCAATGCACAAAAGATGGAGCCGCATCTCAAATGGGGAATCATTCCAGTGTTCTAAAACTAGATCAATATATTTAGGATTTAGACCTGGGTCTACGTTGCTCTAGCACCAGTGCCTTTTCTGCCCTACACTGCCAGGGAAAAGAAAGCAGCTTAGGTCTGTACGATGTGCTGCCAGGAAGGAAGCAGAGCGGGACTGTGGAGGGAGCCTACAGATATCTTAGGAAGAACTGTAGGGTGCTTTTCAGTGCTAAGAAGAACAGAGCTATCGTATGAATCAGCACAGCGACATCACGACCTGAGCACCCTTGCAGGTGGTGTGGGTAGTGTGAAGAAAACATTCCCTTTAAGAACCAGATGGGTTCCTGGTTAATAACCTGAGACTGGGAGGTGAATAAAACTGGATTGTAATCTTTACTTTGTCACTTACTCACTCTGAGACTTTGGGCAGTTAAATACCTTCTTAAATTCATTTTGGGGGGGGGGGCGCCTGGGTGGCTGAATGGGTTAAGCCTCTGCCTTTGGCTCAGGTCATGATTTCAGCGTCCTGGGATCAATCTCCCCCCCCCCCCCCATCAGGCTCTCTGCGGGGAACCTGCTTCGCCTCCCTCTGCCTGCTGCTCTGCCTACTTGTGATCTCTCTCTGTCAAATAAATAAACAAAATTTAAGAAAAAAAAAAGAGATTCATTTTTCACCTTCATAAAATAGGTGTTATTAAACTTCCCTTATAGAATTATTGTGGGATTTGCTCTTTTTGCAGTATCTTTTTTTACAGTTCATCCATTGCCTAGCACTTAAGTGATCAGAAAATGGTACTGATGATGATTTTCCACCTTCCTGTTACTGTTCTTTTGTTGTTGTTTAGATTTTATTTATTTATTTGTCAGAAAGGGAGAGAGAGTGAGCACAGGCAGACAGAATGGCAGGCAGAGGCAGAGAAAGAAGCTGGCTCCCTGCCGAGCAAGGAGCCTGATATGGGACTTGATCCCAGGACGCTGGGATCATGACCTGAGCCGAAGGCAGCTGCTTAACCAACTGAGCCACCCAGGCGTCCCCCATTACTGTTCTTAAAACAAATACCTTCATACATCATTATCTCCCCACACCACAGATAATGGTGGGGAGCCACAGAACCATGCTTGATTCTCTAGTCTTTTCCCACAAGCACACATCTTCCTGGGGTCCTACACTAGAATGCCTGTGGCCTTCACCGCCACACCTTTCCCTTCTCCCCTTTCCCCCCAGCGCACAGGTCCCTGTCAAAGTGTATGACGGGCCGTGTTGAAATTTCATCAAACAACCTTTCTCATTCCACATTCCTAAAGCCCTGGGTCTGTGTTTGACTTTTACTACTGATACCACTGAATGTCTGGTCAAAGTTCTGAGGTTGAGGACGGGGCCTTGAGCTAGGACTGGACATGTTAGGTTCTGCTAACTCTGGGACTTACAAGATGTTTGATTTTATAATGTCATTCATATCTATTGTTTTTTTAGAGAGCCACAAATACTCTTATTTATTTGGAGTTTTTCTGTGAGGGATAAGGAAAACAGGGAAATGGGAGTTTTAAATCACAACTAGGTATCAAAGATTACCTCAGGGTTATTATGGTCATTGTTTTTTCAGTGTGTCTGGGAAGGTGACCATGATGGATGAGAGGGCCCCGTGAGGAGCAGAACTCTGAGAAGCTGCAAGTGTCTTCACAGTAAAAGGATTCTCATGGGAAAGCTCATGACAAAGAAGGTTCTAGATGGTCATTCCTCAAAAGTTGAGGACCTTAACACACTTGAAACTAATGTAATACCATATGTTAACTCTGCTGGAATTAAAATTTAAAAAGAAGTGTGTAGGTACTGCTATTTCTGAGGATACAGTACTGAACAAAAATGGAACAGTCTCTGATTCCTAGAGTTTATATTCTAGTGGGAGGATTCAAGCAACAAAGATATACATTAGGTAGTGATAAAAAGAAAAATCAAGCATATGGAAGAGTGACTGTGTGGGTGGCCAAGCTTTAGTTAGTCTACACAGAGCCATCTCTGCCAATAAGGGTGTGGGTAAGGAGATGTGGAATGAAGTTACTGAGTCAGGCGGAGATTCGGATGAAGGGTCTTACCTTCAGGAAGTAACAACAAGTATAAATATCTGGAGGCAGCACTGTGTTTTGGTGCCATTTTTTTTTAATTTTTTTTAAATTGAATTTTATTTTTTCAGTGTTCCAAGATTCATTGTTTATGCACCACACCCAGTGCTCCATGCAGTACGTGCCCTCCTTAATACCCACCACCAGGCTCACCCAACCCCCACTCCCCTCCCCTCCAAAACCCTCAGTTTGTTTCTCAGAGTCCACAGTCTCCATGGTTCGTCTCCCCGTCCGACTTCCCTGAATTCACTTTTCCTTTCCTTCTCCTAATATCCTCCATGTTATTCCTTATGCTCCACAAGTAAGTGAAAAACCGTAGTGAAAAGAAGGGCCGTATGTACCCCAATGGTCATAGCAGCAATGTCCATGATCACCAAACTGTTTCAGTGCTTTTAACACCAAGGTTGTATGAGAAAAGATCAAACAGATGATGGCTCACTCAAGGCCACTTCTCTCACGGGCTTCACTTGGTCCCTCCATCCACCAAGAGTGAAGGAAAATCAACCCTTGTTCTGATGAGGGTACAAATTGATGTCTAATATGAGCTGGGGATGAATAACATGTTTGAAGCTTGAATAAGAAGCCCTTGTGACCCCAGGTATCTGGCCTGTTTGTCCAGGATACTCAGCAACCTTTTATTGACAATCGTTTCTTACCCTGAACCCTTTTTTTTTTTCCCCCCCTCACCTACCCAGGATTCTGTAAGCAAGAAACACCTTAGAAATTCTGGCTGGGCAAGCAGGAGCCAGGAGAGAAGCTACAATGACCTCAGCGCTCCTGGTGGACATACGAGATGAAGTAACTTGCCCCATCTGCCTGGAGCTCCTGACAGAACCCCTGAGCATAGACTGTGGCCACAGCTTTTGCCAGGCTTGCATCATGGGGAATAGCACAGAATCGGTGATGGGCCAAGATGGGGAAAGCAATTGTCCTGTGTGCCAGACTAGCTACCAGCCTGGGGACCTACGGCCAAATCGGCACCTGGCCAACATAGCGGACAGGCTCAGAGAGGTGGTGTTGGGCCCCGGGATGCAGCTGGAGGGGATTCTCTGTGTGCACCATGGAGAGAAACTCCAGCTGTTCTGTAAGGAGGATGGAAAGCTCATTTGCTGGCTTTGTGAGCGGTCTCAGGAGCACCGCAGTCACCACACGGTGCTTATGGAGGAGGTTGTCCACGAGGTCCAGGTAGGATTCCAGAGGGAAGGCAAGGAGGAGCAGGGCCCTTGGCAGGAGAGTGTAACTTTTCTCCATGCTGTAATCTCATTTCTTTGGTTTTCCCATTTGCCTAGAGGATGAACCTAGAAAATGCCCTCCTGCCCAAGAGTAGAGACTTTATCTCTTCCTTGCTGCTCAAGACCTGCTCCGCATGAGTACAGGTTGCTAGGGAGGGTAACTAGGGGGCTCGGTGGTTAAGTGTGGGGGATATGGTGGTGGTAAGTGGAAAGTCCTGCATGGACAGGTTCCCTGGGAGAAAAGAGAATCGACCTGCACCCATTGGCTTTTTATGCACACCCCCTGTGCATAAGAGAGCCTTAGGCTTTCTTATTTCTTGGTCCAGCAGGACAGGCTTCCGAGGTCAGCATACTCTCCCCCCATTCACTACATTCTGAGCACAGAGATGAGGTAGTGCTTGACCCTGCTTGCCCTGATGTTTCTTTAAGGAGAAGTTCCAGGAGTCTCTGAGGAAGCTGAGGCTAGAGCAGCAGGAAGCTGAGAGACTGGCCGCGGTTATCATAAGGAAGAGGACATCCTGGAAGGTAAGAAGGATTCTTCCTGAAGGTCTGAAGGTGTCCTGGGAGAAGAATTGGGGCAGGGCATGGGAGTCTGGGTCCTATCTCTTCCTAATTTGGCTGGCAGAGCTGCTCTTTGCATAATCCTTCACTGCAGCCCTTCCCAACAGGGTGTTATTCATAGCATAAGGATAGAGAAGGGGGAATTAGAGAATGAACATATCAAAAAGGAATTCAGATTTTTAAAGATACTTACATAGGAGGGGAACTGTGGCCATTGGCAGCCGGCAATTCCTGACTCCAGACTTTGTTCTACAGTTGGAAGTTCTGGAAGCTCCTGGAAAGACAGGTCACACACCAGCTTATCATTCCCACATGAGTACTCAAAATTGGAAGGGGAGATGGATGCAGAGGCCCAGGAGGCTGGGGAGGCAGCTTTAAATCGAGACCTTCCCCAGGAGCCACAGTCTATGTCTTAGAGTCCTAGGTAAGGTAGCCTGGGGCTCATGGTTTGGGAAGAGCTGAAGAGAGAGTAGAAGGAAAGAACAGCTTCTGAGGGACTTCCTTCCCATCTCTGCTCCTCCTTTCCCCGTGAGACCTGGCCAGGAGAGCGGGGCTGAGCCTGACCCTCCACCCCTGCCCACCCCCAGCCCAGTTCGAGAGCAGAGACCCTAGCTCAGCAGATGAGCAGGCTTTTTCTCTTGCATGTTCCCAAAGAATCAGATGGAACCTGAGAGACACCGGATCCAGACAGAGTTTAATAAGTTGAGAAGCATCCTGGACAAAGAGGAGCAGCGACAGTTGAAAAAGCTGGAGGAGGAAGAGAGGAAAGGGCTGAGTATTTTAGAAGAGGCTGAGAATGAACTGGTCCGGCAGAGCCAGTCACTGAGGGAGCTCATCTCGGATCTGGAGCTTCGGTGTCAGGGGTCAGCAGTGGAGCTGCTGCAGGTAAGGCTCATGAGGAGCCCCCGCAGGCTGAGAGTCATGGCAAAGGGAGACCAGCATTCGTGACCTGGTAGGGGCAAGAAAAAGATTTATTTGGCCCTGGTGGGCTCCTTGCCTATTAAACCGTATGGAGTCATGGGTAAAACATAGGATGATTTGTACTTGTCCCCAAGTACAAATGCTTGGGGACTGTCTCATTTTTATTTATTAAATACAATATGTAATCCCAAAGTTTATTTGTTACCGTGGAGATCTGTTATACCCACTGATGTTCTAGAGCAACATTTCTGAATCTCAACAGTACTGATACTTTGAGCTGGAAATTTGTTGCCATGAGGTACCTTGTAGGATGTTTGGTACCTTGTAGGATGTTTGGTACCTTATAGGATGTTTGGCAAGCCTCCCTGGCCTCCATGTACTGGATGAATGTCAGTAGCATCTCCCCTCAGCTGTGACAACCCAGAATCTTCCAGATATTGTCAGATGTCCCTGTGGGGTAGGTACATAATCCTCTCTCCCGCTGTTGGGATTCACTGGCCACGTGGTACCTGTTGTCTCTGAGGCTGTGTTGGGATCTGTCGGGTACATTTACCCCAGCTTAGTCACAGACCATCACACATCAGGCTCAAGTACTTAGAGATTCTGTATGTCATCATCATTCCTTCTTTGCCTTCACTCTCTCCTCTTGGGCGGAAACATTTAACGTGTTGTAATAGAAGTATAAACAGGTCTTTTTAAGGCACAAAAAAGGCTGGGCTCTGGGGTGTGTGTGTACACATGTGTGCACATGTGTGCGCTAGGAGGGTGCAAGGTGTCAAACTTGGACAGATTTGATGCAGGAGCTTGAACAGAAGTTGAAATCTTTGCAGGTGCTTTCTACGTAGAGTGAATGGGGTGACTGATGATGGAGACAGGATGTACTTTGTAACATGCTGGAAACTTCAGGCTGTTCCTTACTTTCTTGCTTTCCTCTTGCTCTCCCTTTGTTGGTAGAACAATCACTTCTTGACTTATTTTTGAGCCTTGGTGTTGGGGTCATGCAGAAGCTACACTATTGGGGCTTTTCTAACGCGTTGCTTCTGGTTTCCAATCTTTATTATTCCTCTTGCCCTTTTTCTTCAGCTTGGGTATTGGGTTACCCTAACGCTTCTCCCTGCCCCATTTTAGTCCCTCCACAGATTTTTCAAGCTGTAAAAACTTGCTCCATAAGTACAGAGATCATCAGTTTGTATGATTTCACCCAGGTCCCTGTCGAGACCCTCACACCTCTTCATATGACTGCCCAATGGGTCTTTTAACTTGAGGGCTGTTTCACACTCAGGTTTTCTAGAGCTCATCCAGCACACCATCTTCCTCCTCTTCTCCATATCTGTGTGACTTTGTTGCTCATTAAGATTTGATAACCGATGGAAGTCTGCAGCTCTCAAGTTTCGGTGTGACCCTTGAGAATAAAGTTAATGCAAGAGAAGGAGCCAAGGAGTGGCCCCAGATTTGGCCATTTGAGTTCCTCTGTACAACCATGCCTGAAGGCTGATGCATCCTGGATATTCAGTATAAATTGACACATCTTCTCCCTTTGTTTCTTTCTGTATTCAAGCCGTTTGACCTGTGTTTCTGTCAAATGCCACTGAAAATAGCCCTAAGGCAGAGAAAATAGTTATTCCTGTGTTGCGTAGATCAAGCCTTTTCTTCATTCGGTGTGGTGTGTAGAACAGAAGTCAAGGGGGAGGCCATGAGGTAGTTTTGCTCCAGGGAGGCTGGCTGTGGCAGTAATGACAGTGAAGCGCAGGTGGCTAGAAGATGGGGACTGGCTTTGTTTGAGATGGGACATCAGGGTGAATAGAAGGTAGTTTTTAGGCTCATGCTTTGTCTGAATTTAGTCACTAAATGGATGGTGGCAGCACTGAGGGAGATTAAAGGAAAGAGACCTCACAGTTGCAGGAAAAGTAAGGGTTTTTTGTTTTGTTTTGTGTTGTGTTGTTTTTTAAATAAATTGATTTTATGATGCCTGTGGCTCATTTGCTAGCATATGTGAGAGAGATCTGAGCAGAAGGACAGGTTTGGGAATCATGAACATGGGTGTGTTGAAATCAAGAAAACTGGTTGAAGTCAGCAAGGGTAGCATAAACGGTGAGAAGAGGTGAAGTTTGAGAAATCACCACTTTTAAGGCTCTTGAATCCTCAGCAACATCTCATCTTTGAGAATGGCAGCATCTCAAAGACAGAAATTATGACTTAATAATGTGGGATTCTCTAGTGCTAATAGATGATGCACATATACACACTCTATCATCAAAATAAAGGTACCAATGAATGAGTTCGGTCATCTCCCAACATCTCTACATGGGGTCTCAGGGACAGTCTACTCTGAGTTTGTATTCTACTTTGTGGCCTCCATTTTGGGTCCATCTTTATTGCCATCATACCATGGGGTGGTGGGATTGGGATAAGGAACATGGATGAACCTATTACTCCCTGACTTAACATTTCTCTTTCCTTCCTAGGATGTGAGTGATGTCATGAAAAGGTATGTTTAGGAGTGAATACAGGGTGGTTCCCTTGGGTTGACAAAAGATTCCTATACCCATAGAGTTATCTTATGGTCAGTGGAAAAGAAAAGGAGAAAAATCACAAGGCAGGGAAGGTTTAGGACTGTGATGTCATGAGTTGCTTATCTTGAGAATTTTGGGGTTCCCTGAAATAAAGGGAATTACCTAGTTTCTATGGTAAGAGAATTTGGGGTAATTTGGGGGGGATGGTCACAAATTGGGGATAGTAGTGTTCTTAAAAATAAAATTTGCAGCATCACTAACTCCTGTGGTAGCCCATGATGCTACCCTTTGCTACAAAACTACCTGTTTCCAGCCCTGATTTTAGGAGCTTTTAGTATTTTATTGGGGAACTTTCCCATCTGTCTTTCCAAGGTCCAAGAATCAGCACCTCGGCCATTCGCTTTCAATTACCCTTTCTCTCTTGGCTTTAGAAGAGTCCTGCCTTGCTACTTGTTTTTCCTCAGACATCCCATTTTTCTCAGTTCCTGTAAAAACATAGACATGAGGTCTTGAGAAGATTGGTTTTGGCCCTGGAACAAAACATTTTCTCTTCTCTGTCCCATACTCTAGATTCTCATCCATCAAGGTGACCTCTGAGGTTCCCCACACACCTGGCACCTTTAAGCTTCTCACAGACACATGAAATATGGAGCCTGTTGTCACTTCTGAAGTGTTCACTCATGGTTTGGAGGTGAAGATGTCTCCTTTCTCCAACTGGCATGATATTCCCAGAGACTGCCTCCTCAAACACTGTTCTGGAGGCCTTTGTCCCTAGGCCTCTGACAGATCTTAAGGCCTAACCTCACTGTTCAGAAGGAAGCCCTTTACTCAGTACTCTCAGAGCCCCACCAAGCAGGTTCCTGGTGTTCTCCCTGTCAACACACACATCTCCAGCCCCTTACACTAGACCCTTAAGATGGCACTGACTGTAAGTATTCAGTATCTTTCTTAGAGTTAGCAAAAGATTTCCCAGCAATTGTTTAATTTTATATAATCTTAGGATATATATAGAGAGAAGGGGAAATGGTATTTTACAAAAACAAAACAATCCTTTGCAGGACTAGATCTTATCAAAGTTTTCAGATGGTGAGAAGCTATTTTCTAGTCTAGGTCTTCTGGTCCCAGTGCCAGAGCTCTTTGAAGAAGGATGCTAATTTTCTTCAAGAAAGAATGCTAAAGTTCTTCCAGGGGCTTGGTCGATGAGGGGTTGGATATTGGAGAAACCCAACACGAGCAGTGTAGGACATTCATAAGGTTTCTTCTCTCTAGAAGTGAGTTTTGGACCTTAAAGAAGCCAGAAGCTCTCCCTACTAAGCTGAAGAGTATGTTTCGAGTTCCAGATCTGAAAAGGATGCTGCGGGTGTTCAGAGGTGAGGAGATTCAGGGGACAGCTTTTTGGAGGTGGAATTATTGTAACATAAGCAATAAATAGAATAGAGTATAGAGTTGGTGTTTGGGAGTAGTGGTGCAGAGAGAGGACAGGGAGAGAAGGACATTCAGTGCTGAAGACAATGCAGTTCATACTTAAGGGGGAAGCAAGAGGGCCAGCTCGCATCCTTATAGAACTCCCTACCTCACCCCTCAACCAAGCAGACCTGACCTGTGTCCATTCTGTACAATGTAATTGACTCTATTTATCATTACAGAATTGACGGATGTCCAGAGCTATTGGGGTAAGTAGCAACCATGGCATCTTTGAGCTGACATGTCCTTATCCTTCCTCATATGCTCCCCCCTGGACATACCACACACTCTGTTACAAGGCGTTAATACCATCTCTCCATCGCCCCACATAGTTCCAATTCCTCCACTTCTGTGTTTTCTCTTCTCAGTGTCTTAAGTCCCTTGTACCCATCGTCATCTGCTGATTTTGTACCTTTTCCCACAGTGGACGTCACTCTGAATCCACACACAGCTAACTTAAATCTTGTCATGTCTAAAAACCGAAGACAGGTGAGATTTGTGGGTGCCAAGCTGGCTGGGTCTTACCTGGAAGAGCATTATGACTGTGGTATCCTGGGCTCTCAGCACTTCTCCTCTGGGAAACATTACTGGGAGGTGGATGTGACCAAGAAGACTGACTGGATCCTAGGGGTATGCTGTAGTTCAGTTGACTCTACATGTTTCAACCAGTTTACGAACAACCGGAATGTTTACTCCAGATACCAACCTCAGAGTGGCTACTGGGTGATCGGGCTGCATCATAAACATGAATATAGAGCCTATGAGGAGTCTTCCACTTCCCTGCTCCTCTCCATGATGGTGCCCCCTCGCCGTGTTGGGGTTTTCTTAGACTATGAGGCTGGCACTGTCTCCTTTTATAATGTCACGAACCATGGCTTTCCCATCTATACCTTCTCTAAATATTACTTTCCTACCACCCTTTCTCCATATTTTAATCCTTGCAACTGTGTAGTCCCAATGACCCTGCGTCGGCCAAGCCCTTGAACGTTCCTTTGTCTGCCTCCACATCTGAGCAGGATCCTTCATTCTGAGATTCATTTGTACCTCAGTCTCTCCTTTCTGAACTTCCATTTTCTCATATTCTTACATCTTCCCTTCAGACATTTGCTTAGAGCCAAAATATACCCAGAGGTGATAGTGAACATCCCTAATTAATTACAGATCTTGGGATAGGTTGGGGGTCGCTTTCAACATGTTAGCATTAAGCATGATATTTGACAGAGTTTTTGTTGTTGTTGCTGATTCATGGGAGCAAATTCAGCAAATTCTTTTCTATTAATTTGCTATACTTTTTGGTACTGAATGGAAAATTGAATTTTAGCAGATAGTATATATAATTATTGAGATAATCCTCTGTCATTTTTATTCTATAACTGGAATACATTGATTTGTTTCCATTTTTAAGTGTAACACCAAGCCCTGGAATAAATCACTGTTATTCATATTCAATACTGAATTTGTTTTTGCTAATACATTGTTTAAGTTTCATTTCTATCTCCATTTATGAAAAAAATTGACCTGCGTTGTAACATTGTTCTCAGGTTTTATACAATGCAATAAATAAACAAAGAAATTACTGTATTTCTGTGTAAGTATATATAGGATAGAGTGCTAAAAAGCATTATACAAGTTAACTTTGGTGGATTTAAATTCAAAGAAAGAAATCTTAACTTCCGTTTTCACTGCAACCTTCATGGATTTAAAAATTTAAGGGTAGTAATTGAAATTTAAAACAAATCTCCCAAATTCACTGAAGTAGATAAAGGAGAGAAGAAAATGATCAATCCAATACAGATTTTTCTCCCAGAATGGGAGGGAAACGTACCAAGAAAATATAAAGTGGTTTTAGGAAGAGAACGAGTTTTTCGGGCTTCACGGCCTATCTTTATGCTCAAATGTGAACAGCTTGTGGGTGAGCTGCTATGACTTTGCTAGAGGTGGTGTATGCTTTTGAGCCAGCTCTAGAAGAAATTAGGAGGTGGATGTGAGTGTGGAAACAAATATCAAGGAGTCGACTAGAGCTGCTGTCCAGTATGGTAGCCAAGAGCTACCAGTGGCTATTGAGTACTTCAGATGTGACTAGTCTGAATCGAAGTGTGCTTTACGTATAAAATATACACCTGACTTTGAAGATTTAATTTTTAAAAACAATGTAAAATACCTTTTAGCTTTTCTGTTGTAGATTGCAATGATAATATTTTGCATATTCTGGATTAAAAAATACATATTAACTTCACCAGTTTCATTTTGCTTTTTAGATACTAGAAAATTTAAAATTACATGTGGCTTATATTGGCTTTCTATTGGACAGCTCTTTCTGTAATGTAGTCTCTATCCCTACCAGGGCCCTAGTGTGGGGCAGATAGGTTCATCTCTATACAGACCCCTTACCCTGCTGAGGTATTTTTGTAGAAGGTAATGGCAGAGAAAAGAAGATCTCAACATGTTTAGAAATTTACGAGGTGGAAGATCATAGAAAGGGATCATGGCCAGAGAAAATGATTCTGCCTAGTCCAGGCCCTATCTTTAGCCCTCAGTCTGTTGGACATTTGATGTTTCTTCATGATTTGAGGAAATAGTAACTAGTTCATCCTCAGGGCTCAGCTCTGATGTCTATGGGGACATGAAGTACAGGTTACAGTAAAAACCCCATACTGGTTTGCTCTAGGGCAGAATTCCCTTTGGGAGATGAAATTTGTGGGAGGCCAGAGGCCAAATGCACTCTTCATCCTGATTTGCCCTTCAGTGGATGAATGGATAAAGAAGATAGGGTCCATATATACAATGGAGTATTATGCCTTCATCAGAAAGGATGAATACCCAACATTTATATCAGAGGGGTAGACAAACCATGCATTTCAATTAGATCTATGAAAGGAGATAGAGCAGGCGACTCGTTGCCTACAGAGCTGGTGGGGGTCTGAGGATGAGGAATGGTAGAATCTGCCTGAGTAATTGCTCCCTTCCACTTATTTCCCATTTAATAAGTTCCAGGTAAAAAGGAGTTAGCCCAACTGTCCTCTGCCAGTGGAGGTATTCAGTGAATGGCCTTAGACAGTAAGGAAAGACAAAGTACTTGCTGGGATTGTAGGTGAGATCTGGGGAAAGTGGTCCAGTGAGATTTGGAGGAATGAATTTGCAGCCCTGACTCTCCTGTGGGTCTGGGTAGAGGCATAATGGCCTTGACATTAGACTAACCTGCTACTAAAAGTAAGCCCCAAAACAATGGATCAAATACAAAAAAAAAAAAAAAAATTCTTACAAAAATCAAACATGAGTGTATTTAGTACTGTGTGGCACTGTTCCATGTGGGTTTTATGTACCAAGCTTGCTTTCATCTGAGTGCCATCCCCGAAGACAGTATTGTCTTAAGCATCAAGCCTGCAGAGGGGTAAAAAAAACCTGGGGAGGCAGGTTGGTTCTTAAATTCCTCTCTTAAATACGGGATTCATAATTTCTGCTTACTTTCTATGCTGAGAATAGCCACAGGGCAATACCTACCGGCAAGGAAAACTGTAGAACTGTCTAGCCATATGCAATTATGTACAATCAAATTTCAAGGAAGGGAGAGTGCACAGATTTTTGTGGAGACCTAGTGGTCGGTTCCATGGGCTACAAGAAGCACCTTGGAACTTTAGGGTATTCCTCTTTCTCATAGAAGACCCAGAACCTTAGCGGTTTTTTTTTTAGAACTATGTTTATTCCATCCTGTAGCCTAAAATTGTGAAAGAAAGGGGAAGAAATGAGATGTTTTGCTGTCATATACCTGGGCATAGGCCAAGTAACAACCATCTTTTTAAATTAAAGGCCAAGCTAAGATCAAATATTAAATAAGTTAAAGGAGACAGAACAAAAGGAATGGAACTGGTGGAGAGTGTATCAGGACTTTAAGGAGGTTGGAGGACAACCAAATTTGGAATGCATGCTCTGCTTTGATTGGATGGACCCCTAAACAGATTGCAAATGGGTTTTGTCTCTTACCTTGTCACTTTCAGGAAATATTTTGCAGAGATTGAAGGGAGATCTAGTGAGAGCTGAGCTGAGGAGGTTGTGCCTGTGGACATACACAAAGAGATGAAATACTCAAAAGGAACTACAGGAACAAACATGGATGGATAGAATAATTTATTTAAAAAAGAAATAGATGTCCATTTACTTACTGAATAATGAAGTTAGAGGGGAACGAAATAGTTGTTAAATAATCAGAAGAAGTTGAATGTCAATAAATTATTGACATGTTTACCTAAAGAAAATAAGAGGTCAAACTTCCTCTGCCTTCCCTTAAGTTATTGATGTGATAATTCCATATTACAGGTAGAACCTCTGTTCACCAATAACAGTAAAATGGTTGATAGGAGGACAAACCTACAACATTAGAAAAACTTAGAGAAGTAATACCGAGAGAAAAACTTAGAGAAGTAATACTGAGAGATGACAATGTGATGGCCTAAAGGTCTCAGGGGCAGCTATTTTGCCAGGAAGCTCAGAAGTAGAACCACCTTTTTAATATCTCTCCCTGTGACCCACATACAGGGCTACATATTTATGGCTTTTTAAACCTGCACATCCCTCCACAATACCATCCCTAAATGAGGGTTGCACATGTGTTATTTCCAGTAAATGAATTGTTAGCATTAGTGCATCAAATTTCCACTCGAAAGGGAATTAATAAATATTCTAAAATTTGTATGGAACCAGAAAAAATCCCAAATAGCCAAGATAGCATTGAAAAAGAAAGCCAAATCTGGAGGCATCCCAGTTTGACTTCAAGTTGTATTACAAATCATCAAGACAGCATGGTTATGGCACAAAAACAGAGACATAGATCAGTAGGACAGAATAGAGAACCCAGAAATGGACCCTCAATTCTGTGGGCAACTAATCTTCGACAAAGCAGGAAAGAATATCCAATGGAAAAAGTCTCTTCAACAACGGTGTTGAGAAAACGGGACAGCCACATGCAGAAGAATGAAACTGGACCACTTTCATATACCATACAAAAAATGAATTAAAAATGGATGAAGGATAGCAATTTGAGGGGGCGCCTGGGTGGCTCAGTCAGTTAAGCAGCCGCCCTCAGCTCAGGTCGCAATGCTGAGGTCCTGGGATCCAGCCCTGCATGGGGCTTCCTGCTCAGCGCGGAACCTGCTTCTCCCTCTCCCTCTGCCTCTCCCCCCAGCTTCTGCTCCCTTGCTCTCTCAAAAATAAATAAATCTTCAAAAAAAATAGTGATTCAAAGGGGCATCTGCACCCCAGTGTTTGTAGCAGCAATGTACACAATAGCCAAAATATGGAAAGAGCCTAGATGTCCATCAATGGATCAATGAATAAAGAAGATGTGGTGTAAATGAAGGGGGAAAGCAGGTTTCTTGTCTCAGAGTTGAAGAATGAATCTTGTGGACAATGGAGAGTGAGTAAATCAACCTTTTATTAAGCAAGGATACAGAGGGTCCCAACAGTGTCACTGCTGAGAGCTTTTAGGGTTGGTCTTTTATAGAAAGTTAACCAGGGAACTTAAATCATTTTGGCTTCTCTGCTGGCAGCACCATTGATTAAAGACTACTGATAAAACATCTTTACTTCTTTTTCAGGGTCTGGTTTATTTTCTGTTGACCACAGTAGATGATCATAAGACTTACTCCTTGGATACCTGGGGTGGGTGGTCTGAAGAGTTCCCTTATCTCTTGTTTCCTTATATCTCCACATTTTTGGGTATTTCTGTGAGCTTGATCATGGAGCCCATTTTTCTATCTTTCCCAACCCAGCCCCACCTCTTTCTCACATATATACAGTGGGGATGGGGTAATTGAGTGATGAGCATTAAGGAGTGCACTTGATGTAATGAGCACTGTGTTATATGCAAATGATGAATCACTAAATTCTACCCCTGAAATTAATAATATCTTATATGTTAACTAAGTTAATTTAAATAAAACAAAAAATCAATATTTAGAACATGAATTACAAAAAATGTATACCTTCATAATTTGGAAAAACATGAACTTAAATACATACCGTATTAAGTAAGTGATTTAAACGTTGGCATTTTTGATAATAATGTTTTAATATTTACATGAGAATACTGATATTTTGTCTTAATCTATTTATGCTACCTTTATGAGCCAAAGTTATTAGGATGGCTGTCATCAAAAAAACAAAACAGAAGAACAACAAAGTAACTCATAGGAAATTGTAAATGTTGGAAGAAATGTAACCCCTGGGCACTGCTGGTAGGAAGGTAAAATGGTGCAGGTGTTATAAAAAACAGTACGGTGGTTCTTTGAAAAATTAGTAATAGATTTACCATATGATTCATCAAATCCATGCTGGGTATATATATCCAAAAGAATTGAAAACAGGGTCTCAAAGATCTATTTGTATACCTGTGTTCAGAGCAGCATTATTTGTAATGGGCAAAAGGTGGAAGCAAACTAAGTGGTAATCAATGGATGAATGGATAAACATGATGTGGTTGCAATATTGTAATTTATAAGAAATACATGTATCTGGTCACCCAGAGGCCCAAAACCCAGTCCTCATTTGCATTTGGTCTTCATTTGAGGTTCCTGCCTAATGGCTCTTTCTAATCCTTGGAATTTCCTGTGATAAGGGCAACAAAGGGATCTTTTGTTATGTTAATAAAGGTGACATTAGGACTCCACCCAGGAGCAGGGGCTGTTCCCCTAAAGACCAGTTTGTGATTAAGGGGTTGGAACTTTTGGTTCTGGAAGGGAGAAGGGCTGGAGGTTAAGTCAAGCAATGGCCATGACTTAGTCAATCCTGACTATGAATGAAGCCTCCGTAAAAACCCTAAGACTCTTGGCTCTTCCAGGTTGGTGAACCTGTGGAAATGTAAGCAGAGTGCTGTGCTCACAGAGCGTGGCTGTGCCTTGTCCTTTCTCCATACTTCACTCTGCATCTTTCCCATCTGGCTGTTGACTTGATCCTTAAGCTGTTACATGTGTTTCCCTGCCTTTTGTGGGCCACCCTAGCAAATTAAAGGACCCTAAAGAGGAGGCTGTATGAGTCAGAAGCCAGGGTAACAGCCTGGGGCTTGCACCTGGCTTCAGAAATGGGGGTGGGGCTTGTAGTAGTCTTGTAGTCTTGTAGTCTTGTAGGACTGAACACTTACTCTGTGGAAGCTGACATTATTTTTAGGAATGTAGTGTCAGAATTGAATGGAATTTTTCGACACCCTGGTGGGGGCCTAGAATTGCTTGGTGTTGTGTGGAGGATCTTCCCCATGCTAGAACTAGGTCTGGGAATGCTTAAATGAGTGGTATATACATATAAGAGATTATTGAGCCTTCAAAAGGAGGGAAATTCTGACATATGCCACAACATGGATGTATCTTTAGGACATTATTATAAGTGAAATAAGCCAGTCACAAGACAGAGTGTATGATTCACTTGTATGAGACCTTTAAAATAGTCACATTGATAGTGACAAAGAGTAGAATTACGTTAGCCAGTGGCTGGAGGACGGGGGAGATTGGTAGTTATTTTATGAGTATAGAGTTTCAGTTTTGCAAAATGAAAAATTCTGGAGTTTGATTGCACAACAGTGTGAACATGCTTAACACTACTGAATAGTACACTTAAAAATCATCAAAATGGCAATTTTTTTATTATATATGTGTACACACACACACACACACACATATATATATATATATATATATATATATATATATATATATATATATATTTTGAGAGGGAGAGAGAGCAGTGGTGCAGAGTGAGGGGCAGAAGGAGAGAGAGAATCACAAGCAGGCTCCATGGCCAGTGCAGAGCCCAATGTGGGGCTAGATCTCACAACCCTGAGATCATGACCTGAGCCAAAATTAAGAGTTGAATGCTTAACCAACTGAGCCACCCAGGAGTGACTTATGCTATACTTATTTACTACAATTAAAATTTATTAAAAATGTAAAAATAATTATTATGAAATGGGTAGGTAAAATATGATTTTATCTTAAACTGACATATTTTGCATATATATTGCCGAAAATATGTTTGAAATATAATAACTATTATAAATCTCTGTAAAAGATTGTTTATGAATATAAAAAAATATAGAAAAGAGCAAAGAAAAATAAACCATACTAACAACAGCTGTCTATTTCATTATTTCTTATTATTTTAAAGTGAAAATTTCATGATTTTATATGCTTTAAAAAGAAAAATATTATAAGCATCTTAATGTAGTGCCTATTCTGTCAGATGATCTAATAGACTAATGGAGCAATATATATGGAACTGTGAACCTCCTGTCGATTGGACATGTTGGGGAGGAAGAATTTCTTCTACCCTTCCAAGTCCTAGCTGGACTAAGAATCAAATTGACATGAAACAGATTAATAGGACAAAATCAAACTTAATAGCAGTAGTGTAGATATGGGGAATCCACACAGACATGGAAATCCCAGACCGTGAGGCAACATGAAGCTTATATGAACTAAGGAGAGAGATAAGGGTCTGAGGATACAAAGGAGAGAAAGACCCTTAGCAAGTAGGTGAAAGGAGGAGTTTGGCAAACAGGTTGTCCTTTATGCAGATAAGATTCTTAGGTAAAGAGGAATCTCTCTGTTAATAGCTCTCCTAGTAAAACTGGCTGTTGAAGGAGGGTAAAAAGTTTTTCCTGAATCTGCTGGGTTTTGGTTGCTTTTTACTCAAAATAATATTCATGACAAAGTGCCTTATCTTGGGGCAGCGTACTCTTGTTCCCTACAAACACAACAATAAATAACTAATTACAATGATGTGTGAGAAATGCTTTTTAAAAGAGTGTACTTGGGGGCACCTGGCGTGCTCAGTTGTTAAGCATCTGCCTTGAGCTCAGGTCATGATCCTGGGGTCCTGGGATTGAGCCCCACATCGGGTTCGCTGATCTGCAGGAAGCCTGCTTCCCTCTCCTACTACCCCTGCTTGTGTTCCCTCTCTTGCTGTGTCCCTCTTGCTGTGAAATAAGTAAATAACGTCTTAAAAAAAAAAAAAAAAGAGTGCACTTGGCTAAATTATACATGGGTAAATTATAAATGTCTGCAGAAGTCCATATGTTTGTCGTGGTTATATGTCCACTTTATATTGTTAAGTGAGGAAAATGTGTTCCAGAACAGTGAATTGTATTTGGTATATTTTAAAGGCAAATATGTGTCTAGATAGAACACATACAACACAGAAAATATTTAGCAATATTATCTGAAATGATAGTAGTGTATATCTCTACATTGAAAAAATAATGATTTTTTTTAAAAGAAGTAGCCTATGTTCTTTTTTTTTTTAAAACATATAATGTATTTTTATCCCCAGGGGTACAGGTCTGTGAATCGCCAGGTTTACACACTTCACAGCACTCACCGAAGCACATACTCTCCCCAATGTCCATAACCCCACCCCCTTCTCCCAAGTCCCCTCCCTCCAGCAACCCTCAGTTTGTTTTGTGAGATTAAGAGTCACTTATGGTTTGTCTCCCTCCCAATCCCATCTTGTTTCATTTATTCTTCTCCTACCCCTTTAACCCCCCCATGTTGCATCTTCACTTCCTCATATCAGGGAGATCATATGATAGTTGTCTTTCTCTGTTTGACTTATTTCGCTAAGCATGATACGCTCTAGTTCCATCCATATTGTCGCAAATGGCAAGATTTCATTTCTTTTGATGGCTGCATAGTATTCCATTGTGTATATATACCACATCTTCTTGATCCATTCATCTGTTGATGGACATCTAGGTTCTTTCCATAGTTTGGCTATTGTAGATAATGATAAGCACTTTATTTGGACTCTTGTCAAATTGTTCTATATTTACCTGCCTTACTAAAAAAATATATTTTTTAAAAAGAGGAATGTGAACATGTTGTTTTCTCATCAAGACAGTATGATTTTAAAATGCTGCATTGGGAAAGTGATTTATAACATGGTCTACAAAGAAGCTAAGATTTTAGATGGTTGAGATCCGAGCACAGGTTCACCCATCAGTCAAAGAAACAGGATATTCCTGGAAGAACAAAATCAATGATAATATGGACACAGAAGTAGTAGAAGCACATGGCGTGACTAAGGAGGGATGAATGATGAATTATACACTGTGTCTGAGGAACAGTTATGAAAGATGAAATGAGAAATATTGCTGGAAAAGTAACCTGCAGCAAAATGCCTAACTACCGGAGGTGGGAATTCTTGAGAAACTTCCCTATGAATCGAATAGTGAGAGTTTCTCAAATCTCATTCCCTGGCATCATCTAACACCAATCAAACATTCTAAAACTACCAAACTGTCCCTGAATGTGGGATCACCAGGCTTCAGGGTATCCAAGAACCTTAAAAATTATACCCAGCGACTGAAATATTTCTATCCTTCAGATAAAGGTTATTCATATTTCATTCAATGAATATCATGTGCCTACTGTATGCCAAGAACAGTTCAGGTTTATGCTATGAAGAATAGCATAGAATCACGAATAATGATTTTTTTTTAAGATTTTATTTATTTATCTGTCAGAGAAAAAGAGCACAAGCAGGGGGAGTGGCAGGCTAAGGGAGAAGCAGGGTCCCCACTGAGCAAGGAGCCTGATGCAGGACTCAATCCCAGAACCCTGGGATCATGACCTGGACTGAAGACAGATGCTTAACTGATTGAGCCACCCAGGCATCCCTGTTATCAAGCTTTTGACCATTTGTCACTGATAATTTATCTAGTGTGGCTGGCCCCTCTGCAAAAATGGCTGACAGTAATTCTTGCAACTATAGCAAAACCCTTTCCTTTATGGCAGCTGGTGTGCTTCTGTTGTCCAGGTGTCTCTCCACCTGGTCTCTTAGTCATTTGTCTAGCCTGAGCTTTTTAATGGGCTGCTGGCTTCCAAAAGGGCAAAATAGAAATTGCAAGGTCCGTATGCCCTGGAACTCACAGACCATTTCAACCCTATTTTACTGGTCAAAACAAGTCATAAAGCCATCCCAGATTCAAGGGGATGGGGAACAGACTGCACAACATGACGGTGGGAACTGGCTTATGCGTGCTTCAGAGGAAAGAATTACTGTCAGCCATTTTTGCAGAGGGGCCAGCCACACTAGATAAATTACCAGTGACAAATGGTCAAAAGCTTGTCAACAGGGATGCCTGGGTGGCTCAATCAGTTAAGCATCTGTCTTCGGTCCAGGTCATGATCCCAGGGTTCTGGGATTGAGTCCTGCATCAGGCTCCTTGCTCAGTGGGGAGCCTGCTTCTCCCATAGCCTGCCACTCCCCCTGCTTGTGCTCTCCCTCTGACAAATTAATAAATAAAATCTTTAAAAAAAATCATTATTCATGATTCTAAAATTTGCAACTTATTAAAATCCAGGGGATGAATATAACTTCAACCTAAATCTTTATGAGGAACAAAACTTTACAGATAGAAATCATTGGTACATATTTTTTATATTTATATTCCCTTTGAAAATGAGTTAACATTCATTAAATAGGCCTCTAGGAAGGCTAGATTAGGTGGAAAAGGCTTTCCAGCAGAGAAGATTCTCAAGAGGAGAGGAAGGGAGATGGGAAAGGGTTTGACAAAGCCAGCCTATTTGGGAAGAAGGTGAGGCTGGTGGAGACTGGCTCTGTCCCTGTAGCCCGAGTGGAAGTGTTCCCTCCACCGTTCCACAAAAGTGGATAAACAGCCCAACTCCAGATCCACAACCCGAATTTTATTATGGAGCTATGCCACCTGCTCTGGAGAGTCAGCCCAAGGCTGGTGAGTGAATTAGACATCTGAGGGTAGGGAGGTTTCCGGATCAAGGTAAGGACTGGGCTGGTGTTCTGTCCCCAAGAGACCATAGGTGACAGGACTCTTGGAGGCTATTGATACATGTGGACAAAATGGTAAAGACCCGAGGGGCAAATCTGATTGGTTCTAGCAGACGCAGAAAGTGAGGTCTGGGAGGGGAGCTGAGTATATGGGCCGGATGGAAGCTCCTGAGAAGTGGCAAATCAGGAAAAGCCATCCTGTCGGTTGCAGATGCCCTAATAATTACACACTAGAGATGAGCAAACAGAAAATGCATTTGTTTAGACTACAGACTCCTGGAAAACCGTGCAAGGAACCCTGAGAATGGCAGCAAGCTGGCCACCTGCCCCAAGCTGGATGTTGGAGGCGACTCTGGGAAAGGAGCCAGAGCATCTCTGCAGGTGTGAGAACTAGGAGCCAATTTTCCTTCCCAGAAAGAAAAAAATCAAGGCAGGAAGAGAGGGAGCTGGAGTGGAAGAAATAATGTTAGTAAGTGTACGATTTTTCTTGGCCCCTGAGCTAGATATTTTAAGATACCCCTTCATCTAATATCTTCAGAATTAGGTAAAGTACCTTCAGAAGAAGGTACTTTATTATTGGCTCCATTTCTTCTTCATTCTGGAGAAAACTGGATGAGATATGGCGCTCTTCTCAGGAGCTGCCCTCTGAGCCACACCTGAAACATTTTACTGATCCTGTCTATGTACATACCCAACACTCTCTCAACCCATACACCCAAGTTAGGACAGATGCCTGAAATACAGCCCACACTCCAAACAAGCTTCCTGAATGATTACGCTAATGAATGAAGGAAAGTCTGCTAGGAAGCAAATAGTAAAATTACGTGTTAGTTTCTAGCAGAAGAATCTTCCAAATATCAAGTATTGCACACCCTCCCACAGAAATAATGCCTTCCCCCCCCTCAACTTTGTCATTTCTTATTATTTTTTAATTCTTTTTAAATTTTTAAGTGTCCTTTACACCCAATACAGGGCTCAAACCTACAACCTCAAGATCAAAAGTCGAACTATCTGCTGACTGGTCCCCCAATTTCAGTCATTTCTACACTTAGCTCCCCAGGGTGTGAACATTGAGACACAGAAGTCCTGACTGTTACCTCTGAAAGTCCTCATGATCCTCTTCCCAAGTGATCAAAATGTATGTGATGAAGTCCAAGAAATTTCAAACCCATTCCATCAATTACTGTTGTGAAATTTGGCAAGTGATTCATATTCTCTGAGTCTCTCTTTAGGTGTGAAATGGACACAATGAAAATATTCATTTCCTAGTGTAGAGGTCTGCTTGCTACATGATGCTACATGCAATGTGGATACTATAGTTCCTGGAAAAACAATGACTAGTAAATACTAGTTTAATTCCTCTCTGACTGTATTACATTCAGTTCTTTGAACACAACTTACTTTTTAGCATCCAGTTTCTCAGTCAATTACTAGTCTAATAACTCTTCAAGACAGATAATGGCCGCCCCCTGGATAAAGGATGAGGTCTAAGTATGAAGTTATGATCAAGGCTCTTCACTGCCTGTGCTCCCCTCCCTGCCTCTCAAGCATTGTTTATGCACCTGCCATCCTAGGCTGGAAATGTTTCATGAACATTCATGCAGGGATCTGTATATTCACCTTTTCTTATGCTGCCTCCCTTCTGATAAATTAGTCAATTTCACGTGTCTTTTACACTCTTCCTGGTCATGCATAATGAGTTTCCCTGTTTATGTATAATCCTCTGTTTGAAAGTGAAATACAGGGGAGCCTGGGTGACTCCGTGGGTTAAAGCCTCTGCCTCCTGCTCAGGTCATGATCCCAGCATCCTGGGATGGAGCCCCGCCTCGGGTTCTCTGCTCAGCAGGGAGCCTGCTTCCTCCTCTCTTTCTGCCTACTTGTGATCTCTATCTATCAAATAAATAAATAAAACCTTTAAAAAAAGAGTGAAATACATACAGTAATGTTTCTGACTTTGGTTAGTTGGAGGTGAGTATAATTGGCTGTCACTCACTGAGGCACACACCATGTCCTTCATCTTTGCATACTTTCTATCTGCATGTTCCGAGAAGATGAAGAGTGTGAGATATGCCAAAAGCTCTACTATTCACAAAGAATATTAGAATAATTCCCCTTGAGAATATATTAAAAAGAATATGTATTTTCAGGGTGCCCGAGTGGCTCAGTCAGTTAAGTATCTGCCTTCAGCTCAGGTCATGATCTCAGGGTCCGGAGATTGAGCCCTGTGTCAGGCTCCCTGCTCTTGAGTCTGCTTTTTCCTTCCCTTGGTCCCTCCCCCTGCTCTTGCTCACTCACTCTCTCTCTCTATTTCAAATAACTAAATAAATAAAACCTCTCTCTCTCTCTTTTAAGAATATGTATTTTGTAAACAGAAAGTAAGATCCCAGGCCATCTGCTCCAGGCATGACTGCCTTAAACCACACTGGTGTTAGCCACACGATCTTCCACTTACTGGGCGTCCCCGGGCTAGAGGACCAGCACGTGTGGATTTCCATCCCCTTCTTCATTTCCTATGTCGTCGCCCTGCTTGGGAACAGCCTGCTCATCGGCATGATCCTCACAAGGCGCAGCCTCCAGGAACCCATGTACCTCTTCCTCTACATGCTGGCTGGAGCAGACCTCATGCTCTCCACATGCACCGTACCTCAGGCCTTGGCCATCTTCTGGTTCCGTGCTGGGGAGATCTCCCTGGATCGCTGCATCACTCAGGTATTCTTTTTTTCTTCCACTTTTGTTTCTGAGTCAGGGATCTTGTTGGTGATGGCGTTTGACCGCTACATTGCCATATGCTACCCCCTGAGATACACCACTATTCTTACACCTGCTCTGATTGGGAAAATTGGAGTGACTGTTTGTCTGAGAAGTTACGGTACAATTTTCCCTGTAATATTTCTTCTGAAAAGATTGACTTTCTGTCAAAATAATATTATTCCACACACCTATTGTGAACACATTGGTTTGGCCAAGTATGCTTGTAATGACATTCGTGTGAACATTTGGTATGGATTTTCCATTCTAATGTTAACAGTGGTTTTAGATGTTGTGTTAATTTTTGTTTCCTATGTGCTGATTCTCCATGCTGTCTTCCGCATCCCTTCTCGAGATGCTCGCCACAAAGCTCTCAACACATGTGGCTCCCACATCTGTGTCATTGTCCTCTTTTATGGGCCTGGGATCTTTACAACCCTTACTCAGAGGTTTGGACGCCACATTCCTCCTCATACGCACATCTTGCTGGCTAATGTTTGCATGCTTGCCCCACCTGTGCTGAATCCTATCATTTATGGGATCAAGACCAAGCAAATCCAGGAGCAGGTGGTCCATGTGTTGTTTACAAAGCAGAAATCACTTCAGTTTAAAATCTGAGTTTTTGGATTCTCCAGCCATCAGTGAGGTGGTCTCTGGAAGTGGAGGGTGGGAAGGATCTGCTGAAATACTCGGAAATGGCTCAGTGAGTTCTGTCTGTGGGGCAAGTTCACCACGGTGTTGCAGGACTTACTCCTTTGTCGTCAAAACAACCTGAGCACAGCACTCCCGTTGGAAGGAGCAAGCCTGCTCTCACAAAGACCCTGGGACAGGATGTTTGATTTGCAGAAGTCTTATATCCTTAATGACTCTAACATGATCTTTAGAAATAGATGAAGTGAGAGCTGTGCTCTGGGCTGGGATTTGGTTCAACTCTTCCTCAGTGAGCTTCCTCAAGCTCTGAGATGTCTTGTCTTGTGATGTCTCTAAACAATCATATGCCCCTTAATGCCCTTCATTTTGGCTAATGATATTCTTAGAATCAGTGACTCCTATGTTTTATAGTTATTCCTATTACATTATAATTTATATCCTGTCCACATGCATGTCTGTAATAAGAGAATGTAAATGAATTGTGTGTTTTGTATTTGGCAGAACAACCTCTGAGGGTTGAAGGAATGGACACTGGTCCCTCCTGTGGTTTCTGAGGGGTGATTTGTCTTGTGGGATGATGAGGAAGGGGTCCTCCAATCTCAATGTCAGGCCATGTTCTTCAGTGATCCCCTCCTCGGTGGGACATTCAAGGCCTTTAGTGGCCTGTCTCCTGATGTCCTTTACTGAAACACTGCCCATGTCACCTCCATCGGTCACCAGGCCATTAAGATCTCACCATTTCCAGATCATGCCACATTCTCCATGTCCCTGCTCTGCCTTGGAATAACCTCCATCAGCTTGTGGAAACGCCTGTTCCTCCTTCTACACCCAGTTCTCACCTGCTCTCCTCTGTGACACGTTCTCCAACCACAGCTCCTTCCCAGTGTGCTCTCTAGTTGGTACATCCTCTCAGAGAAAGATCGTGTGCTGTCCATGGTTCTTTTTAAAATATGCATTTAATTAAAAATCTATGTCCCTTGTAGAAAATATTAGAAATTATGAAAAGAGACAAACATGCCATAGAATTCATAACACCATAAACGTACAGCCAGCCCCTAAGCAATTTTACTGTTAAAATTTTGTCCCCTATGGTTATAGATCTGTATCTGTATACGTACATATCTTTATCTGTATCTGTATCTACATCTGTGTCTGTATTTTTTTCTCCATCTGTATCTATAGCTTGATCTACTCCTTTATCTACCTGGAAAATATTATATGATACATATATAAAATACTGATTGTACTATGCATATGGTCTATAACTACTTTTCTGCTCTGGCAGTACTTGTTGACACTGTTTGTTTCTAATACATATGCATTTATATAATCAATTACTGTGCCTGCGTAGTATTTTACTGCAGGGTTTTACTGTATTTTATAAAACACTATTTTTTTTAAGCCTTTTTTGTGCGGCATTATGACTATATATTTACAACTTCAAGGCTGAATTCTATTTGCTGTTTAAGTATGTAGTCCAGATACATTTAGATAAATTATTTTTTAAGTATTATCTTTCAATATAAGGTGCAAATATTCAGTGTAAGAGAGCTGGAAAACAGCAAATGTATAGAGAAAATCCCTAGTCAGGAGAAAACCACTGGTAACATTTTGGTATATTGCCTTACATTCATTGTTCTTTGCATATATATTTTTAAAACATTTTAAATTTTATTAGACATTTGGAGTGTTCTGTTTTTTTTTTTTTAAGATTTTATTTATTTATTTGACAGAGAGAGATCACAAGTAGGCAGAGAGGCAGTCAGAGAGAGAGGAAGAAGCAGGCTCCCTGCTGAGCAGAGAGCCCAATGCGGGGCTTGATCCCAGGATCATGACCTGAGCTGAAGGCAGAGGCTTTAACCCACTGAGCCACCCAGGCGCCCCTGGAGTGTTCTGTTTTTAACTATGCATTTTATTGTACTTTTTTTTCTTTACTTTTTTTTTTTTTTTTTTTTTTTTTTGAGTGTAGTTGACACACAATATTAGATTAGGTTTGGGTGTGGAACATAGTGATTGCACAAGTCTAGACACTGTTCTCCGTTCACCACAAGTACTGCAATAAACACTGGGTGCATGTATCTTTTTGAATTAGTATTTTCATTTTCTTTGGGTAAATACCCAGTAGTGCAATTGTCAGGTCATAGAGTAGTTCTCTTTTTATTTTTTGTTTTTATTTTTTAAAGCTTTTTAAAAAATTTTATTCATCTGAGAGATATACAGAGACAGAGCACCAGCAGAGGGAGAGGAAGCAGCAGAGACTCCCCTCTGAGCTGAGAGCCAGACATAGGGCTCCATCCTAGGACTGGAAATTGTGATCTGAGCCAAAGGCAGAAGCCCAATTCTCTGAGCCTCCCAGGCACCTCAGGTTAGTTCTATTTTTAGTCTTTTGAGGAACCTCCATACTGTTTTTCACAGTGGCTGCACCAGTTTGCATTCCCACCAACAGTGCATTAGTGTTCCTTTTTCATCATGTCCTCACCAACAGGTTGTTTTTTGTGTTTTTGATTTTAGTCATTCTGTTCATCTTTTTTCTTACTATAACATTGGAAGTAATGACTTTCATGTTCTCTGCATGTTGGAACTAAAACTGCAAGTCTCTGATATTCTTCTCTAATTCTCAGTAGTTCTCTTTCACTAGAAACTCTTATTCTCTTTGCCCAACTAAGTGTTCATTTTTCAGCTTGCTTGCTCACATTTTGACTGACAGTGGCAGAAGAAGGTTCCGGAGTGCTGGGATGGGTGCCGTCAGCAGCCGTGTAGGTGGGTGGGTCAGCATTGCCTTTCGCCTGAAGAGCCTCACTCTTTCTGGTCAGGAATGAGGTGAGGCCTGTTCTGTGCCTCAAGCAACAGAGGTCAGATGGTATCGCCATACTTGGTAATATCCCCAGGTCTTCCGGCATTTTCACTGAGGGTTATCCCTTAACCAACTTCTGAACTGACACAAATAGAAGTAATGAGCTGCTTGACCAAGTGGTTTCTGCCAGGAATTTTTCAGTCCCGCTGCTCTCAGTGGATGACCTTTGCTGAGGGAGGGGATATCAAATAGACACAGCCAGTCTCTCTGCACATGGACACACACCTTTATCTCCAGCACTCATCCATGGAAACTGACAGCAATCAGCTTGTATCTATTTCCTTTGGACCCTTGCATACCAGTCAGCTTATCACCACAATGCAGCGCAGGCTCTTGAATTATTGACAAAAAAACTCTCCAGGGACAATCAGGTCATTCATTCTTTGAAATTCCCAATTCCTCAGTTCGAGATGAGAAAGTGGTTACAGAGTTTAAAAAAAAAAAGCAAAAAACAAAAAACAAAAAACAAAAGAAAGACTTGAAACAGCAAACCCCAACAAAAAGATCTGCCTGTTAAGGGTCCTGCTCTTTTCTACAGAGCCCTCAGCCCTAGAAATGGCGCCCTCTGCTGACAATACCAGGAAGTCTACGAGCTGCTTCCAGTTGTTCCATTTTCAGGGAAAGACCAGAGAAGGGATCTGAATTTTTTTAAAAAAATAAATAAATAAAAAATAAAAAATAAAAAAAAATTCCTGTGGGTACCAAGTGTGGATTCTCACCACCCAAAAATCAGTTTTAGGACTTTCTCCTTCTCATTATTTCTGAAAGTGTATGTGACAGGAATGCCATCTGGTATTTCTGGGGCCTTAGGACGACGCTGGGCCATAGTTAGAGATAACATGTCCGCCATGAAAGTTTGGGGGGATTCAGGAGAAATTCAGGGCATAAGGAACCTTCAGTCTGCAGGACTGAGCAAGCAGCAGTAACTAGAACCACCACCAGAGGGCGATCAGAAGTTTCTCAATCCTGGGAACCTGAGTTCCTCACTGGAATAGACCTAGGATCTGCACCCCTGTGTGAGATTCTTATACGATCTTCCCTTTGTCTGAGGACGACGTTTAAAAAAAAAAAAAAAAATCTTTCCAGCACACTTGGGAGCTTTCCATGTAAGAAGGAGCATATAATCGTTTGGCTGCAGAAGGCCCCTGATCATCAAGATTGAGAAAATTTAAAACAGAGCATGAATCAATATGTTATCAGGTGTTTGGGGATGTAATTCCCCCTTCTTAATTTTTTGAAGTTGGCGTTTTATTTTTTTTTAATATTTTATTTATTTATTTGACAGACAGAGATCACAAGTAGGCAGAGAGGCAGGCAGAGAGAGAGGAGGAAGCAGGCTCCCCACAGAGCAGAGAGCCTGATGTGAGGCTCGATTCCAGGACCCTGAAACCATGGTCTGAGCTGAAGGCAGTAGCTTAGCCACTGAGTCACCCAGGCACCCCAAAGTTGGTGTTTTAATGTACCTCGAGCACATTCCACAATAACTTGACCCTGAGGGTTGTAGGGAATGCCCGTTTGTAATGTGACCTGAAAAGCAGCACAGAAGGACAAAAAGGCTTTACTAGAATAGGCAGGGGCCTTATCAGTCTTAATAATTTTCCAAAAACCTAAAATAGAAAAGGCATAGAGGCAATGAGCAATTACATGCTTAGTTGCTTCTCCCATTTGGGCTAAAGCAACCGGGAAATAAGAATAAGTGTTGGTAATAACATGGACATAAGATTGTTTAACAAAAGATGGGACTTCAGCAATAGCCATCTGCTAAAGGTGACCTTAACAAACCCCGAGGGTCAATGCTAAATGATGGGACAGGGAGAAAGTCAGGGCAAGCAGGGCAGGACTTTATGATCTGATGAGCATCCTCTCCAGCGAGAGAGAACTGTTTGTGAAGAGTGGAAGCATTTTTATGATGAATAACATGAGACTGAATGGCCTGATCGACCTGTACAGTTGTAAGGAAAGGTGTATGCGTGAATCTTCTTCCTTCTCTCTCTCTCTTTCTCTCTCTCTCTGCCTACTTGTGATTTCTGTCAAATAAATAAATAAAAATCTTCAAAAAAAAAAAAAAAGTTGGATTACGTTGGCGACTCTGTTCAGCTTGCTGGGAAGCTTCTCGGAACAATCTGATTTCCATAACAAATAGTCTCAGGGAAGAGGCAGGCACAGCAAAGTATCACCCATCCTTAGGAGGAATAGCCTCAGTAGCAGAGCTACTCACCAAAGTTAAAGTAAAAAGAGCTCTAGGGCCGTGCTGAACCAAATGGTCTTTAATTCTTTAAGAGTCTTAGAAGGTAGTGGTTGATGCTCTTGAATGACCTGACCTTGAGTGTGGACAGGCTCCTGGGAAGCAGCTAAAGCCCGTGGTCTCCTCCCCACGTCCCTGTGCCTGCAAAGTGCCCACGGTGAAGGAGACTCGACCAGAGCTTTGAGACAAGCTCCAGCCCATGGTATTTGAAGCAGAGGAGGAGGCCGTGCAGGGCAAGCCAGTGCCAGGGTGGCAGGAAGGTGTAGAGGGAGCAACAGTAACAACTAATTTAGAAAAGGTAGCAAAAGGCTCACGAAGTCCTCCTCATCCTCCTCCTCAGTATCAGAGGGAGGAGGCAATTCCCTTCCCTTTTCATACTTTCCTTCCATCCTCTAATTCTCTTTGGTATTCCTCTGGCAGA
The DNA here is from genome assembly GCF_964662115.1 of Mustela nivalis. Lineage (NCBI taxonomy): Eukaryota > Metazoa > Chordata > Mammalia > Carnivora > Mustelidae > Mustela > Mustela nivalis. The sequence goes on from NC_139028.1 coordinate 67,357,026, forward strand.
GGCTCATCCTTTAGCATTGGCTCCAGAGGAGCAGAGGGCTCTATTTGAGCCTCTGCATAAGTCTTGACCTGTGTATCCATAGGCCCATTGTGCTTTCCATGCTTCTGATCAAGACACTCACGGACCAGCCTCCACAAGGGGAAGGTGTCTACTGGCACGCGCAAGGGGCCGTGAACGGTATAATGAGCTCGCAAAAACAATGCCCAGCCTTTTCCCAAGTAGCCAAATTAACTGTGTCCTCCTCTGGAAACTAGGGACAAACATCCTGGACATGTTGTGAAAAATGTTCCAGCTGCGGAGTGTGAACCCGACAGCCTTGAACCTTACGCATAGATTTCAACATTTGAACTAAAAGCTCTCTCATCTTGGAGCCTAACTGTCCCATAATTTATTACTCCTAACTAAACGTCTCCCCACAATAAGAACCTACTGCGCGTGCATGGGAGTTCCTTAACCTCTTCACTTTCACTTTAAAGGCGTCTTCTCCTTTGTGGGTCCCTGTTGAGGCGCCACTTGTCACCAGCATGAGAAGTCCAAGGGAAGATGGAGAGAGATGGGTGGGGAATTAAGAAAGACAAGTTAGGAAGCTGGGATCAGGAGGTCTCCATGAGCTGGTAACCCAGTGGAGTCCCAACATGCAATAACAAGAATGTTTATCAAGGAACTTGAGGTCAGATGACCACAAGTTCCACACAGCTGCCTTGCTTCAAAACAAAAGAGTTTATTTGAGCATATTTACAGAGAGACTCAAGGACCCTGTCAGCCTGACCCAGAGCACTTATGTAAGCCAAAGCAAATAGTGAGTTACCTGCAGGCATTTGCTGAGCTAGCCCTTGGCAAAACTCCCTTGACTGCAAGGACCCTGTCAGCTTGCAGTCCGTTCCTCACATATACCAAACTTGCTTGTCCTTCTTTTCAGGCCATTCTCGTCTCCTGGAAGCATAGCTCAACTGACAGTGACATGCCAGAGAAACTCTTGATATCCTAAGAGGAGTTTTCATAAATGCTATTTTCTTCTATGTTTAATATATTACATGTTGGTAGATGGATGTTAAGGAAATAATAAAAAGATGGCAAAGTCATTGCATGGTTGCAAGCCCACTGAATTCATAAAGAAATCAGGTATAAGAAAAATGGAAAAAAAAAAGTGAATAACATTAGTGATGAGAATCGGATGTTACTCACACAGAAGTGATGGACAGTGCTGAGGTAATTTACACACCCGAACTAGTGATTTACACACCTAACCTAACAAAGCTGTCTAATGACTTATTATCTGAATGATGTAAATTACCAATATTGAATTAAGGATAAGCAAGCCTAAATGGGCAATTATTGACTCCTTAAAAGTGGCCAAAGCATATGTCTAAATAGAATAGATACAGAAATTTTTATGGGAAAGTTGTAAAAATTTTGAAGCATTTTTTTAATTGTCTCTCTGCCCTTGGGCCCCAAGAGTGAGCCAGGTGATGAAGTAGAGCAGAAAGAACAATGGTACCTTGGAAAGCAATTCCAGAGGTGGTGCTTTTTATGTAACCTGCTCTCCAGGAGCCCAGGAAACTAGGATTTCCTTTCTGAGTACAACATATCATCCATCAATTTATTCTCCTCATGTGCTCTGCATGGAGGCACAATGTGTGCTGGGATCATCCTGCACCCAGAAAAGGTGGCGATTCCTAACAGGAACACCTCTGTTCAAAATGATGTCCCATCAAGTGTGGTGTCAAAGCTTATCTCAATTTCAAAGCAGTCCTTTCTTTCCCAGGCCCCCAAAAGCATAATTCACCATTCCAGGACAGTGGTTCTCAACCTGACACTCAAATAAGAATCACTTGGAGAGACTATATCAAAATAAAAGGCACAGTGAAAGATATTTTGACTATATCAAAATAAATGGCACAGTGAAAGAAACATCAACAAAACTAAAAAACAATCTAGGGAATGGGAGAAGATACTTGCAAATGACATATCTGACAAAGGGTTACTATCCAAAATCTGTAAAGAACTTATAAAACTCAACACCCCCAAAAACCAGGTACCTAACTAAAAAATGGGCAGGAGGCATGAATGGATTTTTCTCCAAAGAAGACCTACAAATGGCCAAAAGACACATGAAAAGATGTCCATCATCATTTACTGTCAAGGAAATGCAAATTACAACTACAATGAGGTATCACCTCATACCTGTCAGACTGCCAAAAATCAACAAGAAACAACAGGTGTTGGTGAGTTGTGGAGAAAAAGGAACACCCATGCATTGTTGTTGGGAATGCAAATTGGTGCAGCCACTCTGGGAAATGGAATTGAGTTTCCACAAAAAGTTAAAAATATAGCTACCCTATGATCAAGGAACCACATTATTGGGAATTTACCCAAAGAATACAAAAATGCTAATTCAAAGGGATATACGCACTTCCTTATTTACAGAGACATTATTTACAATAGCCAAATTATGAAAGCAGCTCAAGTACCCATCAAATGATGAATGGGTAAAGAAGAGGTAATATATATCTACAATGGAATATTATTCAGCCGTAAAAATAATAAAATCTTGCCATTTGCAAAGATGTGGGTTCAGCTAGAGACTATAATGCTAAGCACAGTCAGTCAGTGAGAGGGACAAATGCCATCTGCTTTCACTCATGTGGAATTTAAGAAGGAAAACAAATGAGCAAAGAAAAAAGCAAAGAGATGCAACTGCCCCTCAGAACAATGTATTACTTAAAATATAACCCCGGGAAGATTTTACTAGTTACCAAGGACATTTAGATAGAGCTTTAAGAAAAACACGTACTGGCAGCAGGTCTTTGGGGGGAGAGGACAATATGTTTACAACCTTGAAGCTGAGCAGCTGGGAACGTCCTCCCAGCTCAGGGCGGACCTCCGCCTGCTTCCCTTTTCCGTTATCTCCCCCTTTTCCCAAAAGCACCTGTTGTTAGATGAATCCTTTGAACGTTCTTGTTTAACTATAAACTTTACACTCCTTCTTGTTTGTCCACAAGACCTGGAACTAATGTTTGACCTTCAGTACTCTGCTGTTGGTTATTCATTCTATCTAATAAAAGTGAGACTGAGGCCTTGCTCGTGGCCCGAGTCTTTTCTACTGTGTCCGCTGCTCCCTTTCTCTTGCAGCTGACTTGTTTGTGCCTCATTCTTCTCCCGTTCACCGACTGGAAGCGGCAAAGCGAGAGAGAAACCGAGAAACAGACTCTTAACTATGGAGGGCAAACTGATGGTTACCAGAGGGGAGGAGGGTAAGGGGACAGGTAAAACAGGTGCTGGGGCTTAAGGAGTGCACTTGTGGGGCACCTGCGTGGCTCAGTTGGTTTAGCAACTGCCTTCAGCTCAGGATATGATCCTGGAGTTTCAGGCTGGAGTCCTGGCATCAGGCTCCCTGCTCAGCAAGGGAGCCTCCTCGTATGCTTTCTCTCCATTTTCTCTTTCTCTCAAATAAAATCTTAAAAGGAGTGCACTTGTGATTGAGCACTGGGTGATGTATGGCAGTGTTGAATCACTGTATTGTACACCCGAGACTAATTATAGTATACTTGTTATGCCCCAATAATGGGTCCGTGATTAAAGGAGCGAGACTAATACAAAGTGAAGGTCAAGCAAAGCTTTATTTCGCGCCAAGCATCAAGAATTTAACTGAACATTGGGGCACCTGGGTGGCTCAGTGGGTTAAGCCTCTGCCTTCAGCTCGGGTCATGATCCCAGGGTCCTGGGATCGAGCCCCACATCGGGCTTTCTGCTCTGCGGGGAGCCTGCTTCCTCCTCTCTCTCTGCCTGCCTCTCTGCCTACTTGTGATCTCTGTCAGATAAATAAAGAAAAAATCTTTAAAAAAAAAAAAAGAATTTAACTGAACATTCGGGGACGCACCTCTTACAAGAGAGGGAGACCCTTCTCTGTTTCACAGTCCTAGCTTTTAAGGACAAAGGCCCTGTGGTCGGGTCTGGCCACGCACAGCTGACCAATGAGATTGTAACAAACACAGGAAACTCCATAGTGATGCTAGGTGACCAATTGAGTTACAATTTACCCTAGTAGACATCTGACCCAACCTATTACACCTTGATTAGGATTGGCGCCAAAAAGGGTTCCCAAAGGGTGGGGGCCCCTACTCCTTGGTAGCTCTGGAGACAGTATGCAACCCTCCACCTGGCCTGACCCACCCTTGTGTCTGGGCTTTGTTACCTGAAGCTGGTTTCGGGGACTTGTTTTAAAGTGAATCCCCTGGGGGAAGAGAAGCAGGGACAGTTTAACTTTAATGAACGCCTCTTGTAAATAGGTCCTTACATACTGTATGTTAATTAACCAGAATTTAAAAAGCCAAAAGCTTTAAAAAAGCCAAAAGCTTAAAAAGCCAAAGTTTTGCATCTGTGTGACTACTGCACGAATAGGAATTAGAAAATGATACTCCAAAAAGTTGTCTTGGTCCTTTGTAGCCAGCTCTTCCAACAACCTCCTTCCCTGGTCTGCCCTACTCCTGGCTATTTCCTAGGGGGCGGTGGTGGGCTCTTTGGGGACAAACGGAAGGGGGGACCTGAGGGGATAATTTAAAATTGGTAGGCTGAACTGACAGCCGGTGCACAACCATAAAATGGGAGGAGACTCTTGGTGCCTAGCTGGCCTGGGAAGCAGAGAGGATTAAAACAGCCTCTCCACCTCAGCACCCAGCACCAAGGGCATGTTGGACCAGCTCATCCTTCGCTGTGGGAGGTGTCCTGCAGAGTGGTTAGCTGTCCCCCTGGCCTCTACCCACTAGATGGCAGTAGCATAACCCAGGTAGGACAACCAAATCTGTCCTCTGGCTTGGCCGACCGCCCTTGGGAGGAGCCCTTCCTCTCCCACTTGTGAATTGTTGAGCTGAAACATTTCTCTTCAGTGGCCCCGTAGGGTGGGCTGCCCATTGGTTCCAGAAGCTCCTTCCCCTTTCATTTTCCTTTCAGCGCTGAGGATTTCACTTTCATTTCCCCACCAGCGGCTCAGGAGGAGTGGCTAAAGGCTGACCCAGCGGCCTTTTTGGTGAGGAAACGCTGACCACGCCTGACCTGGCTTTTCTTCATCACTTAAATCTGGAGCCAAGACTTCTCTGAGGGGGTTTCAAGGTGCGTGGGGAAGTTATGGGGAGGGGGGGGCAGGCAGTGGGAGACGCCAGAAGGAAGGTACCATGTGAAGGTATGTGAGTTCAGTGTGTGACCCAGTCTCGGTCTGAAGGGAAGAAGAACCAGTTTGTGGACTTTCTGTTGTGAGTGCAGAGTCTTGATTCTGGAGATGGACGGCCTGGAGAAAAAGGAGCGCCCAAGAGGTGGGGGCGTTGTTTCTTTGCTGGAGGGGTCCTTCTTTCTCCAGGTTGCATCCGCCGCCCTCATCCCCTCCTGTTGTGTAGTTTGAATTATCTACCTCAAGGGGGGGAACTGGAGTCCTTTCCCTCTGTCACGCTCTCTTCCTCTTTCTCAAAAATGAACAGAAAGTTCTCTTCTGTTCTGCCCAGCTCTTCTGCTTGAAGAAAAGCCGGTAGAAGAGGTCCCTGTGTTCTAAACGTTCGAAAACCTAGGCTCCTAGAGCGGAGCACCAGACAGAATGGAGTTTGGGGGGCAAGCGTGGCAGGGCTCCTATTGAAGCTGATTCTCTCATTCCCTGCCCCCTGCCCAGAAGCAACTGAAGGGCTGTTTGTGGCCTTCCCGAGAGGTCTCAGCTGCTGGCCTGTAGGGTGATGTGCCTGCCACCTGCCTCTGTGGCCCCCATTCACCCTGTGTCCTTCCAAGTGTCAGTCTCAGGGGTCTCCCTGCACATCCCCGCATAGGTCCCTGTCCTCTGGCTTGCAGGAGGCTTGGCATTCCTCCTCTGCAGGCACACTGTTGCATGGTTACCTCAGTTCCTTACTATTTTTCTTCATGCAGAGCTAATGAACAGGAGCTGATTATTGCTCAGAAGGAGCCCAGAGATCCAGTGGTCTTGCTGTGAAATTTGCGTCATGACTGACAGTGATGACGTCCCATCTTGAGCTCACTTGGGAGCAATGTTCACATTGATGGGTTGGTTACATACCTTCTGACACATGTACCTCCAGTACCTCTACTTTCCAGAAGTCTCTGTTGCTGTCTTCCTGGGGTCTATGCTTTACTCTTGAATAGGGTCCATTTCTGCGCAGATACTGGTGTCCCCCAGGGTCCAACACAAGGCCCAACGCGTGGCATGAACTTGAACGATTGATTTATAGGAACTAAAGCTGCTGGTGTAAAAAAAAAAATGCATTCAACATGGAGTAAATGTTAAATACATATAGGAGCTTACAGTTGTGTTGGGGAGAGATTGTAAACAGACAAATAATTAGCATCTTCTGATGAACCAATGAGACCAGGAGCAATTTAATAAAAGTGATCCTATGTTATTAAATGAGTTTTTTTTTAAAAATGACTTTTTAAAAATTACTACTTTCTAAAAACATACTCACCGGAGAGCTAGGTGTCTTGGAGAGAGGGTCATGAATGGAGGTCTTGGAGATGGGGAGGTGCAAACTTAGTCCTGGATTCTAAGGAATTTCTAGAGCAGGAATTCTATTCAATATAGAGTTATTGGAAGGGGGAATTGCAGTATTTGAGTTCCCCAGGTCTTTCCATGTAAAAAACAGGTCCGACTTTCCCCACAGGCAGTTTTGGCCTAGGAAACCATGAGAAGTGTCTAGGACGCTGTCTGAAACTTCTAAGAACATCCTTTCCGCCACACCACTTCCTGGAGGTACTTTCATTTTACTGTGTGACCTGGGGAGAGGCAGAGAGTTGCATTATCAGAGTCCAGATGTTAGGAGAAGACTCCAGTGTAGGCTACCGTTATCTGATACTTGTGGCAGCCAGTTGACCTGGGACTCCATCAGGCAGATACTACTTGAATTCTCTTCTTACTTTCCTGATCACTGCCGGACTCTTGGGTCACTCTTGGGCATTGATGGGGTCACTGACCCTGTGTGGGGGCTCTGGCTCCTTTGTACCTTCCTCCTTCTGGGGCCAATGTGATGACGGTTACTTTAACATCAACTTCTTATAGCCCCACGGTGAACATACGGGGTTTATAACCTCATAGTAGAATACGTGGTCCACTCCCCTGTAGACTTCAGATGTTTCTCAGCATTGGTTGGATACTGAACAGAATGAAGGATAATCGAGAACCCCACACCTGTGATTGGCTTATAGCTTCATTTATAAGTAGGTATTACAATACTACCATGTTGTATAAAACCGTGCTCTTGCCAGTCAATAAAGCCTAATCTGACGACAGTCACTGCAGCCAGGAGCTGACAGCATGTGGCCTTTGGACAATTTTCAGTACCTGTATCGTTGGCTAGATCACATTGACCAGCCCACTTTCAGCTTTATTTTTCACCAGGTTCACTTCATGGATGATGGGAGAAGTGAGCATATTTCTAGACCTACATTGATCTCCATACAGCATTCATCATGCTTCTCTTCTCTCTTTTTAGAGCAAAGGGAAGGTTATAGTTTATTATAAACCTCAGTTCTTTCATTATCAGACGTTTGTTATTTTCCTAAGGCTTTATAACAAATTATGGATTAGAACCACAGGAGTGTATTCTCCCACAGTTCGGGAGGCCAGAAGTCCAAAGTCAAGGTGTTGGCAGAATTAGTTTCCTCTGTAGGTACGGAGAGAGAATCTGTTCCACGTTTCTCTCCTGGCTTCTCATGGTCTCCAGCAATCCTTGCATTCTTTGCCTTCTTGCTGCACTGCTGCAGTCTCTGCTGCCATTCCCACACAGCTTTTTTCCCTGTATGTGGTATGTCCTCTCCTCTCCTTTAAGGACTCTGGTCATTGGGTGTAGAGCCCACCTATTCCCAGCATTGCCTCATCTTAACATGATTATGTCTGCAAAGATATTTCCAAACAAGGTCACATTCACACAGGTAACGTCGATGTAGGGAATAGAGTTCAATCATTGAAGAGTTTTGAGGAGGATCATGATTTAATTGAAAACATTTAATATTTTTAAACATTTAAAAAAAAGTATCGTGACTAATATCTACTGAAAGTTTCCTTTTTAAAAAAAAAATTTATTTTGATTTTTATATGCTTCACAGTTCTTGTCTGTAATAAGTCTGGGTTCTGAGAATCAGCAGCGTCTCCATGCTGTCATTGTCATTCTGACTGACCACCAGCAACAGTTTTAGGTTTGGTTTGCCACTCCCACCCATGTGACTTAGCAGGGCAGAAACCAATCAGGTTCACACAGCTCAGCTGGAGCCTACAGGACTGGAGACTTCCTCATGGAAGCCTCATGGCTTCCTCATATGAGCTTTCAGTGAAGGTCCATATGGTGCAGGAGATACTTTATCCCCTTCGTCAGGTCATTTATGAGAGAACAAGACCATGTGGTATGTATGAAACTAGCATAGCTTAGGGTGAGTTTTGTGCCAACAGGCTGATTACCTTACAAAAGAGCCATAAGCATAGCTTCCAGGACCCTATAGGCAAATATTTCATTACAGGAGCCACAATGCACTTGTGGAAGTGGAGGTCTGTGCTTACTGAAAATAATAAGACAAAGTGGTAGGAGAAGGTAATGTCCGTGTCCTTTTTATGGGAAGAAAGGACTTAAGCCTGATGATGACCCTCTTCTTTCCATATGTCCAACCTAACTCCCAGTCCTGTCCCTTTTATCTTACCATCTCTGTCAGCCTCATCTAGTTCTCTCCATTCCCTACAACAGCTTGTCCTACAAACTTCCGTCACTGATCCTACTCTTTGGAGAGAGACTGTGTCTTTTACATTGTTCAGAAAGTGTCACATTTTTTGGTCTCTGCTGGCACATTAATGCCAAAAGTCTAGCAGCTCTCTGCACACCAGCCATATGGGCATTTTAAAACCTGTGGAAGATGTTATGCCTTCCATCAACAGGGCATTCATATATGTGACGACTTCTCTCTAAAATGTATTTCTCCTATTCCTCATTCCATATCCTTTCCCACTACTTTTAGTTCAGTCCTTCAAGGAGGGTATTTTTGATAGTCTTCTGTTTGGCAAATCATTAGTTCCCTTTAAACAGGGACCTCTGGGTGATAGTGTTTATCACACCTACTGGACCTCTGAAAAAGAATTCTGAGGACATTGTTTTCACCCTAATTCAACTTACTGAATGAATGAAATAATCTTTATAAATCTTTACACATTTCAATAAAGTACTCTGTTTCTCAAGGACTTTTGTATAAAGAATAAATGGGTCAAAGTGATGTATAAATTGTAACTGGTTCTACAATTCTTAGTGGTAAAATTCTTTCCCTATTGTGGCCTTGACTGTTTCTGTGAGTGTCTCTGGGAGTAATTATGAGGTAATGGAAGGGTTTTGTATGGGACAGATAATATGTGGAGGTAAGCTTTTCTTATGTGGAAACTATCTGTGGTACCAACATTTACCTACTGGAGAACAGATAATTAATGGAACAAAAAGATGGAATGCTGATAAAAAAAAAAAAAAAGAGGTCTAATCAACTATGGAGAAAGGAGGAGGTTCTTTTTTTTTTTTTTAAGATTTTATTTATTATTTGGCAGAGACAGAGGGAATGCAAGCAGGGGGAATGGGAGAGGAAGATGCAGGCCTCCTGCTGAGCAAGGAGCCAGCCACAGGGCATCTGCAGAAGGCAGCCGCTTACCAGCTGAGCCACCCAGCTGCCCCAAGGAGGTTCTTTATATGTTCATCAAAGGTTGTGTTCCTGTGCCTTCCAACGTTAAGGATACAGCAGTGAATAAAAACAATGGGCCTGATCTGTGTGTGGATTATATTTTAGGTATAGGGCATTTAAGAAAAAGATACCATAGAGTGATAATAAGAAAGGATGGCAAATGTGTAGTGAATGATGTATTGGTAATTGTGCTAAAGATAAAATAATCATTAGGTCCTTCTGATGAAATGATACTTAAGGAGACCGTTGGATGAAGTATATACGAGGAAGTCACGCACAGATCAAAGGATGGATCATTCCAGGCTTAAAGAAGAGCAAATGAGAAGCCTGGGGCATTAGCAGTTTACGCAGGCCACTGAATTTCGTTTCTTCTTTTTTTTCTCCCCCTCTTCTTTTTCGTCCTTCAGCATTTTGGTTTTGGCCAATCCTTAGTATCTGCACAATTAGAATCCTTTTTATTCCTGTCGTTCTTACCTCATCCCCTTTCCATCTGCCCAGCCATCCATGAACGATTAGGCAAGAAGAGCTCCAGGACTAAGGACTGGAAGAAACCAGGGGAGACATACTATGGCTTCAAAAATCCTGAACATACAAGATGAGGGGTCCTGTCCCATCTGCCTGGAGCTTTTGACAGAGTCCCTGACTCTAGACTGTAGACACAGCTCCTGTCAAGCCTGCATCGCTGTGAATACCATGGAGGCAGAGATCAGCCCAGGAGAGGAAAGCAGCTGTCCCATGTGTGGTGTCAGATTCTCACTTAGAAACTTATGTCCGAATCAGCCTCTGATCAACATGATGGAGAGAATCAGAAAGTTCAAGTTGAACGCAGAGGAGAAGCTGAAGAAAGACCTCTGTGTGCGCCATGAAGAGAAACTCCTGCTCTTCTGTCAGGAGGATAGGAAGGTTATTTGCTGGGTTTGTGAGCGGTCTCAGGAGCACCGTGGTCACCACACGTTCCTTGTGGAGGAAGTAGTCATGGAATATCAGGTAGGGCCCAGGATGGAGGGAGGAAGAGGGGAGGGTGGTACTTGGTGGGAAATCTCACCTTTCCATCCTTCTGTACACACCTTGGCACCGCGGTACTGAATCCTGTAATCTCCTTCCATGTTTGTCTCTTACACTATGCTCAGCTTCCGATGCATGAAGGACATTTCTGCGTATTCTTTCCATATACATAAAGGATGAGCCTTGGGATGCCTGTATGGCTAACTCAGTTGAACCTTCCAACTCTTGGTTTCAGCTTGGCTTGTGATCTCAGGGTCATGAGATCTGGCCCCACATGGGGCTCCCTGCTCAGTGGGGAGTCTGCTTCCCCTTTCTCTCTCCCTCTGTCCCTTCCCTCACTCCCATTCTCTCTCTCTCTAAATAAATAAATCTTAAAAAAAAAAAAAAAAAGGATTAGCCTGGAGTCTTGAGCTTACTCTTGGCCAAGGGTGAGAGATTTTCCCTTTTTTTGCCCCTTTTGTTATGTGGGTAGAGAGCTTGGCTCTCATTTTTCCCCTCAGCAGGATGGTTGCTCTTCAACATTGCGGACTGGATTTGGAAAGAGTGTCACTAAGAGTGTAGCATTTTTCTCATGACATCAGAGTCCGTTCTCAATGAAAAGAGAGAACTAGGCTACTCTTGGTGAGGGATGGTGACACCCAGGAACAAAGAATGTATCCTCCTTAGCTTTTCTTCTGTATCATAGATTCTAATCACAGTTTCTGTAAATGGTCTCTTCAGGCATCAGCCTGATTTCTTCCCCATTTATTCTTTTTTTTTTTTATTTAAAGATTTTATTTATTCTTCAGAGAGAGAGGGAGAGAGAGCGAGCACAGGCAGACAGAATGGCAGGCAGAGGCTGGGGGAGAAGCAGGCTCCCCGCTGATCCCAGGACGCTGGGATCATGACTTGAGCCGAAAGCAGCTGCTTAACCAACTGAGCCACCCAGGCGTCCCTTCCCCATTTATTCTTTGCTGAGAAAGCTCATAGAGTGATGATGAGTCCTGATGTGAGTTATCTGATGTGACTTCTCTTTCAAAGGAGAAACTCCAGGCAGCTCTGGAGAGGCTGAGGAAAGAACAGCAGAAAGCTGAGAAGTTTGAAGCAGACATCAGAGAAGAGAGGATTTCCTGGAAGGTAGGAAGAGACTCTTTCTTTCTTTCTTTTTTTTTTTTTTTAATGATTTTATTTATTTATTTGACAGAGATCACAAGTAGGCAGAGAGGCAGGCAGAGAGAGAGAAAGGGAAGCAGGCTCCCTGCTGAGCAGAGAGCCCGATGCCGGTCTTGATCCCAGGACCCTGAGATCATGACCTGAGCCAAAGGCAGCGGCTTAACCCACTGAGCTGCCCATGCGCCCCTCGAAGAGACTCTTTCTAAGGGTTTTTTTTTTTTTTTAAAGATTTTATTTTATTTATTTGTCATAGAGAAGCGAGAGCAAGCACAGACAGACAGAGTGGCAGGCAGAGGCAGAGGGAGAAGCAGGCTCCCTGCCAAGCAAGGAGCCCGATGTGGGACTCGATCCCAGGACGCTGGGATCATGACCTGAGCTGAAGGCAGCCGCTCAACCAACTGAGCCACCCAGGCATCCCTCTAAGGGTTTTTTGACACAGGAATCTTGACGGGATCTTCAGTCCAAATAACAAGCCCCTTCCTCTTTGCTGCCTGACACAGAATGCATCCAGAAGCCATTTGATTAGTTTTCCTCTCTGTCCTGTCCCTGTTATGCAGAGAACTAGAGAGCAGACATGTTACAAGCACACACAAGTGTTTGGAATTGGGAATAAAGATAGACTCTCGGTGAGGAAGGATGGAAAATTCTGTCTTCCATTCCTCTTTTCCAGTGATTCTCTGAACCTCCAGTGAAAGACAGTGGGCAAAGGACCAAGATTTTCCCCAAAGTTCAAACTTGGAAGTGTGGTAATGCAGGGAGGCGTGAGTGTCCAGTACAGCCACCTGCAACCTAAACCTCACTTAGGTTTTACATTTGATCCCAGGGTTGGCCTAGATAATAGTCTGAGGCCTGTTCTGATGGGTGCTAAAGGGAAAATAGGAAAAATGTCCAGCTTTCCCCAAAATTGACCCCATGCCTCCATTTCCCTCTTGGTTGGAACTCAGAGAAAAATATTTCTTTTTTTTTTTTTTTTAAAGATTTTATTTATTTATTTGACAGAGAGAGATCACAGTAGGAGAGAGGAAGGGAAGAGATCACAGAGAGAGAGGAAGGGAAGCAGGCCCCCTGCTGAGCAGAGAGCCCGATGTGGGACTCGATCCCAGGACCCTGAGATCATGACCTGAGCCGAAGGCAGCGGTCCAACCCACTGAGCCACCCAGGCGCCCCGAGAAAAATATTTCTTTTCCTAGTTCCTAACCCCTTATACAGCAGGTTTTCAGGCAGATAGACTCTTTACCTCTTTTGTTTATCCAACCTTGCAGTCCCAGATACAGATTGAGAGACAAAGGATATGGGCTGAATTCAATCAGCTTAGAAGCATTCTGGACAGTGAAGAGCAGAGAGAACTGCAAAAATTAGAAGAAGAGGAGAAGAGGATATTGGACACCTTGGCTGAGGCTGAGGCTGAGCTGGTTCAGCAAACCCAGTTGGTAAAAGATCTCATCTCAGATCTAGAGCATCGCTGTAAATGGTCAGCAGTGGACCAGCTACAGGTAAGAGGAATGCCCCAATCTGGAGTTCTTGAAACCCAGTCTAAGATACCTTATTTTCTGTGTCCTTGGGCTCTAATCTTCAGGTTTTCACAGAGGTATATATATATATTCTTTCATATTGTGCTGGATTCAGTTTTTTAGTATTTTGTTGAAGTTTACATCTATATTTGCTGGTAGTTCACTTTTCTTGTGATGTCTTTGTCTTATTTTAGCATCAGAGTAGTACTGGCCTCATAGAATGAGTTGGGTACTATAACCTCCTTTTCTGGTGTGTGGTTTTTTTTGTTTGTTTGTTTTTTGTTTTTGAGTATTTGTAAAGTATTTCTGATATTACCTCCTTAAACCTTTAGCAGAATTCAGTAGTGAAGCCATCTGGGCCTGACTTCTTTCCAGGGAGTTCTTGATTTCCAGTCTAATCACGACATGTTTTTAGGACTACTTAGAATTTCTATTATTTTTTGAATCAGTATTGGTAGTTTCTGTGTTTCTGTGTTTCTAGGAATTTGTCCATTTCATGTGGATTATCTAATTTGTTGGCATACAATTGTTCATAGGCTTTATATTCCTATTAATTTTTGTAAAAGTAGGCAGTAAAGTCTTCACTTTCATTCCTTATTATAAGATTTTTTTTAAATTTATTTTTGAGAGAGAGAAAAAGAGTTTACGAGCAGGGAGAGGGACAGAAGGAGAAGACAACTGCCTGTTGAGCAATGAGCCTGAGGTGGCACTCGATCCCAGGACCCTGGGATTATGACCTGAGGCTCATGTCTGAGCCTAAAGCAGATATTTAATCTACTGAAGCACCCAAGTGCCCTCATTCCTGATTTTAATAATTTGTATTCTCTGTTTTTTTCATGGTATGTCTGCATAAAAACTTGTCAGTTGTTGATATTTTTAAATAGTTCACTTTAGATTTTTCTGATTTTCTCTAGTCTTTTTTGTTCTTTATTTCATTAATCTTGCTCTAATCTTTATATACTCTTTGACTCGTGTTTTCTCTCTTCTTCCTAGGACATGAGTGGAATCATGAAATGGTACGTTTGGGTGACCAAGAGTGGTGCTTGTGTGTTATGAAGAAAGGTTTGTAGCCATAAGAGTGTTCTGATGGTCAATCAGAATGAAAAATATTCCAAATCAGAGATATTTGGTTGTAGTATTCTTTTAAATCGCTGGTCATGGGCAATGATTTGAGTGTTCCCTATCCATGGAGAGTAGATCAGAATCTGTGCTAGTAAATTCAGTGGTTGGGGTTCATGGAATTAGGGACAGTAAGGGTAATAGGGACCAGGGATTTCAACTATCAGACTCTTGTGACTTGGCTTTGCCCTTGTGTTCATTCCTGTATTCTATAGGTGCCTGTGCTATCACAGGGAAGTTTTCATCAGGCCCCAAAATAGGTTATAGGGTCAGCTCCTTTATATTTATTTCATTTACATGGAAATACAAAAGACTAGGTTATTCTACAGTGTTCTGTTTAGATTTCTAAAAACAAAACCTGAACCTCGGGTTAGTGACATTGACCTTGGTGCCATAACTAATCTCTTTCTAGTCACGTGTTAGAAACCTACATGGGAAACTGTAGTTCTTGTGGCTTAAGTTGTTAACCCATCTGACAATTAAGTTCCTTAGAAATGCATGGAATTCTAACCATTTGTATTTCCGTGGCCATAACTTCTCCTTTGCCAAGTGTTTTCTAACTTTTTTCAAGAGCGACTGAAATCTCGAATGTTATTTGCAGGTCTCACCAGTGGGGTTTAGGTTTTGGACTAGAGCACAAGCTCACAGGCTCTCAAAAAGAGACTTATGGATCTCACATTATAGCTAGGAACTGCAGCCTCAGTACTAATCCATCTGCCTGGGAAGACACACATATGGCCGCCATGAAAGACCCACTGTAATTGACTTGCCCATATATTACATATCTTTTTTAGGGGTAGCAAAAGCTTTCTCTGCATGTTATTTTATCAGATTTTCTACTATGTCCATGAGATATCAAGAAAAAGGTTAATTACTCCATTTTTTGAAGAAACTGTTTCGTTGAGGTAAAGACCTTCCCAAGATTACACAGATAGTAAATGAGAAGATCGACATGAGCACATTTCTTCTGGCTTCAGCATCAGAACTCTCCCTACTCCCCGGCTCAGGCTTCTCAGGGAGGAAGGTTCACGTGCATCTGTGGCATGGAAGGAGAGAGAAAGGCAGTTGTATTGGAAGAATACAAGGTAAGAGATATAGGGTCAACATTTTTTGTCATGCCTAGGAGTGAGATCTGGACACTGAAGAAGCCAAAAACTGTTTCCAAAAGACTGACGAGTGTATTCCATGCTCCAGATCTGAGCACAGTGCTGCGCATGTGTAGAGGTGAGGAGAGCAGGACAGGAGGGCGGAAGTGAGATTCCTGTGACGTCAGCAACTAACCTGGGGAGCTGGTATAGTTGCAAAGAGAGGATAGAAAGGAGGAGTGTATTCAGAGAAGGAGGGATATTACTGAGAGAGATGTGGTTCTATCTAAGGGGGAATGGCAAGGTGACTAGTACATTATCTTATTCACCAGTTCATAGCCTCACAGGGCTCCCCTTTGCTGGCCCTACTCCAGAGAAGAGATAGGTATTGGTGCTTAATCATTTGCTTCCAATCAACATCATTGAATCTTCTTATCATTTCAGAGCTAACACATGTCCAGTGCTACTGGGGTAAGAAGCCCTGTGTTTCTAATGTCTTTTCAGAAACTTGTGATTTCAGTGTGATGTCATGATCTTAGGTCCATGCCTTTACATATAATACATATTCATACATATATTTCATATATATATATATATGAAATATATATATTTCATATATATTCACATATGTGTGTATATGTATATGAAATACATTCCCCAGTGTTTCACCCCCTTCCCAATCCATCAATACAAGCTCTACCTAGCCACTTCCCATGTTCCCTCTTCACAATGTCACCAGATAAATCTGCTCCATATTTAATCACCTGATCTTAATTTTTTTTTTCTTGCAGTGGACATCACACTGAATCCAATCAACTTAAATTTAAACCTTGTCCTTTCAGAAGATCAGAGACAAGTGATGTCTGTGCCAATTTGGCCTGTGGACTGTACTAATTTTGGTATCTTGGGGTCCCAATATTTCTCCTCAGGGAAACACTATTGGGAAATAGAGGTGTCCAAGAAGTGTGCCTGGATTCTGGGGGTATACTGTAGAAAACGTTTCCCTAATAAAAAGTCTGGTGTTAGACAAGGCACAAATCATCAAAGTGCTTACTCTAGATACAGACCTCAGTGTGGCTACTGGGTTATTGGGTTACAGAATGAATTTGGGTATAAGGCGTTTGAGGAGTCTTCCACATCTCAACCCATGGTCTTGACTCTTTCCATGGCTGTTCCTCCCCATCGTATTGGAGTTTTCCTAGACTATGATGCTGGCATTGTCTCATTTTTCAATGTAACAAACCATGGGTCACTCATCTACAAATTTTCTAAATGTTGCTTCTCTCAGACTGCTTATCCGTACTTCAATCCTTGGAACTGTCCAGGCCCCATCATCCTGTGCCCACCACATTCCTGAACCTTTTTAGCACCTCACCCACTTCTGTGTAGAGCCTCTTTTCCTGAGGCTCACCTACACGTAGCTTACCTGCACCCTTCTGAACACCTCTTCCTTCCAGAATGGCTTTGTGCAATGCTTTTCTGCATGTATTGAAATGAACATGCAACTTTTCTCCGTTTAATTCAACTACCTTTATAGTTTTGTTATCATTGTAGTTTAGTAGTTAGTCTGTGGTTAAGCCTATGTTATTAGTACCTTGATTCCTCCGCCCCCCACAGATGACTGAGGTTCTGTTCCTTTTAATACAGGTTAATTACCCTTAATCTAATCTTTATGTTCACTTAGTCTTTCTTTTGTGTTTCTTTTTTGAAGTTCTCTTAATCCATTCCTAGATAATTTTTTTGAGTGATTATAACTTTTAGTTGTAGCATTTCAATCAATGAAACTATTTTTATTTGTTTTTTGACATTTCCTATTTGCTGCTTATTATAAACATATTTTCTTTCATAGTATTTACCCTGGATATGATAGCTGCTCTCAAGTATTGTCTTCTTGTTGTAAATCCTTGTCATAAATTGACATCTGCGTTATTTTGGAGTTGATCACCATTGATTGCCTTTGTTCTTGAGTAGGGGCCTCATTAATTTCTTTGTGTGTTAAACAATTTTAACATATATCTAAAATTCCCCCAGGAGAATTGTGAATGAGATGTAAAGACTTTGGATTCTGTTCATTTTTCTGAAGAATATTTTTTTTCAAGCCTTTGGTTGAAATCAGATTCAAAATTCTCTCATGCATTTTGCAGAAGCTGAAATCTCTGGTCGGTTCCTTCAGCTCCATTTAGGCGGCTTGGTATCTATGTCAAATGTGTAGTTCAAAGAGTTGGTCAGTGTGTATGTACAATTTGAGATTTTCTCCTCTGAATCTCTCTTTACATTTTCCTACCATTTTTCAGCTGTTGTGATAGCCACAAATCATTTTTCTTGCTCATCAAGCTAGTAAATCTGTATGCTGCTGAGTTTTAACTGTCCCACTCATTACCAATTGAGTTTTGCTTTCAAATAAAAAGCTATAAAACCAGAAAACTTGTCCAGTAGTATTCCCTTCTTCCAATTGTCTGTTACACCCTAAATTCTAAGTGTTTTGTCAGTCTCTAGTGCCTTCATGTTTTTGTTTGTTTTGCTTCATTTTTACAATTGTTCACGGTTTATAGTGTTGATCTGTAGGTTATAGGTATAGGTGCTGTTTTCATTGAAATAAATACCACCATTTATGGAAACAGAACATCAGTTTTGCTTGCATTGGATATTTTAAGCTGTAAGTTCAGTTGCTGAATTCTAGTGTTTTTTTTTTTCCTTTTTTGTTAACACAAACTGATAGATTTTATTCAGTGATTATACCGTTTTGGATTACCACAAATTCAGGAAGGGAACAATGATGGCATACAGTTGGGTGGTCAATGCAGAGATACTAAGAATAGTTGTATTTTTCAGTATATTTGGTTGAAATTGAAGGGGATCAGAGAGCTCAGAGTCCGACTGTCTGATGAGGACAACATAGTGGTATTGATTGTAGTGATCAGAAGGAGGTACTTCTTAGCCAAAGACCTCTTCTCTGTCTGGTACTTAACAACACAAAACTCACTGATACAGAGATGATTGGTGGTTGGTAGAGGCCAGGGTTTAGGGGTTGGCAAAATTGGTGAAGAGGATCAAGAAGTAAAGGCTTCCAGTTATAAAATAAGTCATGGGGATATAATGCATAGCATGGTGACTGTAGCAAATAGTATTGTATTGCAAATTTGAAAGTTGCTACAAAAGTAAATCTTGAATGTTCTCATCACAGGAAAAATATTTTTCTCATGACCTCCTATGGTGATAGATAACTTGATTTACTGTGGTGAACATTTCACCATGTATACAAATGTTGAATCAGTATGTCGTATACCTAAACTAATGTATGTTAATTATACTTAAATAAAAAAAGTATCAAAGGGGAATTATATGTATGTTATTGATACCAGAAGAATAACTGAATTTTTAAAAAGGATTTTATTTATTTGACAGAGAAAGAGTGAGCACAGGCAGAAAGGGGAGGGTGGAGAAGCAGGCTCCCTCGGGAGCAGAGAGCCCAGTGCAGGACTCAATCTCAGGACCCTGGGATCATGACCTGAGTCAAAGGCAGGTGCTTAAATGACTGAGCCACCCAGGTGTCTCAAGAATAACTGAATTACATGATGTGGTAGCAACTGTGTTCATAGCAAGAATGTATGATTTAGCATCAAGATGTTCCATTCATTTATAAAGATTTTCATAGTTACATATCTGCATATCTGTCAATCCTTATATGCAATAGCTTCTATTAGATTTGAGGCAACAAGCAACACAATAGAGAAAGTCCCTCCCTGACCTCATGAAACTTAAGTTAGGGGTGTAATGTGAGGTAGGGATGATTACCACTGATAAGATCAATAATAACACTAGGTTTCCCATGCACATCTCTTTCTTGCCTTCCACTCATGCATTTTCATTTCTAATTCAAAGGAATAGTGACTGAGTCCTCACCTCTAAGAGTAATCCTAGTTTTGGCAATGACTTCCCAGAAAAATTTTAACAGGGGAAGCCCTAGACAAAAGCGCCTGTGGAGTGTCTGGGGGGCCACATCCCAGGCTACTGGATCGGTTCTGCACTGAGAGCAGCAGAGAAGAGAACCAGCCTGGGTCTGCTCAGGGATGAAAAAGGTACTTTGAGGAAGACAACAGAGAAAAGGCAAAGTTTTTTGAAGCTTACCAATTTAATGACTCAGTATAATAATGTAGGATTTCTGCATGACTCCCCAAAAAAATTCCTAACACCCTGTCCTACTTGGGTTTGGAAGCCTTAATGGGGTGATGGTTGCTCTGCTTTGCAGTTTATTTGGTGTTTCCTAGTCTTAGAAGCTTTCCAAGTTCAAACTAAGGGATCTACAGCAGACGAAAAAAACAGAAACAACAACGAATACGCTAACCTTGCTCCTTCTCCTCCTCCTCGGGCCATTTCTGCCACCCAGAAGCTGACCTCACCTGGGGGATCAGCCAGAAGAGCACATGGGAAGAATTTCCATAAGGAACGTCTTGACAACTTTTAATAAAATGAGGGGCATCTGGGTGGCTCAGCAGGTTGAACATTCCACCCTTGATTTTAGTTCAGGTCTTGATCTTAGGGCTTAAGGACCACCACCAACAACAAAATGAGGTGCATGCTTGTTGTTAATAATATGAAGAGACCTCAGAAGTAGTAGCATGATAACAAGATCCTAATGATGAAGTTCTAGAATATAGGTGAGGTCTGGAGCTGATGACCAAGAAAGAATTCCTGAGATACTTTTGGTGCAAAATGGTTTATTAAAGCATGGGGACAGGACCTGAGGGCAGAAAGAGATCCTGCCCCAGCGTTATATACCATGGAGTTGGGGGAAGGTAATGGAAAGGGAGGTTTCAACAGAACTTTTGTATTCTAAAGAGGACCTACAAGATACTGGATACCAAAGGCCTTGCCATTGCCAAGGTCATTTTGCCCTCCAGCAAGGTATTAGTGGATGGGAGATTCCTAGAGAAGGTCACATATGTCCCACCAGGAGTGGTGGTGGGGGAAGGTTGGAGGATGTCAGCTTTTGCTTTGTCCTCAGCCAGCCTTCTGTTCCCTCACCACTCCACAATGATTTTCCTGATTCCTTTTTATTATGCTAAGATTATAGAGATTGTTAAATAATAGTAGATGGCATTGCCCAGCAAATGACACTGCCTACAGTTTGATCTTCCCAGCATCTTTAGCAGAAGGGTTATTTTGGCAGTACTGAATTCAAATTCTGAAGGTCAGCCTCACTGTGCTGCCAGTTTGGGATGGTCCCTGACTGTCCCCTGGAGGAAATTTCAGAGTCCCTTAGCCCTTCCCTCTCACATGCCTAATAGGATTAATTTACCTTAGGTGAACATGTAAGAGTAGAGAGCATGTCCCCAGGGCTGCCTTAGGGCAACCTTCAGTGTGGGTCTCCTTGTGGTAAAGGAGGAATTTTATTCCCCCTCTACAGGAAAGCCCATTTCTCAGATAAAAGTTAGGCGGATTTGTGTGAAATTATATTGTTCAGGTAAGCCTCGTGCTCCAAAGGACTGATTACCTTGAAAAGACAGGAGAGCATCCTCTAAGAGTGGAACAGACGAGGAGTTCCACCACTGGTTCATCGGACTGGCCCTGGGCAGAGCGTCTTGTCACTTCCTGGAGTCCCATGCGCAGGCCTCCCATTGGTCTGTGGTGTCTCTCCTTTCCTGCCAGTCCGGGAGAATTTAATTTTCATTTTCACTTAGCACTTCAAGAGCTTGGTGGAGATTGGCCCCTAGTTTGCTGATAGAATCCTGACCACACTCTGGCCTGCCTCCACGCTTTCCCCGAGGAGCCAGGACTTCTCACCTGGTGCCTGAAGGTGTGTGGACTGGTTTGCGGAAGGCAGAGGTGGGGGAGAACTGAATTTTGGAGTGAGTTTAATGTGTGTTCAAGCAGCTGCGGTGAAGGGTGGGTGGGGACAACAACCAGCTTGCAAGCTTCCTGCTAAGAGTGTGGGGGTGGGGTGGGTGCGGAAGAGGCCTGGGGCAGTTGGGGGAAGGGCAGTCCTCAAAGAAGGGAAGTTTGATGGCTTGAAAGGCTTTGTGCTTTTCTGGAGTTACCATTATTTCTAGAGGTTGAATCTACCCTGGAGATTCTCCTTCTCATTCTGTAATTCTGAATTGCATGTCGCTGAGGACCAACCAGAATTCTCTGTTTTTCAGAGGTAGAAAGTTCTTCTCTCCACAGCAAGAACAAAGGCAGAGGGATCTTTGAATCCTAACATTTTAGTGCCCGCTGGGTAACACTGTAGCGTTTCTGCATGACTCCAGATAAATTCTCATCACTTTGGTTTGGCCATGCTTAGGAGTTTGATGGGTGACAGCTGGCAAGCCCAAGTCACTAACCTTACTCATCCTCTGCCAGGGCCATATTGGCCACCCGAGAGATGAGGGGCAAAGGAATAACTTTCCAAATGTGGTATCTTTTTAAAATTTAATTTAATTTAATCTTATTTTATAATGTTCAGTTAGCCACTATATAGTACATCATTAGTTTTTGATGTAGTGTCCAGTGATTCCTTAGTTACATATAACACCCAGTGCTCATCACAACATGTGCTCTCCTTAATACCCATTACCCTGTTACCCCTTTCCCCATCCTCCTCCCCTCTAAAACCTTCAGTTTGTTTCCCAGAGTCCATAGTCTGTCATGGTTCCACCCCTTCTCTGATCCTTCTTCAGTTTTCCCTCCCTTCTCCATGGTCCTCTGTACTATTCCATATGTTCCACATATGAGTGAAACCATATGATAATTGACTTTCTCTGCTTGACTTATTTCACTTAGCATAATCCCCTTCAGTTTCATCCATGTCAGTGCAAATAGTGCGTATTCATCCTTTCTGATGGGTGAGGAATATTCCATTATATACATGAACCACATCTTCTTTATCCATTCATCACCTGAAGGGCATCTTGGCTCCTTCCACAGTTAGGTTATTGTGGACATTGCTGCTATGAACATTGGGGTTCTTTTCACTACATCTGTGTCTTTGAGGTAAATACTTAGTAGTGCAATTGCTGGGTTGTAAGGTAGCTTGAGGAGCCTCCACACGATTTTGCAGAGTGGCTATTGTAAAGTTTTTTTCCGACGAAATAACACAACACCAGGCGAAGTGGGTATAAGGCAAGGTTTATTAAAGGTTCTCTCTGGTGAAGTTTCAGGGCCCAGGTGAAGGGGAGCCGAGAAAGTTGCACCGGGAGGAGGTGGGCACTCTCGGGCAAGGTTCTGCAACTCTGGAAGGCAGAGTGGGGGAAGTCGCGCCCAAGGCAGGGAGGAGGGGGGCTTTTAGGGGGTCTTGGGGAAAGCTCAGGGGTCTTTTGGCAAGTTTCCCTTATTCAGATATGCCGCCTGCTTGTCGGGATCCCATTGGTCCACAGGAGCCCGGGGCGGGGGTCTCCGATTCCTGCTTGGGCCTTTGTTCTCCTGTCCGAGCTCAGGTCTTGTGGCGGGAACTTTCGCCATCTTTAGTAGGCCTTCCTGCCAGCCCAACAGCTATAGCAGCTTGCACTCCCACCGACAGCATAAGAGGGATCCCCTTTCTCCACATCCTTGCCAATATTTGTTATTTCTTGCCTTGTTAATTTTTGCCATTGTAACTGGTGTAATGTGGTATCTCATTATGATTTTGATTTATATTTCCCTGAAGGCTAGTGATGTTGAATATTTTTTTCATGTGTCTAGTTAGGCATTTGTATGTCATCTTTGAAGTGTCTGCTCATGTCTTCTGCCCATTTTTTGGCGTGATTATCTGTTTTGTGTGTGTTAGGTTTGAGGAGATCTTTATAGATGTTGGAAACCTGCCCTTTATCTGTAATGTCATTAGCAAATATCTTCTCCCATTCCATAGGTTGCCTCTTAAGTTTTGTTGACTGTTTTCTTTACTATGCAGAATCTTTTTATCTTGGTGAAGTCCCAAATGTTCATTTGGAAATGTGTCTTGAAAGAAGTTGTTGTGGCTGATGTCAAAGAGGTTATTGCATATGTTCTCCTCTAGGAGTTTGATGGACTCCTGTTTCACATTTAAGTCTTTCATCCATCTTGAGTTTATCTTTGAGTTTAATGTAAGAGAATGGTCCAGTTTCATTCTTCTGTATGTAGCTGTCCAACCACTTATATAGTGTCCAGCACCACTTATTGAAGAGACTGTCTTTTTTCAATTTTTTTCCCCCTGATTTGTCAAAGATGAGTTGACCATAGAATTGAGGATCCATTTCTGGAATCTCTATTCTGTTCCATTTGTCTATGATTCTGTTTTTGTGCCAATACTATGCTGCCTTGGTGATCACAGTTTTGTAATATAGATTGAAGTCAGACAACATGATGCCTCTAGCTTTGTTTTTCTTTTTCAATATTCCCTTGGTGATTTGGGATCTTTTCTGGCTCCATACAAATTTTAGAATTGTTTGTTCCAGGTTCTTGAAAAATGTCAATGGTATTTTTTTAGGGATGGCATTGGAAGTGTTGATTCCTCTGGGTAGGATGACATTTTAACAATGTTTATTCTTCCAGTCCATGAGCATCGAATGTTTTCTCATCTGTGTCTTCTCATTTGTGTCTTCCTCAATTTCTTTTGTAAGTGTTCTGTAATTTCTAGATATAGATCCTTTACCTCTTTGGTTAGGTTTATTCCTGGGTATCTTACATTGTTCTTTGTTTGCTTGTTTGTTTTTTGTTTTGTTTTGGGTTTTGTGCCGTTATAAATGGAATTGATTTCTTTCTACAGTTACACTGTTAGTATATAGAAAAACAATTGATTTCTGTGCATTGATTTTGTATCCTGACACATTACTGAATTGCTCTATGAGTCTTAGTAATTTGAGGGTAGAGTCTTTTTTGGGTTTTCCACATAAAATATCATGTCATCTGTGAAGAGAGTGAGTTTGACTTCTTTGCCAATTTGAATGCCTTTTTTTTTTTTTCTTTTTTGTTGTCTGATTGCTGATACTAGAACTTGTAGTACTATGTGGAATAGCAGTGGTGATAGTGAATAGCCTTGCCATGTTCCTAACCTTAGGGGAAAAGCTCTCAGATTTTCCCCATTGAGGATGATACTTGTTGTGGGCTTTTCATAGATGGTTTTTATGGTATTGAGGAATATTCCCTCTATCCCTGCACTCTGAGAGTGTAAATCAGGAAAGGATGTTGTATTTTGTCAAATGCTTTTTCTGCATCAATTAAGAAGATCATATTTTTCTTACCTTTTCTTTTATTAATGTACTCTATCATGTTGATTCATTTGTGAATGTTGAACTACCCTTGCCTCCCAGAAATAAATCCCACTTGGTCATAGTGATTAATCTTTTTAAAGTATTATTGGATACTATTGGCTAGGATCTTGTGGAGTATTTTGGAATTCATGTTCATCGGGAATATTGGTCCATAATTCTTTTTGGTGGGGTCTTTGTCTGGTTTTGGATTCAGAGTAATAGGGGGTATAGCTCAGGGGTAGAGCATTTGACTGCAGAGTAATACTGGCCTCATAGAATGAGTTTGGAAGTTTTCCATCTGTTTCTATTTTTTGAAGCAGCTTCAGAAGAATAGGTACTATTTTTTCTTTAAATGTTTGGTAGAATTTCCCTGAGAAACTACCTGGTTCTGGACTCTTGTTTTTTGGGAAGTCTTTGATTACTGCTTCAATTTCATTACTGGTTATTGGACTATTCAGATTATCTATTTCTTCCTGTTTCAGTCTTGGTGGTTTTAAGTTTCCAGAAAGGCATCCATTTCTTCCAGATTGCTTAAGTTGTTGGCATATAGTTGCTGATAATAATTTCTAATAATTGTTTCTATTTCCTTGGTGTTGGTCATGATCTCTTCCCTTTCATTTATGATTTTATGAATTTGGGTCCTTTCTCTTTTTTTTTTTTTTTTTTTTTTTGATAAGTCTCATCAGAGGTTTCTGATCTTATTAATTCTTTCAAAGAACCAGCTTCTAGTTTTGTTGATCTGTTTTACTGTTCATCTGGTTTCTATTTCATTGATCTCTGCTCCAATCTTTATTATTTCTCTTCTCTTGCTTGATTTAGGTTTTATTTGCTGTTCTTTCTCCAGGTCCTTTAGGTGTAAGGTTAGCTTGTGCATTTGTTTTTCTAATTTTATGAGAGAGGTTTGGATGCCTATGTATTTCCCCCTTAGGACCACCTTACAGTATCCCATAGGTTTTGGACTGATGTGTATTCATTCTCATTATATTCCATGAATTGTTTAAGTTCTTTAATTGCCTAGTTGACCCAATCATTCTTTAGCAGAATGTTCTTTAGCTTCCAAATGTTTGAATTCCTTCCATTTTTTTTTTTTTTTCTTGTGATTGAGTTCAAGTTTCAAAGCATTGTGGTCTGATAACATGCAGGAAATAATCTCAATCTTTTGGTATCAGTTGAGACCTGATTTTTGACCCAGTGTGTGGTCTATTCTGGAGAAAGTTCCATGTGCACTCAGAAAGAATGAGTGTTCTGTTTTTTTAGGGTGGGATGTTCTGTAATTATCTATGAAGTCCATCTGATCCAATGTGTCATTCAAAGGTCTTGTTTTTTATTGATTTTCTGCTTAGATAATCTGTTCATTGCTTAGAGTGGAGTGTTGAGGTCTCCTACTATTAATATGTTATTATCAATATGATTCTTTATTTTGTTTAATAGCTGGTTTATGTAGTTGGCTGCTTCCACTTGGGGGCATAGATATTTACAGTTGTTAGATCTTCTTGTTGGATAGACCCTTTAAGTATGTTACAGTGTCCCTTTACATCTCTTACTACAGTCTTTGGTTTAAAGTCTAGTTTGTCTGATATGAGAATTGCTACTCCAGCTTTCTTTTGAGGTCTCTTGGAATGATAAATGGTTCTCCATCACCTCACTTTCAATCTGGGGGTGTCTTTAGGTTCAAAGTGAGCCTCTTGTAGAGGGCATATGGGTGGGTACTATCTTTTTATCAATCTGAAATCCTGTGCCATTTCATTGGAGCATTTAGGCCATTCACATTGAGAGTAACTATTGAAAGATACGAATTTAGTGCCATTATTCTGCTTCTAAAGTCCTTGTTTCTACAGATTGACTCTGTAAATTTCTGATCTATATTACTCTTGGGGTCTTCTTTTATAGAATTCCCCTTAATATTTCTTGCAGGGCTGACTTGGTGGTCATATTCTTTCATGTTTCACATCTTCTTTCATGTTCAGCTGGTCCTGGAAGATCTTTGTCTCTCCATCCATTCTGAATGACAGCCTTGCTGGATAAAATATTCTTGGGTCCATGTTCATCTCACTTAGTACCATGAATATGTCTTGCCAGCCCTTTCTGGCCTGCCAGGTCTCTGTGGACAGGTCTAAGATTATTCTGATATTCCTCCCTCCATACATAAGAAATCTCTTCCTCTAGCTGCTCTCAGCATAGCTTCCTTGTCTCTAAGATTTGCAAGTTCCACTATTATATGACTGGGTCTTGGTATTACTGATCTTGGAAGGGGTCCTCTCTGCCTCTTAGACATGGATGCTTATCTCCTTCCCTAGATTAGGGAAGTTCTCAGCTATGATTTGGTCAAATACACCTACTAGTCCTCTCTCTTTCTCCACCTCCTCAGGGATACCAGTAATTCTGACACTGGAGCATTTATGGCATCCTTCATCTCTCTAAGTCAGTTCTCATGGGCTTCCAGCTGCCTATTCCTATACTCCTTGGCTTCCTTCCTTCCTATCAGCCTATCTTCTAGATTAGTAATTCATTCTTCTGACTCATTTTCCTTGGCCGTTAGAAAATCCAGTTTTCACTGCACCTCATTCATAGTATTTTTAAGTTCAGCCTGATCAGATCTCATTTCTGCCCTTAGAGTTTCTGTATTTTCATTAATACTTTTTTTAAGCTTAGCTATTGACTTCATGATTGCTACCCTGAAGTCTATCTCTGACATCTTGCTTATATCCATATCCATTAGCTATGTGGCAGGAGACATTGTCTCTGGTTCTTTTCTGGTTCCTCCTCATACTCATTCTGTTGAGGGATGGTTGAGGGAATGTACAGAATCCAAAATACCAACCATGACCCTCGAAAGATGCACCCTAGGAAGCTCCAGAGCAGTTGGAAACCACCACCAAATAAACAAAGCCAAAATGAAACACAAGAATAAAATTTATAAAATTAAATTTTTTTAAACATTAATTTTTTTTTTTTAAAGTGGGGTGAGGGGAAGGAGGGCTATAATCACTCAGTGTGGACAAAGTAGGGTGTTTCATTTGTTCCTGGGCATATTTTTGTTTGTTTGTTAGAGGACACTACTTCTCAAAATTACAGGGAAAGTATAACTTGTGTGTGTGTGTGTGTGTATAAATATATCATATTGAATAGGAAAAAAAAGGACCACAATGAAGCATATAAAAAATATAGGTGTGAACAAGTACAGGTTAAGAAGCTACTATGAGGGGTGCCTAGGTGGCTCAGTCAGCTAAGCATCTGCCTTCAACTCAGGTTGTGATCCCAGGGTCCTGGGATCAAATCCCATGTCAGGCTACCTGCTCAGCAGGAGGCCTGTTTCTCCCTCTCCCTCTGCCTGCTACTCTGCCTACTTGTGCTATTTCTGTTAAATGAATAAGTAAAATCTTTTTAAAAAGTAACAACTGCTATGAAATACAAGTTGTATTAAAGAGCTGGTTGAAATGAAAAAAAGGTAAAAAGAAAAAACAAGTGAAAGAGAAAGAAAAACAAAAAATAAAGAGTTGTATTTGAAAAATAAATAAGCTTTGAGGCAATGCCTGGAGCTTAATATATTTTCCCCTGATCCCCTGATCAGTGGTTTGGGCTGCTGCCTTCGGCTCGGGTCATGATCTCAGGGTCCTGGGATCGAGCCCCGCATCGGGCTCCCTGCTCCGCGGGAAGCCTGCTTCCCTCTCTCTCTCTCTCTCTCTCTGCCTGCCTCTCTGCCTACTTGTGATCTCTGTCTGTCAAATAAATAAATTAAAAAAAAAAAAAAAATATATATATATATATATATTTTTTTTTTTCCCCTGATATTGGGATTTTACAATCTTATGAGATCCATAGTGTTGTCCCTTTGTTCTTCCATCCTGTCTTCTGGGGGGAGGGTCCTGCCATGCTGTTTCTCAGGCAACCATGCTTAGGAGGAGTTGCGCTGCCCCTGACGGGATGGGCTCACTGGAGCTTTTGTTTTTATTTGAGCTTTTGTTCTCTGATGGCTTTCTGCACCTCTTCAGAGGGTCAGAGCAAAAAATGGCTGCATCCAAATCTCTGTCCCAGAACAGAGAAATAGCAGTCTGCTCTTCACAGAGCCCTCCAGGACAGAGTCTCTGTTTCTGTAAGTGCTGCTGAGAACTGTAGCCTCCTGTGGTGCATGTCCACAGTGACTCTCCCAGAGGTCATCCTAGGGGCCCCTGCATGTCCCTGCCCTTTGTGCTTCTAAAATGTCAAGGAGCTGTGGGCTTGTGCATGCACCCTCAGCTCCTGGATCATGTCTGGGCACTGCTCTAAAGCCCCTTCTGAGCTGCTACTGCTCTGAAAGTTTTTGCTGACCCTGGCGCACTATGCTTTTGTACTCCAGTATTATATCTCTTTCCAGAAGCTAGCTTATGGTAGTTCCTGCCCCCTTCTGCTTATCTTCTGATATCTTCCCACAGAGTCACAAGTCATGACTCTGCCCTTCCCACCTTGTGACAGGCCCTGCTTTTCTGCTTGCAGAGATCCCAGTACATTCTTACATCTCAGGCTGATTTTGCAGGTGTTCAGAATGGTTTGGTAGATATCCAGCTAAATTCAGGGGACTGGTTGAAATGGGGTCCCCTACTCCTCCCTTCTCTACCTTTTCTTTCTTGTCCTTCAATATTATGATTTGGGCTTGTCCTTAATCTCTCCACAATTAGTGTAATTTTATTCTTACTTTTCCAACTCTGCCCCCTTTTAACCTTCCCAAATGTGCAGGCATCTGTGATCAAGAGGAACCACTGAGGTCAGGAGAGATAGGAGCAAGGGAGCAGCTACTATGGCTTCTAAACTCCTGACAAACATAAAGGAGGAGGTGACCTGCCCCATCTGCCTGGACCTCCTGAAGGAACCCCTGAGCCTGGGCTGTGGCCACAGCTTCTGCAAAGCCTGCATTACTGCAGCAAACAAGGAGTCCAAGACAAGCCAGGAAGAGAAGAGCACCAGTTGCCCTGTGTGCCAATTCCATTACTGTGCTAAGGAGCTGCGGCCTAACTGGCACGTGGCCAACATAGTGGAGAGGTTCCGAGAGGTCAAGGTGAGCTCTGAGGAAGGGCAAAAGAGAAATCTCTGTGAACGCCATGAAGAGAAGCTCTTGCTCTTCTGTAAGAAGGATGGGAAGGTCCTTTGCTGGGTTTGTGAGCGGTCTCAGGAGCACCGTGGTCACCAAACGGTCCCCATGGATGAGGCTGTCCAAGAGTACCAGGTAAGAGACCAGGATAGAGGGAATATAGGGCAGAAAATAGAACTTGATGAGAAATCTCCACTTTGCATTCAACTTTCATTACCTTGTCATCATAGACCTGAGGCCTCTGATGTCTTACCTTCTAAAGGCCTGATGAACATTAAAAAAAAATTTTTTTTTGTCTGAAGGACATTTTTGTGCATTCTATTAAATTACAAAAGGATAAACCTATGGTACAGATTTAGTCAAAAGTAGATACTTTGTACCTTGTGCTAGATGGGCGGAAATGTAGTGCCCAAGAGAGACCCTCATCACTGAGTTGAACAGGAAGGTAGAAGGAGATGTAAGTTCGTTCTTTGCTGGAGGGCTTGGTTTGTTCTAATAGTTGCCCTGATACAAACAGAATCAACCCCTCTTTTTGATGACGGTTGGTGATGTCTATCACCTGGGTCTTTATTTTCCCTCTTGATTAATTTTGGTTTATTTTTTTAAACACAATAATTCAACACTGGAAAATCTTCTAATATAGTTTTCTGAATAGAATGCAATTTTGTTAATATAATTGATACATTTATATATAAAAAGTGATTATTTCTGTAGATGCTGAAAATATTTTTTTAATTATTATGTTTAGTTAGCCAACATATAGTACGTACATCACTAGTTTTTGATGTAGTGTTCAGTGATTCATTAGTTGCAAATAACACCCAGTGCTTATCACCTGGGTCTTAAAGAACACATTTATCATGTCAAGTTTTCTTCCAAGTCATAGTTTCTAATTGCTGTTCTCACTGATTCTGTAAACTCTAGTCTCTTTGGACATTGGCCTAATATTTTCTCCATTTATCCTCTATGCTGATACTTAGAAATCTGACAGCTTGACTCTGGTGACTCCTCTCCATAGGAGAAGCTCCAGACAGCTCTGCAGAAGGTGAGAAAGGAGCAGCAGGAAGCAGAGATGTTGAATGCTAACCTCAGAGAACAGAGAACCTCCTGGAAGGTAGGGAGAGATCCTTCCTGAGACAAAAATACAGACAGGACCTTGGGTGTTAGTCACAAGGAGCCCCCTTCCTATTTGTTTCCTGATAGTCAATATGTCCAAAAGTCATTTGGTTAGTCCCTTCTCTTTTCCCTGATAAAGGTGGGGACTGAAAAATGAACATGTTACAAATGAACACAGACATTTAAAGAGAGGTATTCACATAGAGGATGACGAGTGAGTTCTGTGTTAAATTCCTGTTGTGATTTTGAGTCTTTGACCTTCCTGGGGGAAGACTGTTAGCAACGACTGAGGGTTCTGTCTGTATTGTTCAACTTCCAGCTGAGGGTGAGGGGATGGAGTCAGGAGTAAAGCATAGAGAACTTGGTTGTCCTGGACAGCTGTGTGAAAGCAGAGCCACACCTTGGGTTCAGGTTAGCCTCAATAATGTAAACTTGAGGCCATTATTTTGGAATGTGATGGAGAAAAAAATAATGAGAAAAGTCAGGATCCCCAAGAATTGCTCCCTTGCTTCTCTCTCATTTCCCAGTAAGAAGTTTCTAAAGAAAATAGTTCTCTTTCTGGCTCCCAGTCTCTGGCTGATAGCCTGACTACCACTCTCTCTTTCTCATTCCTGAAGAATCATATGCAAAATGAGAAAAAGTATATCCATACAAAGTTTAAAAAACTGAAGACTATGCTGGAGCGTGAGGAGAAGAATATAGTGCAGATGCTGGACAACGAGGAGGAAACTATTCTCAACTCCTTTGTCTCAGTGGAGGATGAGGTGGCCCAGCACAGCCAGATAGTGAAAGACCTGATTTCAGAACTAGAGCATCGGCTTCAGGGGTCAACAGTAGGCATGCTGCAGGTAAGACTCAAGAAGAAGCCCCAGCATCTGAGATTTGAGAAAAAATGAAGACCGAGTTTCCTTCTCTCCCATTTCTTTGTACTTCCTGATGATAACACTTAAGGTTCCTTTGGCCTTGCAGTATCCCCTTTCCTGTATCTGTGACAGAGGTTATAGGAATAAATAACAAGGGACAGTCTCATATCTATTTATCAAGTGCAGTGCAGAAACCTGACAGGCTGAATTTGCATGGTATCCAGGGATAGTCTAGAGGCTTCTGTTCAGTGATCTAAGGACTTCTCAGGTACCTCTTCATGAATCAGCTTGATCACAAACAAG
The DNA here is from genome assembly GCF_964662115.1 of Mustela nivalis. Lineage (NCBI taxonomy): Eukaryota > Metazoa > Chordata > Mammalia > Carnivora > Mustelidae > Mustela > Mustela nivalis. The sequence continues at coordinate 67,389,123 of NC_139028.1, forward strand.
TGAATGTCACATTCTAAGACCCTATTTTTCCCCCTCATAGAATAAACTGAGATTTTTCTCCCTTTTTTTCCATTTCCTGAAAAACAAACAAAAAAGTGTGAAGTACTAGTATTATTTTGTCTTTAAATATTCAATTGAATTCACCAGTGAAGCCATCTCATCCTATTTCTTTTTCAAAAGGGTTAAAACAATATTTAAAAATATGTATTAGGATTACTTCTATATTTTACCGTTATTAAGTCAGATTTTGATAATAAATGTCTTTGTAGGGATTTGTCCACTCTAAAGTTGCCTGATCTGGAGACATAAAGGTAGTCATAATAATCTCTTATAATCCCTCCGGTTTCTACAGCACACACACGAATGTCCCCTCTTTTAGTCCTGATTTTGATGATGTGCTTTTTCTCGGACAGTTTAGTTGTCTTTGGTCAATTTTTTTTTAAATTTTCTTCAAGAATAAATTTCATTATTTCATTGACTTTTTAAATCCTTTTTTTCTTTTTTTTTTTCTTGAAGACTTTATTTATTTGAGAGGGAGAGAGAGAGAGCATGAGTGGGGTGAGGGGCAGAGGGAGAGGGAGAAGTGGATTCCTCACTGAGCAGGGAGACCAACAGGGGCTCGATCCCCGAGCCTTGAGATCACCACCTCAGCCAAAGGCTGCTGCTCAGCCAACTGAGCCTCCCAAGCACCCCGCTTTTTTTTTTTTTTTTTTTTTTGACATTTCTATTTCATTTGTGTCTGGTCTCATCTTTATTGTTTACTTTGTGAGTGAATGTGTATATGAATGTACGAACATGAGACTGTATGCATACATGAACATGAGTGTGTACACATATGAACAAAAGTGTGTGTGTATATTAGGATTAGTTTGCCATTTTTTCCCTAGATTCTTAAAGAGAAAACTTTGATTACTTATTTGAGACCATCATTTCTGATATAGTATTTAGTGATATAAATGCAGTGATTTAGATATATTCCATATATTTTTAAATTTTATATTATTTATTTACTTATTTAAATTCCAGTTAATTAACATATAGTGTAATATCAGTGTTAGATATACAATATAGTGATTCAGCACTTCCATACATTACCAGGTGCTCATTACAAGTGCCCTCCTGAATCCCTTATTTAACCCATCACTTATTTAACCCATCCCCCACTCACCTCCCTTCTGCTGACCATCAGTTTGTTCTCTATGGTTAAGTGTCTCTTTCTTCGGTTTGTCTCTCTCTCTCTCTCTCTTTCCTCATTTGTTGTGTTTTTTAAATTTGACAAATGAGTGAAATCATATGATACTTGTCTTTCTCTGACTGATTTATTTCACTCAGCATAATACTCTCTAGTTCCATTCATGTTGTTGCAAATGGCAAGATTTCATTCTTTTGTATAGCTAAGTAATATTCCATGGCATATGTATCTTTATCTATCTATCTGTCATCTATCATCTATCTATCTATGCATGTCCCCCACACAAATATATACCACAACCTCATATATATAAAATATATAAATAAATTATTATATATTATAATATATATACAACACATCTTCTTTATCATTTGTCAGCTGATGGACACTTGTGCCATTTCCATAATTTGGACATTGTAGATGATACTGTTGGAAACATTGGGGTGCATATATCCCTTTGAATTAGTATTTTTTTTTAAAGATTTTATTTATTTATTTGACAGAGAGAGATCACAAGTAGGCAGAGAGGCAGGCAGAGAGAGAGGAAGGGAAGCAGGCTCCCTGCTGAGCAGAGAGCCCAATCAGGTACTCGATCCCAGGACCCTGAGATCATGACCTGAGCCGAAGGCAGCGGCTTAACCCACTGAGCCACCCAGGCACCCTGAATTAGTGTTTTTGTATTCTTGGTTAAATACCTATAAAGTGTGCAGTTCAATTTAACAATACTTGATTTCTTACTTTTTTTTCTAATGTGTATTTCAAATATAATTTCTTCATAATCTGAAAACACATATTTTTTCAGTATTTAAATATATTGATACTTGTTTTATGGACTAAAATATTGTATGTCCAGAAAATTTTCCTATGTGAATTGAGAAGAATGTGTATTCTGTATTTGTTAAATTAAATAGTCTATAGATGTCTGTTAGGTCAAATTAGTTAATAGTATCATCCATGTCTTCTGTATCTGATGATTTTCATACACACGGTTCTATCAATTATTTTGAGTGAGCTATTGAAATCTACAACTACTGAGTTTTCTATTTTTCTTTTTAATCCTTTCGATTTCGCTTTGTGTATTTTGAAGCTCTACTGTTGTGTACATTTTACATTTGTAATTGTTACATCCCTTCTTGATTTACTGAACCTTTTATCATTCTGAAATTATCCTCTCATTCTCTCATAGTATTTATTGTCTTTAAGTCTATTTTCTGTAATATTAATATAGGCACTTGAGCTATTTTATGATTACTGCTTGCATTGTGTATATTTTTCTGTCTTTTTAGTTTGGCCATATTTGTGTCTTTGGATCCAAAATCATCTCTTACAGATCACAATAGTTGAATCTTGCTTTTTATCCAGTCCAACAGTCATTGCCTTTAAATGGGGGTGTTAAGACAGTAACATTTAGTGCTAATGTTGATGTAGCTGTATTTACATGTTTCATATTGCTGTTTTTTTTTTCCCATGTGTCACCTGTAGCTTCCACTGTCCTTTCTCCTTAATTTGTTTTGCTTGAGTATGAAATGTTAAGTTTTCCTATTTCTGTGGGGGTTTTTGTTGTTGTTGTTGTTTGTTTGTTTCATTTTTTTTTTCCTTCCCTAGTGGTGGTTCTAATGATTACAGTATGCATCTTACTCTCTCGTGGTCTACTTCAGATTAATACTAAATTAATTTCAGTAAGATATAGAAACTCACCTCCAACATTGCTTCATTTCCTTCCAGCTCCAACACAGGCATAATTTAATATGGGTACCTAATCAGTGCAGAGCAATGGCATGCAGGCATAAGAGATTTTTGGTTTTTGTTTTCTGTTTGTGTTTTGTTGTTGTTTTTATTCTTATTGTTTATTGTTACTGTTTTTAACTGGGAAGAGAAGTTCTCTTTTCTTCTGGAGTTTATGTCAGGAGATTCAAGTTTCCCTCATGGACAGAGAGTCAATATAGAGGGAATAAATAAAATTTGGAGGACATAGACCAGATCATGATGATAGGATTTGAGGTTCAAAATTCATCTTTGATTAAAGTTATAGCTGCCCTCCCAAATCCTTTTCTCCACTTAATCTGGTTTTCTTTTTTGGCATATACAACATAAAAGCCCTAATACAGAGAGCAATTTTTTTTTTTTTTCACTTATTGATCCACCTGTTGGCCTATTTTTGGTGACATGAAAGAAGTAAGGCTGAGGTAAAGGAAACCAAATATGTTGGTAGATATATATTCAAACAACCAAAACAATACCTGTGAGGATAAAGAAAATCAGATAGCTAAAAACTGTTAAGAATGTGCACTAAACTGAACTAATATTACATTGTTAACTAACTGGAATTTTAAATAAAAACTTCAAAAAATTAAAACAAGAACAAAAAAAGAACATGGATTAAATTGCTCAGTAGAGACTGAAGTGCAGGTAAAAACTGTAATTTTAGGACAGTGGTTGAGTGGATATTGGTAACATTATGAACAATGGAGAAGAAGAGAGGAGATGATTTGGTAGGTGAGTGGTAAGTTACATATTAGACATCCTAACCTACTAGTTCCTGTGGCTTCTTTACTACTGCCTATGTTAACAAGTATCTAAGAGACATGCAAAGAGTTGGAAAAAAGTGCACATATATGTGTATTGAATTTAAGAGACTGGACAAGGTCAACTGTAAATAGTGTTTAAAATGAGGAGATAATTGAAAATTGGAAAACACCGACAATATATTTGCTTGTATCCTCCTCAAAGCCATGTAAACTTCTTCAGGGTTACTACAGTTATTTACTCTTTTCTTTTCTTTTTTTACTCATCTTTGAGTCTCCAGAGTCTGTCCTGATGTTTGGCAAATAATAGTGTATCACTTTACATTTCTACTGAGTAAATAAAAGAAGCATTGCATTATTCAAACCATCTCATGCATTTAGGAAAAAATTATAGAACTGTTGTTTTCCTCATAAATAAGTCTCATTTCCAAATACTAGAAGCTTCATGCTATAATTCTGCAAGGCTCAAAGCTGTTTCTACCTTTTAGGAAATCTGAAAACCTCAAATGAGTTTTCTGGAATGATTAGCCTGGATCTTATTTTTACTTATTTGCTCTCACATTGGGCCATATTTACTCCTACCATGGGGTTGGTGAGGATGTGATGAAGCTTTGTAAGGGGGAATTTCTATTACCTCTTGACTCACGTCTTTCCTTTTCTCCCTAGGATGTGCATTCCGTCATGGAAAGGTATGTGGGGGGAATCAGAGATGGTCCTTTTGTGCAGTAAAAAAAAGGTTTAAAGTCATTAGAGTTTTGTGATGATCAGTTAGAATAAAACATCTCTCAGACAATTTGGGTGTAGTTATATGCCAAATTTCTTTCTTTCTTTCTTTCTTTTTTTTTTTTTTTAAAGATTTTACTTATTTATTTGACAGATGGAGATCACAAGTAGGCAGAGAAACAGGCAGAGAGAGAGGAGGAAGCAGGCTCCCTGCTGAGCAGAAAGCCCAATGCGGGGCTCGATCCCCCCTGGGATCATGACCTGAGCCCAAGGCAGAGGCTTTAACCCACTGAGCCATCCAGGAGCTCCTATATGCCAAATTTCTGTTCACAAATCGTGGTTTGAGGGTTCTGTAACTATTGAGAATGGACCAGTGTGGGTCAGTAGCAGTACAGGGGGTAAGAGGTGGCAGATCTCTTAAATTTTATCCACCTGTATGCTCGTATCTAACTCAGGTACTTGTATTTCATAGCTGTTTGTCTTATCGTGGTAAGTTCATGTCTGCCTCACCTGCTAAGCACCTGGAATTGGAGAAAATTTCCTTATATTTAAACTTCTGCCCTGGGAATTGAAGAGACCTTCTATATGGCTCTGTTTAGATCTCCAAAAACAGACTTGAATCTCAGGGAATATTTTGGCTTTAGTACACACAAGTGATCCATCTTGGTCACATACTTTAGAAGGCAGAATGGAAAGGTAACATCCTTGTGTCTAAATTTGCACACCTACCTCACAGCATCAAGCTTTTTTCTAACACCTGAAATTCAGGCCATCATTAGTTTGGTGTTTGTGTCCTCTGTTCTGAGTGTTTGCAAATTTTCCCAGAAAACTTAAAAGCTCAGGTGTTATTCTCAGGGCTTCCCTACTGGGCAGAGTTTAAAGAGCTTGGTTCTCCCCAGATAATATTCCACACGTGGTATGTTCCAGACACTCAGGAGTCAGGTTCTGCAACCTCACTTTCTGATCATCTGCCCTGGGAATCCACATCCATGCAGTGACTTTTCCATACATTAAGTTTTTTTCAAGGCACCAAAGTTTTGTTTTGTTATATCCATTATTTTGTAAACTTCTAGGAGATCGAGAGGGAGAGGTTGATTTAATTTTTGAAGGAAGAAACTGTGTCTCTGAGACCTCAAGACTTTCCTAAGGTCACACAAAGGGAGACTGGGAATGTAGACATGAACACATTTCTTCTGGCTCCAAGGTCAGGAGTCTGCTGTCCTCTTTCTCAGGGTCTCTGGAGAGGAGGGTTCAAACTCTTCAATGGGGTGAATAGGAAGTCAGTCATTTTGGAAGGACAAAAATTCAGAAGTGTGGGTTTCAATTTTTGTCCTCTTTAGGAGTAAGAACTTGTCTCTGAAGAAACAAAAAGCTTTTCTCAAGGAACAAAAGAAAGTGTCCGGAATTCCTGATCTGAAAGAGATAATGCAAATGTTTATAGGTGAGGAATGCTAGAGCATGGTAAGTGGCTGTGAGTCTTGTGTGGCAGGGGCCTAAAGGAGAAAAGGGTACGATTTCTAGGTGTGGAGAGAGAACACAAAGGACATCACATGATGATATGGCCATATTTGATGGGGAGTGGCCAGGTGTCTGGGGCATAATCTCCTTCACCAGTTCACTACCTTGCCATAGTCCCCAGTCCTTCCCCTATACTTTAGGGGAAAGAGATTTCAGGGCTGCCTCCTTTGCTTGTCTTGATTATATTTTTTTTATTATTTGAGAGCTGACAATATGTAGTGCTACTGAGGTGAAGAGAAATCAGTGTCATCAAGCCACCTTGTTCTCATCACCTTTCAGAATTTTTCATTCCTAGTAGGTCTCATGTTCCAACACCCATGTTTTCCTAACACATACATGCATATTCTGCCTCTGAGAAGAACAAGAACAGAACAGAATTCTTCTGAGTTCTCACTCAAGTTATTCCCAAAATCCCTCTCACAGTGTCACGAATAAAGCTATGTCATGTCTTTCACCCAGCCCCAATTTTTCTGCAGCTCACATGACTCCAAATCATCTCGAAAATACAACATATACTGCCTGTTTCTACAGTTAAAAAGACAAATGAGACGTATGCGCTGTTGGAAACGGAATAATGCATATAATAACAATTAATTTGTCCTGGGCTCCCTGGTTATTGGGTTTTGGGAAACATTACTGGGAGGTAGATCCTGGAGGTATAGGAAGGAAAATGCCCAGAACCCAATGTGAAATTTCATGATAGACATGATTAAAATGACAACATCTTCATTCTGTGTTTCTACCACATGTGATTACTGCATTAAAAGGTGACACATCAACTTGAATATAATGCTTTTGAGGAGTCATCCTTCTCTGATCCCTTCATCTTAATCCTGGTCCTGTTTGTCCCTCCCCACTGTGTTGGAGCTTTCCTAGACTATGAGGCTGGCACTGTCTTATTTTTGAGTGTCACAAACCACGGGTTTCTCATCTATAAATTCTCTTCATGTTCCTTTTCTCAGGAAGCTTTTCCGTTTTTCAACCCTGTGAAATGTAATGACACATGTAGTCCGTGACACCTGTAGTCTGTGCTCACCAAGCTCTTGAAACTTCTTACACCCCTGCTAATTTCCTTGTAGTGCCTGTTGCCTTGGGTGCAGCTCATGCTTCAAGCTTATCTGCACCATTCTCACCATCTGTTCCTTGATGCCTTCCTTCCCTCCATTTGAACTCATTCAGGAGAAGATATAAAAATTAATAACTAAGAGTGATAGTTTTGTGTCCAGAGTGTGTGGGTTCCTGTCCTGTCTCTCCACACAATTTAATGGAATCTTGAATAATGTACATGAATGCTGTGTTTATTTTCTTAAAATCATCTTGGTGTGAAAACTGCAGCATATTTAGGATTACTGTAAGAAAATAAATGTCATTATAAACATCTGAGTGTTTCTATTTTTTATTTTTGTAAAAGATTTAGTTTTGTGAACAAGAGCAAGAGAGAGAGAGAGAACAGGAGGATGGGCAGAGGGAGAGAGAGAAGCAAACTCCTCACTGACCAGGGAGCCCGACATGAGGCACCACCCCAGGATTCCAAGATTGTGACCTGAGCTGAAGGCAGATGCTTAACCTACTAAGCCACCATGCACCCCTGAGTATGTTGATTTATTAATAAATATTTTCTACTAAAAAATATAAGCTGTGTCAGTGTCTCATGAAATTCTATGGGATTTAGTTTTCTCATTTGTTAAAAAAAAGAAAGGAAGAAAGAAATAGAAAAGAAAGAAAAAAAATGTACTTGATGTAGAATTGTGAAAATTAACCAACAGAATGTTTTCTAGCACATAAGAAGGGATCTAGTAGGTGTCTATTTTTTGCCCCCTCTCATTCTGACTAAATAAATGATTTCAAGAATACATATTAGCTTAATGTATTCTTACATTAAGAATATAAGTTCTTATATTCTTGGTTTGTGTTAAGACCCTTGGTACTCTTGTTTTGTGTTAAGAAATAAAATAACTGGGTTAAAGAATTACCATTTTCTTTAAATTTTAGCTAATGTTTTTCTATAGCTGCCTGGTCTTTTTTTTTTTTTTTTAATTTTTCTGCAGTAATTCAATTTCATTGAAATTGAATTTCAATTTGGGCAGTTTGCCCAGCTTTAAAAGGTTATTATTCACAGTGATACAGTAAGAGAGGTATGATCGTGGGATTTCTTAACAGTGGTGTAGGAAAGTGTTTTGCGTGATCAGCTTTCCTTTTGCAGTGACTTGGAAGTTCTCAGGAAGGTAGAGGAAACTTACTCTCCTCCTTCAGTGAGATTAGAGCCGTGTTATCACTACAATGGATGTTCATTTGGGGCTTGTTCATAAAAGACATCCCTATGTCTTTCAGCATTTTTATTCTCAACTCTTCTTTAATTATATTCAGAGCTAGGAGAAAAAAAAGTGGGCTGTCTGGTTAAACAGTATCTGCTCTCACTCCTGCTTGTCCCCAGAACCCTATGGGCCTCATCTTTGGATGACCTTTGATGACGCAAAGGATTCCAAGGTGAATATTTCTAGAATCTGTGTGTGTACACTGTGTGTGTGTGTGTGCGCACACAGCTCCCCTATATCTCAGGACTCATCCATGGAAACTGGAGGAAATTGATCTTCTAAATTTTCCCTTTGACCTCTGCCTTCCTGCTACCCCATCGCTACAATGAATAATTTGAGGAATATAAAAATGTCCTCTAGAAGTAGCAGAAAATGTGACAGGATCGTAATAATGAAAGTGTGCAAAATTATGAAATGAGACGTGTCCAAAGTACACGAGGCAGTGCTCCTTTTGATAGTTCAGCATCTGGGTCACTTCTGTAGTAGTTAGGGATAGCAGATGATATCCCTGTCTGCCCTGTCTCAGGAGGGAGAGGGAAATGAGGAGACTCCATGATCTCAAAGCCGGAGGGATCTAGGAAAGCCAATCCATTTGCTTCTTGTACTTGTAAATATACAGTGTGTTTGTGATCCTATGGAGAAATTCCCAGTGCCTTTCACCTGTGTAAAGCAGGCTTGATGACAGGGTCCCTGCCCAGTTCTGCAGCCTTTCCTCTCTTCACTTGTCTTTCTTGAGTCCCATGCCCAGTTCTCTTGAAAAACCCATAGGTTTCTGAATACTCACGCTTCTGCCCAGGCCCTGTCTACCACCTGGAAACAAAGCTCAGCCAAGGATGCAAAATCAAAGGAAAACTTGCACCCTAGAGAAGAATTTCCAAAATTGTCTACATTTTTAAAAAATAAAAGATAACTGTAGCTTCACATACATTTGTAAGAAATAATACAGAGACATGCCTTGTATACTTTCCTCAACTTCCCTCATTTTTCAGATCCTTGGCACCACTGTCAAGATTATTCCAGTTCTATTTTTGATATACACACACACCCTTATAGGAAGACTTATTTTCAGGTTTTTAACAGCTTTGCTATATAAAACCTTGCTATATAAAAGTTGTAAATATTTAAGGTATACAACTTGATGGTTGAATACATGTTTATGTTGTGAAATGATCATCATAATCAGGCTAATAAACATATGCATCACCTCTACATGGCTATCACTGTGTGTGTGTGTGTGTGTGTGTGTGTGTGTGTCTCCCCATTTCCTTCTCTGCTCAGCCTGGACCACCACCATTGTAATATCTACTTCCCAGTGTAACTGTTGCAGATCCTGCATATAAGTGAGATCATGCGGTATTTCTCTATATCACAGGTGGACTTTTAGTATAATTCTGGTGTTGCCACATACTGACCCTTATCAAATAAACTAAATTTTATGAGATATGCTTTCTCATTTAAAAAACAAAACAAAACAATGAAAATCACTTGATGAGTTATGGTTAAAATTAAGTAACAGAATATTTTAAATAATTGTTATTATTTTGTAACATATGAGCAGTGATTTAGAATGATGTCCGTTAGTTTTCACATTTCCTTTACCTGTGACTTGGAAATAAATTATTTAAAAAACACATATTAGTTTACTTTCAAAATTATTGCCTTTGCTTTGTCTTTTTTTAAACAGAAATTCTTTTCTTTTTTTTTTTTAGATTTTTATTTATTATTTGACAGATAGAGATCACAAGTATGCAACGAGGTAGGCAGAGAGAGGAGAGGGGGGGAAGCAGGCTCCCCACTGAGCAGAGAGCCCAAAGTGGGGCTCAATCCCAGGACCTTGGGACCATGATCTGAGCCCAAGGCAGAGGCTTTAACCCACTGAGACACCCAGGCACCCCTGCCTTTGCTTTGTCGTAACTAATAGAATAACTTGCTTACATACTTACAGATTTTTTAAAGAATTTCATCTGATTGCAAAATAAATATTTTAGCATTATAAGAGTTTTTTCTTATTGCTTTCATAGCTGTCCAGTCTTATTTCATAATTATAATAGCCTCTTCAACTGAATATACTAATGAAAAGTTAATATCCTCCCCTGTTTCTGCAGTAATTCTTTTTCTCTAGAAATCTCCTTCTGTCTGCCTGGCTTTACTCAATTATTGTTCATGACTATATGGGAAGAGTCCAGAGTACTTTATGGGATTTCTCAGCAATGTCCTAGACCAAACTTCGATGTCTCCTGGTTTGCCTCATTCTTCCCAGGGAGCTGATGGACTCTGATATTCCTCAGGAATGAATAAATGCAGGTTCTCCCTTTCTTCCAGAATTGGTTCTGCAGTGGTTCCTCATGCAGGCTTGGATGGAATCTGTTGACTCCTGGAAAAATCCAAACCGATCATCCCTTCTGAGTGAATACTGTAAATTGATTTCCTGGTTTTTAGAATTAATGCATATTTTATGTCATAACAAACTACCACATGTTTTTCAAAGTGGTTGTCCCTTTTTTCATTATCAGAGGTGAGAAAAGAGAAAGGATGATATCGTATGTCATGGCGAAGGTAGAGATGTACAGTAGGTTTGACTTTGGAATAGTCTATTTTTGCTCTGTAAATCTTGCTGACAATTAGAGGGGAGTGCAGGGCTCCAAGTGTGTGTATATTTATGGGGTGTGAACAGGGACAGGGTAGGTGAGCTGATTGCAAGGACCAAGAAGATGAGTTCCGAATACTTCGTCTTTTCTCATGCCTCCTATAAATCCCATATCCATCCTTTTATTCCTTTTGAATCTCTGATTTTGATGAGGGAGCAGGAGGCTGGCTGAGGACAAAGCAAAAGCTGGCGCCTTGCACCCCCTCTTCACCCGCTCCCCTCCATAAGTCCCCAGGCAGCCCTGACTGCCATGAACAATAAGCAAATAGTTAACTTGCAGAGCTCACAATCCTGCTAGACAGGAGTCTCCCTTGGTTTACAAATGTTCTAAATCTCACTAACAAAGCAGGATTGTGAGACCCCACCAAAAAGTCTCCCAAAGATCTTAATGTTAATGGCTGGTCTAAAGACAACATTGATCAGCAGCAAGGGCAAGGCCTCCGGCAGGCCTGGAACATCCTGACACCTTGTAGGCCCTCTTTAGCATATGAAAACTCCACTGAAACCTCCCTTCCCCTCACCTTCCCCCAACAGCAGGGTACATAACCTGCCATCCCTCACAACCCGGGGCAGCAGCTCTTCCTGACCACAGGTCCTGTCCCCGTGCTTTAATAAACCACCATTTTGCACCAAAGATGTCTCAAGAATTCTTTCTTGGTCATCGGCTCCGGACCTCAGCCCACCAAACCTCACCTAGGTTCTAGAACTTCAATTTGACCTCATATCCTAGCCCCAAACACCTAAGCTTTCCCTCCAGACTTCATGTGAGAAGTTTGTGTGAGGGCAAGAGCTTCTGAAATGTGAAGAAAGATATTTTTGGCAGTACGGGGTGTAAAAGGATCTCTTCTCTTCAGCTCTCCAGAGCTCCCTTACTTCTAAAACCCAAATCCCAGTACCTGTTACACATTTCTGCTTAAGTTGAGATAGGGTAGCTTTGTGCTGTAAAGCCTTGGCTCAGTCTGTAATTTGAAAATTACACGTACACAGAGAACCCGATGATTTTGAGCTTGTCTGAGAGAGATAACAAAAAATTCATCTGGAAAATGTGGGAGGGACGCGGAGACCCAAGAGAAGATGAGCGGGTGGAAGGGTAGGAGGGTAGGAGGATGGCTCTGGAGGATGTCCTGGGAACCACCTGTAAGACATGAGATTCAGGTGGGAGAAATCAGTGAAGAAATCAGAGCTTGCCGGTACAAGGAAACATGGGCTTGTGGTTGGAAACCTGAATGAACCACCTTCTCCTACCACCCAAAGTCTTTCTCTGGAGCTCAGCGCATTGCTGTGATCCACATTCCAGTTTACTATGCTCTCCGGGATCAGGGAATAAAAAGTCCTCTTTAGGGCTTTGTGTCCCACTCCATTTCCTATATCTCCTGCTGGGAAAGAATCTAAATGAAAGCTCTCCCACTTTGGGCCCATGAATTTTAACTGTTTTCAGTCTGAAAAACAAAACAAAACCAAACACAGGCCACAGGAAGTAATGTGGTTCAATTGCGCTGGCACAGAATGGGTAAACAACAGGAATTGATAAGTATCTGAGTACGCTTTAAAAACAAAACAGAGAAGACAGGAAAAATTGTTAATGTTCTGCACAGGAACCGATACCAGGGTTCATACCAGAATTCACATGCACCACAGCAATTAAGTTGGCTACAAGAGTAACAGTGGAACAGAACCATGATTATTGTTAGCAAGTTCAATGCAATTAAAATACTAGAGCTGGGGGCGTCTGGGTGGCTCAGTGGGTTAAAGCCTCTGCTTTCGGCTCAGGTCATGATCCCAGGGTTCTGGGATCCAGCCCCATGTCGGGCTCTTTGCTCTGCAGGGAGCCTGCTTCCTCCTCTCTCTCTCTCTGCCTCTCTGCCTACTTGTGATCTCTGTCTGTAAAAAAAAAAAAAAAAAAAAAAAAAAAAATACTACAGCTGTATAACTGTGTGTTTTTCTATTCAAATATCATTCCTTACTATGCAGCCATCAAAAGCAAAACAAAACAAAACACCCCCAAATCTTGCCATTTGCGACGACATGAATGGAACTAGAGGGTATTATGCTAAGTGAAATAAGTCAGTCAGGTAAAGACAAGTATCATATGATCTCACTGACATGAGGAATTCGAGAAACAAGCAAGATCAAACAAGATCATGGGGGAAGGAAGGGAAAAATGAAATAAGATGAAACCAGAGAGGGAGACAAACCATAAGAGACTCTTAATCTCAGGAAGCAAACTGAGGTTTGCTGGAAGGGACTGGGGAGGGAGGGATGGGGAGGGTCTGTGCTATGGTGAGTTCTGTGAATTGTGTAAGACTGATGCAGCACAGACCTGTACCCCTGAAATGAATAATACATTATATGTTAATAAAAAGAAAAATCATTCCCTGTGTTCAGCGCCTTGTAATAGAACTGAGACAAAAAGGAACAACATAGAAAATGCCCTTCCTGCCTTCATAAAATGTACTGTTGTTTGGGTACGGGGCTGCAGGAAGGATACTTGATGATAGGATCATAAGACAAAGGTGATTAAAAAATGCCAGCTTTCAGAATGTAATTTGCCCAAAATTTAGATGATTATGATTGCACTTGAAAAGCATCACACGTTTATTCATTATTATGAAAAACTTACTTCAGTATGGCTCAGTAATTCTGCTTGCATGATTTTCAGTTCCTGCCTCATAGCTCTAAGTGATTCAAAAGGAGTTTCTAAGCCCCGATGACCTTACATTTCTGTGGGTTACAAACAATGCCAAAATATGTGTGCTTTAATTTTCCAAGCTGTGTTTCTCATTTGCCCTGCGGGGTCTCATGTTGGCTCATGTGTGAAGTTTGCTGTGCTCTGCCATTCTGCCAGGCAGGGTCCATGGTGGAGCTTCCACCACCATGCAATTCCCCATCTAAAACATGTTATCAGAACAAGATAGATGATGGCACAAAAGTGCATGTAGGAAATACAAGATGTTCCAGTCCTGCCTCTGACTGAGATTAAAAGGGCAAATTTTTCCCAAAGGAAGTAAAGAATGAAAAATTATGGAGGTGTGTTACTCAGTAAAAGATTATGCTTGAATACTGCCATGTATTAACCTCCATGTTCTCACCTGCCTCCTAGCTGTTGGGTTACAAGACACTGACTTGGTTCTACTATGGTTAATTTCTGCAAGTCTTCCTTTTCAGACCTGTCTGCATAAGAAATAGAAACTGGTAGTTAACTGGTATACTCCTAAGATTCAATGACATTTTAGAAAAATTTTCTCCATCGGCTCACACTGAAGAAACTTTTAAATTTGATTTTTACTATTCACAATGATGCCTGTGATGAAGTTCTAGAACCTAGGTGAGGTTCAGTGGGCTGAGGTCCAGAGCCTGTGACCAAGAAAGAATTCTTGAGACATCTTTGGTGCAAAATGGTGGTTTATTAAAGCACGGGGACAGGACCTGTGGTCAGGAAGAGCTGCTGCCCCGCGTTGTAAGGGATGACAGGTTATACACATTGAGGTTGGGGGAAGGTGAGGGGAAGGGAGGTTTCAACAGAGTTTTCATATGTTAAAGAGGGCCTACAAAGGTGCCAGGAGGAGGCCTTGCCCTTTGTGGCTTGATCAATGTCGTCTTTAGGCCAGCCATTAACATCAAGATAATTAGTTGGGAGATTCTTGGTAGGGTGTTATGATCCTGCTATCATTTACATTCCCTTCTACCTCAGCCTCCTCCAGTTTCATTTATGATGGGGAGGGAGACATTAGGGCTTGAGGAATGGAGAGTTATTTGCTTCTGGAAATTTGTGCTATTGATAAGGCATCCTCCCTGTTTGTAGATCTCCAGGACATTTGTAGAGCAAGGGATATTCGTGTCTTGCAGGATTGTGATCTCTGCAAGTTAACTATTTGTTTGTTTATTGTTTATGGCAGTCAGGGGTAACTGAGGAATGCTACACATATTACTGAGGGGGAGCAGATGGAGAGGGGGTGCAAAGTGCCAGCCCTTGCTCTGTCTTCAGCCAGACTCCTGCTCCCTCATCACCTGCTAATAGTAACTATGTCTGCCCATATTTACAGAGCTTTATGACTGATTGTCTTTCCCGTTGCAGTCTGCATTGCAAGAGTTCAGGCGCCAAGCCTTTCCAGATGATTATTTTTATCTTTCCTGGCTTGACTGGGGCTTGAATATAGCATAAGCTCAACAAATAATTATAGGATTGAACTGAAATGCTGAGTATTCAGGCTGTATCATTTTACTTCTCATTGTTTTCTTACTCAAATATTCATGCTGGAGTAAGCTGGGGTAGGAGTAAGAATGTAGTGACTGGGTGCCTGGCTGGTGCAGGTCCTAGAACACACCCTTTCCTGACACCCTTGTGGTGTCTTCTCGCTGCTATTTTTTAAGTTTCCATTCTGCTTCCTTTCTTTCATTTCCCCTTCTCAGATTTTAAGTTTCATTTCTACCCAGTTCCTAAACAGAAACTTCCTTGTTTTCAGTTATCAGTTTTCTGGCTTGGTGAGTCAGTCTTGCCCATATCTGCTTCTGAACTCCACGGAGCGAAGACTTCTCCACTTCAGCCTAAAGGTCTGTGGGGCAGTTTGTGAAGGCAAAGGGCAGGAAGTTTGGGAGGAACAGAGTGAATGTATTTGGATGAATTTAATTTGTGGTTCTGAAGCTGCTCTTAAAGGAGAGAGACTGCTTGTATGTTTTCTGCAGAAGAGAGATATATTGAGT
This sequence comes from Mustela nivalis, assembly GCF_964662115.1. Classification (NCBI taxonomy): domain Eukaryota; kingdom Metazoa; phylum Chordata; class Mammalia; order Carnivora; family Mustelidae; genus Mustela; species Mustela nivalis. The sequence goes on from NC_139028.1 coordinate 67,404,744, forward strand.
TTGGGGATGGTATGATAGCTGAAAAAGGAAGACTTAAGAACACTGAGACCCTTGTTTGCTTCTTGGAGGGATCATCATTATTTCTTAGGCTGAATTACTCTCATCTTCTTTCTATTCTGAGGTTTTGACTTTTCTACCTTGCTAAGGTGAGCCAAAGTAACTTTTTTTTTCAGAAATAGGAAAATCTTTTTTTCTTTTCCTCCAGTGAAGTGTGTGAGATGGGGCCCTGTTTTCCCTTTTCATAAAAGCCCAAGCTCCGGGGCGCCAGGGTGGCTCAGTGGGTTAAAGCCTCTGCCTTAGGCTCAGGTCATGATCTCAGCATCCTGGAATTGAGCCCTGCATCGGGCTCTCTGCTCAACAGGGAGCCTGCTTCCCCATCTCTCTCTCTGCCTGCCTCTATGTCTACTTGCGATCTCCCTCTCTGTCAAATAAATAAATAAAATCTTAAAAAAAAAAAAAAAAAAAGCCCAAGCTCCTTGAGAGAGCCAGTAGAGACAAGAGTCCTTATCTGGACTTGTGGGAGGGAAAGGAATCTTAGGACCTGTGCCAAGGAGAAGACACTCTTGTAACTCCTCCTATTACTCTTCTTGTACTGATAATTTCTGAAAAGTTGTCCAGAACTTTCCTGATAAATCACCACTTTTGGTTAGCCTGATGAGAGAGGCTGGATGATCAGACTGATGTCCACCTCTCCAGCTCCCACACAATCACTTGTCTCTCTGGGGCTCCAGATACAGGGAATTTGTTCTCTTCTGAGTGAACATAGCTTACTCTCACCTCAGCAGCACCCGACGACACTCTGATGTCCACTCCTGATTTAGAACTTGTCCTCCATCATCTTAGACATACTTTTCCATTGCTAAACTCCTTACTTTTCCATTGCTAAACTCCTCACTCCATTTTCTCTGCACAGAGCTAAGGAAAGGAGTCGGTAATTTCTCAGAAAGGACTCCATCTTAATCTTACCTCTGAACACCTTGTATCATATCTCTGTGTTACATAATATTTTGATGTGTACTTTCCTTTCTTCTCCCTTTTCAAAAGTCATTGGTCTGTCTCTTACATCTAGACAAGTTTCATATCTGGTGCTTATTAATTGTTTACTCAGGGGGCTAGTACAGTGTCCAATGGATGGGAGAAAATGGGCTTTAAATTTTTTAAAATACTTTTGATTAAATTCACAAGAGCAAAAGCATATAACTGTGATGAAAAAAAATTGTATTAACACCTACTGAACAGTCAGTAAATATTAAGCATCTATAAAGGATTATAATCTGGGTGAGTGGAGAGAAAGTAAACAAATAACAAAAGAATGATGCAGTATAAGAAAAGACAAAAATAAAGAAATAATAGCATTAAAAAAGGAAAAAGACCCATCACAGGGCTTAGTATTTATAGTGTACCCTGGTAAAGTGCTTTGTAGGTTTTTTTTTTTAAACTATTATTATGTTTGTTTAGCCAACATACAGTACATCATGAATATTTGATTCAGTGATTCACTAGTCACAGGTAACACCCGTGCAGGCTTTGCAATTTAAAATAGTTTTCAGGCTAGGTCTCAGTGTGGGAAGGTGATTTTCAGCTGAGTTTTCAAGGAATTGATGGATTTAAGATGGATTTTTTCCCCCGGAGTGATCAAGGAACGCATAAGGCAGCCAGTGTGGGTGGGGAAGGAGTAGGAGCTGGGCTGAGGGAATGATGCAACAGAGGGAATGTATAATGTGGACCTACGTTGACCATGATAAAGAGTGACTCAAATTGAACGACATGTATTTGACTGGAGAAATAGTAAGATTAATGGATGCTTAAAAAAAAATCATTCTTGCTGGTGGTGTGAACAGTGATGAGAGCAGATTGTATGAGATGAATGACAGTATCAGGGAAACTGGTGGGGGACCTTTTCCTGGAATTCAGGTAAAAGACTCAGGTGGATGAGATCTAATTTGAGACAGACAAGAATGAGCCTACCATACCTTATGAACTCTAAAAGAATGATCTGTAGGTCATTTGATTCTATTTCTACATTTGAAGAAAGGGAGTACTCTTATTTCTCAAGGATTTTTATATAAGGGATAAATAGGTCTAAGTGATTTGTAAATTGCAACTGATTATAAAATTGTTAGTGATGAAATTACCTCCTGATTGTGGCCCTTGCTGTGTCTGTAGGTGTCTCTGGGGATTGAATTTGAGGACATGGAAAGGCTCTGGGTGGAACAGGTGAATTGGGAGATAAATTCTTCTGGACCATTAGAGAACTGCTAATAGATAGAAAGAAAAGATGAAAAGCTGATGAGAAAGGTCTAAGCATGCACAGAGGGATGAGGAGATTCTAACTTTATATATTCATGACACTGTGTTCCTGTGTATGATGCACTGTTCTAGGTATTGAGGCTCCGTCAGTGCACAAAACCATGCCTGATGTATGCATGAATTGCTTTTTAGGAGGAAGAGGCAGACATTTAAAGATGCTATGTATTACATAGCAAAAATAAGAGAAATATAGCAAATGTACCGCAAGCAATAGTATCAGCAGTTTTGCTATAGAGAAGTCAAAGCAGGTCCTGATAAGAGGGCTGAAGAAGAGATTGATGAAACAAAAGAGTGAGTCATGCTGAGAAGGGAGAGCGGTTCCCTGCAGAGGGAGAAGCAAGTGCAAAGTTTCTCTGAGGCAGCAGTGGCTTTTGTACTTTTGACTTTAAGAAACTGGAAAGAAAGGCAGGTTAGATGAAGCTCAATAGTAGTATCCTAGGTGAAAGAATTCAGTCTCAAAAGATCATATTATAATTCTACTTATGCAAATTGACCAGAAAAGGCAAATCTATAAAAACATATGATCAATGGTTCCCCAAGGCTCAGGTTCAGAATGGGGATGACCGCTAATGGCACTCAGTTGGTTTTCAAGTGAAAACCATGTTTCAGAACATGGAAATGTTCTGAAATTGGACTGTGGGGAAAGTTATACAGTTCCCTAAGTTTGCTAGAATCATTGTATTGTACCCTTAAAATCAACGCATTTGATTTAAACATAACTTGATAAAGCTGTTTTTATTTTTGTTTTTTTTTTTTGGTTGGTGAATTAACATTTAAAAAAAATTAATTTTTTAATAAACATATGATGTATTATTAACTCCAGGGGTATAGGCCTATGAATCACCAGGTTTACACAGTTCACAGTACTCACATAGCACATACCTTCCCCAATGTCCATAAACCGCCCCCATCCCCCACAACCCTCAGTTTGTTTTGGGAGATTAGGAGTCTCTTATGGTTTGTCTCCCTCCCGATCCCATCTTGTTTCATTTATTACCTTCCTACCCGCCAAACTCCCCACGTTGCTTCTCTACTTCCTCATATCAGGGAGATCATATTATAATTATCTTTCTCCGATTGACAATAAAGTTGTTTTTAAAAGGTGAGTCATGCCAAACCCTAAGAGACTCAACCTCACAAAGCAAACTGAGGATTGCAGGGGGGTGGGAGGGTAGGGATAGGGTGGCTGGGTTATGGACATTGGAGAGAGTATGGGCTATTCTGAGTGCTGTGAAATGTGTAAGCCTGATGATTCACAGACCCCTGGGGCAAATAATACATTATATGTTAATTAAAAAAAAAAAAGGTGAATCATGCAAATATCAGGGGTCGGATCACCCACACAGGAGAAGAACAGTGCAAAAACCCAGGGGCCATAGTGGATTTAGTATATTTAACAGAGAGGATGTGTTTGGGGTGGGGAAAAAAAGACAGAAAAAAATTGATGGGTTACACAAGATTCTTGGTAGGAAGGGCTTCAATACCAGGAGGAGAAGAGAAACTAGCAAGCTTGTCCTAGTGGGGTGAAATTTGTCATGTAACATTAAATGAGAGGAAAGTGTTTGCAATTATTACTAAGAGCCCTTTTCATTCTGATACTGACCTATTCCTCTTGTTTGTTTTCTTTCCTTTATTGTATATTCCTTTATTGTATATTAATGTTTTGCCCATTCTGAATCTCTACATAATCAGTATCCTTTCTATTTCTGCCTTTCTTATCATGCTGCTTTCAACATTCTCTGCCCTGCAGGAGTCTGTGAGCAAGACAGGACTCCACTGTCAGGACAAGAAGAAAGGAGGAGAGCACTGCAATGAATTTTCCAGCACAGATGAACATACAGATGGAAGTGACCTGCCCCATCTGCCTGGATCTTCTGACAATGCCCCTGAGTCTGGACTGTGGCCACAGCTTCTGCCAAGCTTGCATCACTGCAAAGAGTCAGGATTCAGGGGTCCACCAAGGAGGGGAAAGCAACTGCCCAGTGTGCCAGTGCAAATACCAGTTTTGGAATCTCCGACCTAATCAGCCCCTGGCCAACATAGTGAAGAAAGTCAAAGAGAACATGAGCCCATGGCAGAAAAAGCTCTGTGAGCACCATGGAGAAAAACTCCTGATCTTCTGTAAGGAGGATGGGAAATTAATTTGCCAGCACTGTGCCCAGTCTCGGGAGCACAGTGGTCATCAAATATTCTTCATGGAGAAGGTGGCCAAGAACTATCAGGTAGGCCCAAAGGAGAAAGTAGATGTGGCAGAAAATTACCTCAAGTGAATCCTTCACTTTTTAAAATTATTTTCTTCCCTTTGTCATCGTAGAACTGAGCTCTGCGATCTCTTTCCATATCCTTGTTTAGCTTCTGAGATTTAAAGGAAATTTTTGTGCACTCTATTTTTTTTATCAGAAATAAGTCTAGGCTACAAAGAGAAGTTGGATGAATGGAGAAATACTCCCCAAGATGAATCTTATTTCTCCTTTGAGCAGAAGGGTTTCTGGAGAACATGGTTGGTTGGATGAGGGGAACCTGTCAATGAGATGAAAGGACTTTCCTTGCTGCAGGATCAATTCTTCCTCTCGGAAGAGAGAGATTCAGGTTACTCTTGATCAAGGGATGGTCGCTTGCATCATCCAGGGATGCAGAGTATATTAACCTCTTCAGATTTTTGTCTACATCTTAGATTCTAATCACCAGTTTCATTTCTGTAACCTGTTCTCTTCTGAGATGAGTCTGATTTCTTCCCTCTATCCAGGTGCTATAAAAGCTCATAGCTTAACTCTGGTGATTCTTTTCTCACAGGAAAAGCTCCAGGCAGCACTGAAGAAACTGAGGAAGGAGCAGCCGAAAATGGAGGAGTTGGAAGCTAGCATCAGAGAGGAGAAAGCTTCCTGGAAGGCAGGAAGAGATATTTCCTGAGGGAGTACAGAAAACTGGCAGCACCTCAGTCCAGTCACAAGGAGGCCTCTTCCTCTTTGTTACCTCAGATTAATGAGTTTGGGGGCTTCTCAACTGGTCCTGATTTCGCTCCTTTCCTGTTGAGGGTTGGGTACCAGAGAGGATACATATCACAAGTGAAACCAAATATTTGGAGGTGAAGACATGGAGGAAAGCAATGTAAAAATGACTCATGAATCCCATGTCCAGTATCTATCATCATGTCTGAGGCACAAATACTTCCAGAAAACACACCAAGGAAAGCCCTGTGTTCCCTATTTAGGAGCTGTGGGTGGAAAGGGTTCCTAGGCAGTGTGGCATGATTACCCAGGACAGGTGTCTGCAATCCTAGCCTCATCCAGGTGTTGCTTTGTGTCTCGGGGTGGGCCTCGTTAAAGCAGACTTTAATATATTCCTTTGGGAGAAACTCAGGAGAAAAGAGTTGGGAAATGGTTTTCTCAGTAGTTGTTCTCTGACTGTTCCCTTCTCTTTGAGAAGTCCCTGAAGAAAATAGTTCTTGTCTTGGCACCCAGGCCCAGATAATGTAAGCTCTTGGCCAGACAGACTGACTGCCTCTTTCTCTTCTCATCCCCAAAGAATCATATGCAGACTGAGAGACAAAGGATTCTGAAAGGGTTTAATGACATGAGAGCAACCCTGGACAGCGAGGAGAAGAGGGTGCTACAAAAGCTGGAGGAAGATGAAGTGAATGTGCTGGATAACTTGGTAGTGGCCAGAGACCAACTGGCCCAGCAGAAGCAGTGCTTAAGGGAGCTCATCTCAGATATTGAACATCAGATATGGGGATCATCAGTAGACACAGTGCAGGTAAGGCTTGGGTTGGAGCTCCACATGATGAGATTCAGGGTAAACAGAGAGAGAATATTTTCTTCTCTGCTGGGTTCCCAAACTTGCTTCCTCATGGCGACATTCAAGGCTCTTGGGCCTCTCAGTATACCTTCTGTGTCATTTCAAGGGTCATAGGGATAATTCAAAGTATGAATGGCAAAGGAAATTGCCATTGTTTGTAATTTATGAAAGGCAGTGCAAAAAATTTGGAGAGAAATTCTTTTTTTTTAAGATTTTATTTATTCATTTGTCAGAGAGAGAGAGAGGGAGAGCGAGCAAGCACAGGCAGACAGAGTGGAAGGCAGAGTCAGAGGGAGAAGCAGGCTCCCTGCGGAGCAAGGAGCCCGATGTGGGACTCGATCCGAGGACACTGGGATCATGACCTGAGCCGAAGGCAGCTGCTTAACCAACTGAGCCACCCAGGCGTCCCTGGAGAGAAATTCTTTATAAGCTCCCATTATCTGTCTTCTTGCATTTGTAAGGCATCTCTTCACTAAGTTTAATCAAATACCACAAATCTTTGTTTATGTTTGATTTTCTTGTTGTTGTTGAGTCCAGACTGTGCAAAACCTGTGGTTTTGATTTGCATTTCCAAGTGTAGACCAATAATGTTGAACATCTTTCCATGCGGTTTATTGGAGATTTGTATATCTTCTTTGGAGAAATATCTATTCAAATTCTTTCCCCATTTTTCCAATTGGGTTGTTTGCTTTTTATTGTTGAGTTGTAGAAGTTTGTTGTATGTTCTCTATACTAATACCTTATCAGATATATGATTTGCAAATATCTTATCCCTTTTTGTACATTGTATCTTTACTGTCTTCCTGGTGTTCTTTGATGCACAGAAATTTTTAACTTTGGTGTGGTCCAACTTAATTATTTTTCTTTTATTCCCTGTCCTTTTCTTCCTGTCATATCCAAGAAATCATTACAGATCCAATATTGTGAAGATTTTTCTTTTTCTTTTCTTCAGTGTTATACTTTCAGATCTTAAGTTTAGATCTTTAATTGCTCTTACATCATAATTTATATGTGATATTAGTCATCCATGTTTAATATTATTGTAACTGTTGTATTATATTCAGCCTTTTTAGGGAGAAATAATTTGGTAAAAAGGGTGAGGAGATGACAGTGAAGAAATGGGTTGTATGGGCCATCTGTCCAATCTTAATTCAATTAATTCTTTTTTTTCTTGGTAACAACCTCTTGATTGACCCATTAAGAACCATCCTCATCCTCAGTCCATAGAGTTGGTTAGGGTTTATAAAATCGGTAGCATCAGGCATGTATGTGTCTCTCAATTCTAGGTAAATCAGAATATGAGATTCCCATATGCTTACCAATGATGCAGTACTTATTTTAAGATAGGGACCTGACCCAATTTAGGTCAATGATTTTTATGCCTTAGAATTTTACTATCATAAGTAGAAAGAGAAGTTCCCTTTTTCAGCAAGTAATATATCAGATATTATCATTTAAAGCAGGAGATTCAAGTTGATTCCATACAGAGTCTATAAAGAAAGCCAATATTGCAGGTGGAAAATAGAATTTGAGAAGAAAAGATTCGGATGACAAAATTTTCATTTAAAAACCTAGCTATGACTAAAGTTACACCTGCCCCAGAATTTATTCTTCTTTTCTTTTTTTCCATTTTATTTTATTTTATTTCTTTTTAGTGTTGCAGCATTCATTGTTTATGCATCACACCCAGTGCTCCATGCAATATGATTCTTCTTTCTTTTAACTTTAAACCGGTCTTAGTCATATACAATAACAAAAAAAAAAAAGCCTAATACAGAGAATAAAACTTTATCTGAGGACCTAGAGCCAACTGATGGTCAAGACTTTGTTGGTATAAATGGGTTAGGCTGGAGAGAGGGAAACCAAATATATTGGTACATTTCTGTTCAACAAATTAGGCAAATAACGGCTATGCTGGGAATAAAAAGATGGCTAAAAGATTTTGAGGATATAAGCTGGACTGGCTTAATACAATATTAGAATTCAGAGTAGACTTTTATAGTTTCTAAAGCCGTGACTGAGTAGACATTGGTATCATTTTGGACAGTGGGATGTAAATAGTTGGGAAATAGTAACCTACATTTTAGACTTCCTAGGGTTCTGGTTCCTGTGGCTTATTTCATGCTTAAAAACTTATTTCATCCCAACTGTCGGCAATATAGAGGACATATATAGAATGAGTAGAGGGAAGCCAGAGAAACATTTGTTTGAAGTTCTTTATTACTTGTACCTGCAGTGAAAGAAAATATACTTTTGGAGAACTATTATTATTAATTTATCATCTTTGACTCTCCAGAGCCTGGAATGATATCTGGCTAATATGGGTTTCACCTTTATTTCTCTCTAGAATACATAAAAGCATGATGAATTAATGAGGTCTCCTCATGAATGTATTTTTTGTAATGTCAAAGTCTCTTATCTACTTGTTAAATGTATCACACCTCGAAGTACTCGAAATCATCTTTCTAACATCCTTACATGAGCCCTTGGGATGGTTGATCTCAGTCTTATCTCTATATTTTGTTCTTCATACTCTGATAATCTATTTATTCACCTCATACCAAGGAGCTTTAGGGGTCTAAGGTGGAGAAAAATTTTTAATTTAGGAGATCTTATAACTCTTGGAGGGTTGTCAGACAAAATACAGGATGCATAATTAAATTTTAATTTCAGATAAATAATAAGTTGTTTTCTTATAGTAGAAGGGTATTCTGGTATCCTAAATATTACAAGAGGTATACTTAAACTAAAGTATCTTAAATTAAATTTTAATTAGCCATTTTTATTTTCTAAATATGGCAATCCTATACATGACTCATGTTTTCTCTCTTCTCCCCAGGATATGATTAATGTCATGAAAAGGTATGTGTAGGAGACCAGGTATGGTCCTTTTTTTTATGTGAAGACAGAATTATAGCCATAAGAGTTATTGGGATTAATCAGAATAATAATAAAAAAAAAGTCACCGAGCTGGGGAATTTGGGAATTATATCATTACAAATTTTTGATCACGGATGAAGATTTTCAGTGGAATTGGGGTGGTGGGAGGTCACAGAGCTAGGGCCAACGAGATCATGGTTTCACTCATTCCGGTCAAGCCTGTCTCTGCTGCAGTTTGTTTCCATATTTCATGGGTGCCTATCTTATTTCAGAGAAGACCCTATCCTCCCTCTGCCAAGCCCCCAAATTTTCCACAAGGACAGCTCCTCTGCATTTATTTTCTTCCTGATATTAGAAGAAACAAGGTCTTTCTAGTGGTTTTATTTGCACTTCCAAAAAAAAAGTCTCTAGTCTTGGGGAACAGTGGCTTCATCCTAATGCCAATAATTAATCTCTTCTTGCTTATATACATTAACATCTTGTAGAAAATACATTTTTCTGTCTAATGTTGCCTACCCACTTGGCGACATCAAGGTCTTCCTAAACACATGAAATTCAGACCACCATTCATTTGGTTGTCATATCTTCTTCTTTTCCAGATGTTTGTAATGTTTCCCCAGAGAATATAACCTTAAATATTATTTATTATCTGGACATCTGTACTGGGATAAAAGGCTTTGGAGACCCTTCACACTTTTAATACAGGAGCTCCATACTTGATAACCTAAATCCTTCTGTAGCCAAGCTCTGGAGCTTCTTACTGATCACATGTCTGGGAACTCACATCTCTGGCCTGTCCCTGGTAGAACCGCTACATGGCAATGACTTCTTTGTATATCAAATAATTTTTTAGAAGTATCAACAGCTCTTAAAGGCACCATTATTTCATCTAGCTTTATTATGAAAAGACAGAGTATGTGGTTAATTTTTCCATTTTAGGAGGAAGAACATGAGTTTCTTTGAGGTGAAGACCCTCTGAAGATCACACAGAGGGTAAATGGAAAGGTAGACATGAGCATATTCCCTCTGGCTGCAGCATCAGGGGTCTCCCCAAACCCTCTTCCCCGGATCTCCAGTGGAGGAGATTCAAGTGCATCAGTGGAGCAAAAAGTAAGGGAAACGGTCTTGCCGAGACTTAAGGTCAGAAGTATGAGGTGATCAATTTTTGTCTTCTCTAGGAGTGAGAGGTGGACCTTGAAGAAGCCAAATATTGTTTCCAAGAAACTGAAGAGTACATTCCGAATTCCAGATCTGAGTGGGATGCTGCAAGTGTTTAAAGGTAAGGGGAATCAGAGGAAGGTTGTAGGTGTGGAATTCTTGTAGTATCAAGCAAAATAAGGCACAATAAGAGGGAGGATGTTTTTAGATGAAAGAAGATGGAGGCCTGAGAAGGAGAGCTAGATCTCTTATGCTGAAAGACCTAAGGGGGAATGGGCAAGGTGTCTGGTTCATTCACCAGTTCATAGCCTCACAGAACTCCCCTCCCTACCCTTATCCTAGTGAGAAGATAGGTATCAGGGTTTACTCCTTTGTTTCTAAGAACATCATTGAAACTTTTGTCATTTCAGAGCTGACAGAGGTCCAACGCTACTGGGGTAAGAAGGAGTTACAGGTTCTTCAAATCACCATATTATGATCCCTTTTTAGACATTGTGGGTACTATGAGGTCCTGTGGTCTTAGCCTCATGTATTCCTCCCCAAACATATGACAGTTCGTAAGTGTTTTACTCATCTCTGACCCACCACATAAGTTCCCCCCAGTCCATTCCTTACATCCTCCCTCACAATGTCGCAAGACACACCTACTCCATATCCATCACCTGACCCTCTCATTTTTTCTTACAGTGGATGTGTTGCTGAAGCCAGTCAATGCTATTTCGAATATTGCCATTTCTGCTGATAAAAGACAAATGACAACTGTGCACAACTTCTCTCTTAAAAATGTATTTATATGTGATTTCTCTGCTTTTGATGTCTTGGGCTACCAACATTTTTCCTCAGGGAAGTATTACTGGGAAGTAGATGTGTCTGAAAAGATTGCCTGGATCCTTGGGGTGTACAGTAAAGCAAGAAACCTCAAGAGAAAAGAGAGCTCTGGGTTTGTTTTTGATCCAAATGTAAATCGTCCAGATGTTTACTCCAGATACAAACCTCAGTTTGGCTACTGGGTTATTGGTTTACAGAATGAATCTGAGTATAAGGTCTTTGAGGAGTCTTCCACCTCTGATCCCAGGATCTTGACTCTTTTCATACCTGTTCCTCCCTGTCGTATTGGGGTTTTCCTTGACTATGAAGCACGTATTGTCTCATTTTTCAATGTCACAAACCATGGGTCACTCATCTACAGGTTTTCTAATTGTCAGTTTTCTCATACTGCTTATCCATATTTTAATCCTTGGAATTGTCAACGCCCCATCACCTTGTGCCCACCGAGTTCCTAAACTTTCTCAGTCCCTCACCCACTTCTGTGTAGCACCCCTTGTCCTGGGGTTCATCTACCACTGAGCTCATCTGCACCATTCTGAACATGTCTTCCTTCTTTTCTCCATCTTTCATTTTAGAATGTTTTTGAGATAGTCTGCTAGGACTGCTGTCACAAAATACCACAGAATGGGAGGCTCAAACAACAGAAATTTCTTGTCTCACAGTTCTGGAGGCTGGAAGTCTAAGACCAAGGTGTCAGCAGAGTTGGTTTTTTTCTGAGCGCTGTGAGGGAAGAGTATATTCCTCACCTTGTAGACGCCTATCTTCTCATCTTCCCAATGTGTATTTTTATGTTCCCAAATCTCTCTTTTTCTAAGGACACCAGTCAGATTGGAAAAGGACCCACCCTAATTACATCATTTTAATTTAGTCACCCCTGTAAAGAACCTATTTCCAAAAAGTCACATTCTCAAGTATTGGGGGTTAGGATTGTAACACAGGAATTTGGGTGGAACACAAGTCAACTTAACAGTCTTTTATACATCCCTACCATGCAGTGAAAGCTTGAGGTTTTCCTTCCTAATATTTTGTCTTCATTAGGGGAGAATGCTTTCTTTTTCTTTATTAGTTTTTGCTTAATATTAGGAGAGAATGCTTATTTGCAAAGGGAACACATCTAATCACTTTTATAGAAAGAGCAGTATTGCTGTACCTCCTCTGACATCTCCTTTCCACATTCCCTCTGTTTTAGGGAATTAACAAAGGAAAAATCATAAATTCTATCCAAGTGCATGGGACATAGAAGAGTGCATAGGAATCTGTCACTAGGTAATGAATCCTTCAGAGTGTGTTGCTTTACCAATAACACCCCTTTATGTATCACAGAGTTAAAGCAGAAGTGCATAAGTAAAATATATAGTAAGAGTAGATTTTTGTACTCAGAGTTTCTAAGGTCAAATCTTGTCTCTTTACTTATAAGCTGTGTAATTTTGAACAAGTCTCTTAGCACCTCTTGGTCTCATTTTCCTGAAGAAAAAAACCTGATGTTAAAGATTGTACATATTTAGTAGGGTCACATTGAGAAATCAAATTTTATTAGAGGTGAAGCACTTACCTAAGTCTTATATGTAAGAATAAATATCTGTTACTGCTGGAAAAGTACGAGCTGTATCGATGAGAATTTTGTTTGTTTGTTTGTTTGGGTTTGGTCTTGCTTTAATAAATGATAATTGACTCTATTGAAGTCTCATTTCTCAGGTCCCCAAATCCCATGCAGACAGTATGAGTTTTCATGATGTGTCCTATAGAGAGGGTCAGGACTAGGCTCATCTCTGCTTATGAGAGACAGCCTTCCGGTGCTCAGTCTTTTTCCTCGTGGAGCAAAACATGAATATGCCACTGCATTTACCTCCCTCTGCACCTTTCACCTGCTTCTCTGCCTTCTCTCGCTTCTCCTTCTACCCCCACTTCCCCTCTCCTCCTCCTCCTTCTCCCTTCTCATCCCCTTTGTCTTTTCACTTTTCCCCATTACCTCCTTCTCCCCCTACTCCTTCTCCCTCTTCTATTCCTTCTCCCCCTTCTCCTCCTCCATCTTCTCCTCCTTCTCCTTCATTAGAGAATATGAATGAACGATAGAACTACCTAGGAGAGTGAAAACACAGATTGTTCGTTGAGAAGCACGTTTTATAAATTAGGACAGGCTAGGCCACTATGCAAAATTTGAATCAAGATTTGCAGGACATGACAGAAAAATGAGAGTCTTGGCCATGCTGGATGAAAATGAGTATGTCTGGCATGGGAGCAATGTCCATATCTTTGCATGTCTATCTATGTGTGTGTGCATATATACATATGGGTATATATACATAGAATCATTTGTGTAAATACATGAACATATATTAACGTTATCCTGGTTAATCCTAACCAATATCCTAAGAGGGAGAAATTTATATCAGGAGATTAAAATAATTTATAAACTGAAAAAAAAAAGGAGTTTATAAGCCATTAAAATTTTCTCCTATGTTCCAACAACTAATGAGTAGGAGAGGCAGAATTAGTATCAGTTGTGTGTTACTCCAGCACCTGTGGCTCTCCTGTGCAACACACCACAGAGAAGGCAGCAGTCTGACTCCCAAGGTGTGGGGAAAAAGGGAGAGCCTGGAAATGTTACCTGTAGGGGAAGCTTGGTGAATCTTAGGGAAAACTGGAGGGGCCATGAAATGCAATTTGATATGCTCATTGCATCTAGCCTAAGGGAGACAGAAGTAGGTCATGACCATAGACAATATTATGGTGAGCTTCTTCATGGTTAGCGTGTTACTGCAGATGACATGAAGAAAGTATCCCTGCCCTCTGTGTAGATGGTGAACATTGGCATTGGAGGTCCTAAGGCGGGACTCTGAAAACAGATCAAATTTTGTATAATGATGATATAGCTCCTTTGCAGCCCTTATCAAATTAAATAAGTTCTGTGGGATTCAATTTCTCCTGTATAAAATAAATAAAAATATTAAAACTTACCAGATGGGGATGTTGTGGGATTTAAATACTAGGATATTTGCGATAACCTGCTGTTTTCTAGTACATAAGCAGTGCCCCAGAGTCATGCCAATTTGTGCTTTTTATTGGTTTCTTTTCTGACTTGATATAAATGATTTTAAGAAAGCACATTCATTCATTCTAAAATCATTAACTTTGCTCTATTTCAAGAAATAGAATAATTTGAGTAACAAAACACAGTCTTTCAAATTTCCTTCTATCGAGTTTTAAAGTAAATAATAGAGTATTGTAAAAATAAGTTCATTCTCCTCATCTCCTATAATCATAGTAAGCCCCTTCAACTTAACGTATTAGGTAAAAATGTATTCATATTCTCCTGGTTTGCAACAACTAACACAAATTCACTGACGGACTTAACTTTTAGGTTTAAAAGAATGCACAGTTACTCTATCACAGTTTCTGTGGATCAGCAGTCTGGGCACAGTTTTCTGGGTTCTCTCCTTTAGCATCTCCCTGGGATGTGTACAAGGTGCTTCCTGAGATAACAGGCGAGAGCAGGGAAGGGCCTAGATCTAAACTAACTTGGGATTTTGGAGCATTCAGTTCCTTGCACTTGCAAGACTGAGACCCTCAGCTTGTACAGAGGGTCCAAACTTCCATAGGAAACTCATAATGTGGCTGTTACTTCTTCAAGGCAGTAGCTGAATGACTGAACACAGGCCTCAGGCCCTGACAGGCACTCTGCGTGGGAGGCAGATGCTGATACTTCAAAACAAAAAGAAAGAGTGTATAGTCCTTTGGAATCCATTCACCTAGCCGCCCTAAAAGTTGTAGGAGCCTTAATTAGATCCTCTCTGGAGGCAGGCGATGTTGCTTCAGTTTGGAAGCATGAGAGGCACTGTGTGGCTGCCTGAGTGCAAGCCCTGTCCTTGCGAGGGCATTAGCGGCCCTGACAGCAGCTGCTGGCCCAGCAGAACAACAGCAGCAGCCAGTGCTCCCCAGCATGAGTAGCAAAGCATGGGGGAGGCTTGGACTCAGCTCACATGAGTCTGCCCCCTCTGTGCCACCTGCTTTCCAGTCCCTACTTGTGTCCCAATCCTGAGGGCCACCCCTGTGACTCATCCAGGGACCAGTCCTTCCTGTTGTCCCCAGGATGGTGGGAGGGCCTTGCCACTTTGCCTGCATGTTTCTGTTTTCAGATATCACCAAGACTAGGTGTTCAATGGATGGCCCTCTATCCCTAGTAAGGACCAGATCCTTTTGCCAAGGTTAGAACTCAATAGGAAGATTAAAGAGAATTGCATTTTTTAGGTATTTTATAGAGCCATGTACTGGTTACTGTGATCTCCGGCAGCAAAATGAAGGAAAAACATAATAGTTTCTGATTTGGGTCAGAAGCCACCACCAATTAGATAAAGTAAACTATTCAGGACACTTGATTAAGATGGAAGGTAAGGAGGACTTTATTCCAAGGGGGCTACTGCAATGGGGTGCTGTAGTGGGGGAGAGAGATTAGCCCAATTCTGAATGCAATAAGGGAAAGTGAGGATTTATAGCTAAGGAGCAGGATGAGAAGTTAGTAGATGGAAAATTACTAACGTTACTAAGGAAATCACTAAAAGGGTACATATTGCTGAAATGACCAACAGAATTTTTGTTGAAGGCAGTCCAGGGTGATAAGATGTTGAAGCGTGTTCAGACCAGCGGTAGCAATTTCCAGAAAATGCAGCAGGATTCTAGACAATGCAGAGAAGGACAGCGGAAGCCTGAAAGTCAGGGCCCAGCCGAGAAGAGAGTTTAGAGGATCCTCACTGAGTTCGATCAAGGAGAGAATTGTCACGACCCAAGACTTTGCCCAAGTCCGACAATGGGCAGGTGTCTGTGGGCCCCAGCAGCCTTCTATTGTGATGTCCCTCACTGCTGAATGTATTACTGGTATGGATAAATTGTCTGTGCACATCTTTCTAATCCTTGGCCCCCAAGCCACCATAGTGACGTTTTTGTGCAACATGTGGAGGACTGCAAACCTCCCTGATTTGGGGTCTATAGTAAATGGCCTGACTTTTTCATTGGGCCTCTAGAGAGCTTTAGGCTGGCATATAAAACAAGCCTCCCCACAGAGATGGGGCATTTAGAGAAAAACCCGTTCTGCTCCTACTAAATTTTTATGATTCCTATGGATGCTCAGCAGAGAGGACCCCACACTTGTCCAAGGGAACAATCAGTGAGCAGACCCTGATTGTCAACTAAACGTGGAGACTAACATGTCCTCCACCCCAGAGCCAACAGGTATGTATCCAATCTTCTGAATTCAGGTGAGGACGGCCTTTGAAAATCTAGACACCGTCTTGCATCGGTCCTACCCATGCAGACTGCTGGGGGACAAGACGATGCTGAAAGAGTGCAAAAAGCCTGTCCCATCCCACCTCTCAGACTACATCACTGCTCAAGGACAGATTCCCCAGACTAAGGGGTGGAGTTTATTGTTGGCAGGTAGAATGCCCTGCCCCACATCAAACCTCAGGGCTCATCAGAGAATCTCATCCGGTCCTGCCTATACTTGACACTTTCATTCCATGTGTCCTGGCCGTACCATAATTTCCACTGACTCAAGCCCCTCTCTCCAGACCCTACAATGTCACATTTGTTTCCTGTTGTCTCTGATAATGGCCCTGGGTTTGCAGCCCAAGCTACAAATCATGGACCTAATCATGGGATGTGTAGTGGACTCTTCATGCTTCATGCCGCACTCAAGCCACAGGGGAAACTGAGGATTTTCATGGACAGTTAATGGATGAGATTTTGCAGCTGATGGTAAGAGATAAGACAACCCCAGCCTGGACTACACATCTCAGATAAACAATCTGGCTTCGCAATTCTCCCAAAAGGACGTTTCTCACTTGCTCCTCAACTTTGGTCAGGTTTTTGCTCCTTTCCTTCAGTTGTATATCCTTCTTTTACAATTTTAACATCTTGGTGTTTGTGGAGGACTCTACAAGGGCCAGCGAATCCCTTCAACCCCTTTCTAAAGATTCAAGCGGATACAAGATTAATATGACAGCAAGGGATGAGAGATTTAAAACTTTTGTGCTGACCAATCCTTTAACATGATGTGTCTTGCTGATTAAGATGGAAAAAATGGTTTCCTATATAAATGCTTTTGTCACCTTACATAGAATCCTTTTGGACTAAAAGGTTTGGATGAAAATAGGGCATTTCAAGAAATATAAAGTTCATTTTTTAAAAGCGACTCGATAGTAACAATATAGGAAAATGAATAACAAACAACAGAGCAAAAATCCTAAACTCTGGGATCTAGCAAGGCATGATAAAGGGGGAAAGACATCAATGGTCTTTCTGATCTTTCAGAATGGACCCTGAAAGCTTTGCCCTGTTCCTGAATTGAAAGTTGGGGTACTGCCTTTCTGAGCTCTTATGAGGACCTCTGGATTCAGACTGACTGTGGGGCCAGCAGTCACACAACAGAACACACAGATGTCATTCATGCCATAAGGCTGATGAACTGGTACTGTACAGACCTATTTTACTGTCCCTGCTCCTCTTCCCCCAGGAGACTTGAAAACAAGTCCCAGAAACCAGCTCCAGGTGTGGAGGCCAATTAAAACGAGGCTGTACCCACCTCGAGTCTAGCCCTGACATAAGTACAGCCATCTTAGCAAAGCAAAAGCTGGCACCTTGCACTGTAAGAGTGGGTTAGCATGAGAATGGCCATCCTGAAGGCTGGGAAGCCATTTTATTGACTGTCCCTAATAGGCCTACACTGTGACACTAAGTAGAAAACTTGAGATAAGAGATGGTGGTACCATAGGGACCAAATGTTAAAGAAAAACAAATAGTTACCTTGCAGAGATCACAATCCTGCAAGACAGGAGTCTCCCTTGGTTTGCAAATGTCCTGGTGATTTACAACCAAAAGGCTATATTTTCAATATCTCAGTTTCCAGAGACAAATGGCTCAGTTCCTTAAGGCCTAAGGTCCCCCTCCCCACCATAAACCTGAGGAAGGATGAGGCAGAAGGAAATAAAGCTAAATTTCTTTTATACCTAAATCACACTTAACCCCCAGGATGGCGCCTGGGTGATGCCGGGTGGTGGGGAGGAGCAAAAAAAAAAAAAAAAAAAATTTAAACAAAGTTAAACTGTCAAAGTGGGGCGCAAGACATGTATGTAGCTATGAAAAAGTGCCTTGAAAATGCTATATAAACCCTTGGCTTTGAGTGCTCGGGGTCCTTGTTGAAACCCGCTGTGCCGGGCAGATACTTGGACCCCAGCTAGTTGGAAATAAACCTCGCTGTGTGACTTGCATTATTGAGAGTGTTGTCTGTCTAATTGAAAGCTGGTTGACTCCGTTCCCGAACAGTACCACGCACAAACCAGACTGAAACTGACCATCTGTTGTTGTTCTGAAACCAATCAATTCTAAGTGGAATAATTAGGTCTGGATCGGGAACCAAAAGGCAGGAGCTCGGTCAGCCTGCTTCACGATGATAGATGTCCTGCTTGGGGTGCCCTCACTCTGTAAACCCTGTTTCTAAAGTGACCACATGGGCCCCCTGGGATTATACTTCTTGTATGTGAACGTGACCATCCTGATCTCACCTCAATCCCTCTGAACACTGTGCTGTACCCAAAGTTGTGCTGTGTTTGACTCAATGCCTTGGACCAGATGGGAAAGGATTCCTATAGAAACAGGGAGGAAGCGTCCTGGCTCTCTAAAGTAAACCCTATTGGCTATGAGACTTCTTTCTCTGGCTTGGTAACTGTGGAGACCCGTGGTTATATTCAGTTCTTCAGACAGGTCTCATCCTACTCAGAGGGGTCTTGATACTTGTCAGGCTCCCTGCTGCCCCAGACTAATTACTCAGTTACTGACAGAACCTCTCCAAGTCACACCCATTAGGGTCATGATGGGGTAGACTGTTTCTTGGTTGAGTCCTGAAAATTTAAGGAATGAAATGAAGGATTTTAGCTCAGGCTGACATCCTATGTGTAATTTCTCAGGCCCGTCCCTTGACGATTGAGAGAACTCAACTACAGAGGGCAGGCCTCCCAGGGCAAAAAACCCTTCCCACACATGATGTGGTGCACAGCCATGAACGGCAGTCTCAGGAGAAAGCTGTGGTCAGGGACCCAGACCCCCTGGCAGGCCACTCTTGTGCTGGCCCAGTAGGCTTCACTTGGTGGTCTCCTTATTGGGAAACTCAGTTCTCAGTACTCTTCCTCTCCTAGCCCTTCACTCTTCAATTTCCCTCATGCATGGGCTTCATAAACAGCAGGAGACTTGCATTCAGAGTTCTTTGGCAGTGAGACAACTCGGTGTCTGCACTGATCTCTCTGACCCCAGAAGGGGAGATGGAATGGGGAAGTTGGCACTGTTAAAATCAGTAATAGAGGGGCGCCTAGGTGGCTCAGTGGGTTAAGCCCCTGCCTTCAGCTCAGGTCATGATCTCAGGATCCTGGGATCGAGTCCGGCATCGGGCTCTCTGCTCAGCAGGGAGCCTGCTTCCTTCTCTCTCTCTCTCTGCCTGCCTCTCTGTCTACTTGTGATTTCTCTCTGTCAAATAAATAAATAAAATCTTAAAAAAAAAATCAGTAATAGATTCAGCCTTTGTTTAAGCAGACAAAACGAGTCTAGCCATGGAAAGTTGAATTTAGCTTATTTTGCAAGGCTACCTTGATCTGGGCCACTTCTTGCTTAGGCTTTTGGAAATCATAAGAAAAACTTGAACTGTTCTCCCCGGGTTGATATCAGGTAACCATTGATCAATTCCCTGCAATTTATAAGGCAATTCTAAAATTATAACTAATCACTGTGAAGAATCCACAGTCAAAGCTTTCCTCCATACAAGCTGCTTCATACACTTCCATGCCTCATACCATGTTTTGGTTTGAGTGTTCCTGGTTTGCAAACCGTCTTTTTGATGTGTGCATGATAAACTTCTACTGATGCTACTAAAGGCTTCACCATTACTTTAATTTTGGCTTATTGCTTTTAATCAGCTACTCTCATGCTTGATTGCTTAGCCCTCCCCAGATCGTCTGAGCTCCAGGTCTTCTCATCGTCCAGGTGTCCGTTGTCAGGCTTTGCCCTTCGCACTACCTCCTATTTTCTTTGTATTTATTCTAGTTAGGGTCTTTCATAAAATGAGGACTTTTTTTTTTTTTTTTTTTGGCTAATATTGCTTTAAATATTTTAAAATATATATTGTTTTCCTTTACTTTAAATTCTGGAATCCCAATTAAATGTGTATTATTTCTCTTATTTTATCCCACAAGTCACTGAGACTGTTTTCTTTTTTTCCTCTTCCATTTCAAGTTGGATTTTCCCCCCTCTTTATTGTGATATAATGGACAAATAAAAATTATATATATTTAAGGTCTACAAAATAGTGTTTTGATATACGTATAAACTGTGAAATGATGACTGCTATCAAGCTGATTAATATATCTGTCAACTCACAGAGTTACTTTTTTTGTGTGGTGAGAATACTTGAGATTTATTCTCTTAGGAAATTTCAAGTACACAATACAGTATTTTTAAAACATTTTATTTGTTTATTTGAGAGAGAAAGAGAGAGAGAGATAGGACATTAGCAGGTGAAGAGTAAATGAGGAGGCAAAGGGAGAAAGAATTTAAACAGAATCCCCCACTGAGTGTGGAGCCCCACAAGAGACCTTGATTCCAGGACTTCAGTATCATGACCTGAGCTGAAACCCAAAGTCGGATGCCTAACCAACCATGCCACCCAGGCACCCCTGCAATACAGTATTATTAACTATAGTCACCATGCCCTAGATTAGCTCCCCATAATTTATCTGCACTGTACTATAAGTTGAGACCCTTGGGCCAACATCTCATTTCCCTCTTTTGAGATTTCCTACTTATTCATTAGAAACAAATTTATCCTGTGTCTTTGAGTATAGTTAAAGCAGCTGCTTTAAAATCTGGTCACTGGGGTGCCTGGATGGCTCAGTCAGGTAAGCACTGCCTTCTGCTCAGGGTCCTGGGATAGAGCCCAACATCTGGCTCCCTGATTATCTGGGAGCTTGCTTCTTCCTTGCCCCTCCCCGGCAACTCATGCTCATTTTCCCTCTCTCTCTTTTAAGTAAATAAATAAAATCTAAAAAAAAAAGAAAGAAAGAAATGAAAAGTACTGTGTCACTAATTCAAACATCTGACTCATCTTGGAATCACTCTCCATTGTCTTTTTTTTTTGGTGCCTGGGTCATATTTTTTCTATTTTTCTTGTATGGCTAATAATTTTAGATTGCATACTGTACTCCAGAAATTGTGAATGGTATGTTGTAATAAAAAAAAAATTCTGGATTCTGTTATAGTTTTCTGGGTTAAATTTATTTTTTTTCAGGCAGCTTGCTTGGCTGATCTCAAATTCCATCTTCTTTTCTTCAGTATGTGGTAGCTAAAATCCCTGTTCAGCTCTTGTAAGTTTACTTAGATTGTATGAAGTCTTCCTCAAATGTGTAGTTCAGATATGTGGACAGCATTTATACATAGAATTTTTCAACTGTTTCTTTTGTGGGTATTTCTCTTCACTTTCCAGCATATTTGGTACACTTGCATTTTCTTTTTAAAATTACTTTTGTTGTCAACAAATTGAGCTTTCCTATAAATATTAATTGTGTTACCTTGTACCTCTCAGTTGAAAAGACACAAAAACAGGAAACTCACCCACAGTTATTTCCTTTTTACTGAGGGCATATTCACTTCTGGTTTCTGACTCTCTTTTATAATTTTACAGTGATTTCAGATTCTTTTCCCTTCTCCCCTCCCTACCCGCCCCCCATATGGTTTTAAGTTATCTATGGGAAGTTTATCTTGATAGAATGAATTCCTCAACTGCCTGAAGTTGAGTCTCAATTTTTCAGTTTGGATTTTCTTATGAATGGAATCATACGGTATAAACTTCATTGTATAAACAACTTTCTTTGACCTAACTTAACATTTTTGTTCTTTATTCCTGTCCCTTTCTGTATCAGTGATTTGTTCTCTTCTACTGCTAATTAACATTCATAACATTGTATAAATATATACCATCTATCCATTTTCCTGCTGAGACACATTTAAAGTGCTTTCAATTTTTAGATATTATGAATCAAGTTATTATAAACATTTTTATACAAGTCTTTTTATACAAGTCTTCTTGTGGTGGACATGTGCTTAAATCTTCATGAGAATACACCTGAAAGTTGCATTTCTTTGTTGCTGTGTAGATATGTATTTCACTTTAAGAAAAGTGTTAGATTTTCTTACAAAGTTGTCACAGCAACCTAACCACCCACCAAAAACATATGAGGTTTCAGATTGCTGAGTATCCTTGCCAATGTGTGAAACTGTAAGTCATAGTAATTGTAAGCAAGTAGTGACTTTTAGTTCTACTTCATTATGATTTTCATGTGCATATTCCTGAACTCATAAGGGCAAGCACTTTTTCTTGTGCAAATTTGGCCATTCATAACTTTACCTCAGGTCTGTTCGAATCTTCTTCAATTTTAAAATTACAATGACATGTCTATTCAAATCATTTGTCCATATTAAAATTAGATTGTTTGTTTTTTTTTTTTAATTATTATTGATTTGTGGAGTTCTATATAGATTCTGGATACAAGACCTTTGTCAAATAGATGTTTGATGAATATTGGACTATTTTCTTCTCTTTGGCTTACATATGCATGTTTTTAAAGATGTCTGTGGTTGAGAAGAACTTTAACATTTTTGAAGTTTAATTTATCATTTAAAAAATTTGAATTGGATGGGGTTCCTGGGTGGCTCAGTTGATTAACCCACTGCCTTCCGCTCAGGTCATGGTCCTGGGGTCCTGGGATTGAGCCCCGCATGGGCTCTCTACTCTACGGGGAGCCTGCTTCCTCCTCTCTCTCTGCCTGCCTCTCACAGACTTGTGATCTCTGTCTGCCAAATAAATAAATAAAATCAATCTTTAAAAAAAAGGTGGGGGGAGATTGTGTTTGACTTGGGGGACAGAGGATGGGAGATCAACCCAACAAAGAAGCATAGATTATCAGAACCTTTGCTAAATATTTCCATTTAAAAAAATTTTGAATTGGAGTATTAAAAAATTTGATTTAGAGTACAGTTGATGTATAATTCTATATTGGTTTCAGGTGTATAACACTGTGATTCAACAATTACATACATTACAAAATGCTCACCATAAGTGTAGTTACCTTTTGTTACCACATGAAGTTATTATGACATTATTGATTATACTCCTTATGCAAT
This sequence comes from Mustela nivalis, assembly GCF_964662115.1. Taxonomy (NCBI): domain Eukaryota; kingdom Metazoa; phylum Chordata; class Mammalia; order Carnivora; family Mustelidae; genus Mustela; species Mustela nivalis. Next base: position 67,427,934 of record NC_139028.1, read on the forward strand.
TTATCATTTTCTAAGGTTGATTATTTCTGGTTACCTTTCAGAAAATCTTGGTTGAAAAAATGATTAAAGAAGACAATTTAGGGGGTGCCTGGGTGGCTCAGTGGGTTAAGCCTCTGCCTTCGGCTCAGGTCATGATCCCACGGTCCTGGGATAGAATCCCACATAGGGCTCTCTGCTCAGCAGGGAGCCAGCTTCCTTCTCTCTCTCTCTGCCTGCCTCTCTGACTACTTGTGATCTCTCTCTCTCTCTCTCTGTCAAATAAATAAATAAAATCTTAAAAAAAAATAAAAAAAGAAGACAATTTAGTGGGGTGCCTGGGTGGCTCAGTTAAGTGTCTGCTTTTGGCTCAGGTCATGATCTCAGAGTTCTGAGGTTGACCCCACCAGCTAAGCCTGGCTATGAGCTTCCTGCTTATGAGGGAGTTTGCTTCTCCCTTTGCCCCTCCCCCTGCTCATGCTAGTGTGTGCGTGTGTGTGTGTGTGCCTATATATGTGTGTGTTTCTCTCTCTCAAATAAATAAGTAAAAATCTTTAAAAAATTTTTTAAACAAAGAAAACAATTTAGTGATTATGTGTGATACACTCAAGCTTTTTAAATACTTCATGAAGTGGATAGTCTCCTTTCAGACAACCACAAAATGGGGCTGAAGGCAAAAAGCTTTCATGGGACAAAGAATAAGCAACAAGGAAGAGGCAAATAAAAAATATCAGACTGGCCAGGGACCACATAGTCAACCTTGTGTAAGTTGAGAAGGCCCAGTGTTGGCTTGATGTTTGGGGCCTGGCTGACTGGATATACTGTGTGTATGGTCAAGTAGAACATTTACAGGGAGTCATGAAAGTTGTCTAAGTCTGGGTGCCCTATTGTGGAACCTGGGGCAGGAGTGGCTCCATCTTTGGCTAAAAAATTTTTTTAAAAAAGATCTTTAACTACTCAAGATTGTAAACATGGTCTCTTATGCTTTCTTCTAAAGACTTTGTATTTTTCACATTTAATATCTGTTTTATTGACTTTCCTTATAGAGCATTGGCTTTTATCTTGGCATGCAGTCACATTGCTTGTGGCTCTTTCAGTCACAGTCTATTCATAGGAAACAAAATGTTCACCCCATGTTATATATGGACCTGATTTAGTTCTCAAAGAAATTGTAAGCAGCTCCAACGTGGCTGAGGAAATAGCAGTAGGAACCTGAGAATGTGGCAGGTGATATCAGAGACATGATGTCTTGGAAAGCAAGAGAAGACTTTCCTGAACACTTTATTTCTCTATTGCACTCCCTGTACCCAAAGGCATCACTCTAGTGGGAAAGGAGACCTGAGAGGTTTGATAGTGGTCATTTTAGATATGAACAGAGGTATTTTGTCTTTAGTCTATGAGAAGTAAATGGTACAAATGGAACTTTCTCTCTCCCTTTAAATTAATAGTAAAATGGGGAAAATAGATTAAACACCTGTTTTTAGGCTCCAGGTAAATAAATATTGAGGAATTGTGATATCTAAACACTAATGGCATTTTGTGGGTCAAGAGAAAAAAATAAAACAAGGATTTTGGGTAAGAGGGCTCACAAATCCTTAAATATTCTGTGTTCCAGAGCTAGAAAAAGGTAGTAGCCTAAAAAGATATTTAGCTCCTGTAAAATTTTGATCAGTTCTTTCATGTAGAAGATCGAAACTGAGGTCAGTACTTGAGGCTAAGAATGAGGGATGGGATTCTTGCCCTAAAACCTAAATTAAACACACACACACACACACACACACACACACACACACACACACACACACATTGGCATCAAAGCACTTTCTAGAACTACATTTATAGGTGTAAGGTTTTATAGGTGAGATAAACACGACACCAGGTGAAGTGGGTGCAAGGCAAGATTTATTAAAGGCACTCTCCAGCGAAGTTTCCTGTCTCCTGCATAGGTATTGGGTTACTTATGGAGACCTAACCTGGGCATACATCCTTTTGGTGGGAGAGTCAATGGTTAAGGGGGGGGGTAGGCTGGAAGACAGGGAGACCCCGTGGCAGCGAGACCCAGTGGCAGTCATTTCCATTGCTCTTCCTGCACTCTGGGAGCCTCCAAAGCCGCTGGTCATTTCTGTTGTTCCTTCTGCACTTCTGGAGCCCGCTGACCCAACATTCTGACCTTTTTGGTGTAATAGGGGTGGCGACTCAGATCTGGCTACTTCCTGCTGGCAAAGGGGCGTCATCATAGTGTCCTTCCGATGTGGGTAGGCAGGTATAGGGATCCAGGTTGACAGTGACCCTGGAAACCTCATGGATGCGTTCCTGAATGAAGCGAAGATCACAGGGGGCGAATAGTGCTAATAGGCAGAGGAGAATAAGGGGATTTAGGATTGGAAGGAGCCAGGTCGTTAAGGGGGCGAGCCACGATTGAGAGGGGTTTATTCCAGGGTGATGCCTGGAATAACCATTGACTCTCCCACCAAAAGGATGTATGCCCAGGTTAGGTCTCCATAAGTAACCCAGTTTAAGCCAGGAAAATGGGTCAGAATCCTGAGTAGGAGAGGGGAGTAGGACATTTCTGATTGTGTGTTCCTGGGCCTGGATGGACCGTGACTGGCTCTGGAGTTCCTGAGGATTTTGGGGGAGTGTTTCTAAAATAGGCCCGGTAGATGTGCAAGGAGACCGTTGGATATGAATCAGAGGGTCATGTGTAAAGTCTGGCCTCAACTCCAGTAGCCGGTTGTGGATCCCAAGGGTTGGGGATGGTGAGGTACCAAGCACTACTCCCATCAGTGGTGAAGCGATATTGGGAGCACTAGTTTCCATAAATATCTAGTCAGGCCTTATGCATTTTGCAGTAGGTATATGGGCAGCCCCCATTTGTCTGGACCCAGTATGTTCGGCAGTTAGGATGAGTTTGGTCATAGATGAAGCAGATAATGGGGTTGGAGTGCCCCCTCTGAATGGAAGGAAGGCATGAAGTTGATAAAGGCCTGGCACCCTCCAAACTGGCAATCGGTGGTAGCTAGTAGGCTAGACCGGGCAGTCTCCCCATGGGTCCAGTTTTCCCTCAGGTAAAAGCACCACCTGAACTCAGGTGTGATGGACAAATGGCTAGAGAGGGTTAGGAGGAAGGGGAGAGTGAGGAGAAGAAGTGCGGGAAATCTGCAACTGCATTGACCCCAGGGTTTGGGAAGTCCAGCCATCCTGTGGTGGGGCTGGTTTTAGATTGGAAATGTGTACCCACCGGTGGTGTCCTAGGAGTTTTGCCACTGTGGGAGTTGTGAGAATAACAGTATGGGGGCCGGTCCACCTGGGCTGTAAGGACTTTGGGTGAAGGTCTCGTAGGAGAACTTGGTCCCCAGGATTTAGGGCCTGGGGGAAGTCTCCCCCCAGGCTGTCAGGGGCACCCAGGCTGTCAGGGGTGGGGATGGTTGAATCCGCAGGAGCCCTTAGGAGGGCTCGTAAGAGGGTCAGATAGGGGGAGGGGTGGAGGAGAGGCAGGCAGGTTGTGATTAAGCAGGAAGGGCCTGCTGTATAGGAGCTCAAAAGGGCTGAATCCTGATGGGCTGCGAGGCGAGGCCCTAAGGCAGGTGAGTGCTAATGGGAGAAGGGTTGGCCAAGAGAAGCAGGTTTCAAGAGTGAGTTTGGTGAGTTGTTCCTTGAGGAGGCCATTGGCCCTCTCCACCTTACCTGAGGATTGGGGGTGATAGGGGATATGGAGTTTCCAGGTGATGTTGAGGCTCTCAGAGATCTATTGTGTGATGCTGGAGATGATGGCCGATCCATTGTCTGATTGTAGGGTTCGAGAGAGTCCAAACCTCAGGATGATGTGCTCAATGAGAATGGGGGTGACCACGTCTGCTGTTTCCCTAGCAGTGAATGCCTCGATCCAGCCTATGAAGGTGTCCACAAGAGCTAGCAGGTATCTGAAGGTTTTGTGTCGAGGCATGTGAGTGAAGTCAAGTTGCCAGTCCTAGCCTGGCTGATGCCCATGGAGCTGGTGGATGGGTCCTGGTCTGCAGAGGCTGCCCTGGGCATTGACCGTAAAACAGGTTCTGCAGGCCTGGTGTACCTCCTTAGTGGTATTTTGGAGGAGAGGGTGGTGAAATAGAGGTTGGATAAATTGGTATAGGGCCTTTGGACTGATGTGGAGAGACTAGTGGATGTCAGTAATGAGGGTGTGGATTAGGCTTTCGGGAGGGCAATTTTGTCCTGGACAAAATACCCTTCCTTGTCATCCAACCTGCCACCTTATGTTTTAAGGGCCCGAGTCTCCTCATCAGTGTACAAGGGACTGTGAGGAGTTCTGAGAAACAGTAGAGGGGCTGGAGAGGAGTTTAAGGCTATCTGTCAGGCAATAGAGTCGGCCTTGTTGTTCCCCCAAAAAATGGGATCATTGGAGGCCTGATGGCCATGGCAGTGGACAATAGCCACCTCAGTAGGGTAATTAAGAGCCTCGAAGAGTTTGGCAATAAGAGGCCCATTGACTATGGGGGTTCCGTTGGTCGTGAGAAATCCCCTTTTCTCGCCAGAGGACAGAGTGAGTGTGAGTAATAAGGAAAGCATACTTGGGAGTCAGTATAGTGACCTGTTGGCCCTCAGATAAGTGAAGGGTCCTGGTAAGAGCCATGAGTTCTGCCTTTTGAGAAGTAGTCCCAATGGGAAGGGGGGCCACTTTTATGACTGCGTCCAGGATGACCACTGCATTGGCCGCTTGTCGCCATCCATCTGGAGCTATGAGGGAGCTCCCATCCACGAACAGAGTGCAATCAGGGTCAGGCAGTGGTAGGTCCAAAAGTCCTGGATGGGAGGGAGAGAATTCTTCCAGGAGTTGAGAGCAGGAATGGGAAGGAGTGGGGGTAAATGAAGATATCGGCAAGAGAGTGGCGGGATTTAGGCGAGGGGAGACAGAGAGTGTGACCTGGGGGTATTCTATGAACAGCAGGTGGTAGAGTTGGAGATGGGAAGGAGTGAGTTGTGCCAAGGATTTGTGGCTAACTAAGCCCATAAATCGATGCGGGGAGAAGACCATGATGGGCTGTCCTAAGGTAAGTTTGAGGGTTTCTTTTGTCAGAGAAGTGGCTGCCGCTAGGGCCCTGAGGCAGGGCTGCCATCCCTGGGCGGTGACATCTAGTTGCTTGGAGAGTTAATGGGGATAAGGAGACCCTGCTGCAGGAGGCAGTCAATGATGGGCTTAAGTCCTTGCGGATGGGTTGCTACTATAGATCAGGAAATGTCCCATACCTGCGGGTCTACGGAGGGGAGACAGTCTGGGATAGAGGATGAGTCAAAGGGGAGTAGAGGGAGGATGAGGTGAGCAGAAGTCAAGGGAGAGGGAGAGAGACGAATGGTGGCCTGAAGTTTGTGGAGGATATCCCTCCCTAGAAGGGGAACAGGGCAGGAAGGGATGAGGAGGAAGGAGTGTGAGAAGGGCAACCCATCCAGGCTGCATGTAAGGGGTGGGCTGGCCTTTGGAGTGGAGGAAGTACCGTTAATTCCCATAACAGCAACTGAGGAGGGATGAGCAGGACCCTAGTAGGAAGGCAGGACAGAATATCCCGTGTCCAGCAGAAAGGAAATGGACTTACCTGCTACCTGGAGCATGACCCTGGGCTTGGCATGGGTGAGAGGGGTGTCTGAGTCTGGGCTCCATCAGTCATCCTCCAATCTGAGAAGTTGGAAGGCAGGATTTACCATCTCAGGGTCTCCCCAACATGGAGGCCCAGGAATCCCCCAAGGCTGGGGCAGTCCGATTTCCAGTGGCCCATCATGCAGCATTGAGGGCAGGGCCTAGTGGGCGCTTTTGGATTGGGGCATTGATGGGGCCAGTGTCCCTTAGCTCCGCACTTGAAACAGGCCCCTGGAAGGACGCAGTTAGGTGCTCCCTTTTTTTGACCCCTAGAACCTGCCAGCCTCAGGGCTGCTACCAGGGCTTGGGTCTGCTGTTGGACCTTCTGTTGGAGTCTGGCTTGGCACTTAAGTTCTGCTACCTCCTCTTGGGAGTTAAAGACTTTAAATGCCATTTTCACCAGATCAGAAATGGGAGTTTAAGGGCCCTCCTCCACTTTCTTTAATTTTTTTCTAAATGTCGGTGGCTGACTGAGAAATGAAGTGGGTAGTTAAAACAGTTGCCCCTGCCAGAGAGGCCAGGTCTAGGTGAGTGTATTAAGTCAGTGCCTCAGTAAGTCAGTTAAGAAACATGGCCTGGTTTTCACTGGGTTCCTGAATGATTTCCCTTCACAAACCCTCTACAACTTTCCTTCACATTCAGGTTTTGTCCCTAACAACCATCTCATTTAGGACAAAATTATCTCCTTTTACTTTCAATAAAATGTACTCCCATTCCTTAAATCTTTCTTATATATCTTCTACTTTCCTACATACAGAGTGGCTTCCTTTATTTCCATCACTCTTACAGTTAGCAGAATTTTGTACTCTTAGAAATACCTTTAGTTATTAACCTCCAGTCAGTTATTAATCAATTGTGAATGATTATAACAGAATTCTTTAGATGCCAATTTATGAATCAGTTAAGCACAAACCATGCTTACTAACAGATTTAAATATTCTTATTTTCTTTGCTGTAAGAAGTCAAAAGCACAAACCTATGTTCAGTAATCAATGACTTGGCATTTTATCCTCTTTGGAAAAGACCTAAATGTCCAACAATTTAATTCCATTTGTCATCCAAGCAAAAGTTTAAACTTTCAGGTTACCAAAGACTTTGAAAGCTATCTCAGCAATTACCCATTAAACTTTGAGACAGACAACTAACCATCAGTTTAGTCATTTCTTTGCTAACAGATTTTTAACAAATAACATGAGTTTATTTGACCTTCAGTAAACTTTGATTGAAGTTTCACATTTACGGTGGATAACTTTGTCAGGAGTTGGGATAGGATTGGGGAAGGGGAGGGAGAGGGGTAGACGAGGGTGCCGGTTCAGAAATCCTAACATAAGGGACCTTGGCCCATCTGCCTTGGTGTCTGCTGAGGTTATTTAAGTCCATGAGAATCTGATAATTAAACATGCCTTCTGGAGGCCATTGGGACTGATTGTCTAATCGGTATTGTGGCCAAGCTACAGTACAGTAACGTCGTTTTCACAGGTCCTGGTTTTGTTCCAGGGTTTTAAGATTGGCCAACAAGCCTAAAACACCCCTGGGATGTTTTAGGGTCGAATTTGGATTGGGAGGTCCCCACAATTCGTTGCCGGGCAACCCGAGTGCTGGAGGAAGGCCTCCCCTCATCTGCCACTGGGTTGAAGAAGAACTGTTGACTGCCATAGAGCTTAGGACATCTCCCAGACTCCCGGAGTCACGGAGGTCACCTGGTGACTGGCGGGGTCTGCCCTGACCTGGCTGTGATTAGGGCAGGGCTTTCCAGAAGGAGGTGAGGAATGCGGGGGTGGGGGGCGCAGAGAACTCACCATGGCTTCAGAGGTGGCATTGGGAAAGGCAGGTCCAGATCTGGCTAGCGGGGAGAGGAGAGAGCCTTCCCACTGGGTTGGGGGCTCAATCTTCTCCCGGGTTTCGGGCACCAAACGTAAGGTTTTGTAGGCGAGATAAACACGACACCAGGCAAAGTGGGTGCAAGGCAAAATTTATTAAAGGCACTCTCCAGTGAAGTTTCAGGGCTCAGGAGAAGGGGAGACAGGAAAGTTGCACTGGGAGGAGGTGGGCACCCTCGGGCGAGGTTCCGGGACTCTGGAAAGCAGAGTGGGGGAAGTTGCGCTGAGAGGGAGTTAGCGGAGGCGTGGGGGTGGTGGGGGGTGGTGGTGTGTCATTTATCTGTCTCCTGCATAGGTATCAGGTTACCTATGGAGACGTGACCTGGGCATACATCCTTTTGGCGGGAGAGATAAGGGTTAGGAGCGGGGGTAGGCTGGAAGACAGCGAGACCCTGTGGCGGTGAGACCCTGCAGTGGTCATTTCCATTGCTCTTCCTGCACTCCAGGAGCCTCCGGAGCAGCTGGTCATTTCTATTGTTCCTCCTGAACTCCCAGAGCCCACCGACCCAACAATAGGAAGTGGTTTACTTAGGGATGTTATAAGATAGAGACACATTCTGCCCCAAGGAATCGAACAAATCTTCCATCTGTCCCAATGACCATCAGTGGTCTCCATGAAATGATTGCTGATCAGGATCAGAAGACAACACACTAAACTTTGGCTCAGGACAGAGTGTTTAGGAGAGTCAAATGAGGTAACTAGAAGAATGAGCACACCAAAGAAGTCAAAGAGAAAGAGAAGAGTCAGAGGGAATCTCCCCCTCAGAACCATGCTGCAAACTACCAGGACTTGTGAAAAGAGGCATTATATATGCACACTACAATATGCCCTCAATATGCAAAATACTCACTAAGAAGCAAGGAGAAATAAACAAAACAAAATGAGATGTTTAAATGCATCTATTATTGTCAATATAACTAGATATTAAATTAATCAAGAACAGTAAGTTTGTTTGACAAACATAATTTGCAGATTCTGAAGCTTTGTGTGGTAGATGTCCCCATCTTAAACCTCTGTGATTATGTTAGGTTACATAGCCGCGAGGAATTAAGATGACTATCAGATGAAACTCATCAGTAGACCTTAAAATATGGAGATCATTTCAGAATATGTAGCTGGCTCAAATGGGAACATAGAGATTCTTAAAAGTGGAAGAGGAAAGCTCAAGGGGAGAACCGGAGGGGAACTGAGTACAGCAGAAGGGCAGAAGTAATATTGCTTTCTTTAAAGATGGAAGAAGGGGGCTTCTAGATACCAGAAAAAGGAAGGAAAGAGTTTCTTTTCTAGAGCTTCCAAAAAGAGAAGCTGCCTTTTCAACACCTGGATTTTAGCTCGGTTAGACCTAGGCTGAAGTGAGCTACAAAACTATAAGATAATTACTGTGATTTGTGGCGTTTTAAGCCATGGAATCTGTAGTAATTTTTATAATAGTATAATAAAGAGCAAATATTCTGCATTCTGCAAGAAAAGAGTATATGTATTTTTTTTTTAACTTTTTATTTTTTATAAACATATATTTTTATCCCCAGGGGTACAGGTCTGTGAATCACCAGGTTTACACACTTTACAGCACTCACCAAAGCACATACCCTCCCCAATGTCCATAATCCCACCCCCTTCTCCCAAACCCCCACCCCCAGCAACCCTCAGTTTGTTTTGTGAGATTAAGAGTCACTTATGGTTTGTCTCCCTCCCAATCCCATCTTGTTTCATTTATTCTTCTCCTATCCACTTAAGCCTCCCTGAGTATATGTATTTTTAATTGAGTTATAATTGACATATAACATTGTATCGGTTTCGAGTGTACAACACAATGATTCAATATTTGTATACACTGCAATTTTTCACCACAATAAGTCTAGTTAGTAATTATAATTATGTCACCTTGCTGTACCTTACTTCTTACTTGAGGACTTATTTATTACATAATTGGAAGTTTTTTTTTTTAAGATTTTATTTATTTATTTGACAGACAGAGATCACAAGTAGGCAGAGAGGCAGGCAGAGAGAAAGAGAGAGGAGGAAGCAGGCTCCCTGCTGAGCAAAGAGCCCGATGTGGGGCTCGATCCCAGGACCCTGAGATCATGACCTGAGCTGACGGCAGAGGCTTAATCCACTGAGCCACCCAGGTGCCCCCATAATTGGAAGTTTGTATCTTTTGATCACTTTGCCCATTTTGTCCACCCCTCCCTCCTTGCCTCTGGCAACCACAAGTCTGTTATGTGTATTTATAAGTTAGGTCATATAATATTTGTCTTACTCTGACATATTTTACACTTTCTGACATATTTCCGACATATTTCATCATGCCCTCGAGGTCCATCTGTGTTGTCACAAATGGCAAGATTACATTATTTTTCAGGGCTGAATAATATTACACACACACACACACACACACACACACACACGTTCCATATCTTGGCTGCTTTGAATATTCCTGCAATAAATATGGGTATACAGATATCTTTTTGGGTTAGTTTTTAAACCTATTATTACGGAAATTAAAAGACTACAGGAATAACATAGTATATCATATTTATAATATAATAATAAAATATTATAAAGGTATCAGGTATTTCCATATTGATAGACCTATTCAATGCAATCAAAACAAAATCTCTAAGTGTGTGTGGTTATAAATCTAGAAACTGCTTATAAAGTTTTGGGAATGCAAAGTGCAAAAAACAGCTAAGTTTTTTTTTTTTTTTTTTTTTTTTTTGGATGGGGGAGAAGGGCAGTGAGAGAGGAAAAGAATCCCAAGGTCATGTGCGGCTCAATCTCCCGACTCTGAGATCATGACCTGAGCCCAAATCCAGAGTCAGATGCTTAATTAACTGAGCAATATCACATATACAGGAACATTCTCAGGCCTCTGAGAATTCTGTTTCAGCCGACTGGGTCTAAATTGTCTAGACTGACTCTCCTAGGGATCCAATATCCACAGCCTACTGAAACAACCAAGCTATGTTCCATCTCAAAGGAAAATAGTTAATATGATTGACCTCATCCTTTCTCTGGGGATGGAAAAAAAATGGTGGTACCCACATAACATGAGTTCTATCTTCTGGGAATATAAGGTAATGCATAAAAACGTTCATCTCACTTCTATGGAACATGTCCCAACCTAAAATTTTACTTGTTTCCTTCTAAACAGATATTTTCCACTACTCCTGTAAAGCAAGAGATAGAAGACAAGTTGGTGAGCTGAAAACTACAGCCATTTAGGGAAGAGAAAAATGCTACACTGGTTCTTTGATTTTTATCAAACAGTGTAGCCTTGGGTCTGCTCAGTGTCCAAGTAGGGTCTCTGTGCTACAGGACATGACTCCGGGAGAAAGGAGTTCTGCTGACACCAGTGATTCCACAAGAAGACAGCTCCTCACAGAAAACGACTGACTTCATGAGCAGACCAACTAATGTGACCAGGAGTACGGTGGGGAATCCAGAAGGAAAGAGGAGCTCTTTGGGCAAAAGAAGTGAAGTCAGACTAGATTCAGACTGAAGCAGCAAACCTTGGTGTGTATGTTTTCTGTTGACCTCCTTTGTAGTTTTAATGACCAGTACTTTATTTTTTCCCCTTTAAATGTATTCCCTGAGACCCTGATCAAATGTGCTTCTTTTCAGAGGCAGGGAGTCTGTGCTTCAGGAGACTGAGTTGCTATCTAGCCTAAAATTTGACATTTGGGGCTTTCTCAGTCTACCTACTTTTTATACCACAGAAGATGAGGTGGCCGTCCTTTTAGGGACAATTTCATGAAGACTCTGATGTCTTCATGTAAATGTAATAAGTTCAGTGCCCACTAGTTGTTAGCCTGCATCAGACCTGCAGGTGGAACTTAGGGCATTCGTTCTTCTGGGCGTGGAGGATGAGTCATGGTTGGGGCCGGGCAGACGGCTGCTTTTGGACAGTGGGAACAGTTACATTCCTCCCAGGTTGATGTCTTGTTCACTTTGCCTAATTAAGGACTCCAGCCATGTCAAAATCATCTGCTACATCAGAGAACCTTGCTATATAAAGCTTTGGCTAGAATTATGGCTGAGATATCACAAAATCCCACATGGCTCATCCCATTTTTCCCTCCTTGCCACACACCTACAAAGTCCTGCCAAACACAATAATATAGAGCTGCTGGGACCCATCCTCAAATCCCACTTTCTTTCCATCAAAGCTTTTTGAATGACTTTGTAAATTTGGTGGAGAGGGTAAGAACTAAACCAATTCCAAACTGGCTGAAGGATGGCTCCAGGTGTCCTGGCCTCTTGTGCTGTACTCCCTGCTTCACTGTTACTGGTCCCCATTGCCAAAAATACTTTAAAATAGATCATACACTGGAGTTAAAATGGAAATGCAAAAGGCAGGCTCTATTTAGTCCAAAGATGGGGTCCAAGCTCTGGCACACCAAACATGAAAACATTCAAGCAGCACTATTTTATTATTTTTAACTTTATCTCTAGGAGGTGAGACTCTGCTCTGCCTGATTTGCCCCAGGCCAATCACCCTGGCTGGTATCTGTTATGGAGGCATTGTCATGCTCACTGGTGGGCAGAGCTCTGTCCCCTACTAAGTTAGGGAACGGAAATCCTCCAAGATTTAGGGAATCATCCCTGAGACCACAAGTCATCCTCTGAGCTCACTGCCCTTTGCCCGAGTCAGGAGAATGCCGCTCACCTGTCCCCACGCACTTGCTGGTTGATGCCATCTCTCATTTTCACATCCTGGAAAGCATCCCTCCTAGACTAAACCATATTTCAAACCCTGTGCAACAAATCTCCTGTATCACCCACAGTTCTGGCATCTGTTCTTTCTTTTCCCTTCCCTTTTCATTACCTTTTCTACCACTCTACTGAAATCCTTCAGTTTATTATATCAAAACTATTGCTGGAAACAGTATTTGCTGTATAAAAGTCCATTACTCGCAGCTCATCCCATGTAATAATTGTCATATTTCCTGCTTGTCTTCCTCCCCCACTCTTTGTCTCACTGACATACACAAACCTCTTGTCCTTACATACAATATGTTTTCTGTTTTCCTGAGCCTGGGCCTATGCCACATAGTCTACATTAAGAAAGGGACATAGTTATTGAGGTTTAATCACATGAAATTGCTGACCACCAAAAATAACCCTCCGGTAAGACGTATTAATAAAGGTATAAAGGAAATCAAGTGGGGCCACTTGCAAAGAAAAGGGACAATAACAAGTCCGTTTTATAGGTTCCAACATCCAGGGGACAGAGGAAGCCTGAATGTGACAGTTGTTGTCCCCCACCACGGTCAGCCCCAGCCCATTCTGACAGCTGATTGGTTTTCGGGGCTCCAAGACCAGAGGATCCCAGACTGAGGAGATCATGTATAATTTGAGCTGTTACAATCCCAGTTCCTTCATCCTTGTGGGAATACCCGGTCTGGAGAGATTCCACAGCTGGATCGGGATTCCCTTTTGTGTCATCTATGTTCTGGCTATTGTGGGCAACTGCACCCTTCTCTACCTCATTGCTGTAGAGCACAGCCTCCATGAGCCCATGTTTTTCTTCCTTGCTATGCTGGCTACCACGGACTTCATCCTGTCCACAGACACAGTGCCCAAACTACTCAGTAACCTCTGGTTGGGCTCCCAGGAAATTACCTTCTCTGGCTGTCTCACTCAGATGTTTTTCCTCCACTTCAGTTTTGTAGTGGACTCAGCCATCCTGTTGGCCATGGGATTTGATCGCTATGTGGCCATCTGCTTCCCCTTGAGGTACACCACCATCCTGACTCCACAGGTGGTCATCAAGGTTATGGTGACCATCACCGTGAGGAGCTTCTGTGTCATCATGCCAGATGTTTTTCTGCTGAAACGGTTACCCTTCTGCGGGACACGCATCATCCCACACACATACTGTGAGCACATAGGTGTTGCTCGGCTTTCTTCTGCTGACATCTCCATCAACATCTGGTATGGATTTTCTGTGCCTCTCATGACTGTCTTCTCGGATGTGATCTTTATTGCTGTTTCCTATGCCTTCATCCTTCGTGCTGTCTTTCAGCTCTCATCTCAGGGTGCCCGTCAGAAGGCCCTCAGCACTTGTGGTTCCCATGTCTGTGTTATTCTCATGTTTTACACACCTGCCACATTCTCCATCCTTGCTCATCGCTTTGGGCACAGTGTCCCTCGAAATGTGCTCATCCTATTTGCCAACTTCTATGTGGCCATCCCCCCTGCTCTAAATCCTGTTGTCTACGGAGTGAAGAACAAGCAGATCCAAGACAAATTTATTCTGCTTTTCTCTTTAAAAAAGACACAATGAGTGGGGAGGGTCACTGAAGAAGACGTTGAGGTAAAATTCAAGTAGGTGAAATTTTATGTAAGATGGGAAACATAAAAATAAACTTTAACTCCTATTAACCCGAAATTTTAGTGTTCTAGCCATGAGCAAAGTATGGGAATGGAGGAAAAGAGAAAATCTTCTAGACTTTCAGAAAATCAAGCCTCTTCTCGGTTCAGTTTTCTCAACACTTGTATGAAGAAGGTGATGATGGGTACACAAGAGCATTAAAACTCAGGCTTCCATTTTTCCTGCTTCTAATTTTGAGATATTTGAAGGCTAGATATTTCCCAATATACAACTCACCCCTGTATTGTTCCGTTCCTGAGTTAAAGACAAAAGTTCCTGTGTTCCTCCTTTAGTAGCTATCAATGCTCTCAAGTATAACTACTAAACTTTCTGCGTTCAGCTTCAGTCCCAAGTCTATACATTATTAATCCCCTCTTCTCTGTCCTGTACTTGCTTTACCTTTTTCCTTATCCTTCTCAAATTACATAGAGCTGATTATCTTTTGTTTCTGTTTTCTTCAGTTGCATGCTCCAAGAAAAATTTTACTACCCTTGGTCCGTATTTTAGAAGTATTAATTAATTTAAGTAAAAATAATTTATTTTGGGTGCCTCAGTTGGTTGAGCAACTGCCTTCCGCTCCCGTCATGATCCTAGAGTCCCAGAATTGAGTTCCTAGTAGGGCTCTCAGCTCCGTTCGGAGTCTGCTTCTCCCTCTGACCTTCTCCCCTCTCATGCTTTCTCTCACTCACTCTCTCTCAAATAGATAAATAAAATCTTTAAAATATAAAAATAAAAATAATTATCATAGGATAATTTTAGTTAATTCATTTCACAGATGAGGAAATGGAGATTTACAAAGATTACAGAAAGACAAATAGTGGATTTAGTATCCAAAACCAGGTCTGTCTGATCCAGAATTCTTTATCCAATTGCTTCCTGAATATCTACCCACTGAGTGGCTTACAAACGCCTCCCACTTAATTTTTCCAAAACTGACCTAGAAACTAACTTCCTCCACAAAAAGTGCTCTTCCTTTTCAGTGTTCTTTTATGGTGAATGATGGCACTACCACCAAATGCATTCCCAAGCCAGAAACCTGTGGCTTGTTCTTGATTTATCCTATGTCGTGCTCTAGCAAAATCAAGTCAATATTTGGGTTAAATATTTTATTTCAAGATGCTTGTAAGTCACATCAGTAGATATATACATGAGATTCTTACTTTTATCATGACCATAGAACTTGCCTCTGTCCTTCTCTATGATCTGTCTCTCTGAGAGTATTTCAGAGTCGTCTTTTTAAAGGAGTTCCAATCCTGCTCCATTCAATCCACTCTCTCTATAAAAGCTAGAGTGTTCATCTTAGAATTCATGTGATTCTGTCACTTTTTTACCTTGCATTTCCTCAATAATTTCATTGACCTTAGCATCAATATAAGGAATGGAAGAATCTAATGAAAAGAGTGATCGTCCATAAAAATCAGAGCTTTACATTCAATTTATATTTATTTACACTTCATTTATGTTTTTTTCATTTAATTTGCACATCCCTGACTCTTTGAGCAGGTAATTTCAGAAGTGATGTTCTTTGTGTACACAGTGTCTGGTTCTTTAAAACAACAACAACAACAATAGTTTGGTGTGAGTAGTAGATTAGTAGAGTATTAAGTAGAGCTGGGTAGGAACCATCTATGTTTCTCTTAAAAAACTCTCAGGATAGGGACACCTGGGTGGCTCAGTTGGTTAAGCAGCTGCCTTCGGCTCAGGTCATGATCCCAGCGTCCTGGTATCGAGTCCCACATCGGGCTCCTTGCTCGGCAGGGAGCCTGCTTCTCCCTCTGCCTCTGCCTGCCATTCTGTCTGCCTGTGCTCGCTCTCTCCCCCTCTCTCTCTCTGATAAATAAATTAAAAAAAAATCTTAAAAAAAAAAAAAAACAACCTCTCAGGATAAAAAAATGCCCATGCCCTTTAACAGATGAATGGATAAGGAAGATGTGGTCCATATACACTATGGAGGATTACGCCTCCATCAGAAAGGATGAATACCCAACTTTTGTGGCAACATGGACGGGACTGGAAGAGATTATGCTGAGTGAAATTAAGTCAGGCAGAGAGAGTCAAGTATCATATGGTTTCACTTATTTGTGGAGCATAACAAATAACATGGAGGACATAGAAAGATGGGGAGGAGAAGGGAGTTGAGGGAAATTGGAAGGGGAGATGGACTATGAGAGAATATGGACTCTGAAAAACAATCTGAGGGTTTTGAAGGGGCGGGGGTTGGGAGGTTGGGTGAGCCAGGTGGTGGGTATTATAGAGGGCACATATGGCATGGAGCACTGGGTGTGGTGCATAAACAATGAATTCTGTTATGCTGAAAATTAATTAATAAAAAATGCTCATTTCCTACACTGTCCACAGAAAAAGAGGCCATAAATTTATCCAAGACAAACATGTTAAATTACTCAGGAATAAGAAGTAAATAGTAAAATTGGTATAAGGAGGTAAGATCTTCTGTGTGTGGGGGGGTCTGCATGTGTGTTGACATTTTCTTTTATGTCTGTAAGCCCTTGGGGAATTCAGAAGATGCACAGGAAGGGCTGTTTTATCCAAACCACAATTATAAACCATCATATTTATTTGCCTATTTATTTGTCTATCCACACCTACATGATGAGCTCCTTGAAGGCAGAAACTTAGTCCTAGGCATCTTCTTATGCCCTTTTAAATGAAAATATCTGACACACCATATGTTCTCAATGAAGGTTTCATACACATTCAAACTTTATTAGGAACCCCTTCTTGACGTCATTATCAACTTTTCTTTTTTTCCTTCTCTATCCAGTTTAGATTCCAACGTATGTTACTGCAGCCATTGTCTTGTTTATCCTAAACTCAACTTGTTCTAAACCATACTGTCTCTCTTACATACTCAATTGAAAAAAAGGACTCTAATGACTCTTAATGAAAATAGCCCTGTATTTTGGGGAAGTTAGAGATAATGACTGCACAAGATAGACTGATACTACTGTTGATGAATGAAGACATACACCACCATAGTTGTCTACTTTCAGCTTCTCCAATGCATCACATTTCTCCTTGTCTCTTCTACCTGTGCTTTCTCTTTATTTTTTGCCTGGCAGTTCCTGTTTAGTTTCAACTAAAAATTCCTTCCAATATTTCTTCTTCAGTCCTGTATATTACATTAGCATCACTCCTATACATTCTCATTGCACAATGGACCTTTCATTGTAGGACATATCACAACTCTAATAAAATGACTGGTTGTATACTCGGTTGTTTAGTGTCAGTTTCTCCATTATATATCATCAAAGATCAGGCTCATGCCTACTTTGTTTACCATTGCATTCCTATCATTTACAAGCTCCTAGTTTGTAACAGACATTCAATAAATATTTGCTGAATAAAAGAGTTGAAAGGAATGAGGATTTTTAGAAGATTAATTTATTTGTTTGTTTATTTATATTATGTTAGTTACCATATGGTACATCATTAGTTTTTGATGAAATGAATGAGTTTTAATGAATGAATAAAATCCCTTTTGTTTGGTGAGCATCTACATGGATTTGTAACTCTGCATAATCAGAGAGGAAATTAAGGAGAGTCATGGAAAAAGACTTATTTTCTCCACAATAAGGTGATAGTTGTTTCTCCACTTATTCTTCAGAGCCTTTCTTTAACTTAAACATTTCTAAGTTATTTTTCCATTTTTAGAGATGCAGAACCTGATTTCCAGAACAATGATAGTGTTTTGTTAGAGGACAAAGGAAGGGATGAGCATAACAGGGAATATTCCACATGGTTAGCCACTAGGCATTGAAAGTAGACGTCCTTGTGGATCTGATGGGAGGCCATATGTGGGGTTCTGTTGGAAAGATGAGACTTATCCTGGCTGGCTTGCTATGATTTTCAGATGTGTGTGTGATTTGTGTTAGACATTTGTCCTGAACATAAAGATTAGTGGCCTGTAGCCTGACAAATTGACTAAATACTGAGTTAATGATGATTATCCACTGAGGGAAAACGGACAGAACTACCAAGCAAGACTGAACATTTAAGTGAATATCTGAGAAGACAGGCCTCTTCACACCTGGAGAGATGCAGCCCTAGGCAGAAATATCTCCAGGGTTTTGTTGTATCAGGCTAGAAGCTGATGTATTTCAATCCAATAGACATTTATTGATTTTCCACTATGAAGTGCCCTCAGCCACAGATTCAAAGAATGAAACAGTCTCTGCACATGAAATTTTAGGAGTTCTCTAACTTGGCTGACACATGGTAGAATGACTCTTGCCAGACCTTCTTTATCAAACTACCGATAAAGCTAGATCCAGACCCCACTGAGGTTCACGTATTCTAACATCACGGATTCCAAAATTTCTAATGCACCACTAATATGAGCTGAAGTGTAAGTTTCTAACCTGGGAAAGTGTTAATTTGGTTGAATCCTTGTTCATGTCCCACACTGACTTGATGTCTTGGGACCTGAGGCCTCTAGGTCCTCTGGGTTCACAATCTTCTGTTCTAACCTGTCTTTAATCCTTGGAGATGACAAGGGATATACATTTGCACTCCACTCTTCCAGGCTCCATGTTGGTCTTCCCTACTGTGAGCGTGGTCTATGTCTGTCCCTTATGTCCCTTTATCTGTCCTTACTAATCCTGGAACTTCTTCTTTTGTTCCTTGGTCTGTTTTTCACCTGCTGTGTTCCTGCACACTCTTATCAGCACCTTCCCTTTGCAAAGCAGTTCCGGGACCAGGATCTGCAAGGTATAAGCCCTTGGTGAGCATACAGAACTATTAGGGAGTAATGGAGTAGAGACGATGAGAAAAGGAGCTGGTGAGGAGAAAAGAGGCAGGTGGGGAAAGAAGGGGCTCCGAGAAAGAAGAAAGGACAAGATTTGAATTCTACAGATAGATTATAAAGCTGACACTCATGCAAAAAGAATGGTGTGAAAGAGAGGTATTTATTAGGAGCTTAATTCTGAGCCCCTCCCACATATATTCCTAAGATGTTTCTATGATTTTTCTAAAGATCAGAAATTCTATGGATGTATAAAAAGACAAGCAAACAAACATTAGTGGTCATGATAGATATAGAATTGGCCATTTCAGACGGGGGCCAGACACATGGAGATTGAAATTTCATATGCTATCTCAGAGGTTTTTTTTTAAGTTTATCTTGTATGTGTAAGCATGGGTTTATATTTGTGGATGCATTTAAAATGAGTGTCCTGTTGTCCTTTAGGATGATGTGGGCAAACACTAAGATATCCACCCACCCTATATACCATAGCAAGACACAAATCCAAAATGAAGTCAAACAGTTGTTTTTGGAATAGGTCATAAAATAGTCCTTTTGTGACCCATGAGCCAAACATGGATATTCTTTTCTCTACAATGGGGCAGAAGAAAGATATGCACATAGACACATTTAACACAAAAAAGAGAAATAAAGTCAAGGTATGGATTATAATGCTTGGTAACTAAGATATTACTGAAAGACCTGTCCTTTCTTTGTTTAGTGCTGGAGGAGATGGAGTAGGTAGAGATATTGGGAGTGTCATTGCCATATTCCTAGCCTTAGGAGGGAGGAGAAAAAGGCTCAACAATCAATCAGAGACCAGTAAATAGGGTGGGAGTAGAATGCTTGCTAAATGTAAAATCCTATTCAGTAATCTATAATCAAAGAATACTGATACTATTAGATTAAAGAGAATGTGTAGTAAGCGATACCGAAGAAGTTTCATGAAAGGATATGTAAAGCCACAAACCTTCTACATATAGGAATTTGGAGGTAGGTGAGGAAAGTTCTGAAGTTTCCCACATCTAGCTGCATCCTTCCTACCAAACCATCATTTGGTAGCTTGCAGTGTCAGTGGATGGCTTCGGTTTGTTGGGTGGGAGCTTCATCTGGTTTGGAAGTATTTAAATATAGGAAGCAACATTTCATGCTTTTCCAGATCTTTAATTATCCAGTATTTAGGTGGAGGAGCCTAGCTTGTGTTATTATGGTAGGCCGTGAGGATATAAGACTGAGGGAGAGGTGGGTGAATGGTAAGGTATTCACAGCACTATTTGGATGATCAAGTTCATTAGTGTGAAGTCCATTGGGTTCTCTGCCATGCATTTACTCAACAAGAACTTATTGAAGACTCTGTGACAGATACCGTTCCAGGGATAGAACCGTGAAATAAGCTGACACAATATCTATCCTCTTAAAGTTCACCACTTCTTAAGTGAGAAAGCTAAGTAAAGTAAAATGAAAATAGTGTGGTAAGTCCTCTGATCGGATAATATGGAGTGCCAGGAGTGTACCTGGAAACGTTACCTAATTTGGATATTGTTCAGGAAAGCTTGCCATGTGCTGAACATGAGAGAGTTAGCTGGAGAAAAGAAAGTGGGCCAAACTGAAGAAACTTCAAGGACCAAATGTAGGAGGAAAAGGAATCAGACAAGCATATTTTCCAGAGCTGAAGATTACATGGGAGGTGTGGGTGATGTAGTCAGTGGACTAAAGTTATCTTACTTTTGATATGCGAGAAGCTTTCTGGCTTCTTCCACTTTGATCGTCTCACGTGGTGCCTGGCGTTAGTTAATATAGTACTTGTTTATAACTGGAGAAGGAAAACTATTGAAAAATAATGAAAGTCTTTCTCTGCTTGACTTATTTCACTAAGCATGATACGCTCTAGTTCCATCCATGTTTTCACAAATGGCAAGATTTCATTTCTTTTGATGGATGCATAGTATTCCATTGTGTATATATACCACATCTTCTTGATCCATTCATCTGTTGATGGAAATCTAGGTTCTTCCCATAGTTTGGCTATTGTGGACATTGCTGCTATAAACATTCGGGTGCACGTGCCCCTTTCGATCACTACGTTTGTATCTTTAGGGTAAATACCCAATAGTGCAATTGCTGGGTCATAGGGCAGTTCTATTTTCAACATTTTGAGGAACATCCATGCTGTTTTCCAGAGTGGCTGCACCAGCTTGCATTCCCACCAACTGTGTAGGAGGGTTCCCCTTTCTCCGCATCCTCGCCAGCATCTGTCATTTCCTGACTTGTTTATTTTAGCCATTCTGACTGGTGTGAGGTGATATCTCATTGTGGTTTTGATTTGTATTTCCCTGATGCCGAGTGATATGGAGCACTTTTTCATGTGTCTGTTGGTCATCTGGATGTCTTCTTTGCAGAAATGTCTGTTCATGTCCTCTGCCCATTTCTTGATTGGATTATTTGTTCTTTGGGTGTTGAGTTTGCTAAGTTCTTTATAGATTCTGGACACTAGTCCTTTATCTGATATGTTGTTTGCAAATATCTTCTCCCATTCTGTCAGTTGTCTTTTGGTTTTGTTAACTGTTATCATATGATCTCCCTGATATGAGGAAGTGGTGATGCAACATGGGGGCTTAAGTGGGTAGGAAAAGAATAAATGAAACAAGGTGAGATTGGGAAGGAGACAAACCATAAGTGACTCTTAATCTCACAAAACAAACTGAGGGTTGCTGGGGGGAGGGGGTTTGGGAGATGGGGGTGGGATTATGGACATTGGGGAGGGTATGTGCTTTGGTGAGTGCTGTGAAGTGTGTAAACCTGGTGATTCACAGAACTGTACCCCTGGGGATAAAAATATATGTTTATAAAAAATAAAAAATTAAAAAAAAAAGGAAAGAAAAATAATGAAAGTCTTTAAAGTGACTTTGAGGAACTACGTGGGTGTCAGTAATACCATGGTGTTAGGTAGAGAACCATGAGTTTCTTGCAAATTCTTGTTGTGAGAGTACGCAACAAGAGATCTACCTATGTGGATAATACTCCCACAACCAGGTAATGTGTCTTCAAGTTAAAATTCATTTGTTTACCTTAGTAGATAGTAAATAAATGGGCATGTTATCTTAAAAATTATTCCCTAAAATCATGAGACAGGTGGTGCCCAGGTAGCTCAGTGAGTTAAAGCATCTGCTTTTGACTCAGGACTTGATATTTGGGTCTTGGGATTGAGCCACATGTCTGGCTCCCTGCTTAGTGGGGAGTCTGCTTCTCCCTCTCCCTCTCCCTCTGGCTCTTCCCCTACTTGTGCTCTCTTGTGCTCTTGTGCTCTTTTTCTCTCACTCACTCTAATAAATAAGTTCTTAAAAAAGAATGAGGAGACAAAGTAGAAGCCAAGAAAACAAAATAAAATAAGACAAACCTGACTTCAAGTTTGTAGAGATGGAAGAATTCATTGATGTTTCCCTACCTTTACTACTCCTCTATCACCTTTCTATCAACTGGCAAGTCCTACCAATTCTATCTTCTCATCTTCCTGACGTCCCTTTAGCTCTTCTGTTACATTGACTTAGGCTGTCATTTTCTACCTCACTACAGTAATTACACTTGGTTCTTTGTTTGCAGAATGAGTTCCTATTCCATCTGGGTTCATATTAGGTCTTATAAATAGTGTTCCAATAAATGAATACATTTAGATTTCACAAAATAGCTTTACTGGCTTTTAAAATAAACAGAATATTTTCAGGCTTCTTACATGCTCAGAAATCAATTGTATCCTACATGAATTACCTGTTTTTTAAATATAAGGCAAACTTGATAAAATTGTCTAGTTTGGGGACCATATGGAGGTAGATAGATCTATGACAACCTTTTAATTTTACATAAATTGGTTTATTTAGGTTTTATGATTCTCATCAATCATGTTTGTTAATGTATATTTTCCTGAATGTCATTACATTTTGTCAGAGCATGAGAATTGATTTCAAAATACCATTATTGTTAAAAACGTATCTGTCTTGTCAATAGAATTTTTTTGTCTTTTTATCTGGATTTTTAAAAGCTTTTTAAAAAAGATTTTATTCATATATTTGATAGACAGACATCACAGTAGGCAGAAAGGCAGGCAGAGAGAGAGAGAGGAGGAAGCAGGCTGCCTGCTGAGCAGAGAGCCCAATGTGGGGCTCGATCCCAGGATCCCAGGATCATGACCTGAGCCAATGGCAGAGTCTTTAACCCACTGAGCCACCCAGGCACCCGAGGTGTAAACACTTCTAATATAAGCTAGTGGTTTTAATAATTTACATGTATCTTTTTGATTCTTGAGGAATTTTATTTTACTTGGTGTGAATAATTTTCAAGCTACTTGTGGGATTATCCAGTATTTTCTCACTGATCCTCATTCATCCAATTGCATATAGTATTATAAAAATTGTAGCCAATTTTAGGACCACAAATTCTGCTCTTTGGCATATTTATTCTTGAGCCAGCTGTATACTATGTAATATATTCATGTGTTTCATTTGTTTTATGTGTTTATGCATTTAATACATATATTCAAGTTAATCATGCCATTTTATTTTTAACTCATAAATGGCATAATCCGTCTTTTTATTATAACTTAAGACATTTTCTTTCCATAGTTTTTACTTTTAGAAAATATTCTGAATTATGTTACCCTTTAATTATATCTCAGGTAACCTTGTCTGTATCATTCCAGTTTCAGTATGGGTGCTGGAGAAGCCAGCAGTATTTTGTCATCTTTTGATTCCTATACACATAGCTTTACCTCATTCTTTTTCAAAGCTATATACTCTTCCACTGTATGAACATACCGTAAATGTTAAACTCATTCCCTCATTAAAAATTAAACTGGTGCTAACATTTCAATTTGTATTTTTCATACTTATTTCAATCAAACTTAATATTAAATATCTTGCTGCTATGAATCTCTTTTTAAAGAGATTTTTAAAGGATTTTTAAAGAGATTTTTAAAGATATTTTAAAGAGATTTAGAGAGTAATAAAAATTTCTTCATTTGAGAGAAAGAGCATCTGCATGTGCTCGTTTTTATGGTTTTGTTTTGGGGTTATTGGGTTTTTGCCTCCCTCAGGCCCTAAGATCCCCCAGCAAGTAGCTGCTTCCTTGGGCTGTGTGAGTGGCTTCGGCAGTTTTCTGGCTCTATATGCTGTTTGGTCCTGCCAACATTCAATATCTGAAGTTAGGGCATCTCAGTGATGTAGAACCTCTCAGGCCTTGCCTGGTCCCCGACAGAGCACCAAGCACTGTCATCCTATTTAATTCTGCTAAGGATCCTCTGTATCAAGTGCTATTATCTTATTATTAATATAATATAATTAATATAATAATATTATTACAACATCCCCATTTGGTAGATGAAAAACTGGCTCAGAGAAGGTTTTACTTTGCCCAAATTCACACAGCTAGTAAATGTAGGACCTGGGATTTAATCCATACAATCCAATCTCAAAATCCACATTCCCAATCACTAAAATGTAAGGCTTGGGAAAAGCCCAATTTGGGCAGTAGATTACGTTTTAAATGCTATGCACTTGCTTACCCACCTGTACTAAATTTAGTTTCTTGAAAAAAAAAAATTCCTCACCACTGGTGTGTGTATACGTGGATCTCACTAGCTTTGCTTGGACATTGGGACTATCTACCTCCCAGTAACAAAGCCCACCTTCCCCCCGTAAGTGGGTAACTTCCAGTCATTTCTGAAGACCCTCAGGCTGCCATCACTGGTGCCTACAGATCCGCACCAGTCCAGAGCCATTACTGTCCCACTACCAATTAGTGAAATGTCCTTATTGCCTCAGTATCCATGCCTCTGTCCATGGCCTCCCGCAACTCCTCTGCCCATTGCAATCTATTCAAAATTTCTCAGCTTGTAAATGTCAGACCTGGGATTCAAATCTATATCTCTTTCATTTTAATTTCTTTCATTTTCTAGAGAATATGAACTCTATATTATAGAGTTTATATAAATATAGAATATAAATTCTGATATAGAGTATAATCTCTATGAGTTGTACTAGATTATGTATAAGTTTCTTTATACTTCTGAATCGCTTTCTAAAAATCTTGAACTAATTTACACACCAACTTGTATGAAAGGAGTCACAGAGAAATGTTAAATATAATTGTGCTCTGAATATGTACTTCTAGTTCAATACCAATGAGTCAGATGTTTAGGGTTGGAATGAGGGAGGGAGGGGAGGGATAACTAAGATGTTTACAGTTCTATGAGATCTGCCTGGTGAGTACCGTTGAAGTGAATCTGAGTCCACTTTGTCCACTCTTCCTTAGAAATCTATCTTCCCATGGCTCAGATATACCCTAGTCTTGGGTAGTTCCAGATGACAATCCAGTCCTGGGAGGAAATGCTATTGTAATTTATAAGAGTCTCTCCCGACCCAATCATTTCCACATATACTTTTGCACCTTTCTTCTGTAGGTGCTTAGATACTTGGCCTGAGCAAAGGGGAATAAAGAGGCACAATTTAAAGGGCCACCATGTCATTACCATTACCTCAGTGTGTTATAGGAGAAGAATGTTGGATCTTTGGATCAGTAGCTTATCTTCTTACCTAATTAGATGAAGGAGAAAAGACAAATAATTACCCTAACAAAGTCATAAACTGTTTAAGGGAAATAAAGACTCCAGCTCAAGGTCAGTGTGGAGAAATTCAGATGAAGTAGAGTGATTGTTTTCTTGAGGGCAGGTAATATGTGGTATTGAATTAGGAAGGAATTGAAAAGGAAGCCATGCAAAATCTAACTCAAGGTGTATCTCTTCCCAGTCTATCCTCATCCTGTGTCACCTCCTTTCTTCCTAACTCCCCCCCCCCCAACCATTTGACACAGTATGGCTACATGTTTTTGTTGTTGTTGTTGTTGTTGTTTGTTTGTTTGTTTGAGAGCTGGACAGATATTAACTTACTATAGGATAGTGATGACATTTCTCCTGCTTTAAAAAATACCCATCCTTTATGAGAAGACTCTGATATGACTGGCTATATGTGCCAGTCTCCCCAGGGATCTTATTTGCAAATTCACCACTCCTTTTAACAGCTAGGACCTTTGGTGCTCTGAGCCACACCATAGCCTCCCTGGGTCAAAGAAGCCTTCAGAAGGTGGAGATAAATAAGACCAAATCATACATCCAGGAGCTATGTTACTTGTGCTGGATCAAGATTTTTCCAGTATGGTTAACCACCAAGGCTGGGGTGAGTGTTAAATGGATGAAATGGACAAACAACATAAGGTTGAGGACAATTCTGTAAAGCCAGGAGGAGCAGTAGGGGAAAATACAGAAGGAAGACAATCATACAAAGTTATTGATGTCCTTGGTCACTCTGGAGGTCCCATCTGATTGTCCCCTGAGTCCATTATTAAAGGTATGGTTCCTTTAATTCCTCAGGTGTTTGCATAGCCTAATTGCCTACAGCTCCATCTTTTCTTTGTGCTTCAGTCCTTTATGTTGCAGTTAGAGATTTTAGTCTCTTGCTGTTTGCTCAAGGCAAGCAATTCAGATAAATTTCTAGGAACAGCCTTTCCTAAATCAATGATGAATTCAGAATTTCTTGACACTAACTGCATTTTGTTCTCACTCATATCACCTTGGCAGGAGTGAATCTATTATCTATCTCTCATCCATCTATCTATCTGTCATCTATCTATCTATGATCTATTTATCATCTATCAGTTAGAAAGTAATCTTGTGCCTGAGTACCTAAAGTCCTCACAGTGCCCCCAGAAAGCCTAGGGGATCAGCAAACTCATCTGATTTCCAACCTCACCAGAGTCCAACTACAGTTATCACCCAAATTTCAATCAAATTCTCTAATTCTTTCCAGTAATTTCATATGCAGGAATCTTAGAAGCCCACCAAACTAGGAATCTCTGCTTCAGTATCTCCAGCTTCTATTGTCTTTTTGGGGGCAAAACCAGATGGCTGTCTTACTGAACAGCCTAATAGAAATTTGCCCTTTCATTCAAATAAGGTACACGTTTTCTTCATTTTTGCTGTCTCTTAATGGCAGTACAGAACATGTTAATTCCTACTGTATGCGAGGAATCCCAAATACTATAATTGTTTCTCTGTCCAGAAGGAGATTGATGAGGGGAACACAATGACATCATCATATTGTTGGGATTGGGGTCATGGAGGAGCGATTCTATCTCAGCTCTCAGGAGAGTCCACCAAACCCATTTAAACGAGAAGTGGTCTGGGATATCTCTGAAGATCTGAACTTAAAAGTGGATGAAATCACAGTGCCTTCACCCTTGGATTACAGACTGAAGAAAAGCCAATATGTCTTTCAACTTGAGGAACTAAATGAAGTTTCTTCTTCTGACAGGCAAGTACACAGACCAGTGAACTCTGATATGTGCAAAAATATGAGTAATATCTGTATTATCATGCTCTGTATTATAACACATGCTTCTTAAATTATAGAAACTGTTTTATGATGTTTTTAGTGATTTTTCTCAATTCCCTGACAACCTTATGAAGTAAGAATTATCATTTGCATTTTATATTAGCAAACTGAGAACAGAGGGGAATAAGACAACTAATAAGGAACTGAAATTAGGCCAGATTTTGAACACTAGCAGTCTGAAATCAGTCTCTGATCCCTTATTTTCCAGACCACATAAAAAGGGTGACAATCTTAGGAAGTGAGTTACACAAGATTTGTCTGAAGCATTTGAGGAAGACTCAGATTTGGAGGATAAATTTAATTTCCTTTGTGAAGCTTTCTCGAATAAGAACTGGCTTGTATATCTTTTCTTCATAGCATACATCAGCATAGCATTTCCACATGTATATTGGGGATTATTTGATTAATTATGTCTTCTCATTGCAAGCCTAATGTATCATGGGTTATGAATATTCTTAATATTTAGTAGGGACAACACATCTAGAAAAGTGTCTGGTACATAGTAGGCTGTCAATAATGTGCTTTTTGACAAAGTAATAAAATGAAAGAGCAACTTTAGAAAACTTTAATATTACTAGAAATATTAATTTCATAAAATTGGAAGCCTAAGACACTGAAGAGGAATAGCGCTTGTCTGCTGTGGATTGTTTACAGATACTGACTTAAGGAAAGGAGAAATACTCTCAGAGTCAGAGGTCTGGAAATTGAAAATGGGGCCTCAAGAAAGCATAGAGTTTCTGCCATTAGATTTGTACAAGCCTCTTCCAGATGACTACTTCTCAGGATATCACATATGGGAGCCAAGCATCAAAAAATTATTGAACTATACATGCTTTGTAACTGATTTCCCAGATAGGTGAAAGATTATATTTCATTATTTTTTCTATTATTTAAAACCCACAGGTATTCTCTGGATAGAATTAAAACAATTTATACTTTCCAAGATGGACATTGAAAGGTTTATAGTTACTTCTTGTTATAACTCAATTACTGCATTTTAAAGACATAAAAAATCACAATAGAATTGTAGTAAATTCTATCTTATGGCTTAAAAAGTTAAGCAAAACAATAATTTCACTAGTAATTAAAAGTTGTAATAACATCATACCCTATGGGACTTGTAGCTGTAGTAATTATTAGCATGAGATAATAAATTTGCAGTAACATCTGAGAAGTACATATTTCAATTAATAAAACAAAATAAGTTGTTATTTTATAAACAATGAATCTTGGAATACTGAAAAAAATAAAATTAAAAAAGTTTCAAAATAAAAAAATAAAAATAGAATTTAACATGAATCAGGGATTAAAGAAAGGATATTATTTTTAATTATTATAGAATTTTTAGATCTTGTCTTAGGTGTTTCCACTATCCACTGTTCTTTTGAGGGGAGGACAATTGCATGAACTTAATGTTAAGGTTCTTTCCATAAAAGAGGGTCTTGGGTCCCAAACACTGAACTCAGTAAGGTAGGAATTATGACTCTGACTTCACCTACAAGGATCTCTCAAAGCAAGATGACTCCAGGAAAGATGCCTCCCTCATTCTTTTTCTGCTTGGCTGTTGTCATAATTTCAAATTTATAGCCCAGTCACTCCTCGAAACCTTCCCTTACTTAACTCACTTGTGAGCCCCTGGTCTCTGAATTTCTACTTCCCTTCCAATGGTATGTTTCATTTGGAGACTTCCGGAACACACACCTGTGAGGCTCCTGGCCTGACCATTCATATCAGGGCTCATACTTTAAGGCAAACAAAACAGACTAATCTTATATTTTATAATCCAACTAAATCACATGGCCAATCAAGAAAGCAGATAGAACTGTATTATATCCGTAGATTAGATTAGACTACAAATGTATTGAAGAGCTAAATAGGAGCACATTCTAGAGTATATTGAGTGAAAAAAACATGATGGGGACCTGGTGAGAAAGGATCTTGTCTGAGCCAAAGAAACACCGTTTTTCAATTGGGGTCACTTAAAAAAGTCTGTTAAAAAATTCATTTCTTATGTTCAATCTTTTATCCATTTATCAGTTAAATGCTATTTTTTGGTCTTATGTATAAAAGGCATTAATGCCAGGGCCATGTAATACAAAAACCATTTTCAAACATATAGGTAAGGGAAGGGAAGTCACTAATGTTTGTGAAGTTCCTGGATTAGTGACAGCAGACTCTGTTGTCATCCCTTGAAGTAAGGGGACAAGAGGAGGACATGGTTATAAGAAGAAACCAAGGCCAGAGAAGGATATTTATAGAGAAAAAAACAGCTTGCAGCAATCCTACGGGGAGGGAGTTGAAGGAATAAATCCCTCACCTGCCTTTGACCCTCTGCTTGTGTTTCCTATGTCAAACCCAATCAGAAGTGAGAGAGCAGGAGAGTCTGGACTGGACTATATCCAGGGTCCCAGGACCTGGAATATGATGGGAAGTGGTGAAGTGTAGATCAGAGGAGGGTAATACAGGGATTCCGAATAGCATACACTAAGGAAGGTTGCATTTGTGTTATTATTGATGAATTTCACATGATAAAATATTTCCTAACAATTAGAGGCTTCACTGATTGATGGGAATCCTAGAAATAGGCATATTAGTTACAAAGCTATTTTAATACCCCAGGCAAGAAATGAGGAAAGCATGAATTGGAGTAGAACTGCTGGGAATGAAAAAGAGGCAAGAAACTGAATGGTTATGTGGGAGGAATAAGTGACATCTAGGATGATCCATTTCATTTTCTAACCACTTTCAGGAAGACAAAGCCGTGTGTTCTCTTCATCATTATGCTTTCTGCATTGGTCACCAATGACACTGCCTTCCATCCTTCCACATTTATTCTACTTGGAATCCCTGGGATGCAAGACCAGCACACGTGGGCTGCCATCCCCTTCTGCTCCATGTATATCCTTGCTCTCATTGGCAATGGCACCATCATCTATATCATCATGACAGATAGAACTCTGCATGAGCCAATGTACCTCTTCCTGTGCCTACTTTCTATCACTGACCTGATTCTCTGTTCCACCACGTTGCCCAAAATGCTAACAATCTTCTGGCTTAGGTCCCACATAATTTCCTACCATGGCTGTCTCACGCAGATGTTTTTTGTTCACACTGTCTTTGCCACAGAGTCAGCTGTTCTACTGGCCATGGCTTTTGACCGCTATGTGGCTATCTGCCGACCGCTTCATTACACTTCCATCCTCAATGCTGCAGTGATTGGGAAGATTGGTCTGGCATGTGTGGTCCGTGCCCTCCTCTTTGTTTTTCCCTTTGTCATCCTCATCGAACGCTTGCCCTTCTGTGGACATCACATCATCCCCCACACCTATTGTGAGCACATGGGCATTGCCAAGCTGGCTTGTGCCAGCATCAAGCCCAACACCATTTATGGTCTCACGGTGGCACTTTCAGTCACTGGCATGGATGTGGTCCTCATTGCCACCTCCTATGGCCTGATCCTGCGGGCTGTGCTGCGCCTGCCCTCCAAGGATGCCCAATTCCGAGCATTTAGCACTTGCGGAGCCCACATCTGTGTGATTCTTATTTTCTATGTACCTGCCTTTTTTTCCTTTTTCACCCACCGCTTTGGCCACCAAGTACCTCCTCACGTCCACATTGTACTTGCAAATCTCTATCTCCTTGTGCCTCCTGTTCTCAACCCCCTGGTCTATGGCATTAATACCAAACAGATCCGCCTGAGAGTATTTGGCTTTTTTATGGGAAGGAGGTAGCTAGACCCTCTGTGTACCCCAAGGATCAATGGGAAAAGTTACAATTAATCTGTCACCTTCCTTGAGCTAGAGATTTCGGTTTCTGGTAATTCTAGCAAAAATCAGTATCATGTATTATCTGAAAGAGTTTGAAGTGTTTAGAACAACACATTTATACTTGCTGAATCTGCGGAATACTATTTTCCTGTTAGGCTATTATGTGGCTCATCATGTGGCTGTAGGTTTTGAATCTCTGTAGGAAAACATCAGGAGGCATGGTAGTAGTACTTTTGACAGTAAGAACCAGTAAGTTACTCTATTTTCGGAAAACCCAGCCCTGGAAAGAAGAAAAGGGATCAAAAAAGACTTACTCACGTATAGCTTCAAGAAATTGAGAATGACACACACATCCACACTGATTGATTGCCTGCCAGCACTTTCTTAGACCAAGACTGTTTGCAGTAACAGTGTCAACCTGAGACAAAAGATGGGCTGAGGCAGCCCAGGATCTTCTGGATCTGGCATTAGATTTAAACAGATGGAGAATGATGACTGCTGATCAGCTCTTTGTAAGAAGTTTGGAAGCACATGTATCAGTGGGAAAGCCATAACTCAAGTTTCTCAAAGAATTGTTCCAAAAACGACACTGTGAGCTAATATAGTCACTTCATTTCTGATGAGCTTTGTATTTTTGCCCGATATTCTCTGAGCGATGAACTTTACATGTAAATGATTTTGTGGGCCCTGATGGAGGTAGTCTGACCTTTTGTTTGCCTCATTTAGTCAACACTCTGGGTATATACAAAATACCAGGACATAGAGTTTGCTGCTAGTGCTAGCCAGGGTAACCCAGGTTAGTCAGAGTTAACAAGTAGCTTTCTCCAAAGAGCTGGCCCTCATGATTTAGCACAGGCTTGCCTTCCATAGGAGCTGGGGTGTTTGTCTTTGGATACCTTGAAAGAGATAAAAGCAGATAACCAGTTTATCCTCATACACAATACATCTGTCTTCTCCTAAGCCACTTTTTCACTGTATATTGTCTTTGGTCAGAAACTCTCCATCTTCTAAGGAATTTGTACCACTTTTCAACTTCAGTATCCATGTCTTTCTTTTTCTAAGATCTGAGATTCAACTTATATAGACTTGATTTAATTTCTAATGTGATGTTTGAAGCATAGGGTCATCTAAGAAGATTTTTATTGTGCTATTATGAAATATATCACATAAAACCTGCCTTTCAAACCAGTATGTTATATAGCCAACAGCACTATGTATTTCCAAACATTTTGTCACATAAATAGTAACTTTATAACCATTATGCATAACTCCACATTCTGACATCTGCCCAGTCTTTGGACATCTCTAATTTACTAAGAACAACAGCAACAAGCCTTTTGCAAGAACTTTAGAAAGACTGCTTATTTATTCACTCTTTTAGTTGAACATTCATTCAAAAGTATATATTGAAGATCCACCATGTAATAGGTACAGTAGGCACTGAATTTCACAGGTGGATAAGACACAGTGTGTGATTTCAGGAAATTCACACTCTAAGGAGAGAGGAAGTAAAGTAATACAGCAGAATATGGCATTGCAGTGACAAGGTATAAAAGATCCTATTAAAGAGGAAACTATGTACATGTTAAAATAATTCTATTTTTTTTCTTACATTAATTTATGATCCATCCTAAAACTAGGTTCTCTTGTCATTGGGCTGAGGCCAGGGTCTGACCTGTTTCTTGGTTTTAATCTTCTCATGGTTCCCATGCCAAATAACTAAGCCATCTCTATAAAAACTATATTAAAAAGTAATTATAATAATGTACTTCCTATATTTTGGGGAAAGGACATTAAGTAACTGTGATAACTATCTCCCTGTTAAAAATTACTAAAACAAATTCAAGACTGGGTAAAATACACAAAATTATGGTAATATGGAAGATGAATAGTAAAGCAAATTAATAAAAGAGAACAGAGATCTCAAAAATTAACTTAGTTTGTTTTCTTGCCTAGAGGCTGGACATTGTGTCAACATCTGATAATCAGAAAATTTGGGATGAGCTCTTGCCCTTAAAGGATGATCTGCTTCTGAGGATTCTTAAGTTTCCAATATGTGAATGCCTTAATAATTTTCTTTAGAAAAGAGACATTGTTAGCTGGAAACATGTATTCAGGGATCAATTCCTCGGAGCCTCACTGCGGTGCCATGAGGTATTTACAGTACCTGAGGAGTCTTCTCTAGTGAGGATCAGGGCAATCTTTTTTTGATGTTATTTCCAAAGTATCCCATCTCTTCTTTTAAGATTATACGGTAGAGGGTAAATAGGTGGCTGGTGTGGGAAGGCAGGCCTTATTTGTAAACTTAGTTTTAAGTTTATCATCTTAACTAACATTATCAAAGTGGAAGAGAATGGAATTCCCAACTGATACATAACACACAATTAACTTTTAAGGATTTTTAATCTGTGATTACCCTTTTAGTACCACATAAGTATCCTATTAGTAAGAATGAATTATGGACAGTAAAGACATTACCAAATCTTCAAGGTTCTTGTTTATTCCATGATGTATTTTACCAATACATTTTTAATGTCTTTAAATGTAAAAATGAATATGTTTTATCTAATCTAAAAGGTGAACAATCATCATAAAGTTTATTTTACATAGATAGTGAGACCTCTCACAATAGAATTAAAATTTGGAGAATGCAAAACCATAAGAGACTCTTAACTATAGGGAACAAACTGAGGGTTGCTGGAGGGGGAGTAGGGGGGACATGGGTGATGGGCATTATGGAGGGCACTTGTTGTGATGAGTATTGGCTATTACATGCATCTGATGAATCACTAACTTCTACCCCTGTAACTCATAATACACTATATGTGAACTAAACTGAATGTAAATTTTAAAAAATAATTTTAAAAATAGAAAGCAAAACAAACCTAATTATTTCTATTATGCTTTTTTAAAAAAGTATGCAGACAAATCTTTGTGATAAGTAATGATCATTTAGACAACTCAAAGCTAGGTTAAGTATCAAGACATCTTACCATTTTTCTTATTTTGAAATCAGGGCCTTCCTTTGGGAAATATAAAGTCAAGGAAAATTATTAGAGAAGACGAGACAAATGTCACATAAATGACACAAGATAATAAATAAAGGTAATATACTGGAACACAAATCCATAAGAAACTTGCTTATTAAAACCTTTATTATATTTTTTTAAAACTGAACTTTCAATGAAGCAATTTAAAGGTAAAAGACAAAATGTTTAAAGATCTATGTTTTTTTACCAACTGTATTCTTTTCATTATTTCTGGATTTTAAAATTATTTCTTTTAATAATTTTTAAAAATTTTTAATAAACATGTAATGTACTATTAGCCCAGGGGTACAGGTCTGTGAATCACCAGGTTTACATACTTCACAGCACTCACCATAGTACATACCCTCCCCAATGTCCATAACCCCACCACCCTCTCCCTAACCCCCTCCCTCCAGCAACCCTCAGTTTGTTTTGTGACATTAAGAATCTCTTATGGTTTGTCTCCTTCCAGATCCCATCTTGTTTCATTTATCCTTTTCCTATCCCCCAAACCCCCCATGTTGCATCACCACTTCCTCATATCAGGGAGATCATATGATAGTTGTCTTTGTCTGATTGACTTATTTTGCTAAGCATAATACCCTCTAGTTCCATCCACATCGTTGTAAATGGCAAGATTTCATTTCTTTTGATGGCTGAATATTATTCCATTGTATATATATATACCACTTCTTCTTTATCCATTCATCTGTTGTTGATGCCCATCTCAGTTCTTTCCATAGTTCCGCTATTGATGATATTGCTGCTATAAACATTTGGGTGCATGTGCCCCTTCGGATCACTATGTTTGTATCTTTAAGGTAAATATCCAGTAGTGCAATTGCTGAGTTGAAGGGTAGCTCTATTTCCAACTTTTTGAGGAACCTCCATGCTGTTTTCCAGAGTGGTTGCACCAGCTTGCATTCCCACCAACAGTGTAGGAGGTTTCCCCTTTCTCCACATCCTCGCCAGCATCTGTCATTTCCTGACTTGTTAATTTTTAGCCATTCTGACTGATGTGAGGTGGTATCCCATTATGGTTTTGATTTGTATTTCCCTGATGCTGAGTGAGGTGGAGCACTTTTTCATGTGTCTATTGGCCATCTGGATGTCTTCTTTGCAGGAATGTCTATTCATGTCCTCTGCCTATTTCTTGATTGGATTATTTGTTCTTTGGGTGTTGAGTTTGATAAGCTCTGTATAGATTTTGGATACTAGCCCTTTATCTGATATGTCGTTTGAGAATGTCTTCTCCCATTCTGTAAGTCGTCTTTTGGTTTTGTTAATTGTTTCCTTTGCTGTGCAAAAGCTTTTGATGTTGATGAAATCCCAATAGCTCATCTTTGTCCTTGCTTCCCTTGCTTTTGGCGATGTTGCTAGGAAGAAGTTGTTGCGGCTGAGGTTGAAGAGGTTTCTGCCTGTTTTCTTTTCAAGGATTTTGATGAATTCCTTTCTCACATTAAGGTCTTTCATCCATTTTAAGTCTATTTTTGTGTGTGGTATAATAAAATGGTCCAGTTTCATTTTTCTGCATGTGGCTGTCCAATTTTCCCAACACCATTTATTGAAGAGGCTGTCTTTTTTCCATTGGACTTTCTTTCCTGCTTTGTCAAATATTAGTTGACCTTAGAGTTGAGGGTCTATTTCTGGGCTCTCTATTCTGTTCCATTGATCTACGTGTCTGTTTTTGTGCCAGTACCATACTGTCTTGATGATGACAGCTTTGTAATAGAGCTTGAAGTCTGTAATTGTGATGCCACCAACTTAGGCTTTCTTTTTCAACATTCCTCTGGCTATTTGAGGTCTTTTTTGGTTCCATATAAATTTTCGGCTTATTTGTTCCATTTCTTTGAAAAAAAAAATGGATGGGATTTTGATAGGGATTGCATTAAATGTGTAGATTGCTTTGGGTAGCATAGACATTTTCACAATATTTGTTCTTCCAATCCAGGATCATGGAACATTTTTCCATTTCTTTGTGTCTACCTCAATTTCTTTCATGAGTACTTTATAGTTTTCTGAGTATAGATTCTTTGCTTCTTTGGTTAGGTTTATTCCTAGGTATCTTATGGTTTTGGATGCAATTGTAAATGGGATTGACTCCTTAATTTCTCTTTCTTCTGTTTTGTTGTTGGTGTAAAGAAATGCAACTGATTTCTGTGCCTTGATTTTATATCCTGAAACTTTACTGAATTCCTGTATAAGTTCTAGCAGATTTGTAGTGGAGTCTTTTGTCTTTTCCTCATATAGTATCATATCATCTGCAAAGAGTGATGGTTTGACTTCTTCTTTGCCAATTTGGATGCCTTTAATTTCTTTTTGTTGTCTGTTTGCTGAGGCTAGGACTTCTAGTACTATGTTGAAGAGCAGTGGTGATAATGGACATCCCTGATGTGTTCCTGACCATAGCAGAAAGCCCTCAGTTTCTCCATTGAGAATGATATTTGCGGTGGGTTTATCATAGATGGCTTTGATGATATTGAGGTATGTGCCCTCTATCCTTACACTTTGAAGAGTTTTGATCAGGAAGGGATGCTGTACTTTGTCAAATGCTTTTTCAGCATCTATTGAGAGTATCTTATGGTTCTTGTTCTTTCTTTTATCAATGTATTGCGTCACATTGATTGATTGTGGATGTTGAACCCACATTGCAACCCTGGAATAAATCCCACTTGGTCGTGGTGAATAATGCTTTAAATGTACTGTTGGATCTTATTGGCTACTATTTTGGTGAGAATTTTCGCATCTGTGTTCATTAAGGATATCAGTCTGTAATTCTCTTTTTTGATGGGATCCTTGTCTGGTTTTGGGATCGAGGTGATATTTGCCTCATAAAATGAGTTGGGAAGTTTTCCTTCCATTTCTATTTCTCTGGGGACATTTTCAGGAGAATAGGTATGAATTCTTCTTTAAATGTTTGGTAGAATTCCCCTGGGAGGCCGTCTGGCCCCGGGCTCTTGTTTGTTTGGAGATTTTTGATGACTGTTTCAATCTCTTTATTGCTTATGAATCTGTTTAGCTTTTCTGGTTCAGTAGTGGTAGTATATATGTTGCTTATGAATCTGTTTAGCTTCCTGGTTCAGTAGTGGTAGTATATATGTCTCTGTGGATGAATCCATTTCTTACTGATTGTCAAATTTGCTGGCCTAAAGTTGCTCCTAATATGTTCTTATTTTTTTGGTTTGTATTTCTTTGGTGTTGGTTGTGATCTCTTCTCTTTCATTCATGATTTTATTAATTTGGGTCCTTTCTCTTTCCTTTTTGATATGTCTGGCCTGGGGTTTATCAATCTTATTAATTCTTTCAAAGAACCAGCTCCTAGTTTTGTTGATTTGTTCTATTGTTTTTTTTTTTTTGTTGTTGTTGTTGTTCTTGTTGTTGTTGTTGTTCTTGTTGTTGTTGTTTGTTTGTTTGTTTTGGTTTGGTTTGGTTTGGTTTCTATTTCTATTGATTTCTGCTCTGATCTTTATGATTTCTCTTTTCCTGCTAGGTTTAGGTTTTCTTTGTTGTTTCTCCAGCTCCTTTAGGTGTAGGGTTAGGTTGTGTATTTGAGACCTTTCTTGTTTCTTGAGAAAGGCTTATATCACTATATATTTTCCTCTCAGAACTGCCTTTGCCTTGTCCCACAGATATTGAACTGTTGTGTTTTCATTATCATCTGTTCCCATGAAATTTTTCAATTCTTTAATTTTTTGGTTGACCCACTCATTCTTTAGATGGATGCTTTTTAGATGGATGCTTTTTAGTCTTCATGTATTTTGGTTCTTTCCAAATTTCCTCTGGTGATTGAGTTCTAGCTTCAGAGCATTGTGGTCTGAAAACATGCAGGGAATGATCCCAATCTTTTGAAACTGGTTGAGACCTATTTTGTGACCCCGATGTGATCTATTCTGGAGAATGTTCCATGTGCACTAGAGAAGAATGTGTATTTTGTTGCTTTGGGATAGAATGTTGTGAATATATCTGTGATGTCCAACTGGTCCAGTGTGTTATTTAAGGCCTTTATATCCTTGTTGATCTTTTGTTTGGATGATCTGTCCATTTCAGTAAGGGGAGTGTTAAAGTGCCCTACTCTTATTGTATTATCATCAATGTGTTTCTTTGATTTTGCTATTAACTGGTTTATATAGTTGGCTGCTCCCATGTTAGGGGCATTTAAACAATTTAAAATTGTTAGATCTTCTTGTTGGACAGACCCTTTGAGTATGGCATAGTGTCATTCCTCATCTCTGATTATAGTCTTTGACTTAAAATCTAACTGATTTGGTAGAAGGATTGTCATCCTTTCTTTCTTTTGATGCCCATTAGCTTGGTAAATTGTTTTTCACCCCTTCCCTTTAAATCTGGAGGTGTCTTTGGGTCTAAAACGAGTTTCTTGTAGGCAGCATATTGATGGGTTTTGTTTTTTTATCCATTCTTTTTTTTTTTTCAAATTATTGTTCTTTTTTATTTTTTATTTTTTATAAACATATATTTTTATCCCCAGGGATACAGGTCTGTGAATCACCAGGTTTACACACTTCACAGCACTCACCAAAGCATATACCCTCTCCAATGTCCATAATCCCACCCCCTTCTCCCAAACCCCCTCCCCACAGCAACCCTCAGTTTGTTTTGTGAGATTAAGAGTCACTTATGGTTTGTCTCCCTCCCAATCCCATCTTGTTTCATTGATTCTTCTCCTACCCACTTAAGCCCCCATGTTGCATCACCACTTCCTCATATCAGGGAGATCATATGATAGTTGTCTTTCTCTGCTTGACTTATTTCACTAAGCATGATATGCTCTAGTTCCATCCATGTTGTCGCAAATGGCAAGATTTCATTCTGATCCCCTGTGTCTTTTGATTGGGGCATTTAGTCCATTTACATTCGGGGTAACTATTGAGAGATATGAATTTAGTGCCATTGTATTGCCTGTAAAGTGTCTATTACTGTATATTGTCAATGTTCCTTTCTGATCTACTGCTTTTAGGGTCTCTCTGCTTAGAGGATCCCTTTCAATATTTCCTGTAGAGCTGGTTTGGTGTTTACAAATTATTTTAGTTTTTGTTTGTCCTGGAAGCTTTTTATCTCTCCTTCCATTTTCAATGATAGCCTAGCTGGATATAGTTTTCCTTGACTATGAAGCACGTATTGTCTCATTTTTCAATGTCACAAACCATGGGTCACTGATCTACAGGTTTTCTAATTGTCAACTTTCTCAGACTGTTTATCCATATTTCAATCAATTGTCAATACCCCATCACCTTTTGCCCACCAAGTTCCTGAACCTTTTCAGTCCCTCACCCACTTCTGTGTAGTGCCCCTTGTCTTGGAGTTCATCTACAACTGAGCTCATCTGCACCATTCTGAACATGTCTTCCTTCTTTTCTCCATCTTTCATTTTAGAATGATTTTGAGATAGTCTGCTAGGACAGCTGTCACTATGTACCACAGAATGGGTGGCTCAAACAACAGAAATTTCTTGTTTCACAGTTCTGAAGGCTGGAAGTCTAAGACCAAGGTGTCAGTGAGTTGGTTTCTTCTGAGGGCTGTGAGGGAAAAGTCTATTCCTTGCCTTGTAGCTGGCTGTCTTCACATCTTCCCAGTGTGCATTTCCATGTGTCTAAATCTCTCTTTTTCTAAGAACCCCAGTTAGATTGAAAAAGGACCCACCCTAATTATATCATTTTAGTTTAGTCACCCTGTAAAGACCTTATTTCCAAAAGGTCACATTCTCAAGTATTGGGGGTTAGGATTGTTACACAGGAATTTGGGTGGAACACAAGTCAACTCAACAGTCTTTTATACATCCCTACCATGCAGTGAAAGCTTGAGGTTTTCCTTCCTTAATATTTTGTCTTCATTAGGGGAGAATGCTTTCTTTTTCTTTATTAGTTTTTGCTTAGTATTAGGAGAGAATGCTTACTTGCAAAGGGAACATATCTAATCCCTTTTATAGAAAGAGCAGTATTGCTGTACCTCCTCTGACATCTCCTTTCCACATTCCCTCTGTTTTAGGGAATTAACAAAGGAAAAATTATAAATTCTATCCAAGTGCATGGGACATAGAAGAGTGCATAGGAATCTGTCACTAGGTACTGAATCCTTCAGAGTGTGTTGCTTTACCAATAACACTCCTTTATGTATCACAGAGTTAAAGCAGAAGTGCATAAGTAAAATATATAGTAAGAGTAGATTTTTGGTACTCAGAGTTTCTAAGGTCAAATCTTGTCTCTTTACTTATAAGCTGTGTAATTTTGAACAAGTCACTTAGCACCTCTTGGTCTCATTTTCCTTAAAAAAACAAAAAAACAAACAAACAAAAAAACAACTGATGTTAAAGATTGTACCTATTTAAAAAAAAAAAAAGATTGTACCCATTTTGTAGGGTCACATTGAGAAATCAAATTTTATGAGAGGTGCATGAAGCCCTTACCTCAGAGTCTTATATGTAAGAATAAATATCTGTTACTGCTGGAAAAATACAAGCTGTATCGATGAGAATTTTGTTTGTTTGTTTGTTTGTGTTTGGTCTTGCTTTAATAAATGATAATTGACTCTATTGAAGTCTCATTTCTCAGGTCCCCAAATCCCATGCAGACAGTATGAGTTTTCATGATGTGTCCTATAGAGAGGGTCAGAACTAGACTCTTCTGTGCTCATGAGGACAGCCTTCTGGGACTCAGTCTTTTTCCTCGTGGAGCAAAACATGAATATGCCACTGCATTTACCTCCCTCTGCACATTTCGCCTGCTTCTCTGCCTTCTCTCACTTCTCCTTTCCCCCCTCCTTCCCCTCTCCCTCTTCTCCTTCTCTCTTGTCTCCCCCTTTCCCCTTGTCCCTCTCCCCCTGCTCCCTCTCCCCCTACTCCTTCTCCCTATTCTACTCATTCTCCTTCTCCCCCTTCTCCTTCTCCATCTTCTCCTCCTTCATTAGAGAATATGAATGAATGATAGAACTACCTAAGAGAGTGAAAACACAGATTGTTCTTTGAGAAGCACGTTTTATAAATTAGGACAGGCTAGGCCACTATACAAAATTTGAATCAAGATTTGCAGGACATGACAGAAAGATGAGAATCTTGGCCATGCTGGATGAAAATGAGTATGTCTGGCATGGGAGCAATGTATATATCTGTACATGTCTATCTATGTGTGTGTGCATATATAAATATGGGTATATATACATAGAATCATTTGTATAAATACATATACATATATTAACATTATCCTGGTTAATCCTAACAAATATCCTAAGAGGGAGAAATTTACATCAGGAGATTAAAATAATTTATAAACTGAAAAAAAAAAGGAGTTTATAAGCCATTAAAATTTTCTCCTATGTTCCAACGGCTGAGTAGGAGAGGCAGAATTAGTATCAGTTGTGTGTTACTCCAGCACCTGTGGCTCTCCTGTGCAACACACCACAGAGAAGGCAGCAGTCTGACTCCCAAGGTGTGGGGAAGAAGGGAGAGCCTGAAAATGTTACCTGTAGGGGAAGCTTAGTGAATCTTAGGGAAAACTGGAGGGGCCATGAAATGCAATTTCATATGCTCATTGTATCTAGCCTAAGGGAGACAGAAGTAGGTCATGACCATAGACAATATTATGGTGAGCTTCTTCATGGTTAGCGTGTTACTGCAGATGACATGAAGAATGTATCCCTGCCCTCTGTGTAGATGGTGAACATTGGCATTGGAGGTCCTAAGGCGGACGCTGAAAACAGATCAAATTTTGTATAATGATGATATAGCTCCTTTGCGGCCCTTATCAAATTAAATAAGTTCTGTGGGATTCAATTTCTCCTGTATAAAATAAATAAAAATATTAAAACTTACCAGATGGGGATGTTGTGGGATTTAAATACTAGAATATTTGCGATAACCTGCTGTTTTCTAGTACATAAGCAGTGCCCCAGAGTCATGCCAATTTGTGCTTTTTATTGGTTTCTTTTCTGACTTGATATAATGATTTTAAGAAAGCACATTCATTCATTCTAAAATCATTAACTTTGCTCTATTTCAAGAAATAGAATAATTTGAGTAACAAAACACAGTCTTTCAAATTTCCTTCTATCGAGTTTTAAAGTAAATAATAGAGTATTGTAAAAATAAGTTCATTCTCCTCATCTTCTATAATCATAGTAAGCCCCTTCAACTTAACGTATTAGGTAAAAATGTATTCATATTCTCCTGGTTTGCAACAAACTAACACAAATTCACTGACGGACTTAACTTTTAGGTTTAAAAGAATGCACAGTTACTCTATCACAGTTTCTGTGGATCAGCAGTCTGGGCACAGTTTTCTGGGTTCTCTCCTTTAGCATCTCCCTGGGATGTGTACAAGGTGCTTCCTGAGATAACAGGCGAGAGCAGGGAAGGGCCTAGATCTAAACTAGCTTGGGATTTTGGAGCATTCAGTTCCTTGCACTTGCAAGACTGAGACCCTCAGCTTGTACAGAGGGCCCAAACTTCCATAGGAAACTCATAATGTGGCTGTTACTTCTTCAAGGCAGGAGCTGAATGACTGAACACAGGCCCCAGGCCCTGACAGGCACTCTGCCTGGGAGGCAGATGCTGATACTTCAGAACAAAAAGAAAGAGTGTAGAGTCCTTTGGAATCCATTCACCTAGCCGCCCTAAAAGTTGTAGGAGCCTTAATTAGATCCTCTCTGGAGGCAGGCGATGTTGCTTCAGTTTGGAAGCATGAGAGGCACTGTGTGGCTGCCTGAGTGCAAGCCCTGTCCTTGCGAGGGCATTAGTGGCCCTGACAGCAGCTGCTGGCCCAGCAGAACAACAGCAGCAGCCAGTGCTCCCCAGCATGAGCAGCAAAGCATGGGGGAGGCTTGGACTCAGCTCACATCAGTCTGCCCCCTCTGTTCCATCTGCTTTCCAGTCCCTACCTGTGTCCCAATCCTGAGGGCCACCCCTGTGACTCATCCAGGGACCAGGCCTTCCTGTAGTCCCCAGGGTGGTGGGAGGGCCTTACCACTTTGCTTGCATGTTTCTGCTTTCAGATATCACTCCTGAACTAGAAGTTCAGTAGATGGGCCCTCCCAGATCCTCTTTGCCAACGTTAGAACTCAATAGGAAGA
Organism: Mustela nivalis; assembly: GCF_964662115.1. Lineage (NCBI taxonomy): Eukaryota > Metazoa > Chordata > Mammalia > Carnivora > Mustelidae > Mustela > Mustela nivalis. Next base: position 67,470,864 of record NC_139028.1, read on the forward strand.
TAAAAGAGAATTGCATTTTTTAAGGTATTTTATAAAGCCATGCACTGGTTATTGTAATCTGTGGCAGCAAAATGAAGGAAAAACAGATAATAATTTCTGATTTGGAGTCTGAAGCCACCATCATTTAAAGAAAGTGAACTATTCAGGACACTTGTTAAAGATGGAAGGTAAGGAGGACTTTATTCCAAAGGGGCTACTACAATGGGGTGCTGTAGTGGGGGAGAGAGATTAGCCCAACTCTGAATGCAATAAGGAAAAGTGAGGTTTTATAGCTAAGGAGCGGGATCATATGTTAGTAGATGGAAAATTACTAACGGTACTAAAAAAATCACTAAAAGGGTACATATTGCTGAAATGACCAACAGAATTTTTGTTGAAGGCAGGCCAGGGTGATAAGATGTTGAAGGGTGTTCAGACCAGAGGTGGGAATTTCCAGAAAACTCAGCAACATTCCAGACAACACAGAGGACAGCAGAAGCCTGAAAGGGCCCAGCAGAGAAGAGAGTTCAGAGGATCCTGACTGAGTTCCAGCAAGGAGAGAACTGTCACCACCCAAGACTTCGCCCAAGCCTGACAATGGGCAGGTGTCTCTGGGACCTTGATTCCAGGACTTCAGTATCATGACCTGAGCTGAAAATCAAAGTTGGATGCCTAACCAACCATGGCACCCAGGCATCCCTGCAATATAGTATTATTAACTATAGTCACCATGCCCTAGATTAGTTCCCCATAACTTATCTGCACTGCATAACTATACGTTTAGATCCTTAGGCCAACATCTCCTCATTTCTCTCAGCCCTCAGCTGCTGGCAACTATTAACTCCCCCACACACGCACATGATTTGAAGTTACCTATGGGAATGTTATTTTATTTTAAAAAATGATCTTTTTTTTTTTTTCTTTTTGTTTCTCAAATTGTTTGAACCTCTTATACTACTTTGGGTATTAACGTCTTATTAGAGACATGATTTGTAACTGTTTTTTTCCATTCCCATCCCTCTTGTAATTTTTCACTTTTGTTTCCTGTGCTTTTGGTGTCATATCCCAAAAAAATCAGGACCAGATCAATGGCAGAGAGATTTTTCACTATGTTTTCTTCTAAGAGCTTCACAATTTCAAAGTATATAAATGAGTGTTTATTCCATTTTGAGTTGATTTTTGCATATAGTGTAAGACAGGGATTCCGTTGCCATCTTTTGCAGGTGGGTATCCATTTTTTTTTTCTTTTCTCAGATTGGATAATTGTAATTAATCTATCTTCAAGTTCCCCACTCTTTCTTCCCTCATCTCTTATCATTCCCTTAGCCCATTTAGTGGTTTTAAAGTTTCAGTTATTCTTTTTTTAGTTTTATTCTTTCCATTATTTTAAAATAATTTTTATTTTTCTTCTGATATTTCCTACTTATTCATTAGAAACAAATTTATCCCGTGTCTTTGAGTATTGTTAAAGCCGCTGCTTTAAAATCTGGCCACTGGGGTGCCTGGATGGCTCAGTCAGGTAAGCATCTGCCTTCTGCTCAGGGTCCTGGGATAGAGCCCAACATCTGGCTCCCTGATTATCTGGGAACTTTCTTCTTCCTCTGCCCCTCCCCAGCAACTCATGCTCATTTTCCCTCTCTCTCTTTTAAATAAATAATAAAATTAAAAAAAAAAATGAGGGACGCCTGGGTGGCTCAGTGGGTTAAGCCACTGCCTTCGGCTCAGGTCATGATCTCAGGGTCCTGGGATCGAGTCCCGCATCGGGCTCTCTGCTCAGCAGGGAGCCTGCTTCCTCCTCTCTCTCTCTGCCTGCCTCTCTGCCTACTTGTGATCTCTCTCTGTCAAATAAATAAATAAAATCTTAAAAAAAAAAATGAAAAGAACTGTGTCCACTAATTTCTGACTCATCTTGGAATCACTCTCCATTGTCTTTTTTTTGTTGTTGTTGTTGTCTGGATCATATTTTTTCTATTTTTCTTATATGGCTAATAATTTTAGATTGCATACTATACTCCAGAAATTGTGAATGGTATGTTGTAAAAAAAAAAAAAAAATCTGGATTCTGTTGTAGTTTTCTGGATTAAATTATTTTTTTCAGGCAGCTTGCTTGGCTGATCTCAAATTCCATCTTCTTTTCTTCAGTATGTGGTAGCTAAAATCCCTCTTCAGCTCTTTAAGTTTACTTAGATTGTATGGAGTCTTCCTCAAATGTGTAGTTCAGATATGTGGGCAGCATTTATACATAGAATTTTTCAACTGTTTCTTTTGTGGGTATTTCTCTTCACTTTCCAGAATATTTGGTACGCTTGCATTTTCTTTTATAAATTACTTTTCTAGTCAACAAATTGAGCTTTCCTATAAATATTAATTGCGTTACCTTGTATCTCTCAGTTGAAAAGACACAAAAACAGGAAACTCACCCACAGTTATTTCCTTCTTACTGAGGGCATATTCACTTCTGGTTTCTGACTCTCTTTTATAATTTTACAGTGATTTCAGATTCTTTTCCCTTCTCCCCTCCCTACCCACCCCCCATATGATTTTAAGTTCTCTATGGGAAGATTATCTTGATAGAATGAATTCCTCAACTGCTTGAAGTTGAATCTCAATTTTTCAGTTTGGATTTTCTTATGAATGGAATCATATGGTATAAACTTCATTGTATAAACTTTCTTTCACCTAACTTAACATTTTTGTTCTTTATTCCTATCCTTCTCAGTATCAGTGGTTTGTTCTCTTCTACGGCTGATTAACATTCATAACATTGTATGAATAGATACCATCTATCCATTCTCCTATTGAGACACATTTGAAGTGCTTTCAATTTTTAGATATTATGAACATTTTGATACAAGTCCTCTTGTGGTGGACATGTGCTTAAATCTTCGTGAGAATACACGTGAAAGTTGCATTTCTTTGTTGCTGTGTAGATATGTATTTCCCTTTAGGACAAGTGTTAGATTTTCTTACAAAGTTGTCACAGCAACATAAACACCCACCAAAAACATATGAGGTTTCAGATTGCTGGGTATCCTTGCCAATGTGTGAAACTGTAAGTCATAGTAATTGTAAGCAAGTAGTGATTTTTAGTTCTACTTCATTATGATTTCCATGTGCATATTCCTGAACTCATAAGGGCAAGCACTTTTTCTTGTGCAAATTAGGCCATTCATAACTTTACCTCAGATCTGTTCAAATCTTCCTCAATTTTAAAATTATAATGACATGTCTATTCAAATCATTTGTCCATATTGAAATTAGATTTTTTATTTATTTTTTATTTTTTACTATTGATTTGCGGAGTTCTATATAGATTCTGGATATAAGACCTTTGTCAAATAGATGTTTGATCAATATTGGATTATTTTCTTCTCTTTGGCTTACATATGCATGTTTTAAAGGTTGAGAAGAACTTTAACATTTTTGAAGTTTAATTTATCATTTAAAAAATTTGAATTGGATGGGGCGCCTGGGTGGCTCAGTGGATTAAGCCACTGCCTTCCGCTCAGGTCATGGTCCCGGGGTCCTGGGATTGAGCCCCGCATCAGGCTCTCTGCTCTGCAGGGAGCCTGCTTCTTTCTCTCTGCCTGCCTCTCGCCGACTTGTGATATCTGTCAAATAAATAAATAAAATCAATCTTTAAAAAAAAGGTGGGGGGAGATTGTGTTTGACTTGGGGGACAGAGGGTGGGAGATCAACCCAACAAAGAAGCAAAGATTATCAGAACCTTTGCTACATATTTCCATTATAATTTTTTTTTTGAATTGGAGTATTAAAAAATTTGATTTAGAGGATAGTTGGTGTATAATATTATATTGGTTTCAGGTGTATAACACCGTGATCCAACAATTACATACATTACAAAATGCTCACCATAAGTGTAGTTACCTTTTGTTACCACATGAAGTTATTATGACATTATTGATTATACTCCTTATGCAATTTATCATTTTCTAAAGTTGATTATTTCTGGTTACATTGCAGAAAATCCTGGTTGAAAAAATGATTAAAGAAGACAATTTAGGGGGTGCCTGGGTGGCTCAGTGGGTTAAGCCTCTGCCTTCGGCTCAGGTCATGATCCCAGGGTCCTGGGATAGAATCCCACATAGGGCTCTCTGCTCAGCAGGGAGCCAGCTTCCTTCTCTCTCTCTCTGCCTGCCTCTCTGACTACTTGTGATCTCTCTCTCTCTCTGTCAAATAAATAAATAAAATCTTAAAAAAATAAAAAAAGAAGACAATTTAGTGGGGTGCCTGGGTGGCTCAGTTAAGTGTCTGCTTTTGGCTCAGGTCATGATCTCAGAGTTCTGGGGTTGACCCCACCAGCTGAGCCTGGCTATGAGCTTCCTGCTCATGAGGGAGTTTGCTTCTCCCTTTGCCCCTCCCCCTGCTCATGCTAGTGTGTGCGTGTGTGTGTGTGCCTATATATGTGTGTGTGTGTCTCTCTCAAATAAATAAGTAAAAATCTTTAAAAAATTTTTTAAACAAAGAAAACAATTTAGTGATTATGTGTGATACACTCAAGCTTTTTAAATACTTCATGAAGTGGATAGTCTCCTTTCAGACAACCACAAAATGGGGCTGAAGGCAAAAAGCTTTCATGGGACGAAGAATAAGCAACAAGGAAGAGGCAAATAAAAAATATCAGACTGGCCAGGGACCACATAGTCAACCTTGTGTAAGTTGAGAAGCCCCAGTGTTGGCTTGATGTTTGGGGCCTGGCTGACTGGATATACTGTGTGTTATAAAGAGCAAATATTCTGCATCCCACAAGAAAAGAGTATATGTATTTTTAATTGAGTTATAATTGACATATAACATTGTATCAGTTTCGAGTGTACAACACAACGATTCAATATTTGTATACACTGCAAACATTCACCACAATAAGTCTAGTTAGTAATTATAATTATAGTCACCTTGCTGTACCTTACTTCTCCAAGACACATTTATTACGTAACTGGAAGTTTGTATTTTTTGATCACTTTGCCCATTTTGTCCACCCCTCCATTTTTGCCTCTGGCAACCACAAGTCTGTTCTGTGTATTTATAAGTTAGGTCATATAATATTTGTCTTACTCTGACATATTTTACACTTTCTGACATATTTCTGACATATTTCATCATGCCCTCGAGGTCCATCTGTGTTGTCACAAATGGCAAGATTACATTATTTTTCAGGGCTGAATAATATTACACACACACAAACACACACACGTTCCATATATTGGCTGCTTTGAATATTCCTGCAATAAATATGGGTATACATATATCTTTTTGAGTTAGTTTTTAAACCTATTAATAGGGAAATTAAGACTACATGAATAACATAGTATATCATATTTATAATATAATGATAAAATATTATAAAGGTATCAGGTATTTCCATATTGATAGACCGATTCAATGCAATCAAAACAAAAACTCTAAGTGTGTGTGGTTATAAATCTAGAAACTGCTTATAAAGTTTTGAAAATGCAAAGTGCAAAGAACAGCTAAGATTTTTTTTTTTTTTTTTTGGATGGGGGAGAAGGGCAGTGAGAGAGGAAAAGAATCCCAAGCTCACGTGGGGCTCAATCTCCCAACTCTGAGATCATGACCTGAGCCCAAATCCAGAGTCAGATGCTTAATTAACTGAGCAATATCACATGTACAGGAACATTCTCAGGCCTCTGAGAATTCTGTCTCAGCCGACTGGGTCTAAATTGTCTAGACTGACTCTCCTAGGGATCCAATATCCACAGCCTACTGAAACAACCAAGCTATGTTCCATTTCAAAGGAAAAGAGGTAATATGATTGACCTCATCCTTTTTCTGGGGATGGAAAAAAAAATGATGTTACCCACATATAACATGAGTTCTATTTTCTGGGAATATAAGGTAATGCATAAAAACGTTCATCTCACTTCTATGGAACATGTCCCAACCTAAAATTTTACTTGTTTCCTTCTAAACAGATATTTTCCACTACTCCTGTAAAGCAAGAGATAGAAGACAATTTGGTGAGCTGAAAACTACAGCCATTTAGGGAAGAGAAAAATGCTACACTGGTTCTTTGATTTTTATCAAACAGTGTAGCCTTGGGTCTGCTCAGTGTCCAAGTAGGGTCTCTGTGCTACAGGACATGACTCTGGGAGAAAGGAGTTCTGCTGACACCAGTGATTCCATAAGAAAACAGCTCCTTACAGAAAATTACTGACTTCATGAGCAGACCAACTAATGTGACCAGGAATACAGTGGGGAATCCAGAAGGAAAGAGGAGCTCTTTGGGTAAAAGAATCGAAGTCAGATTAGATTCAGACTGAAGCAGCAAACCTTGGTGTGTATGTTTTCTGTTGACCTCCTTTGTAGTTTTAGTGACCAGTACTTTATTTTTTCCCCTTTAAATGTATTCCCTGAGACACTGATCAAATGTGCTCTTGTCAGAGGCAGGGAGTCTGTGCTTCAGGAGACTGAGTTGCTATCTAGCCTAAAATTTGACATTTGGGGCTTTCTCAGTCTACCTACTTTTTATACCACAGAAGATGAGGTGGCCATCCTTTTAGGGACAATCTCATGAAGACTCTGTTGTTTCCATCATTCTAATAAGTCAGTGTCCACAGGCTGTTAGCCTGCGTCAGACCTGTAGATGGAACTTAGGGCATTCGTTCTTATGGGCGTGGAGGAAGAATCATGGTTGGGGCGGGGCAGATGGCTGCTTTTGGACAGTGGGAACTAGTTACATTCCTCCCAGGTTGATGTCTTGTTCACTTTGGCTAATGAAGGACTGCGGCCATGACAGGATCATCCTCTATGTGAGAGAACATTGATATATAGAGCTTTGGCTGGGATTCTGGCTGAGATATCACAAAACCCCACATGGCTCATCCCATTCCTCCCTCCTTGTCACATACCTACAGAGTCCTGCCAAACACAATAATATAGAGCTGCTGGGACCCATCCTCAAATCCCACTTCCTTTCCATCAAAGCTTTTTGAATGACTCTGTAAATTTGTTGGAGAGGGTAAGAACCAAACCTATTCCAAACTGGCCGAAGGATGGCTACAGGTATCCTCTTGCGCTAGAGTCCCTGCTTCACTGTTACTGGTCCCTTTTGCCAAAAACACTTTAAAACAGATCATACACTGGAGTTAAAATGGAAATGCAAAAGGCAGGCTCTATTTATTCCAAAGATGGGGTCCAAGCACTGGCACACGAGATATGAAAATATTCAGGCAGTACTATTTTATTATTTTTATTTTTATCTCTGGGATGTGAGACTCTGCTCTGCTTATACTTGCCCCAGGACAATCTCCCTGGCTGGTATCTGTTATGGAGGCATTGTCATACTCACTGGTGGGTAGAGGTCTGTCCTCTACTAAGTTAGGGAACAGAAATCCTCCAAGATTTAGGGAATCATCCCTGAGACCATAAGTCATCCTCTGAGCTCACTGCCCTTTGCCTGAGTCAGGAGAATGCTGCTCACCAGTCCCCACGCACTTGCTGGTTGATGCCATCTCTCATTTTCACATCTCGGGAAGCATCCCTAATTTGAAACATATTTCAAACCCTATGCAACAAATCTCCTATATCATCCACAGTTCTGGCATCTGTTCTTTCTTTTCCCTTCCCTTTTCATTACCTTTACTACCACTCTACTGAAATCCTTCAGTTTATTATATCAAAACTATTGTTGGAAACAGTATTTGCTATATAAAAGTCCATTACTCACAGCCCATTCCATGTAATAATTGTAATATTTCCTGCCTGTCTCCCTCCCACACTGTCCCTCTTACTGACGTACACAAACTTCTTCTCCTTACATACAATAAGTTTTCAATTTTCCTGAGCCTGGGCCTATCCCAAATAATGTACATTAAGAAAGGGACATAGGAAAAACAAAACCCATCTATATGTTGCCTCCAAGAAACTCATTTTAAGCCCGAAGACACCTCCAGATTTAAAGTGAGGGGGTGGAAAAAAATTTACCATGCTAATGGACATCAGAAGAATGCAGGAGCGGCAATCCTTATATCAGATCAATTAAATTTTAAGCCAAAGACTATAATAAGAGATGAGGAAGGACACTATATCATACTCAAAGGGTCTGTCCAACAGGAAGACCTCTGTCCTTTTCTATGATCTGTCCCTCTGAGAGTATTTCAGAGTCGTCTTTTTAAAGGAGTTCCAATCCTGCTCCATTCAATCCACTCTCTCTATAAAAGCTAGAGTAGTCATCTTAGAATTCATAGGATTGTTTCACTTTGCACCTTGCATTTTTTCAATAATTCCGTTGCACTTATATCATTGTAAGGAACGGAAGAATCTAATGAAAAGAGTGACCTTCTGTAAAAATCAGAGCTTTACATTCAATTTAAATTTATTTAACGTCATTTATGTTTTTTCACTTAATTTTCACATCCCTGACTCTTTGAGCAAGTAATTTCAGAAGCAATGTTTTTTGTGTGTGTCATACTCAGTGTCTGGTTCTTTAAAACAACAACAACAACAACTTGGTGTGAGTAGAGTGTTTATTAAGTAGGATCTGGATAGAAACCATCTATGTTCTTCTTAAGAAACTCTCAGGATAAAAAAACGCCCATTTCCTACACTCTCCACTGAAAAAGAGGCCATAAATTTTATCAAGATGAACATGTTAAATTACTCAGTAATAAGAATTAAATAATAAAGTTGGTATAAGGAGGTAAGATCCTCTGTTTGTGTGTGGGGGGGGGTCTGCATGTGTGTTAACATTTTCTTTTATATTTGTAAGCCCTTGGGAAATTCAGAAGATGCACAGGTAGGGCTGCTTTATCCAAACCACAATTATAAACCATCATACCTATTTGCCTATTTATTTGTCTATCCACACCTACAAGATGAGCTCCTTGAAGGCAGAAACTTAGTCCTAGGCATCTTCTTATGCCCTTTTATATGAAAATATCTGACACACCATATGTTCTCAATGAAGGTTTCATACACATTCAAACTTTATTAGGAACCCCTTCTTGATGTCATTATCCTTAACTTTTCTTTTTTTCCTTCTCTATCCAGTTTAGATTCCAACATATGTTAATGCAGCCATTGTCTTGTTTATCCTAAAGTCAACGTGTTCTAAACCCTACTGTCTCTCTTACATACTCAGTTGAAAAAAAAAGGATAAAAAAAGATTCTAATGAATCTTTTCTAATTTCTAATGAATCTTAATGAAAATAGCCCTGTATTTTGGGGAAGTTAGAGATAATGACTGCACAAGATAGACTGATACTACTGTTGATGAATGAAGACATACACCACCATAGTTGTCTACTTTCAGCTTCTCCAATGCATCACATTTCTCCTTGTCTCTTCTACCTGTGCTTTCTCTTTATTCTTTGCCTGGCAGTTCCAGTTTAGGTTCAACTAAAAATTCCCTCCAATATTTCTTTTTCAGTCCTGTATATTACATTAGTATCACTCCTATACATTCTCATTGCACAATGGACCTTTCATTGTAGGACATATCACAACTCTAATAAGATGACTGGTTGTATACTCGGTTGTTTAGTGTTGGTTTCTCCATTATATATCATCAAAGACCAGGCTCATGCCTACTTTGTTTACCATTGCATTCCTATCATTTACAAGCTCATAGATTTTAATAGGCATTTAATAAATGTTTGTTGAATAAAAGAGTTGAATGGAATGAGGTCTTTTAAAAGATTTGTTTGTTTGTTTGCTTGTTTATGTCAGTCACCATACAGTACATCATTAGTTTTTGATAAAATGAATTAGTTTTAATGAATGAATAAAATCCTTTTTGTTTGGTGAGCATCTACCTGGATTTGTAACTCTGCAAAATCAGAGAGAAAATTATGGAGAGTCATGGAAAAAGACTTATTTTCTCCACAATAAGGTGATAGTTGTTTCTCCACTTATTCTTCAGAGCCTTTCTTTAACTTAAATATTTCTAAGTTATTTTTTCCTTTTTAAATATGCAAAAACTGATTTCTAGAACAGTGAAAGTACTTTGTTAGAGCACAAAGAAAGGGATGAGCAGAATAGGGAACATTCCAAATGGTCAGCCACTAGGCATTGAAAGTAGACGTCCTTGTGGATCTGATGGGAGGCCATATGTGGGGTTCTGTTGGAAAGATGAGACTTATCCTGGCTGGCTTGCTATGATTTTCAGATATGTGTGTGCCTTGTGTTAGACATTTGTCCCAAACACATAGATTAGCAGCCTGTAGCCTGAAAAATTGACTAAATACTGAGTTAATGATGATTATCCACTGAGGGAAAACGGACAGAACTACCAAGCAAGACTGAACATTTAAGTGAATATCTGAGAAGACAGGCCTCTTCACACCTGGAGAGATGCAGCCCTAGGCAGAAACATCTCCAGGGTTTTGTTATATCAGGCTAGAAGCTGATGTTTTTCAATCCAAATAGCTATTTATCGATTTTCCACTATGAAGTACCCTCAGCCAGGTATTCAGAGGAGAATGAAACAGTCTCTGCACATGAAATTTTAGGAGTTCTCTAACTGGGCTGACACATGGTAGATGACTTTGCCAGACTTTCTTTGTCAAATTAATGATAAAGCTAGATCAAGACCCCACTGAGGTTCAGGTATTCTAACATCATGGATCCAAAATTTCCAATCCACCACTAATATGAGCTGAGGTGTAAATTTCTAACCTGGGAAATTGTTAATTTGGTTGAATCCTTGTTCATGTCCCACACTGACTTGAAGCCTTAGGACCTGAAGGCCTATCAGTCCTCTGGGCTCATGAACTTCTGTTCTAACCTGTCATTAATCCCTGGAGATGACAAGGGAAATAAATTTGCACTCCACTCTTCCAGGCTCGATGTTGGTCTTGCCTACTGTGGTCGTGGTCTATGTTTTTCCTTTATGTCCCTTTATATGTCTTTACTAATCCTGGAACTGCTTCTTTTGTTATTTGGTCTGTTTTCACCTGCTGTGTTTCTGCACACTCTGATCAGCATCTTGCCTTTGCAAAGCAGTTCCGGGACCAGGATCTGCAAGGTATAAGTCCTTGGTGAGCATACAGAATTATTACGGAGTAATGGAGTAGAGACGATGAGAAAAGGAGCTGGTGTGGAGGAAAGAGTCAGGTGGGGAAAGAAGGGGCTCCGAGAAAGAAGAAAGGACAAGATTAGAATTCTACAGATAGATTATAAAGCTGACACTCATGCAAAAAGAATGTTGTGAAAGAGAGGTGTCTATTAGGAGCTTAATTCTGAGCCCCTCCCACTTATATTCCTAAGATGTTTCTATGATTTTTCTAAAGATCGGAAATGCTATGGATGTATAAACAAACAAACAAACAAACATCAGTGGTCATGATAGATATAGAATTGGCCATTCCAGACTGGGGCCAGACACAAGGTTATCTTGTATGTGTAAGCATGGGTTTATATTTGTGGATGCATTTATGAATGAGTGTCCTGTTGTCCTTTGGGATGATGTGGGCAAACACCAAGATATCCACCCACCTTGTATACCATAGCAAGACACAAATCCAAAATGAAGTCAAACAGTTGTTTTTGGAATAGGTCATAAAATAGTCCTTTTGTGACCCATGAACCAAACATGGATATTCCTTTCTCTACACTGGGGCAGAAGAAAGAGAAATAAAGTCAAGGTATGGATTATAATGCTTGGTAACTAAGATATTACTGAAAGGCCTGTCCATTGTTTAGTACTGGAGGAGATGGAGTAGGTAGAGATATTGGGAGTGTCATTGCCATATTTCTAGCCTTAGGATGGAAGAGAAAAAGGCTCAACAATCAATCAGAGACCAGTAAATAGGGTGGGAGTAGAATGCTTGCTAAATGTAAAATCCTATTCAGTAATCTGTAATCAAAGAGTACTAATACTAGTAGACTAAAGAGAATGTGTAGTAAGTGATACCTAAGAAGTTTCATGAAAGGATATGTAAAGCCACAGACCTTCTTTTGTATATAGGACTTTGAAGGTAGGTGAGGAAAGTGCTGCAGTTTCCCACATCTAGCTGCATCCTTCCTACCAAAACATCTTTTGGTAGCTTGCAGTGTCAGTGGATGGCTTCGGTTTGTTTGGTGGGAGCCTTCATCCGGTTTGGAAGTATTTAAATATGGGAAGCAACATTTCATGCTTTTCCAGATCTTTAATTATCCAGTACTTAGGTGGAGGAGCCTAGCTTGTGTTATTGTGGTAGGCCATGAGGATATAAGACTGAGGGAGAGGTGGATGAATGATAGGGTATTCACAGCACTATTTGGATGATCAAGTTCATTAGTGTGAAGTCCATTGGGCCCTCTGCCATGCATTTACTCAACAAGAACTTATTGAAGACTCTGTGACAGATACCGTTCCAGGGATAGAACTGTGAAATAAGCTGACACGATATCTATCCTCTTAAAGTTTACCACTTCTTAAGTGAGAAAGCTAAGTAAAGTAAAATGAAAATAGTGTGGTAAGTCCTCTGATCGGATAATATGGAGTGCCAGGAGTGTACCTGGAAACGTTACCTAATTTGGATATTGTTCAGGAAAGCTTGCCACGTGCTGAACATGAGAGAGTTAGCTGGAGAAAGAAAGAAAGTGGGCCAAACTGAAGAAACTTCAAGGACCAAATGTAGGAGGAGAAGGAATCAGACATGTGTATTTCCCGGAGCTGAAGATTACATGGGAGGTGTGTGTGATGTAGTCAGTGGACTAAAGTTATCTCCCTTTTGATATGCGAGAAGCTTTCTGGCTTCTTCCACTTTGATCGTCTCATGTGGTGCCTGGTTTTAGTTAATATAATACCTGTTTATAACTGGAGAAGGAAAACTATTGAAAAATATTGGAAGTCTTTAAAGTGACTTTGAGGAACTACATGGGTGTTGGTAATACCATGGTGTTAGGTAGAGAACCATGAGTTCCTTGCAAATTCTTGTTGTGAGAGTACACAACAAGAGATTACTGATGTGGATACTACTCCCACAACCAGGTAATGTGTCTTCAAGTTAAAATTCATTTGCTTACCTTAGTAGATAATAAATAAATGGGCATGTTATCTTAAAAATTATTCCCTAAAATCACGAGACAGGTGGTGCCCAGGTGGCTCAGTGGGTTAAAGCATCTGCTTTTGGCTCAGGTCATGATATCTGGGTCTTGGGATCGAGCCACATGTCTGGCTCCCTGCTTAGTGGGGAGTCTGCTTCTCCCTCTCCCTCTCCCTCTGGCTCTTCCCCTACTTGTGCTCTCTTGCTCTCACTCACTCTAATAAATAAATAAATTCTTTAAAAAAAAATGAGGAGACAAAGAAGAAGCCCAGAAAACAAAATAAAATAAGACAAACCTGACTTCAAGTTTGTAGAGATGGAAGAGTTTACTGATGTTTCCATACCTTTACTACTCCTCCATCACCCCTCTATTAACTGGCAAGTCCTACTGATTCTGTCTTCTCATCTTTCTGAAGTCCCTTTAGCTCTTTTGTTACATTGACTTAGGCTGTCATTTTCTATCTCACTACAGTAATTACACATGGTTCTTTCTTACAGAATGAGTTCCTATTCCATCTGGGCTCATATTAGTTCTTATAAATAGTGTTCCAATAAATGAATATATTTAGATTTCACAAAATAGTTTTACTAGCTTTTAAAATAAACTTAGAATATTTTCAGGCTTCTTATATGCTCAGAAATCAATTGTACCCTACATGAATTACCTGCTTTTTAATTTAAGGCATACTTGATAAAATTGTCTAGTTTGGGGACCATATGGAGGGAGATAGATCTCTGACAACCTTTTAATTTTACATAAATTGGTTTATTTAGGTTTTATGATTCTCATCAATCATGTTTGTTAATGTATATTTTCCTGAATGTCATTACATTTTGTCAGAGCATGAGAATTGATTTCAAAATACCATTATTGTTAAAAATGTATCTGCCTTGTCAGTAGAATTTTTTTGTCTTTTTATCTGGATTTTTAAAAACTTTTTAAAAAACATTTTATTTATTTATTTGATAGACAGAAATCACAAGTATGCAGAGAGGCAGACAGAGAGAGAGGGGGAAGCAGGCTCCCTGCTGAGCAGAGAGCTGGATGAGGGGCTTGATTCCAGGACCCTGGGATCATGACCTGAGCTGAAGGAAGAGGCTTTAATCCACTGAGCCATCCAGGGGCCCCTTATCTGCATTTTAATCATTACGTTTATGTAGTTCAGATTGTGGCTTTAAAGAATTAATTCTACTGATTGTATTTTTTACTCTTTTCTTTTTAAAGTAATTGATTTCCAATTGTGGATATTTAATATACTTATATTATTTCTTATTCAATTGAAAATGTGTTTAAGACTAATATTTTGCATCTTAAAGCAGTTTCTACTACTTTTTGAAGGTTTGCTCCTTAGTGAGTCCTTGGAGACATTTTCTAGTCTGTATCTACCTTTTTGTCTTTCTGTCTTATTTGATATTTGCTGGTTATTTATTCACCTAAATAAGTTTCTTAAAAACCTCAGTCTCATACACATTTCAGGTGTATACACTTTTTTTTTTTTTTAAGATTTTACTTATTTATTTGACAGACAGAGATCACAAGTAGGCAGAGAGGCAGGCAGAGAGAGAGGGGTGGAAGCAGGCTCCCTGCTGAGCAGAGTGCACAATGTGGGGCTCGATCCCAGGATCCCAGGATCATGACCTGAGCCAAAGGCAGAGTCTTTATAACCCTCTGAGCCACCCAGGCGCCCGAGGTGTATACACTTCTAACATAAGTTAGTGGTTTTAATAATTTACATGTATCTTTTCGATTCTTGAGGAATTTTATTTTACTTGTTGTGAATAATTTTCAAGCTACTTGTGGGATTATCCAGTATTTTCTCACTGATCCTCATTCATCCAATTGCATACAGTATTATAAAAATTGTAGCCAATTTTAGGGCCACAAATTCTGCTCTTTGGCATATTTATTCTTGAGCCAGCCGTATACTATGTAATTTATTCATGTGTTTCATTTGTTTTATATGTTTATGCATTTATTACATATATTCAAGTCATCATGCCATTTTTTTTGAGATAGTATTTTTTTTTTCATTTATTTATTTTCAGCACAACAGTATCATTATTTTTTCACCACACTCAGTGCTCCATGCAATCTGTGCCCTCTATAATACCCACCACCTGGTACCCCGACCTCCCACCCCCCCGCCACTTCAAACCCCTCAAATTGTTTTTCAGAGTCCATAGTCTCTCATGATTCCTCTCCCCTTCCAATTTACCCCAACCCCCTTCTCTCTAACTCCCCATGTCCTCCATGCTATTTGTTATGCTCCACAAATAAGTGAAACCATATGATAATTGACTCTCTCTGCTTGACTTATTTCACTCAGCATAATCTCTTTGAGTTCTGTCCATGTTGCTAGAAAAGTTGGGTATTCGTCCTTTCTGATGGAGGCATAATACTCCATAGTGTATATGGACCACATCGTCCTTATCCATTCATCCGTTGAAGGGCATTTTGGTTCTTTCCACAGTTTGGCGGCCATGGCCATTGCTGCTATAAACATTGGGGTACAGATGACCCTTCTTTTCACGACATCTGTATCTTTGGGATAAATACCCAGGAGTGCAATGGCAGGGTCATAGGGAAGTTCTATTTTTAATTTCTTGAGGGATTTCCACACTGTTCTCCAAAGAGGCTGCACCAACTTGCATTCCCACTAACAGTGGAAAGAGGGTTCCCCTTTCTCCACATCCTCTCCAACACGTGTTGTTTCCTGTCTTGCTAATTTTGGCCATTCTAACCGGTGTAAGGTGATATCTCAATTTGGTTTTAATTTGAATCTCCCTGATGGCTAGTGATGATGAACATTTTTTCATGTGTCTGATAGCCATTTATATGTCTTTATTGGAGAAGTGTCTGTCCATATCTTCTGCCCATTTTTTGATATGATTGTCTGTTTTGTGTGTGTTGAGTTTAAGGAGTTCATTATAGATCCTGGATATCAACCTTTTGTCTGTACTGTCATTTGCAAATATCTTCTCCCATTCTGTGGGTTGCCTCTTTGGTTTTCTTGACTGTTTCCTTTGCTGTGCAGAAGCTTTTGATTTTGAAGTCCCAAAAGTTTATCTTCGCTTTTGTTTCCTTTGCCTTTGGAGACATATCTTGAAAGTTGCTGTGGCTGATATCAAAGAGATTTCTGCCTACGTTCTCCTCTAGGATTCTGAGGATTTCCTGTCTCACATTGAGGTCTTTTATCCATTTTGAGTTTATCTTTGTGTACGGTGTAAGAGAATTGTCGAGTTTCATTCTTCTACATATAGCTGCCCAGTTTTCCCAGCACCATTTATTGAAGAGACTGTCTTTTTTCCACTGTATATTTTTTCCTGTTTTATCGAAGATTACTTGAACATAGAGTTGAGGGTCCATATCTGGGCTTTCTACTCTGTTCCACTGGTCTATGTGTCTGTTTTTATGCCAGTACCATGCTGTCTTGGTGATCACAGCTTTGCAATAAAGTTTGAAATCAGGTAACGTGATGCCCCCAGTTTTATTTTTGTTTTTCAACATTTCCTTAGAGATTTGGGGTCTCTTCTGATTCCATAAAAATTTTTGGATTATTTTCTCCAGCTCTTTAAAGAATACCAGTGGAATTTGATCAGAATAGCATTAAAAGTAAAGATTGCTCTAGGCAGTATAGACATTTTAACTCATAAATGGCATAATCCGTCTTTTTATTAGCACTTAAAACATTTTCTTTACATAGTTTTTACTTTTAGAAAATATTCTGAATTATGTTACCCTTTAATTATATTACCAGGTAACCTTCTCTGTATCATTCCAGTTTCAGAATGGGTGCTGGAGAAGCCAGTACTATTTTGTCATCTTTTGACTCCTATACACATATCTTTACCTCATTCTTTTTCAAAGCTATATACTCTTCCAGTGTATGAACATATGTAAATGTTAAAATCATTCCCATATTAAGAATTAAACTGGTGTTAGCATTTCAATTTGTTTTTTTCATAGTTATTTCAATCTAATTTCATATTATATATCTTGCTGCTATGAATCTCTTTTTAAAGAGATTTTATTTCTTTATTTGAGAGAGTGAAAGAGCGTCCATTCGTGCATGAGAGAGAACATACCAGCAGGGGCAGAAGGAGTAGGGTGGGGAGGCAGAGCGAGAAACAGACTCCCCAGTGAGCAGGGAGCCCGACAAAGGGCTTGATCCCAGGACCTCAGATCATGACCTGAGCCGAAGGCAGATGCTTAACTCACTGAGCTACCCAGGTGTCCATGTTGTGAATAGCTTTGTGTGTGTGTGGTTTTTTTTTTTTTTTTTTTTTTTTTTAATAACTGTGTATTTGGAAGCATTCCTATATTTGGAACTTCTGGGGCAATAGGTATGTGCTTTTTATGTTTTTATACACATTGGCAAGTTACTATTTAAGAATATTATACACCAAACTCTTCTAAAATAGTTGCAACAACTTACTTCCTCAGACCCTTCACAGGACAGATATTATCAATAATACCATTGGTCTTTTGCAGTCTTTCTTAATTGATAAATAATATGTCTCATCATTCATGTTTTATTGAGTTTAATTACTTATGAGACTGAGAATATCCTACATGTGTATTATTTTAGAATTTCTTCTAATATGACTTCGTTATTCATATCCATTGTCAATGTTCCACTTGATCAAAGGGCTTTGTTTTAGTGATCTGTAAGAATACTTTGAATAAATGTTTATGTAATTCCATATTTCCCATTTGGATTATTCTTTAATTGTGTTGCTTTTGCCAAGGAATTTATTGTTTCCTGCTTTATTATTTTTTCTCTGCAGTAGTTTGTCCCTCCAATTTCCATTTTGTCCTCCTTTCCTCCTTTAGATATTATCTGGGTGAATATGTGATGGGGGATATGGGATGTGGCAAGGTGGGCTATACATGATTTTGTGGCAGTAAATAGGAAACCAAAATTCTGGATCTGAAACCTAGGTGAGGCTTTTCTATACATTGGCCTCTGCTGTAACTCTATTTTTTTTAAAGATTTT
This sequence comes from Mustela nivalis, assembly GCF_964662115.1. Lineage (NCBI taxonomy): Eukaryota > Metazoa > Chordata > Mammalia > Carnivora > Mustelidae > Mustela > Mustela nivalis. Next base: position 67,488,851 of record NC_139028.1, read on the forward strand.
ATTTATTCATTTGACAGACAGAGATCACAAGTATGCAGAGAGGCAAGCAGAGAGAGAGGAGGAAGCAAGCTCCCTGCCCAGCAGAAAGCCCGATGCGGGGCTCGATCCCAGGACCCTGGGATCATGACCTGAGCCGAAAGAAGAGGCCTTAACCCACTGAGCCACCCAGATGCCCCTGTAACTCTATTTTTAATGAAATGGACACCACCTAGGTTTGAGCAGCGAGGATATTTTCTGTTGCTGACTGCCAGTCTTGCCATTTCTTCCTATCTGAAATTATAGTCTTTAGATTTTTCTCTTCTTTCTAGTTGGAATAAACTTTACATCACATCTGCCTTTAATTACTCAAGGCAAATTGGTGTATCTGAGTTAGAATGCAGAGGTCTTGATTGGAGATGATAGCCTGTTGGAGAGAGCAGTCAATGCAAGCATAGAAATAAGAGGATGTAAGACAAAGATACTTAGGGAATGAGCCCCTGTAACATGAGCTTGTTTGGAAGGTGAGTGAGATGATTGAGTGTGAAAGAAGAATTGAGATAATTTCAAGGTATCCAAATTGAGAAACCGTGCTATACTATCATTTGCTGAGTTGGGAGATATTATAAGAGAAACAGATTTGGAGCAATGGAAAGAGAAGTAGGGTAGTTTGGAACATGCTGAACTGGATACATCTGTGGGATTTTGAAGATGGCAGGCATGGGGTAGCTAGTTTCAAACCAAAGAGAGAGGAATAGCTTCAAAACTGTAAACATCAGAATCTTAAACATAGGAATCACAAAGTCATGGCATTTGGGGATATCACCCAGGTGGAGGTTGTTCACCTAGAAAGCAGCAGACATAGATAGAGCACTATAGAGTATCAATATTCAAGAACAAGTAGAAAGAAAAATGAGAGACTACTGAAGTTGGAGAAAAAGATTTGTGTATCATGTCACAAACAGAAGAATTTTGTAGGAGGGACACAGCTGTTTCAATGAAGTCTCACAAGAGTGAGTCGTTATATAGATTGGACTGGGGAAAGAATGCTGTGGTCTAACTTTATCCAGAGACTGCGCTCCCCCTGCTGAGATATCTTCTGTGAGGGGAGGAGGGTTCTGATCTTTCCTTGAGACCAATCTGACATAGTGAGTTCTTGGTGGGTGTCTTTTCTTAGAAATTTTCCAACCTGAGAATATCTGAACGCAGAGTAAATCACCTCAACTTTAGCTCTTAGAGGAGAATATTTGTCTCCTCTTTATGTTGGTGAACTTTGTTGCAATACTGGTAAGAGCCAGGACAGATGCTCTGTTGTGGAGAAAGAGTGAAAAAGAAAAGAGAATGCATGGTCTACTTTGGTGTTAGACATGGGGCATGTCTTTGTTTAACCCCTTGACCTCCAGGAGTGGGTCTGTTATTCCAGGTCACCAGGGCTGGGACTTTACATTGAGCTTTGTTCCAAATCCCTATCTAGTCATTGTCTTTCCATCTAACTGTATTTTGGGCCCTTATTTTCCTAGAAAACCTCCTGGGCTGCTGTTAACTGGGCAGGTCTAAAATTATATGCCAGGAGTTATGTGATTTGTGTCTCTGGGAAAAAAATTATTTTGATATCATTTGTATTCTGACTGAAAATTGTAATGACAACTTTGTCAGGTATTTATTAGTAAAGAGAAGAGACAAGTGATAGTATATCACTTTACAGAGCTGAAAGTGGGGGATAATATTGAAGAAGGCTTAGATGGTTATCTGTAGATCACTGTAACAATAAGCCATGATATTTTTATTTTCAGTCTATGAGACGTATCCAGTCCAAGACCATGGTGGCCTCATTCAACTTGAGCAGCTTCAATCTGGGCCCCTTCATCCTGCTGGGAATCCCAGGGCTGGAGGAGTTCCATGTCTGGATTGGGATTCTCTTCTTTATTATTTACCTTGGGGGTCTTGCAGGCAACAGTGTCCTTCTCTACCTTATTTCCATGGAGCGTAGCCTTCATGAGCCCATGTTCTTTTTCCTCTCCATGCTGGCTGCTACAGATATCATCCTGTCTAATACATGTGTACCCAAAACACTCAGCATCTTCTGGCTAGGTCCTCAGAAAATCACCTTTCCTGCCTGTCTTACTCAGATGTTCTTTCTCCACTACAGCTTTGCCATGGATTCTGCCATTCTGCTGGCTATGGCATTTGATCGCTATGTTGCTATTTGCTTCCCCCTAAGATACACCACTATTCTCACCCGTCAGAGTATTACTAAGATTGTAATGGCTATTGTTGGCAGAAGCTTTTTGATCATCTTCCCATGTGTGTTCCTATTAAAGCGACTCCCTTTTTGCCAAACTCCCATCATACCGCACACATACTGTGAGCACATAGGTGTTGCCCAACTCGCCTGTGCGGACATCTCCATCAACATCTGGTATGGCTTTGCTGTACCTATACTGACTGTTACATCAGACCTGATCCTTATTGGCATCTCCTACAGTCTCATCCTTCGTGCCATCTTTAACCTTCCATCCCAAGATGCCCGTCAGAAAGCTCTCAACACGTGTGGTTCTCATGTTTGTGTCATTCTTATGTTCTACACACCAGCCCTGTTCTCTGTTCTCACCCATCGTTTTGGTCACAAAATTCCACACTCCTTCCATATACTGGCTGCCAACCTCTATGTAGCCATCCCTCCTGCACTCAATCCAATCATCTATGGGGTGAAGACCAAGCAGATTCGGGAAAAAATCATCCTACTCCTCTTCCCTAAAGGGAACCAGTGACATGAGACTGAGAGCTTGGGAAAGGAAACAGGTAACTATATTGACTTTGGAATGCATTTCATTTTTTTTACAGCTAAAATATCTGTAATGGTGATTTAAATACATATGAAATCCTAATGGTGATTTAAATACATTCTCCATGTGCTGGAGGAATCTGTAAGGTAAAGTAAGGAGGTAGATGTCAAGAAAGGCAGTAAAATAAGTTGAAGAAGATATGTCTGCTTGAAAACATAGATCACATGGTAATTTCTATCTCATTTTGAGATAGATTTCCAAGATTTATGGGATAGAATATTGATTGTATATAATGTGGAAAAATAGAATATAATTCTTAATTAACAGATTAAAAGAGATAACTAAAGGTCTAACAATTTGAGCTATCTTTGTTGGATACGTTCCACATGAAAGATGGTAAAGCTACCAGCAAATGATTACCATCCTTAGGAATCATCCAGGAAGATTAATCATCGAAAAGCCTGGTTCTCAAACATAGATGAGTACCAAAATCACCTGGGGGATTTGGTAGAAATACGAAGTCCCAGGTTCTATCCTACTTCAATGGACCTCTCGTTCTTTAACAGCTCTCTAGGTGATTCTGACACCTAAGAAATTCTGGATCCTTCCAAATCTGAAAAGTCCTAGTCCTTTGAAATACCCATATACTTGGTTCTTCTAGTAATTTCCTAGCTTGGAAGTAAGATAGGTGTCTTTCATGCTCCCCATAATTGCCTCTTGCTTAGTATTAGTGATCCATCTTAAAATTCCATAACTGTAAATATCATATCATCAAAATATATTATCAGTTGTCTATCTTATTATAGTCTTTGAAGGATTTCACTTCTGGCACAAAAAATTCTCAGGATGATTTTAATGAATGCAGAGTTGACCCATTAATAACTTTGTGTCATAGCCTCTAAAGAGAGCCATGGTACTATATTTCATCTCCCATGCTTTTCTGCAGTGTGAGCTTGCCATTCCCACGTTACAGTTGGAGTCTAATTCTACTTGTCTTGGATCTGGGTTAAACGTAGGGGCTCCTTGATAAACAGAATTCAGTGAAAGTGACATTCTGAGCCTTCTGAGGTTAGACCACAAAAATCTTTGCAGCTTCCATTTGGGTCTTTTGAAATGATTTATCTTGGTATGGTCTGTCTTAGAACCCAAATACTGAGCTACAGGTATCCCAAGCAAATGGGAAAGCCATGTCTAAATATTCTGGGCAATGACTCCAGTTGAGATCTCAACCACCAGTCTGCAACAACTACCAGTCATGTCGGTAAAATACCTTGAGACTTCAGGTATCTATAGGCTCAGTTGGCATCTCTTGGTAATGTATGAGGGACTGAAAGAGAGAACTACTCAACCAAACGAACATTAGTCATAGAACCACATGAAGTAATAATTTACTGTTTTAAGCTAATAAACTTGGGAATGGTTTTATGCAGCAATAGGTAAATGATGCAGAACTTGGGTGCTAGTATAGCAAAACCTAAAACATGTAGCATTAGCTTTGGCATAGACAGCAAGCAAAAACTGAAGGCCTAAAAGAAGCTGTTAATGGAGGCCAAAGACAGTGAGGAAATTGTTATTTGAGGCTGGAGAAAAAGGTATAGGTACCATGTAGTTATCAGAAGTTTGAAAATACCATAACTTGGAAAGCAGAAAATAGGCCTAATTAATTGATGCATTTGGCCAAGGAGATCTTGAAGCTGACTAGCGAAAATATCAACATTATTTTTATGCTACAGATTACAAGTACAGATAGATGTAAGCTAAAGTGAAATTTTTCAGTGTTCCAGCATAAATTGGAGTAAATGCAAAGGAGTCATGGCTGGCTAAAATCAAATGAAACAGAAATCTTCCCCAAGCCTCTCCAAATGACAAAAGACTCTCAAATGGGAAAAATATGTCCTCACGGGATAATATCATTTCTAGGAGGAGACTATAAAATCCTTTGCTAAGAATAGAAAAATATTTAAGGGTATGCCTATTTAATTTTTTTCAATTAGATAAGAAACTTCTAGGAATCTTAAGGCTATTTTCCAAGAGAACCATAACTTTTCAGACAAAATCAGACAGGGGGCAAACTGGGAAATATTTGGGGGTACTTTTTTTGTCTAAAGGAATAAATCCTAAAGGATTCATAAATAACTACAGTTTTTATGAGAAAGTTACAGAGGTAAGCACCATCAGCTTCGACTAAAAGGGACTGTTAATGCAAAATGAAAAAAGGCCTTTGGATCTCCCACTTCACTAGGCAGGAAGCAGGTGAAGAAAAATACACAAGAGGTAAAAACAGGGCATGACTTAATTAGCAGCAAAGATGACAGAGAGTATAAAGCCAATTGCCCATAGGTTAAACAAAAGCTATGGAAAATCATTCCCTGGGAGTAGGAGTAGGATTGGGTCCTTGTTAAGAAACCAGTAGTATTGCCCTCCTCCTGGATTTTTAGAAACTATAATGGACTAGTGACTGTAATGTGACTCTCCCAATATTTTCATATGAGGATCAGTTGCAGCTCTCTATCTCAGCATCACCAGAGTGTGCTGGCTGTGTAGATGGCAGATTTTTTCTTATTTCTTGACTTCTTAGGTCTTCAGATTGAAAGGAACTGCGTTCAGGGATCTGCATACAAGGAACTGAACTGAAGGAGCCCTATTCACAAATGCCCGGCTAAAGAAGTTGAGATCCTGGATTTTTGAACTAGTTGCATAATAGGAATGAGACCTTGGGAATCTTAGGGCAGAGGTGAACGTATTTTGTTTTTATTTTTGTTTTGTTTTGTGACTGTTTTTGTATGTAAAATGAGATCTGTGTTATTATGGCCTAGGGTGCCCTGTTGCTGGTGATGAGTTTGAAAAAACGGATGTGATAGATGTGACATTTCAGGATATCCAAGGGTGGGTTATAAGAACCCTTACATCTTCTTCATTGGTGTCTTTGGGCAGATATTTGCATTTTTGGACACACTTCCCAGAACACAGCTACCATCCCATGAGAATCCCAGACTGCACGTAGAGTTTATTTGCTTAACAGCCTGGCTGAGCTACTAGTTACCAGCTGGAATGAACTGCATCAGTTGCTTAGAATGAACTGCATCTCCATCCACAATCTGACTGCAGCCTCAGGAGAGAAAGAGGGAGAAGGAGAGACCCCAAACAACTGCATGTGTGATCCCAGGAGATCTACAGAATCATGAAATAATAATAAATTGAATGAAACCACTACTTTTGGGGGGTAGTTGGTTATGCCATAATAAATAATTGCAAGAACCTGACTCTCAGTACTCTGAATTTTTCTCTAAAGATCTTGACCATCCTACCTCAACTACTTCATTCCTTATAAACACCATAGAATGTGTGTTTCCACAAATTCACGCAAATTATAATAATCTGAATTTTAGGCATTTGACCCATTACCTTCTATTTTCACTCTCGTGAATCCCAGTTCAATAATCTCTCTACCTTTTCAATGCATTTATAATGAGTTGATCTTACTATCTTCTCACATTTCCCCATTTTTCTCCTTTTTCTCTCCTCTTTACCAGGCTTAATTTTATGATTCATTCTTAGAATTACTGTCGAATACAAATTATTTCTCTCCTTTCACCATCTTCTTGCAACACACCCACACCCAGAACCACACATACTTCACTGTGCTTTTCCAGTAATTGATTTCTAATTCTAACTGCTCACTCTATGTCTGCAGGTAGGGAGTAAAAACTGTAAATACACTGACTCATGTTATTTAAATTCAGCATTGCTGAACTAAGAATGTCTTTTTAGTTATAAAGAGACCACAGTAACTTGATAAGGATAGGGAAACATAATTTCACTTAGACAACAGAAACAAATTGGGACTTCTCTGTGCAAGCTGGTGTATATGCACCCGAGTTTTATAATTCATGGCAATCATATCACATTTCTCCATTTATTTTTGTACTCGTTTTTATGGTTTTGTTTTGGGGTTATTGGGTTTTTGCCTCCCTCAGGCCCTAAGATCCCCCAGCAAGTAGCTGCTTCCTTGGGCTGTGTGAGTGGCTTGGGCAGTTTTCTGGCTCTATATGCTGTTTGGTCCTGCCAACATTCAATATCTGAAGTTAGGGCATCTCAGTGATGTAGAACCTCTCAGGCTTTGCCTGGTCCCCGACAGAGCACCAAGCACCGTCATCCTATTTAATTCTGCTAAGGATCCTCTGTATCAAGTGCTATTATCTTAATTGCAACATCCCCATTTTGTAGATGAAAAACTGAGGCTCAGAGAAGGTCTTACTTTGCCCAAATTCATACAGCTAGTAAATGGAGGACCTGGGATTTAACCCATACAATCCAATCTCAAAATCCACATTCCCAATCACTAAACCTTAAGGCTTGGGAAAGGCCCAATTTGGGGAGTGGATTACATTTTAAATGCTATGCACTTGTTTACCCACCTTTACTAAATTTAGTTTCTTGAAAAAAAAATTTCCTCACCACTGGTATGTGTATATGTGGATCTCACTAGCTTTGCTTGGACATTGGGACTATCTACCTCCCAGTAACAAAGCCCACCTTCCCCCCGCAAGTGGGTAACTTCCAGTCATTTCTGAAGACCCTCAGGCTGCCATCACTGGTGCCTACAGATCCGCACCAGTCCAGAGCCATTACTGTCCCACTACCAATTAGTGAAATGTCCTTATTGCCTCAGTATCCATGCCTCTGTCCATGGCCTCCTGCAGCTCCTCTGCCCATTGCAATCTATTCAAAATTTCTCAGCTAGTAATTGTCAGACCTGGGATTCAAATCTATATCTCTTTCATTTTAATTTCTTTTATTTTCTATAGAATATAAACTCTATATTATAGAGTTTATATAAATATAGAATATAAATTCTAATATAGAGTATAAACTCTATGAGTTGCACTAGATTATGTATGTTTTTATACTTCTGAATCGCTTTCTAAAAATCTTAAACTAATTTGCACACCTACTTGCATGAAAGGATTCACAGAGAAATGTTAAATATAATTGTGCTCTGAATATGTACTTCTAGTTCAATACCATGAGTCAGATGTTTAGGGTTGGAATGAGGGAGGGAGGGGAGGGATAACTAAGATGTTTACAGTTCTATGAGATCTGCCTGGTGAGTACCGTTGAAGTGAATCTGAGTCCACTTTGTCCACTCTTCCTTAGAAATCTATCTTCCCATGGCTCAGATATACCCTAGTCTTGGGTAGTTCCAGATGACAATCCAGTCCTGGGAGGAAATGCTGTTGTAATTTGTAAGAGTCTCTCCCAACCCAATCATTTCCACTTCTAATTTTGCACCTTTCTTCTGTAGGTACTTAGATACTTGGCCCAAGTGAAGGAGAATATCGAGGTACAATTTAAAGGGCCACCATGTCATTACCATTACCTCAGTGTGTTATAGGAGAAGAATGTTGGATCTTTGGATCAGTAGCTTATCTTCTTACCTAATTAGATGAAGGAGAAAAGACAAATAATTACCCTAACAAAGTCATAAACTGTTTAAGGGAAATAAAGACTCCAGCTCAAGGTCAGTGTGGAGAAATTCAGATGAAGTAGAATGGTGATTGTTTTCTTGTTTGAAAACAAGAGAACAATCTTGAGATTGTTTTCTTGAGGGCAGGTAATATGTGGTATTGAATTAACAAGGAATTGGAAAGGAAGCCATGAAAAATCTAACTCAAGGTGTATCTCTTCCCAGTCTATCCTCATCCTGTGTCACCTCCTTTCTTCCTAACTTTCCCTCCCCAACCATTTGACACAGTACAGCTACAAGTTTTTGATGTTGTTGTTGTTTGTTTGTTTGTTTGTTTGAGAGCTGGGCAGATATTAACTTACTATAGGATAGTGATGACATTTCTCCTGCTTTAAAAAATATCCATCCTTTATGAGAAGACTCTGATATGACTGGCTATATGTGCCAGTCTCCCCAGGGATCTTATTTGCAAATTCACCACTCCTTTTAACAGCTAGGACCTTTGGTGCTCTGAGCCACACCATAGCCTCCCTGGGTCAAAGAAGCCTTCAGAAGGTGGAGATAAATAAGACCAAATCATGCATCCAGGAACTATGTTACTTGTGCTGGATCAAGATTTTTCCAGTATGGTTAACCACCAAGGCTGGGGTGAGTGTTAAATGGATGAAATGGACTAACAACATAAGGTTGAGGACAATTCTGTAAAGCCAGGAGGAGCAGTAGGGGAAAATACAGAAGGAAGATAATCATACAAAGTTATTGATGTCCATGGTCACTCTGGAGGTCCCATCTGATTGTCCCCTGAGTCCATTATTAAAGGTATGGTTCCTTTAATTCCTCAGGTGTTTGCATAGCCTAATTGCCTATACTCCATCTTTTCTTTGTGCTTCAGTCCTTTATGTTGCAGTTAGAGATTTTAGTCTCTTGCTGTTTGCTCAAGGCAAGCAATTCAGATAAATTTCTAGGAACAGCCTTTCTTAAATCAATGATGAATTCAGAATTTCTTGACACTAACTGCATTTTGTTCTCACTCATATCACCTTGGCAGGAGTGAATCTATTATCTATCTCTCATCCATCTATCTATCTGTCATCTATCTATCTATGATCTATTTATCATCTATCGATTAGAAAGTAATCTTGTGCTTGAGTACCTAAAATCCTCACAGTGCCCCCAGAAAGCCTAGGGGATCAGCAAACTCATCTGATTTCCAACCTCGCCAGGGTCCAAGTACAGCTATCACCCAAATTTCAATCAAATTCTCTAATTCTTTCCAGTAATTTCACATGCAGGAATCTTAGAAGCCCACCAAACCAGGAATCTCTGCTTCAGTATCTCCAGCTTCTATTGTCTTTTTCGGGACAAAACCAGATGGCTGTCTTACTGAACAGCCTAATAGAAATTCTTCCTTTCACTCAAATAAGATACAAAATTTTCTTCATCTTTGCTGTCTCTTAGTGGCAGTACAGAACATGTTCATTCCTATCGTACTGAAGGATTCCAAATACCACAATTGTTTCTCTGTTCCGAAGGAGTTTAATGAGGGGAACACAATGACATCATCATATTGATGGGATTGGGTTCTTGGAGGAGCGATTCTATCTCAGATCTCAGGAGAGTCCACCAAACCCAGTTACATGAGAAGTCATCTGGGATATCTCTGAAGATCTTAACTTAAAAGTGGATGAAATCACAGTGCCTTCACCCTTGGATTACAGACTCAAGAGAAGTCAATATGTCTTTCAACTTGAGGAACTAAATGACATTTCTTCTTCTGACAGGCAAGTACACAGACCAATGAACTGAGATGTGCAAAAATATGAGAAATATCTGTATTATACCACATGCTTCTTAAATTATAGAAACTGTTTTATGAGATGTTTTCTGCGATTTTTCTCAATTCCCTGACAACCTTATGAAGTAAGAATTATCATCTGCATTTTATATTAGCAAACTGAGAACAGAGGGGAATAAGACAACTAACAAGTAACTGCAATCAGGCCAGATTTTGAACCCAAGCAGTCTCAATTCAGTCTCTGATCTCTTATTTTCCAGGCTACATAAAGAGGGTGACAATCTTAGGAAATGAGTTAACACAAGAGTTGTCTGAAGCATTTGAGGGAGACTCAGATTAGGACACTAAATTTTATTTCCTTTGTGAAGCTTTCTCAAATAAGAACGGCTTATATATCTTTTCTTCATAGCATACATCAGCATAGCATTTCCACATGTATACTGGAGATTATTTGATTAATTATGTCTTCTTGTTAGCAAGCCCAGTGTAACATGGATTATGCATATTCTTACTGTTTAGTATGAACAACACATCTAGAAAAGTGTCTGTACATAGTAGGCTGTTAATAATGCGCTTTTGACAAAGTAATAAACTGAAAGAGCAACTTAAAAAACTTTAATATTAATATTAATAGAAATAGTAATATAAGTATTAATAGAAATATTAATTTCATAAAATTGGAAACCTGAGACACTGAAGAGGAATAGTGCTTGTCTGATGTAGATTGTTTATATATATAGACTTAAGGAAAGGAGAAATACTCTCAGAGTCAGAGGTCCGGACATTGAAAATGGGTGCCCCAAGAAAGCATACAATTTCTGCCATTCGATTTGTACAAGCCTCTTCCAGATGACTGCTTCTGAGGATATCACATATGGGAGCTAAGCATCATAAAATTATTGAACTATATACACTTTGTAACTGATTTCCCAGATAGGTGAAAGATTATATTTCATTAATTTTTCTATTGTTTAAAAACCACAGGTATTCTCTGGATAGAATTAAAACAATTTATACTTTCCAAGATGGACATTGAAATGTTTATTGTTTATTATTTCATTATTTTATTATTATTATTAATTTATTGAAATGTTTATAGTTAGGAATTATGACTCTGACTTCACCTACAAGGATCTCTCAAAGCAAGATGACTCCAGTGAAAGATGCCTCCCTCACTCTTTTCTGCTTGGCTGTTGTCATATTTCAATCTATAGTTCAGTCACTCCCCAAAACCTTCTTTTACTTAAGTCACCTGTGAGCCCCTGGTCTGGGACTTTCTACTTCCCTTCCTATGGCATGCTTCACTTGGAGACTTCGGGGCATGCTTCACTCACACACCTGTGAGGCTCGTGGCCTGGCCATTTGTATCAGGGCTCATACTTTAAGGCAAACAAAACACACTAAGTCAGATATATCTTATAATCCAACTAAATCATGTGGCCAATCAAGAAAGCAGATAGAAATGTATTATATCCGTAGATTAGATTATACTACAAATGTATTGAAGAGCTAAATAGGAGCACATTCTAGAGTATATTGAGTGAAAAGAACATGATGGGGATCTGGTGAGAAAAGAGCTTGTCTGAGCCAAAGAAACACAGTTTTTTAATTGTGATCACTTAAAAAAAGTCTGTTAAATTCATTTGTTGTGTTCAACCTTTTATCCATTTCCCAATTAAATGCTGTTTTTTTGGTCTTATGTATGTAAGGCATTAATGTCAATTGTAGAAAAAATGAGACTCAAATTTCATAATGTATGTAAGATACACATACACTATGGGGCAGGAGACATACACATTCAGAAAGCAGTTTATATTTCCTAAGGGAGGTATGCTGAAGATGTAGGACTGTCTCACCACAGCAGCAGGGATCATAGAAGGGTCATGATCATAGAGGGGAACATAGTCATGTGGATTTTGAGAGACTGTTAAATAGTGGTTTGCCAGGTGACCAAGGGGAATAGCTATTCTGTGCCCCCAAAAGGCAGCATGTAAAAAAAGCACACAGATGTGATAAAACATGATTTTGGACATCTCAAAAACAGATATGCCTGGAACATGAAGTATGTGGTGGAGTAGAATTGTAAACAATCTAAGGTAGATAGGAAAGAGCAAAAGCAAGAGCTTTGCATGCCATATCAAGATCCTAGCAGGATGGTTGAATAATATTCCATTGTCTATGTGTACCACAACTTCTTTATCCATTCATCTGTTGAAGGGGGAGAAATCAGAGAGAGATACAAACCGTGAGAGACTATGGACTCTGGCAAACAAACTGAGGGTTTCAGAGGGGAGGGGGTAGGGAGAGAGGGTAATAGGGTGATGGGTATTAAGGAGGGCATGTGTTGTGATGAGCATTGGGTGTTATATGCAACTAATGAATCATTGAACACGATATCAAAAACTAACGAAGTACTATAAGTGGGTTACTGAAGTTAATAAAGAAAAAAAAAAAGGTCTTAGGAGGAAATGGAGCTCACAGTTACATTAGGAACATTCAGGGCCGTTTAATACAGAAACCATTTTCTGTATTAGGTAAGAGTAGGGTAGATAAGGATAGGGAAGTCACTAGTGTTTGTGAAGTTCCTGGATTAGTGACAGGAGGCTCTGTTGTCATCCCTTGGACTGAGGGGACAAGAGGAAGACATGGTTATAAGAAGAAACCAAGTCCAGAGAAGGATATTTAGAGAGATAAAACCAGCTTGCAGCAATCCTTTGGGGAGGGAGTTGAAGGAATAAATCCCTCACCTGCCTTTAATCCTCTGTTGGTGTTTCTTATGGTCAATGCCAATCAGAAGTGAGAGAGCAAGAGAATCTGGACTGGACTATTTCCAATGTCCCAGGAACTAGAACATAATGGGAAGTGGTGGAGTGTAGACAAGAGGAGGTCAATACAAAGGATTCTGAGTAGCATACAATAAGAAAGGTTATATTTTTGTTATTGTTAATGAATTTCACATGATAAAATATTTCCTAGCAATGTAGAGTCTTCACTGAAAGATGGAAAACCTAGAAATAGGCATATTAGTTACAAAGCTATTTTAATACCCCAGGCAAGAAATGAGGAAAGCATGAATTGGAGTAGAACTGCTGGGAATGAAAGAGAGGCAAGAAACTGAATGGTTATGTGGGAGGAATAAGTGACATCTAGGATGATCCATTTCATTTTCTAACCACTTTCAGGAAGACAAAGCCGTGTGTTCTCTTCATCATTATGCTTTCTGCATTGGTCACCAATGACACTGCCTTCCATCCTTCCACATTTATTCTACTTGGAATCCCTGGGATGCAAGACCAGCACACGTGGGCTGCCATCCCCTTCTGCTCCATGTATATCCTTGCTCTCATTGGCAATGGCACCATCATCTATATCATCATATCAGATAGAACTCTGCATGAGCCAATGTACCTCTTCCTGTGCCTACTTTCTATCACTGACCTGATTCTCTGTTCCACCACGTTGCCCAAAATGCTAACAATCTTCTGGCTTAGGTCCCACATAATTTCCTACCATGGCTGTCTCACGCAGATGTTTTTTGTTCACACTGTCTTTGCCACAGAGTCAGCTGTTCTACTGGCCATGGCTTTTGACCGCTATGTGGCTATCTGCCGACCGCTTCATTACACTTCCATCCTCAATGCCGCAGTGATTGGGAAGATTGGTCTGGCATGTGTGGTCCGTGCCCTCCTCTTTGTTTTTCCCTTTGTCATCCTCATCGAACGCTTGCCCTTCTGTGGACATCACATCATCCCCCACACCTATTGTGAGCACATGGGCATTGCCAAGCTGGCTTGTGCCAGCATCAAGCCCAACACCATTTATGGTCTCACAGTGGCACTTTCAGTCACTGGCATGGATGTGGTCCTCATTGCCACCTCCTATGGCCTGATCCTGCGGGCTGTGCTGCGCCTGCCCTCCAAGGATGCCCAATTCCGAGCATTTAGCACTTGCGGAGCCCACATCTGTGTGATTCTTATTTTCTATGTACCTGCCTTTTTTTCCTTTTTCACCCACCGCTTTGGCCACCAAGTACCTCCTCACGTCCACATTGTACTTGCAAATCTCTATCTCCTTGTGCCTCCTGTTCTCAACCCCCTGGTCTATGGCATTAATACCAAACAGATCCGCCTGAGAGTATTTGGCTTTTTTATGGGAAGGAGGTAGCTAGACTCTCTGTGTACCCCAAGGATCAATGGGAAAAGTTACAATTAATCTGTCACCTTCCTTGAGCTAGAGATTTCGGTTTCTGGTAATTCTAGCAAGCCAGTATCACGTATTATCTGAAAGAGTTTGAAGTGTTTAGAACAACACATTTATACTTGCTGAATCTGCAGAATACTATTTTTCTGTTAGGCTATTATGTGGCTCATCATGTGGCTGTAGGTTTTGAATCTCTGTAGGAAAACATCAGGAGGCATGGTAGTAGTACTTTTGACAGTAAGAGCCAGTAAGTTACTCTATTTTCGGAAAACCCAGCCCTGGAAAGAAGAAAAGGGATCAAAAAAGACTTACTCACGTATAGCTTCAAGAAATTGAGAATGACACACACATCCACACTGATTGATTGACTGCCAGCACTTTCTTAGACCAAGACTGTTTGCAGTAACAGTGTCAACCTGAGACAAAAGATGGGCTGAGGCAGCCCAGGATCTTCTGGATCTGGCATTAGATTTAAACAGATGGAGAATGATGACTGCTGATCAGCTCTTTGTAAGAAGTTTGGAAGCACATGTATCAGTGGGAAAGCCATAACTCAAGTTTCTCAAAGAATTGTTCCAAAAATGACACTGTGAGCTAATATAGTCACTTCATTTCTGATGAGCTTTGTATTTTTGCCCGATAGTCTCTGAGCGATGAACTTTACATGTAAATGATTTTGTGGGCCCTGATGGAGGTAGTCTGACCTTTTGTTTGCCTCATTTAGTCAACACTCTGGGTATATACAAAATACCAGGACATAGAGTTTGCTGCTAGTGCTAGCCAGGGTAACCCAGGTTAGTCAGAGTTAACAAGTAGCTTTCTCCAAAGAGCTGGCCCTCATGATTTAGCACAGGCTTGCCTTCCATAGGAACTGGGGTGTTTGTCTTTGGATACCTTGAAAGAGATAAAAGCAGATAACCAGTTTATCCTCATACACAATACATCTGTCTTCTCCTAAGCCACTTTTTCACTGTATATTGTCTTTGGTCAGAAACTCTCCATCTTCTAAGGAATTTGTACCACTTTTCAACTTCAGTATCCATGTCTTTCTTTTTCTAAGATCTGAGATTCAACTTATATAGACTTGATTTAATTTCTAATGTGATGTTTGAAGCATAGGGTCATCTAAGAAGATTTTTATTGTGCTATTATGAAATATATCACATAAAACCTGCCTTTCAAACCAGTATGTTATATAGCCAACAGCACTATGTATTTCCAAACATTTTGTCACATAAATAGTAACTTTATAACCATCATGCATAACTCCACATTCTGACATCTGCCCAGTCTTTGGACATCTCTAATTTACTAAGAACAACAGCAACAGCCTTTTGCAAGAACTTTAGAAAGACTGCTTATTTATTCACTCTTTTAGTTGAACATTCATTCAAAAGTATATATTGAAGATCCCCCATGTAATAGGTATAGTAGGCACTGAATTTCACAGGTGGATAACATATAGTGTGTGAGTTTAGGAAATTCATACTCTAAGGAGAGAGGAAGTAACGTAATACAGCAGAATATGGCATTCCAGTGAGAAGGTATAAAAGATCCTATTAAAGAAGAAAGTATGCCCATATTAAGATAATTCTATTTTTTTTTTCTTACAATGAAATAATTATTAATTTATGATCCATCCTAAAACTAGGTTCTCTTGCCGTTGGGCTGAGGCAATGGTCTGACCTGTTTCTTGGTTTTAATCTTCTTATGGTTCCCATGACAAATAACTTAGCCATCCCTAAAAATTATATTAAAAAGTAATTGCAATAATGTGCTTCCTATATTTTGGGGAAAAGACAATTAAGTAACTGTGATAACTATCTCCCTGTTAAAAATTACTAAAACAAATTTAAGACTGGGTAAAATACACAAAATTATGATAATATGGAAGATGAATAGTAAAGCAAATTAATAAAAGAGAACAGAGATCTCAAAAATTAATTTAGTTTGTTTTCTTTCTAGAGGCTGAACATTGTATCATCATCTGATAATCAGAAAATTTGGGGTAAGCTCTTGCCCTCAAAAGATTATCTGCTTCTGGAAAATTCTTAAGGTTCCAATATGTGGATGCCTTAACAATTTTCATTAGAAAAGAGATATTGTTAACTGGAAACATGTATTCAAAGATCAATTCCTCGGAACCTCACTGCTGTGCTGGTTATTTACAATACCTGAGAAGTCTTCTCTAGTGAGGATCAGGGCAATCTTTTTTGATGTTGTTTCCAAAGTATCCCGTCTCTTCTTTTAAGATTGTACGGTAGAGGGTAAATAGGTGGCTGGTGTGGGAGGGCAGGCCTTATTTGTAAACTTAGTTTTAAGTTTATCATCTTAACTAACATTATCAAAGTGGAGGAAAGTGGAATTCCCAACTGATACATAACACACAATTAACTTTTAAGGATTTTTAATCTGTGATTACCCTTTTAGTATCACATAAGTATCCTATTAGTAAGAATGAATTATGGACTGTAAAGACATTACTAAATCTTCAAGGTTCTTGTTTATTTCATTATGTATGTTACCAATACATTTTTAATATCTTTAAATGTAAAAATGAATATGTTTTGTCTAATCTAAAAAGTGAACAATCATCATAAAGTTTATTTTACATGGATAATGAGACCTCTCGCAATAGAATTACAATTTGTAGAATGCAAAACCATAAGAGACTCTTAACTATAGGGAACTAACTAAGGGTTGCTGGAGGGGGAGTAGGGGGGACATGGGGTAACTGAGTGATGGACATTATGGAGGGCATTTGTGTAATGAGTACTGGTTGTTACATACAACCAATGAATCACTAACTTCTACCCCTGAACACATAATACACTATATGTGAACTAAACTGAATATAAAGTTTAAAAAAATTTAAAAAGAGAAAGCAAAACAAACCTAATTATTTTTATTATGCTTTTTTTTAGAAAATTATGCAAGCAAATCTTTGTGATAAGTAATGGTCATTTAGACAGCTCAAAGATAGTTTAAGTATCAAGACATCTTACCATTTTTCTTATTTTGAAATTAGGGCCTTCCTTTGGGAAATATAAAGTCAAGGAAAATTATCAGAGAAGACAAGATATGAATATAAGATATAAATGACAAAAGGCAATAATAAAGGTAATATACTGAGAACACAAATCCATAAGAAACTTGCTTATTAAAAACTTTACTATATTTTTAAAAAATGAACTTTTGATGAAGCAATTTAAAGGTAAAAGAGAAAATGTTTAAAGATCTATATTTTTTAACAGTTGTATTCTTTTCTTCATAATTTATAGATTTTAAAATTATTTTTAACATATATTTGTATCAATATAGTTAGAATTACAGAAATATAAACATATTTATAAATACACAAACATAAAATCGTAAGTTTAAAGCTATGAAACTAAGTTTAAAAGCATAACCAATGATATCAAGGTAATAAATAATGTATACATTATATAGAATTTATAATGTGAATACATTATAGCTATTTTCTAAATAGAAAAAATAGGTTAATTATCTACTATATAAATTAGAGTTCTCTGGAAAAATAATCTTAGAGTGGGCACAAACTAAAAGAACGATTTTGGGAATCAATTAATTCTCAAACTTTTTTAAAAGAGAGGAAGAAACAGAAGGAATAAAAAGGGAAAGAGAAAGAGACAGAGAGAAAGAGAGAAAGAGAAAAGAGTAGGAAAGGGGGTGGAAAGAGAGGAGGAAAGAGGGTATCAGCCACCGATTAACAATGGAAAAATGTTATACTTACATGTTGGAGCAGACAGAGAGTAAGAGATATGTTAGAAATCCTACCACTTTAAATTATTTTCAGGACCATGTCAGTTATTCTTCTCCAGTCACCGTTTTGGATCTTCTGACTCTACCCAGAATGCAGGAACTTAACAGGTAGAACCTCTTCAATAGGCTTTTTCCTTTTTGGTGTGACTCAGGAAGATAACAGGAAGGAGACTTCTGAATCTATTATATGATTATAACTCTTCTCATTCCAGTTAGAGAAAGCAGATCATTGGCTACATTATTTACTTTTTGATTTAGGTGTCTCAAAAATGAAAAATCTTGTGCACATCAAAATTTCTTCCAAAAACTAACCTTTGGACAGCTTATATTAGAGCACAAAATTTTCTATTACTCAGGTTTTCCAGGGAAACCAGACCAATAGGAGATAGATAGATGATAGGTGATTACAGAGATAGACAGAAACATAGATAAGTAAGTAGATGGATGGGAACATGATAGATAAACAGACAGATAAAAGAGGAGATTTCTATGTGTGATCAGTTATGTACTAGGTAAAATGGACATTGAAATTCACAGGTGAATATGGCACAGTATATGACTTCAGGAAACTCATGCAGTAAGGAAAGAAGTTAAAAAAAAAAAAAGGCTCATACAATTTTAGAGTCTGTGAAGTCCCACAATCTGCTGTCTGTAAACTGGAGTCCTGGGAAAGCTAGTGGTATAATTCAGTCTGAGACTAAAGGCTTGAAAACTAAGGAGCTGATAGCATGAGGCTCAGTAGGAGACCTGAGGCCTGAGAAGCAAGAATGCTGATATTCAAGGGAAAAGATGGTTGTTCCAGTTCAAACAAAGAAAGCAAGTACAATTTTTCTCTCCCTTTTAGTTCTATTTAGGCCCTCAGTGGATTGGACGGTGCCTGGCCACATTAGTGACTACTATCATTACTTAGTCCACTGGTTCAAATGCTAATCTCACCCCACCTCCAGAATGCTCCCAGAGACACACCCACAAATAATGTTATATTAACATTTTAGGCCAGTTAAGTTGACACATAGAATTAACCATCATACATCTCTTAGCTCAGTTAAATTGACACATAGAGTTAACCATCAGAAATTCGTATTGGGTTTGCAATTGTGCCTGTGCTACATTATTTTTAAAAAGAATCAGAAATATGAACCCCTTATTGGATATACCACTTGCAAATATCCTATCCAGTAGGCTGCCTTTTCATTTTGTTGATGGTTTCCTTTGCGGTGCAAAATATTTTGGATTGATATAATCCCACTTATTTATTTTTGCATTTGTTTCCCTTGCCTGGGGGACATATCTAGAAACATGTTTCTACTGATCTTGTCAGAAAAATTACTGCCTATGTTTTCTTCTAGTAGTTTTATGGTTTCAGGTCTCATATTTAGGTCTTTAATCCATCTTAAGTTTATTTTGTGTAGAGTGGAAGAGGATGGTCCAGTTTCTTTTTTGGTTTTGTTTTGTTTGTTTGTTTTTTTGCATGCAGCACCATTTGTTGAAGAGATTGTCTTTACCTCATTGCAAATTCCTTTTTTTTCTTTTTTTTTTCTCATTGCAAATTCTTGCCTCCATTGTTTTAGATTAGTTGACCATATAAGCATGGGTTTATTTCTGGACTCTGCATTATATTCTATTAATCTGTGTATCTATTTCTTTTTTCTTTTTGCCAGTACCATAGTGTTTTGATTACTATAGCTTTGTAACATATCTTGAAATCTGGGATTGTGATTCCTTCAGCTTTGTTCTTTTTCAAGATTGCTTTGGCTATGCAGGGTCTTTTGTGGTTCCATAAATATTTAAGGATTATTTTTTCTAAATTTGTGACAGATGGCGTTGGTATTTTGACAGAGATTACATTAAATCTGTAGATTGTTTTGGGCAGTATGGACATTTTAACAATATGAATTCTTCTAATCCATGAGCATGGAATATTTTTCCATTTGTTCGTGTCATCTTTAATTTCTTTCATCAATTTTTTATAGTTTTCAGAGTCTAGGTCTTTCATGTCTTTGGTTATGTAAAGAACTTCGACAGCTCAACACCAAAAACCAAATCATTCAATTAAAATAAGCAAAGCCCCTCGAGTAGACATTTTATTAAAAAAGACATACAGATAGCCAGCAGATCTACAAAAAAATGTTCACCATAACTCATCATTGGGGAAATGCAAATCAAAACTACAATGAAATATTGCCTCACACTTGTCAGAATGGCTAAAATGAACACTAAGCAAACAAATAAAAACAAACAAGAAACAAAACCACAAGAAATGTCAAGCACTGGTCAGGATGTGAATGAAAAGGAAACCTCTTGCCCTATTGGTGAGAATGCAAATTGGTACAGCAATGTGGAAAAGAGGATGGATGTTCCTCAAAAAACTAAAAATAGAAGTACAGTACAATCCAGTAATTCCACTACTGGGTAGTTACCCTCTCCCCACCTTCAAAAAAAAAAATATATATCCCCACGCTAATTCAGAAAAAGAAAGATAGTAATTCCACAACTGGATATTTATCCCCCAAGAAACAAAAAGCCTAATTTGAAAATGTTAATTGCAACATTTTTCGTCATTGGGAGAAGAATTTTTTATCTTAGTCAAAATACAGAAACAACACAAGTATCCCTGCATAGATGAATGGATAAAGAATAGTGTATATTTTTTGTACATATATGTATATGTAATGAAATATTACTCAGCCATTAAAAAAGAATGAAAGCCTGCCATTTCTAACTACATGAATGGACCTAGAGGGTATTATGCTAAGTGAAATAAGGCAATCAGAAAAAGACAAATACCATATGATATTACTCATAGGTGGAATTTAAGAAACAAAACAATAGAGAGACAAATGAAAGAACAGTCTTTTAAATACAGAGAACCAACTGGTGGTTACTAGAGGGGAGGTCCATGTGGGGATAGGTGAAATAAAAAGAATAAGTCATTGAAATTTGGATTGGCCCTGATTTATGAATTCATTGAAGAAGAAGGCATAACCTTTTAGTAGCTGTGTTTTTGTTCTTCATGAACACATGAAAACAAACCATGTAGGATCTCATAAATCAGGATACATAATGAGTTCATGTTTAAAGAATTTATTTATGGGCTGTTCATTCCCTGATTCCTTTATTTGGCTTTTATTATCTGCCTGCTATGTGATAAAATTGATGCTAATGATCGGGATACAGTACCTGGGGAGAAACCGGGCCAGGGCTATTTTCCCTGAGTAGTGGGATTATCCAAAGAGCAAGCTTAAAACTTGAACTTAGAGGTCACAGATTTTGGGCAGTACTACCTCATTTGAGAGAACGTGGGGAAAGAAGCTAAAAGATAAGCTTCTTTAGAAGTTGTAGACAAGGAGTGTTCAGGATCATAAAGGTAAAACTAAGACAATAGGTAGGGCTAGAAAAAAAAGGAGTCTTTCTGGTTACTACCTGTTATGATGATCCTTCAGCATCTCCCTGGGGCATAGAGGATTGAATGACAGAGCCTAGGATTTTGGTATGGTACGAGAACCAGCTTTCTTCAGGGGAAGCTGTGCAGATGTGTTTATGAGCAGATGTGTCACTGCTAGCCTATTTTTGTTTGTGATTCTCTTTGTTGATTGATATGTTGTGTCAGGCCCTTCATTCTGCTTCTCCTTCCCTAAGCCACTGCTTCCGTTGACACCTGCCTCCAGAACAAAGACTCCCTACAGGGAGGAAACAGAACTTGCACTATATCATTATTTAGAATCTGGCCCTCTGAGTCCCACTCCTGAAATGACTTTGCATGATTTTGACAATGTTTGGTGTTGGTTTGTGCATTCTGCAATGGACATGACAGAATTTTTTTTAAAAACTTTCTTTCTTTGAACTAATAATAAAGAAATATGGCCACATCTGGACTCAAAAGTTGATGTGATGTTGGAACATGAGAGGTGGGATTGCTGAAATACCATGGGGCAGGGGGAGAGGAAATGTCCAAGGTAAAGCCATTGGCCAGGGAAATAAGATAGAGTAAGGGATCTGGAGGATGCTAAGGACAGATAGGACTAGAGCTACTAATAGCATTTTATCAGGTGTCCAACAACAGGGGCTGTACCTCTGATACCTTCAGAAGCATGACTACTCCAGCCAAGGAGTAAGAAGCAAATGGGCTCCCACACCTACACAATTTGGGAAAGAGGGCTCTGGGGATACAACCTCCCAGGCCCTAATCTAGTTTCAGATTCAGTTTTAACTTTACCCTCTCTCTAGAGGCTCATCCATGACTGCCGAAGACTGCAACATATCCAGAACCCTAGGGTCAACAAGCCCCATCTCCTTAGGAGCTCAGGGAAAACTCCAGGGTCAAGTTTGCACATAATAGCTGTGGTGCCTGATTAGTGTGTGTTTGGGGAAGGAGGGAGTGGCAGAGAGCTAATTCTGGACACCCAGGGGATCTTCCCTTAGGTGACTTAAAGAACCACACTAGGGTTTCTGGGTGCCCAAGAGTTAGGAGTGTGGACATGCAGGGCCCTGAGTGTACTATCCAGGAGCCATATGGTTGTGCATGTGTGTATTGCTACAGTCAGCTCTCCACACTCAGACACACAAGTTTGAAGAAGTTGTGTGGGCCCGGCTTCCCATACTCTGCCTCACACTCAGGTGAGTGTTTTCCTGGTGAGGTGGGCTTCACAGTTGCATTTGAGCAGTCTAGTCTCAGGGTCCCAGAAGCTGCCACCTGCTCCCTTTGGTCCTCATTGATCAGTTGTCATGAGAGTCCCTGCAAGTACCTTATGTGCTGCAAATGTGGATCCTTCACGTCTTAGTGAGCATTTTGTTGTAAGCACTTAAGCTATCCTATTTCTGAAAAACTGTTTTATTGGCCTATCTCATCTTATGTTTATTGAGCATGGTAATAAATATTAGGTCATTTTGTAAGGTATGTCTATCCATTTTTTTTTCTTGTATTCTTCAAGTTCCCTTCTTCAAGTGCAGTCACATTCAAAAATTCACAAAATATATTTTCATGTACTTAATGACATACTTTAATGGGAATAATGATTAATAAAAATATTCCAAATGGAATCGATTCTCTAATTTCCCTTTCTGTATTTTCATTGTTAGTGTATAAGAAAGCAACTAATTTCTTTTTTTTTTAAAGCCTTTTTTTTTTTTTTTTAGATTTTATTTATTTATCAGAGAGAGAGAGGGAGAGAGAGCGAGCACAGGCAGACAGAATGGCAGGCAGAGGCAGAGGGAGAAGCAGGCTCCCTGCTGAGCAAGGATCCCAATGTGGGACTCGATCCCAGGACACTGGGATCATGAGCTGAGCCGAAGGCAGCTGCTTAACCAACTGAGCCACCCAGGCATCCCAAAAGCAACTAATTTCTTTATATTGACTTTGTATCTGGCCACCTTATTGAACTGCTGCATGAGTTCTAGTAGTTTGGGGGTGGAGTCTTTTGGTTTTCTGTATAAAGTATCATGTCATCTGAGAAGAGAGAGAGTTTGACTTCTTCATTGTTAATTTGGATACCTTTTATTTCTCTTTGTTTTCTGATTGCTGTTGCTAGGACTTCTAATACTATGTTGAACAAGAGTGGTGAGAGTAGGCATCCTTGTCCTATTTCTGATCTCAACAGGAAGGCTATGAGCTTTTTCCCATTGAGGATGATATTTGCTGTGGGTTTTTCATAGATAGATTTTATGAAGTTCAGGAATGCTCCCTCCATCCCTATACTTTGAAGTGTTTTAATGAGGAACGGATGCTGGATTTAATCTGTGAGATATTAATGTTGGAAGACCACATTATTATTAATGGAATATTACAGTATGGTATATAATAAGTAATACAATATTTGACTATGATGTGTAATACATATTGCCTTGATTTCAGAACAATTTTTGTGTATCTTAAAACTCCTTTTGCTTTCCACTTTGAAACCCCTGATGCTTTTAAGTTTGAGGCTCATGAAGGTTTTTATTGTTTTTCTCAGGAACTGCACGTGGGTGCCACCATGACCATTTGCAATGTCTCCCTGGGTCATCCTCCTTTCTTCATTCTCCAAGGCATCCCTGGGATGGAGGACAAACACAGATGGATCTCTATCCCCTTCTCTTCCATGTATTTTGTCACCATCCTTGGGAATTGCACCATCATCTTCATTATCTGCACAGAGCGCTCCCTGCACAAGCCCATGTTTCTGCTTCTCTGCATGCTGGCGCTTACTGACCTGGGCATGTCCACCACAACCATTCCCAAGGTGCTGTGCATCTTCTGGTTTGGCCAGAGTGAGATCAGCTATATGGGCTGCCTGGTCCAAATGTTCTTCATCCACTCTATATCTGCCTTGCAGTCTGCTATCTTGACGACCATGGCCTTTGACCGCTATGTGGCCATTTGTGAGCCCCTGCGCTATGCCACCATCCTTTCCAATAGTCGCATTGGGCTCATTGGCCTAGTGAGTTTAATGAGAGCCATCCTTTTCATTCTGCCCATGCCTGTCCTCCTCCAGAAGATGCCTTTTCATGCAAATCATGTCATCCCAACTACCTATTGTGAGCACATGGCTGTGGTGAAGATGGTGTGTGTGGACACCACAGTCAACCGGATATATGGTCTGGTGGTGGCCTTGGTGGTGGTTGTACTAGACATTTCAGCTATTGGCTCCTCTTATGTGCTTATCATCCGGGCTGTCCTGCGACTGTCTTCTAAAGAAGCCCACCACAAAGCAGTCAACACCTGCACCACACACATCTGTGTCATGTTGATCTCTTATACACCCTCACTCTTCTCTTTTCTCACTCACCGCTTTGGCAGGGGAATTCCACCCCATGTACATACCATTCTTGGAAACCTCTACTTCCTTGTACCTCCAATGCTCAATCCTATTATTTATTCAGTGAAAACCAAGGAGTTTCGTGACAAACTGACCAAATATGGCTGCTGGAAGAAGGAATCCATAAGTATTACCCATACCCAGAAGCCTGTTTGATCATCCAGCATTAGGGACTATGAGGAAAAAAATTTTTCTGAGCAAATTGGCAACTGGCAGAAATGTGTCATCATGTCTGATTAACTGCCAAAATCTTGAACAGAGAGGCTAAGTTACAGGAGACCTTCATACTCTCAGTAACTGCAAAGTAAGACTATCATCCCCTTTGATATAAAAGTAATGATGTAGTTTCTCCATAGTGGAATGGTAGTTTGGCAAATTATTTGTTTACAAAGCACTTTGAACAGAAACACACACTGAGTGCATGTCAAGTAAGGTGGAGTGCTTCCTATGCAGGTAACATAAACCAAACAATGACTTGCCTACCAACATGCCATACAAAGCCAAGGTCTGTTGGGTGTGAGTGTGCATTTGTATTTGAGTGGTTAGGAGGAAGTAAGATGTATGGATTGGGGACAGTGAGAAGGGACAAGGAAAGTACAAGATAGTATTTATAGTCACTATGATATTTTCTCTGCTGGCTGGCCTCCGCTGTAGGTAGACTGTGTCTTGTTTCCAAGAAGAACCAAGGAATATGCATAGGAGACATAATTTGTAAACTCAGACATTTCAGATGAAAGGAAATGAAAAGGGGAAGTTCCTGAGCTTAAAGGTTTAAAAGCATTTGACCTAATTTTGTACTTGTAAAAACTCCCAGAGTCATCTCTCCCACTCCTCTCAACGAATTCACTGTTTGGCAAGATTCTCTTACAAAGGGAACTTCTGAGAATGTCCTGTTACTGGTATTAGTTGTAAAAGTCCGTTTTATACTGGAACCCTTTGATTGCAGACCTCTGCAAGGCAATTTCCATGGGCGTCTGGAAAGAAGGCCTGAACAAGTTCTCATGGAAGCTGTGGAGCTCAGATCCTGGGCCCTGATATGGGCATTCATTCCATTCAGAGGATATTCTTTCTTGCTCTAGAGAATTAATGTGGTTGTAATGGCAAGTATTAGAAGTTGCATGGATCTGGAAGGCAGAAAGCTTCTAGTGTGTCTAACATGTTGTAGAACTCATATATGAGGCAAAATTCAGTGAATAGGATGCCTACCCTTCATGCCATGTGGCCACTATTTGGATGGAACTCTTACAATACTTCAACTGTGGGGCAATGGATGAAACTTCTTCAGAAAGTTGTGCTTGCTGTAAGAAATAGTAATAAACGATCCCGGTAGCCTGCACAGCTCAACAACAAGGACTGAGAAAGGTATGCTATTTCAGAACTTGAAATAAGGGGCACAACCTTCAGGACAGAAAAAGGAGGATTGTGTAAGAAGTGCCATTTCTATGAATGGAAGAAACAGGAGCAGGGGCTGAGGAGCAGGGTTCTTCCTGTCTGAAAGGAGTACCAAGGTCAGAAATGGAATCCTCTGTAAAATATAGACACAATTCAAACCAAAACAGAGCCCTGAGCACAAGGTATTATTATTCACGATGTAACTGACAAATGAGTAGCAGGGAGTGAACAGGCCTGAGGCACTCACAATCTGAGGAGCTGTGTGATAGCATGAGCTTAGGTTTTGCTGAGATGTGAGAGTGATTTTCTTTCCATCTGATTTGAATGGATTTTGTGTATAGAAGGGAGTCCACCTGTGGTAAATATTTTCCCTTCTGGTTTTTGGTGAGCTAGTCTGTAAACAGGAGAAGACTTTCTTTGTTTTACTGAAGTTTGGTGCTAAAATTTTATTAAGTCTCAAACACAATACACTTGGGAGAATGTGTGGGGAACGCTGGCAGTAGCAGCTGGGAAAACTGGGGAACTAGAACAATCAGAGAAGTCTCTGGAGGAAGCCTGACTGTGTCTGCCTTCCTCCCTGGGCTTTTTTCCTTCTTCACAAGTTGTTATTAATCTGTGGTTGATTGTTTTTCCTGCAGGATGAGCTTGATTTTTCTCCTGTGGCCTTGCTGGAAATGTCCCAAAGGATGATATGGGACACAGTACTGATTCCCAACTCAAGGTTGGCCGCTTGCTGCTTGGAAAATCAATACCAGAGAGTCAAATGATGGTGGGGAAGGTTGCTTTTTCCGAAAGCCTGCAATTTGGGAAGGTGGAGGACTAATGTCTCCAAGACATCTTTCCTACCCAGGTGCAACTGGAAGGCTTTGGAAATGGTCGGGGGTGTCTGTGTAAGAGAAGGAAGTTATTCTCATGTGGATATCTGAACAGAGGCTCTGGTGTCCCTGGAAACTGTTTCTCAGTATAGTCAGGACATATCTCCTGGGAAAGGTCTGTTCCTTCATTTCTCAAGGCTAGTGGTCTACAAATCTCAAAAGGAGTAAATTTGTTCCACTACAGAACAAGGCACCTATGTCAGCAAGCAAGGGATGTGTAAGCTTCCAGCTAGTTAACCTTCATACTGGTTGCAGTGTTGTTGTGTTGACAAACATGTTAACTGACTAGTTTACCCTTAACCCTATAGAATTGTTCCTAGCCATGCAAAAATTAGAACAATGTTCATATGTTCTGGTATCTTGGTCAAATTTAAGTCACTTTCTTCTTGGCTGTCAGGTCTTTAGGGGCTGAATCAATGCCAAATCCATTTCATTTTCATTATCTTTCCTGTGGGATTTCTGCCTGGAGATGTCCTAAGCCCCAAGTAAATTATAAATTATTATACCAGTGATTGTATAATGATTTTGTATATAATTAATTCCTAAAAATCTCCAGGGGACGGAAGAGCTCTCACTGGAGTCTTAGGTCCTGGGGGAGAAGCACTGGAGTTTTCACCACTGGGGAATGTAAGCTGGGTGTCCCAGAAAGGAGGGCTTAAGACAGAAGCTTGAACACTGGCAAGTTATTTAGAAAAGTTATCACAGGGGATGCAGTGTACAAAACAGGTGGAGTGAAATCTGAAAAGAGGAAGAGCCAATACAGGGAATTTTTTATTTAGTTGCACAGGATTAGTAGAGAATTTTGTCCAACCCTGCAGGACTAGCTGTAGAGCCTTAGAAGACACATTTCACAATTGTCATCTGCGAGAGATGAGATGATTTTACCCAATGACTCCTGTGGAGCTCAGGGTTCCTGTAGGGCTCATGTCCTCAACCCCAGGTATTCGTGGTTGTGCAGGCATGACAGTGGATCTGGTCGTTGGGCTGCGCCATGACATGGAGCTGGGGAAATTCCATGGCAAGGACTCCATGTCCTAGGTGTGACCTGATGTCCAGTATCTGATTACACCTGTCTGGAACTGGTTATAGCTCCAGTGGCTGAATAGGAAGTCTGACCAAAGACATTAGGGAGTGACATGGAGATTATCTACTGAAACAGTCACATCTTGAGCACATCCAACAGAATTATTATCAGGATTTTCTAACTTCTAGTAACCAAATTGTCTATCATTATTATGATAACTCAGTTTTTACTGTTACAGCTGACTCAGGTAACCTAAGCTGATATTCCCTAAAGATAATCCTTAAAAATATTTCAAGGGTTCCTAAAAAAAGCTTCTAATGATGTGCATGGCTCTCCTCAACCCTTATTTTTGTCTGAGTTTTCTTTTTCACACTGAACTAAATAAGAATGTTGTTAATATTTGCTATCTCAGGTTGTGTTGTTGCTGTCAAAATAATACATGCACTCAAAAAGGCAATCAAATGTGGTAGGATACACAACCGGATATAAAATTGTCCACCTACTTCAACATGATGTCAGTTCCCAAAGTCTGTCCTTTAGACATGTGTTATGTCTACTCATAATTGCCTTATATATTAAAATATTAAAGCATAAATACAAACATTTGGATATAGTTCCCTTTCTCACAATGATGACTCTCCCATCCATATTCCCAGACACTAATTTAGCTTTCATCTTTTACTTGCAGCAGGTTTTTTGCATTTTGCTTTTCTGCTTGTGTGACACACAATTTCATAGTATGAGGCTGAATGTGCTTTTCCCAAACATCTCTTTGATGAGTTAAGATGAATATTCAGGTGAGTTTTTCTGCTTCTGCTTAAAGTACCACTGCTTTGTAGTTCTGTTCTTAAAACTTCAGTCCTGTGGTTGCTGAGAATACGCTAGCATCTTTATAACTTCTTAGCTTATTGAGTTTGTATTAGCAAGACAAATCTATTGATTTACTCTGTGTCTCTTGTTGTATTTTCCCGATTGTTTTTAAAATATCATGTTCTTTGTTCTTGGAAACTTAGATGTTAGCAACTGTGTGAAACAGGTCAATACTCCATTCCATCTGCGTCCATATGCATATATAGACATGTATACATATATAAATCTGAGAGATTGATACTTTGAATATATGCCACCAACTGAGGACCTTTGTCCAGTGGTCTGTTCTGCAGCCTTTGACAGACATTGCTTTATTTTGTTTGTTTGTTTAAGGCACACAGTTCAAAGCAAAAAAAAAAAAAAATTTCCTTTTATCATTTT
The DNA here is from genome assembly GCF_964662115.1 of Mustela nivalis. Taxonomy (NCBI): domain Eukaryota; kingdom Metazoa; phylum Chordata; class Mammalia; order Carnivora; family Mustelidae; genus Mustela; species Mustela nivalis. The sequence goes on from NC_139028.1 coordinate 67,518,194, forward strand.
GGGCACTATTAGGAAGTTCTCAGAATTTTTATATTATAGTTCAATGGAAGAAGCTACAGATTTGATATTTTCTCAAATGTATACAGGCCAGAGGACAGAAATTGAGTATTTAAATACTAATTCAAATAGTTAATAAAACAACAGAAGTGCAGTCAAACAGGTCATGCAAAGTGCTGTTGACTATTATGTTAGAAATAATGTGATGAGCACTAGGTGTTATACACAACTAATGAATCATTGAACATTATGACAAAAACTAATGATGCACTAACTCTGGGTAATTAAATTTAAGTAAAAAAAATAGAACTACTCTATCATCCAGCAATTGCATTACTAGGTATTTACCCAAAGAATACAAAAATACTAATTCATCTTCTTTATCCATTCATCTGTTGATGGACATCTAGGTTCTTTCCATAGTTTGGTTATTGTGGACATTGTTGCTATAAAGATTGAAGTGCGCATGCCCCTTCAGATCACTATAATATACAATGGAATATTATGCAACCATCAAAACCCCCAAATCTTGCCGTTTACAATGATGTGGATGGAACTAGAGGGAATTATGCTAAGTGAAATAAGTCAATCAGAGAAAGACAATTATCATATGATCTCACTGATATGAAGAATTTGAGAAACAAGTACGAGGATTATATGGGAAGGGATGGAAAAATAAAACAAGATGAAACCAGAGAGCAAAACAAGCCATAAAAGACTGTTAATCTCAGAAAAGAAACAGAGTTGCTGGAGTGGAGGTTGTGGGAGGGATGGGGTGGCTGGGTGATGGGCATTGGGGAAGGTATTGCTATGGTGAGCACTGTGAATTGTGTAAGACTGATGAATCACAGACCTGTATCCCTGAAACAAGTAATACATTATATATTAATTTAAAAAAGATAAACTAAATATGAAACTTATAGCCATGTAGAACATAGGAGAAAGGGGACTTAGAGTCATTTATCATTCGTGTAAAGGAAAATATACAAGTTAAATAAAAATTAAAAAAAAAACCAAAACCCTACAACAATGAATTCAAAGGGAACAGGCACACTGATGTTTATAGCAGCATTATCTACAATAACCAAATAATGGAAATAGCCCAAGTGTCTACTGAATGACAAATGAATAAAAAAGATGTTATCATCAATCTATCTATGTATATACACACACATACATACATATATATACACACATATACATATATATACTTATATATATTATATATTAAATATATAATGGAATATTACTCACTATAAAAAAGAATGAGATCTTGCCATTTTCAGTGATGTGGTTAAAGCCAGGGAGTAAAATGCTAAACAAAATAAGTTAGTCAGGGAAAGTACATTATTTCATTCATATATGGAAATTAAGAAACAAAACAAATGAGCAAAGTTGGGAGGATGGGGAGAGTGCCAAACCAAGAAACTTCTAATTATAGAGAACAAACTGATGGTTACCAGAGATTAGGTGGGTGGGGGATGGGTGAAACATATAAGGGGATTAAGAGCGCACTTATCATGGTGAGTACTGAGTAATGAGTAATGTATAGAATTGTTGAAACATACATTGTATACCTGAAACTAATATAACACTGTATGCTAACTAACTTGTACTTAAATAAAAAACTTAAAACCAAAAACGAAGTAGGTCTCTTAAACAATTTTTTTCTCTCATAGTTTTGGAAGCTACAGGTCCAAAGGATGTCATTAGGGTGATATTCTGTCTGAAGATTGAAGGGGAGAGTCTTTCCTTGCCTCCCTTCTAGCTTCTGATGAGTGCTGGCAATTCCTGGTATTCTTTGGCTTGAAGACACATCACTCCAACCTCTGCCTCTTTCATCACATGGCTTTCTCCCTTCTGTTTCTTCACATCCTCTTCCCTTTGTGTTTGTCTGTGTCCATATTTTCTTCTTCTTAAGAAGGCCCCAGTCACTAGATTAGGTCCTACCCTAATCCAGTATAACTTTATCTTAATTTGATTACATCTGAAAAGACCCAAATAAGGTCATATTCTGAAGTTCTCGGTGAATATGAATTTGGGGGACACTATTCAACTAAGTAAAGCATGCATCTGTTCAGACCAATTCCTTATGTAAATAAAATTCTATAAACATTATTACTACCTACATAATTATGGAGAAATTACAAAGAAACTGAGCTTCTGTAACCTGAAAAACATTATTATACAACTTGAGTTAGAGTGGAAGTGGTTCCATGAGTTATTATATATAAAAATACCTAGAATAACTAGCATAGATCCACTTCAACAGCTGGTATGTCTGCTGAAATTAGTAGGATGTCAGAAACATAAGACTCTTCCATGCAGTCCTATTCTAGGACAGAACTACCTCAGTTCGGGCAATAGCCCCGAACTTAATGGTCTCTTACTATTCAGTATCCTTACATGTTTATCCAAGGTTTAAATGTTATCATTCTTCTCTATCATTAATATTACGCTGATAATAGTAGAATACTCATTCCTTTATTTGCTTAGTTTTTTTGAACTCTGACATGCCAATCATGATGATGGGCAAAAGTCAGTGCCAGACCTAAATTCTCTATGTTGCACCCAGCAATGGGAAATCTGTGTTAAATCTGGTTTATGAAGTACACAGAGGCATAGGGAAGCCACCATAGATTGATTATCTGACTCTACTCTCTTTCCTTCCCACAGAACAAACTTTCTCCAACACATCCTTCATAAGAATAACATCTTCATAGTTAAGAATGAATTAGGAAATTTGTTTACTAAGAGACATAAATGGCAGAATAGATGGAAGATAATGATTTATTTCTTTTATTATAGGGGTAATATGATTATTCCCCCTGTTTTGTAAACATCTTCCTACTCTGCAGGCTAGGAAAGACCACGGAAAACTAAAGGAAAAGGAATATTTAGGACTGAGGGCTCTCTCAGTCAAGGTAACATGAAGTGAAGATGTTCTTAAGATCTATAGATGAGCGAGCAGAACAGAGTACAGAGGAGATCAGGAGTGGTTAGAAGTCCTTGTTAGGTTTAAAAAGTACATACACAGCTCCTATCCCCAATGTCATATATTTTTAAGAATCTCAAGCACAGGGATAGAGATTTAAGAAGGATTTAGAAATTTAGGATTCTTTTTCCTGATTTCGCAGTCAATAATCACAATTGTTTAAGACTGTGCTAAAACTGTGACTATCTTTTTTTAGATTATTTATTTATTTATTTATTTGTCAGAGAGAGAGAGAGGGAGAACGGGAGAAAGAGAGGGAGAGAGAAAAAGCTGGGGAAGCAGCAGGCAAAGGGAGAATCACGCTTCCCACTGAGGAAGGAGCCTGACGCGGGGCTCTAACCCAGGAACCTGAGCCAAAGGCAGACACTTAACTGATTGAGCTCCCAGTGGTCCCAAAACTGGGACTATCTTATTTTTTAATATTTCTTACCCCATGGAGTCATTTTAACTTTTAGAAATTGAGTTACAAATGGGGTAATTTCTGCCTAGCTATCCAATCTTGTATTTGGCTTACTACATTATGCAATCGACCCTATGATAGCTATGTATTTAGAAATGATTGGATCGAAATCACTACAATGCTTTAAGTATTTCAGCATAGCAAATTTCATTATATAAGTTGGTCTTTGTGGATGATCTAAGTCATAGTGGAGTATCACTTGAGGAAGAGGTAGTTTCCTGTTAACTTATGCTTTTTTTTTTTTTTTTTTTTTTTAAGGATAAGTTCCTGGTCTCAGAACTTCTGAATTAGTCATCCATCTGGATACATGTTTTCCCTTGCAATGAAACCTTCTGTGATAGGCATTTCAATAGTCCCCACACTCTGAGTCTGTAGATATTTTTCAAGCTCCTTCATTTTTGTTATAAGCATCCACATCATGGCAATCATCCAATTGGTATTGTGAACATGTTGCTTTGCCATTATATTAAAAACAAATCCTATTGAAAAGATCAGTTTCCTGAAGAGTTATTACATGTTAAGGTGGTATCCAAATATAATGAGTATATCAGGTCTCTTTCAGTACTAAGACATTCTTTAGAAACAATTTAAAAAAAAATAGAAAATAGAAAACCAAAGCAAATACAAACTTTCCACCTAGACAAGGAAAGATGATCTTGGATCATTTACAGAAAAAGCTTGTGTGTAGCTTATGAACATGAACACATATGTGAAAGTCATCAGGAGACCCATGCTGCAAGAGGACTCTTGATAAACAGACATAGAAAGAGCCATCTTGGCCTCTTCCATTTTAGTTCTTAGTTCAATGAAAGCACAAACATATTGGTTCTTTATTCAAACCAGAACAGAACATGCCAGAACATAAGAAACCACCCTACACAAACACTCTTTCAGGTCTATTTGTTTCACAGCTCATTGAGAGATACAACTAGGTCTTAGATATTTGGGCAAAGGCAATGTCAGTGGTCCTCACTGTTAGTTAATTTACTCATGGGTATATTTTCTATGCTCACAGCCTATGCAGGTCCTCTGCAAAGGCATTTGGCCAACTTGTGCCTTATTTCCTTCATTTTTATGCCATAGATGATAGGGTTGAGTACTGAGGGTAAAAGAAGTTATAGATTGGCAAGGAGAACATGAGCAAAAGGTGAGATATTGTGATCTAGGCAGCGGGTAAGAGATGAAAAGAGTGCAGGCACATAAGTGACAAGAATAACAAAGAAATGGGCTGAACAGGTGTTGAGGGCTTTGCAGATAACATCTAGAGAGTTGAGATGTACCACAGTCTGCAGGATGAGTCTGTAAGAGAAGCTGATAAGCAACAAATCAAGTCCCACCATGAGCAGAATCACAAAGAACCCATAAATATGTTTAGGTCTGGTATGGCCACAGGCCATTTTTACCACAGCCATGTGGTCACAGTACGTATAAGGAAGACCATGTGGCAGAATGTCAACCCTTGAAATAGAAGAAGCATGGGCAGAATAAGAATCACACCTTTGACTAGGGCCACCAGTCCCAGGCGTCCAACTAAGGTATGATTCCAAATTGTGTTGTAGTGGAGTGGCTCACACACAGCCATGAAGTGGTCAAAGGCCATTGCAGCAAGTAGGGCTGATCGTACTACAGATACTTCATGGATGAAAAACATCTGGGTGAAACAGGCAATGGCAGATATGTCCCCATCATTGAACTAGAAGAGGTAGAGGAGCTTGGGCAACAGAGCCAGGGTAGTTATGAGGTCAGCCACCATCAGTAAGGCTAGGAACAGGTACATGGAGCTGTGAAGTCTGGGCTCTGTGACAGGCAGAAAGAGGATAGCACCACTGCCAATGAGAATAGCCAAAAGCATAGAGGAGAAAGGAAGAGATAACCACAAGTGGTGTGACTCTAAGCCTGGTATGCCCATCAGAATGAAGGTCAGGAAGCTGGAATGGTTGAATATTAGCATGGTATAAACTGTTGGTGGTTGTTAAAGCAAGTCTAGATGTCCACCTGTCAATGAGATATCTATGGTGTTTTGTTTATACGAGTTTGGCTTTTCATGACTTGCTGAGATGGGACTTAGAGAAAGATGGAAAAATACCTCTGGGGTCATGGAATCTGCAATCTGGTTTCATGTATATCTGTAAGCAACTCTATTGTTTTCACACTCATTTCTTTTTGAGCTGAGCTTTGGGAGTCTTTTCTGTATAGAGACTGTTGTAGTGGACGTTTACTCCTATCTGTCCCGGTTCAGCAATTCTACACTTCAAAATTTTTTTCTGGAGTCCTAAGAAAGAATAGAAGATGGAAAAATCTGATACATGATCCATGATCCATGATCTTCTCATTGGGAAGCTCCCAATTAGAGAAGAAATATGCTTACTCACCCTTTGTTGCAGAAGAGCTAAGCTCTTGGGGGAAATTTGCCTCGAGTTTTTTTTTTTTTTTTTTTTTTGCTTTTTATGTGTTGTCCCTCTTTTGAGTATCCACACTCTCTGGTCATGAACCCGTTTCTCCTTCTGGGGTCCTCTCCTTTTCAGACAATATATGAAAGATATATTGTCTACATAAGGACACCATCAGATGGCTGCTTCCCACTAGCTCTCAAGTATTTACGCATTCAGTAAACGATCCTTTGAAGTTTTTTTGCATGAATTGTGCATCTTTCTTTCATTTACAACTGTCCCTCATTCATGTATATATTGAATTGCCTTTAAGATTTTATTTATTTATTTGACAGAGATCACAAGTAGGCAGAGAGGCAGGTGTCGCTCTCGCCAGCAGGAACGACCAGGAGACCTCAGCGAAGCAAGCTTTATTTCTGCGTAGCTGTTGGGATCCTCCTCTCCCCCACCTGTGCATGTCTATATATACCAAGGTTGCACAACCAATCACTCGCAGCCACATAGATACAAAATCCTAAGTTCCGCCTACTGGCTCGCATCCAGCTGCCATCTTAATGGCGTGTTTACTTTTGGGCACCGAGAAAGTCCTGCGGCACCCGGGGCACCCCCACAGGCCCAACCTGAGCAGCTCCGCACCCTTGCCACCCGGTGGCGGTGACGGCTTGAGGCAACTAGCGGGCACGGCGGAGCCCAGAAGCATCACCGCACATGCGCTACCAGCCGCTCGGGCACCAACAGGCAGGCAGAGAGAAAGTTGGAAGCAGGCTTCCTGCTGAGCAGAGAACCAGATGTGGGGCTTGATCCCAGGACCCTGGGATCATGACCTGAGCCAAAGGCAGAGTATTTAACCCACTGAGCCACCCAGGTGCCCCTATTGAATTGCCTTTGATCCTGAGGCATTTACTTCAAATTAGAGCCCACTGGCTCTTTTATTCTTCAGTTCCTATCATGAATTAGTAGAATTTCTCTTTCCTTCCAAAGACCTGTAGACACTCTAAGCAGTAAAGCAAAAATCCTTTCCACAAACACCTACCTGTGTTGTATCTATTTTTTTCATCTCCCACATGTTGTCCATTTCATCTATTTTTTAGGTTATGTATCCAATTTGTGCCTATAGCCTCTACTCACAGTCTCACATTTTAGGGAACTTAACATAATCATGTAAAATTATATTTAGAAAGTCGCTTGAGCTGTTGTAGTCATGGAGATGATTAGTGATTCCTATAGGAAGTAGGTATGCCTATATTTGCATTAAGATGGAAATCTGTATTAAACTTAGTCATCTAAAAGGAAGATAATCTTTTTAATAAAGTTCGTGTGGGGGCAGGGAGGAAACCGGGACCAATAACATAAAGAGACATTTTGCCCAAATGAAGTTAACACTGTCACTAGCATTTTGTAGAATATACTAGATGGAACAATTCTCCTCAGAGAGTAGTCATAAAAGGTGCACTTTTTTTTAAAGAGGATGGATGGGCAAAGGGAGAGGGAGAAAGAGAATCTTAAGCAGCTCCATGTGGGGCTTTGTCCTCAGCGAGGAGTCTGCTTGAGTTTCTGTCTCCCTCTCCCTTGCCCCTCCTCCCACTCCCTCTGTCAAAATAAACAAACAAATAAAATCTTTAAAAAGCCTGCTTATACTGAATATTTTGTGTATGATTTGAAAAACTATAACCCTGCCTCATTCTAGTTCTTGTCCAAAAATTTGAGTTCATTCATTACTATTACTCTTGTTTTTATACAATCCCTCATTAAAGACAATCCCTGATTAAAGATTTCCTTTGCTTTTCATATAGGTGTCGACCACTAATTGACTAAAAACCTGTTCCCGCAATTATACTACTCTCTAGGCCAACTGACATTACCTTTTCCAGTGAGACTCCTCATTTACACCACCACCATTCTAGCTAATACACATTTTGTTTTTACTTGTACCACTAAAATAATCTCCTCACTGGTCTTTCTACTTCTCTTTGGCCTACATATTGCTTATTGCCTGTAGGGTGGCCCTATTATCTTTAAAAACATAAGTTACATGATATTACAATCTTCAAAAGACTTCCTATTATATAAGGAATAAAATAAAAAATCTTTGTCATGACGTACTAGGCATTCTGAAGTACTTCGATCATGAATACTCACGATACTCATGGTACGCAAAGTGTCCTTTGGCCTCAGCTCACCCATTCAGCTCCAAGCTTCTACCACTCTCTCCTCTGGATCACTTCACTCTTGACAATTTTGCTCTTCTTAAATAAGCATGCTAAGTTTGCTCCTGCCTTAGAATGTTTCCCCTTGCTGTTCCATCTCCCCACATGCCTTCATTTTACTCACTCCCTGCCTTTATGTGTGTTTGTGAAGATATAATTGCTTCATATATACTATGGAGTATTATGCCTCCATCAGAAAGGGTGAATACCCAACTTTTGTAGCAACAGGGACGGGACTCGAAGAGATTATGCTGAGTGAAATAAGTCAAGCAGAGAGAGTCAATTATCATATGGTTTCACTCATTTGTGGAGCATAAAAAATAGCATGGAGGACAAGGGAGATGGAGAGGAGAAGGGAGTTGAGGGAAATTGGAAGGGGAGGTGAACCATGAGAGACTATGGACTCTGAAAATCAATCTGAGGGGTTTGAAGGGGTGGGGGTAGGAGGTTGGGGGAACCAGGTGGTGGGTATTAGAGAGGGCACGTATTGCATGGAGCACTGGGTGTGTTGCAAAAACAATGAATACTGTTATGCTGAAAAAAATAAATAAATTAAAAAAAGATATAATTGCTTCTTAAGCTTCTATTTTTAATCATACTAAATCACATATATCCTGAAACAACCATTTTTCTTTTTCTCCCTGCTATCTTCATACTTTATAATCAAAAGAATGGATCACAATCCTGGCTACATATTAGAAACATCTGAGGGATTTAAAATTTGCCAATACTTAGAAAGCTTAGGGTTATTTAAGTAACAGTGAGAAATCCAATGTGACCTTGATGTCAAGTGCATAGAATTCTGGAGACATGTCCAAAGTAGACCCATGACTAACAGTTCCTTTTGCCTAAATACTTTTCCTAAAGCCTAAAATGCTTTTCATATTCCCTTATTCTTTTCTTGACAAACGTATATCCTCAATTCTCTGCTCTTGCCCATTTCTGTGTTCTGTTGTATAGCACTTCAGCTAAATTTCCTTTCTTGAGGCAATTCTTCTCATTTAACTTGCATTTATTAAGTACTCACTGTGAGCCAGGTTAACTTACCAACAGCAGGGACTGACAACAGGGACAGCTTTTTGTAATGCTTTTACCTTAAAAAGCCAAAGAATCCCTAGAAAATTTATTTTGCAATTAAACTATTTTCCTCTTTGAAAAAGATACTAAGTAGTATTATTTTCATTTTTAAATAATGAAGGCATGGTTGTAATTTTTGGTGGAAATCTTGAAGGTGTGGAGAAAATGTTGTCCTTTTTGTATTAATGTGCACTTTACTCTAGGATAATGGCTCTATCCCTCTCAATCTGAATATTTCCTTAAGCAATTCTTAATTATGAATTTACATGCATATCCTCTTAATAGACCTAAAATCTGTATAATATCTCAGTTGTAATACAAAGGATAAAAATAATTTGCAATAGATGTAACAATTGTATATATGTAATACATACATATAGTGATAAGCATATGTATAATACACACAAGTATGTATAATACATATACATAATAAAGATAAATGTCTTTTAATATGCAATATTTAGGCATGACGAGAAACAGAAATCTAGTGAAGTTAGAAGTTAGTCTCTGTAAATTGGACAGTTGTGTGGGGAAGAAAAATAATTTTCCCTTCACCATATTGGGTTCTTGGCTGAGGCATCCCTGAAATAAAAAGATTCATAGGAGAAAAAGAGAAGTTTGATAACATGTTTATCCCCTCTATACATGGGATAGACTGAGGGAGACTGAGGGAGCTGAGTAATTCTCTGAAGTGAACCACCCACTGTCTAAAATAATATATTCAGTGAAAGACAAAAGAGGTTGTTGGTAGGTTGGGGAGGAGAGAAGCAGTTATGGGAGGTTATTAGGGAAAGCATAGTAAACAAGAGCAAGGCTCAAACTTGTGATCTTGATATTGAGTCAGATGACTGAGCCAGCCAGGCTCCCCAAAGAAGGTAAGGTTCTTAATGGAGATTTAAACCATTGTCTTCTCCACTGATAAGAATGTCCAGTGATGTAGAGTCCTCCTCTTCCTGAAACAGAAAGGGAGACCCCAAAATGATGGAGATTTCCCTTATAAGTGTAAATGTCTCTTGCAAAAGGGTAACTTCCATTCATTTTTTTAGATCTTTTCTTCTGTATGCTGTTTCTTAAAAATAATCAATATAAAATAATTCCTAGGATAAAGAAGCCTGTTTTGGAGTTCTGTTCCCCTTCAGTTGCAAATACGGATTGATAGAGGTTAGTGGTGGAAGGAAATCAAATACAATATGCTTTATTATTGTCACTAATGACTTTACAGTTCTTGGTAAAGTCCTGAATAAATTAAGGTAGAACCAATTTCCTATTACTTCTCAGAGAAATTTAAATTTTGTGTTTGTGTGGTTGGACTTGGCTCTCTATGTGCATCTATTTCTGAGGGAAGCACGCCCCCCAGGTGGCTTCTATCTCCTTAGCCTGGGCTATATGATGAAAACATTTGGAGTTACCATGACTTCACATGAATTCAGTCTGAATACTGAAACCAAGCTAATACAACTTGCCTCATGTACAGAGCCGTCCAGCTGTGCCACTTTAGAATTTGTCTAACTGAAGTAGAACTGAAACAAAATTCATGTTGCTCCAAACTGTACTCATTTCCTACTGCTACCATAAGAAGAAAGCTAGTAGGCTCAAGACAACAAAAATCTGTTGCTTTATAATTACAGTGGTCAGGAGTCCAGAAGGATCTCAGCGGGTGAAATCAAAATGTCATCAGGGCAGCCTTCTGGAGGATCTAGGAGAGAATCTGTTTCCTTGATTTCTCCAGATTCGAGGGCACTCTCATTTCTTTGCTTTTAGTTGTCTTCCTCCATCTTCAAACCCAGCAAGAGTAGGTCCTTCTTCCCTGTAATCTCTCTGGTTCTCTCCCTTTGGCTTTTTTTTTTTCACTTATAAAGTCCCTTTTGTTACATTGAGCCCATTTGGATAATCCAGAATAATCTCTTCATTTCAAGGTCAGCTGTTGATCAACCTTATTTCCACTTATAATTTTAATTTCCCTTTGCTCCGAAACCTAAAATATTCCAAGGATTAGGACTTAGACATTTTTTAAGGGTTTGGGGGCATTATTCTGCTTAAACCATTAAGTTTTGGGTTGCTTTGTTGTACAGCATTATCATGACAAAAGATATCTAAAGCTAATATACTTTGTTTAGTATTTAAATTTTGGCATAGACAATAATCAAGAGATTTTAGAGTTTCTTACTGTGTAGAACTTTATCATCTCTGCCTTCTGTCCACTAAATGCCAGAAGGGCACAATCCTCATTCTCACTTGAGACTCAATTAATGACGTAAATTTAGCATATATTCTTCTTACACACTTTGTTTCTTTAATAATTATGAATAAGCTATTAAAATATATTGTCTGACTTTATATATGTGTTTAAACATAGAAAGTTTACCATATAACGTTTTCATGCAGCATTTTGCATAATCTAGCTCTATATTTTATCTGTAACACAATAGTCCATCCTTTTAATATAATGCAACTTTTAAAAAATTTTCATGTGAGTGTTTTTTTTTTTTTTTTGTTCAGGAAACAGAGTGCTCCTTTTAGTGTACATTTCAGTATTATCAATGAGTACAGATGTTGTGCTTTTAGACAATTTCCTTTTTTTAAAATTTAATATTTTGTTTAACTGAATCTATCTAGAATTGTATAATTTCAATGTGTTATCAATTTACAATTTTTTTTCTTTTTTCTTTTTTAAATTTTCAGCATAACAGTATTCCTTGTTTTTGCATCACACCCAGTGCTCCATGCAATCCATGCCCTCTCTAATACCCACCACCTGGTGCCCCCAACCTCTCACCCCCCCGCCCCTTCAAACCCCTCAAATTGTTTTTCAGAGTCCATAGTCTCTCATGGTTCACCTCCCCTTCCAATTTCCCCCAACTCCCTTCTCCTCTCTAACTCCCCTAGTCCTCCATGTTATTTGTTATGGTCCACAAATAAGTGAAACCATATGATAATTGACTCTCTCTTCTTGACTTATTTCACTCAGCATAATCTCTTCGAGTCCCGTCCATGTTGCTACAAAAGTTGGGTATTCATCCTTTCTGATGGAGGCACAATACTCCATAGTATATATGGACCACATCTTCCTTATCCATTCATCCATTGAAGGGCATCTTGGTTCTTTCCATAGTTTGGCGACCGTGGCCATTGCTGCTATAAACATTGGGGTACAGATGGCCCTTCTTTTCACGACATCTGTATCTTTGGGATACATACCCAGTAGTGCAATTGCAGGGTCATAGGGAAGCTCTATTTTTAATTTCTTGAGGAATCTCCACACTGTTCTCCAAAGTGGCTGCTCAAACTCAACACACACAAAACAGATAATCATATCAAAAAATGGGCAGAAGATATGAACAGACACTTCTCCAATGAAGACACACAAATGGCTATCAGACACATGAAAACATGTTCATTATCACTAGCCCTCAGGGAGATTCAAATTAAAACCACATTGAGATATCACCTTATACTAGTTAGAATGGCCAAAATTAGCAAGACAGGAAACAACATGTGTTGGAGGGGATGTGGAGAAAGGGGAACCCTCTTACACTGTTGGTGGGAATGCAAGTTGGTGCAGCCACTTTGGAGAACAGTGTGGAGATTCCTCAGGTGAGTGTTTTAACTTTTGCTAACACAGATAAAGAACAACCTTTTACTGTTTCTTTTTACAAGAGGTTTTCTGCAATAGTGTCTTAATCAACATGCTATAATATACCTTTTGTGATAATAAATGAGTTACAGTTGTGCTGAGTTATTGATCTCAGTCCTTATGCCAGCTGGGAGTGGGGTATGGGTGGGAGTTGGGTAGGATTGGGAATGAGAATGGGGTGGGGTGGGGTAGGAATAAGGGGGTTAGGATTGGGGTTGTGGGTAGGAATGGAACACTATCATAGAGGTTGCTCTGCCTCCAATTTTGAGGAGCCTCATTTTTTATACTGTAGTGTTGTAATTTTTCTTTTCTTTGACATTCCATGGTATTACAATGTTGGAAATATCGAACAATATAGTATAAACAAAGAAACAGAGTTACTTTACTCAAGTATATGCATACTTTCACCTTTAATACATCCTGTTAAATTTCTCTCCAAAATATTTCTGTCATCTTGCACATTCATCCACAATATTTGAGTGTTCACTTCTCTGTATTCTTACTAGCACTTAGTGTGGTTTATTTTTGTTATTCTGATGCATATGAAAAGGCATCTAATTAGTATTTACAGTTGCATTTTTCTTCTAAAAATTTATTAAACACATGAGCTTTGTTTCTGTGTATTTTTCCTGTTTTCTTAAATGGTTATTAGTCTCTTTAAAAACTGATTTGGAGTTATTTTTATTTTATGTTTATAAACATATTACCATGTATATTTTTCAATACTTTTCTCCTAACCTATTGAATGTTACTATTCCATATCATGCTAACATAAATTATGAAAAAGTGAATTGTATCAATTGTTTTGTAGGCCCAAGGCAGGTTGTCCCCAAGATGTGCCATTTCAGCATGCAGATTATGCAGATCTGAAAAAAATGAAAGCCTGGAAAACTCAAGAAGAAACTTTGACCACCCCTACAACTGCCTAGAAGAATTTAGGTAGAAGACCTATTTCAGAGAGAGATATCACCATAATTAAATTTGATTTCTCCTGTTAACCTGTCTCATGTCAATTTGATTCTTAGTCCAGCTGTAAAAATCCTGGAAGGCAAAGTAATTTCTTCTTCTCCCTGCCCAGTGTCATTTATGATATGTGCATTTTTGTCTTACTTTTCTTAATTGCCCAGGATCATCAAGATGTAAGCCTGCACTATTTTAAGAAGTTAAACCATTAGAATGTTTTTGTCTATGGATCCTGAAATGATCATGTCATTATGTTTTAAAATACATTTTTTTTTAAATTAAAAAGATTATTTATTTGAGAGAGAGGAAAAACAAACAAACAAGCAAGCTAACAAACATGAGCAGGAAGGAAAGGCAGAGGAGAAGCGACTCCTCACTGAGCAGAAAGCCCATTGTGGGGTCAAATCCCAGTTCTGGAAGTCAAGACCTGAGCTGAAGGCAGAGGCTTAACCAACTGAGCTACCCAGGATTTCCAGTTTAAAATATATAAATACCCAACTCCAACTACTGATGAGTAATCCTATCCTTTCTGATTAATGGCATATATGCCAAATAAATGTGTGGGTCTCTTTCTGGGCTTTTCATTATTTTACAGTTGTTATTTAATAATTCGTTATATCCAATAGATCAAGTCTCTTCACCATGTTATTGCAAACTTGGTTATTAAATTTTTATTTTTTCATGTAAATGTCACTGTTTGACAAGTTCTATAGAATTCCCTTTGGAATTTTAACTAGGCTTACATCTAATTTATGTACCCATTTGAGGAGACGTCTTTAGGGTGTTAAGGCTTTCATCCAAGATCGTAGCATGGTGTTCTCTTTAATCATGGTATTCTCTTTAATCACATATAATTAAAATATAAATATATAGTAACAAATATAAAATTCATTAATAATCTCTTACATTGCTCCATAATTTAAAACATTTTTCCGTCTATGTTGATTTTGTTTATGATAATCTTGTTGCACTCTCAATAGGCTACAAATTCTCTATAGATTCTCTTAATTTCTACACAAATATGACTTGAACTTCTTATTCTATTTATATTTTTAATATTTTATTTATTTATTTGAGAGAGAGAGAGCACAAGCCAGGGAGAGAGGCTGAGGGAGATAGAAAAGGAGAAGCTGACTCCCTGTTGAACAGGAAGCCTGCCGTGGGGCTCAGTCCTGGGACCTGGGATCCTGAGCCAAAGGCAGGTGCTTCACTGACTGAGCCACATACTTTTATTATTAGTTTTCTTTCTGATTGCTTGGCTGTGACCTCCAGGACAGTGTTCAGTATGGAAGAAATAGGGATACTAGTGGATTTCTTAGTAGTTTTTCTTTAGAAGCACTTACAAATGCTTCCAAATTTTCATGATTTATTGTATACTTCTAATTGGTTTGCCATTACCTGACACCACTTGCTTCTCATTATATTTTATTGAAAAGTGTATAGTTGGTTTAAGATTTCATGCCTATTTTCATTAGGTTTTTGTAGTAACATCATCTAATACTTTTTTATATTTGCTATATGTGATCTATGTCTTGTTTCCATTTCTAATATTTATTTTATTTTTCTTTTCCTAACACTCCAAATTCCTGGAAGATATGCATCAATAACACAATGAAATAATAAAACACATTAGTCTCTGTATTAGTCAAGTTTCAATCAGAAAAACGTAACTGAAAACAGAAACAGAAAAACATAGTGAAATTATAAATGTAGATATAGATGTAGATACAGATATAGTTCTATTCACAAGAATGGCTTTTACAGTCCTTTTTTGCTGGACCAGGAAGTCTGGAATGAATGAGGCAGATGGTCAGGAAGGAAAGATCACAGTAGGCAAGAGCCGCCCCAGGCATGGACTGAAGTTGTTTTCAACAGTGCAAGTCTCTCTCCTTGGAAGGTCCAAGCCCTCTTTAAGGCTGTCCAAGTGATTAAGAAAGGTCCACTCGGGTTAATTCCCCTAACTTAGAGTCAACTGATTGGGGTTTGTTGGTATATCTATGAAATCCCTTTACAGTAGCACCTATATGAGTGTTTGAATCACCAAGAGGTGCACGTGTGACACACCGTGGCTGCTGCTTCCTTCCTACATTTTTACCCTCGCTAAAGACTACTCCATATGGAACATGCTAGAATGGGAATTCAGGGAAATGTAGCTTAGCCTGCCCAAGCTGACATACCACAATGCTATCATAGCTTCCACAGAATGTACGACCTGGGACTTTCCCCAGAACTTGCCGACTTGTTTGTGGGAAACAAAGAAAGACATTATTTATTTCTTCTTCCTCTTATTTTTATTTTTTCCTTTTACCTATAGGAGTGTGATGAATCGAAGGCTTCCTGGAGGCACTTTAAGCTGTAGACAAAGAAGATGTTTCAGGGAATGTTTCTGTAAGAGGAACACTGCTGCAAGCCTGCACTGCTCTAGGTTTTTAAGGTGACTTATTAAAGATGTTTGTGGTAGTTGCACTGTCTGATAGAACCCATTAGGAGTGCATACCACATAGCAATTTCAGGAGAAACACCCCATTGAAATTTAAAACAAAAATTTTAATATTCTGTTTCTTAGAGCAATGATTCT
This sequence comes from Mustela nivalis, assembly GCF_964662115.1. Classification (NCBI taxonomy): domain Eukaryota; kingdom Metazoa; phylum Chordata; class Mammalia; order Carnivora; family Mustelidae; genus Mustela; species Mustela nivalis. The sequence continues at coordinate 67,534,495 of NC_139028.1, forward strand.
TAAAATGGGATCTCCTAGCCAGTTGCATCAGCATTAATTGGAAATCCATCTGCTCCAAATTAATTGAATCAGAAATTCTGGGGGTGTGGACTAGCAACTTATGTTTTAATGAGAGCTACAGGTAATTCTGAATCACACTGAAGTTCAAATATTGCTGGCTTAGAGAGTCTCGGGAGCTAGGATCAATAGTATGCAGCTGACCAGAATTTAGATCTGGTCCAGTTGTGGGGATTGCCCACAGGAAGGATAGGTCCATTTCAATACAGTGTGATTAGCGGAGAAAATGACCAGAGGAGTATTTAAGAAGGTGACAAGAAGACCAAGTCCTGCAGTAAATTGTGAACAGAGACTATAATTTTGCAAAGACAATTTTTGGAAGTCTTCCTGCATAATCTGGGGTCCTAGATCATAGCTGGGGCTGGTTTTCTGGGAAGTGGTATTTAAGAAACTTGTTCATGATCTGAAAGAGGTTTCTGATACCTGACGGAGTAAAGTATATGAGGGTTGAGGCTATACCAAATAAACTCTGTATTTGGAAGTCTTGGCCAAGAGTGAATTAGACCCAGAAAAAACTAGGTTATGGATTTAATGCAAAGAAACTCTCTGACAACACAGTTTACTGAGATAAACACAATGAATATAGATTCTCACCTAAAAAACACCAGGAGATATAGGTTTGGTAATGTTTAATGTATAAGTCTTCTTAATATAATTACCTCAGATGGTAAAGAAATGCCTTTGGCAATACACATCTTCTACCCATAAGTGCAATTTCTATTGAGTTCCATTACCAGCTTGCTACATCTTGCATGGATAATACAAAAAAAAAAAAAATAAATAAAATGACAAGACATCTTACAAAGCCAGTTGTTCTGCATCTGCATAACAATCGTCAGTCTAGGGACATATACAGTAATAGTGGAGTCCCATGAAGGAGTAAACATAGCAGACAGGCCAGGGATAATCACTGAGGGTAAGAAGGAAAGCATGTCCCGAGGTCCCTGGGGAATGGCACTGCATTGGTAACAGAGAGGGATTCAGATCAGATACCCACAGTCCCTATAGCCTCAGTGCTTCTAAAATGTTAGGCACCCTTGGATAAATAGTGCCAGCACTAAGATGTAGAGGATTAAAACCAAAACAAAACAAAGAGAAAGTGCTCCAAGAGAGTAGACTGCAAATATTTTTTCCTGCCTCTTTAACAAAAGCCTCTGCCCTCACTTTACATTCTCATCTGGTCAACCAAAAGACAAAAGCTTAGCTGCTCAATTTCCTAGGGAACATAAAGGCTCCCTGGATGACTCCAGGCATAAATCCAGGGCAACCCACTGAAATCTCTGGGGTTCCTTTAAGATAGGTTTCATCATTATAACAACTTTTCAGCTCAACATTCAGATAGTTGAGGGTGGAAGATTAGCAATGCTCTTTCAGACTTCTGACGATGCTTCCAAACTGCTGTGACTTGTCATTTCTGCTGTCCTGGAGTCAGGTGAGTTTGGGCTAAGGAAAAAGTCTGAAAAAGATATTTCTTAGCCCTCAAGAGAACTCTGTCTGTGAAATTTGTAGATCGGAAGTTTACTTCACAGCAGGGAGGATATTTAGAGACCAGGAAAGGGGATTCTGCTGAATAACATCCCTGTGTGGTTTGAATTAGAGTTGTAGTTAACAATCTTCCTATAATAGAAGTGTTAGTTTGGCATTAGGCCAAATAGAAAGAGGAATGGAGTAGGGAGATGCCAGCAAAGGAAGAAGCAAGTAATATATTAGCCAGACCAGGGAAATGGGAGGCGTTGTGGAGAAAGTTCAAGACATTTACTATGATATTCCTAAAATCACTAATAAGAAATAATTACCCACTAACCATTTGAGAGAAATGTGTGTACCTAGTGAAATAGACAGACACTGTATCAACACCAAGAAATTGGATAGAGGAATCATTGGGACTTTAATGATTACCTTAAATGTGTTCATGGTCAATTGTTCTAAAATGATTGCTTTGGGCTTTTTCATGGCCCAGTGTTCTCACTAGGAAGAAGTAGGCATGTTTATCTGTGCTCTTCTGCAGACCAAGTGACAGCTTTTGGTCTGTGGTGCAGTTTCAGACGTGGAAAGTCTGCTCTATCCCCAGTTTTCTCCCCAAATTATGACGTTCAAATTTTTATCTTACTGAGAGCATTGGCTGTAATGTCACAATGAAAACTGGTTTAGAGATTGAGTCAGAGGGACAGGTTCACATTGAAGTATGAGTAACAATGGTCATACATATTTATCAACATCTTAAACTATTTAATACAAGAGGTGCTGTGAAACTACAGACTCATTCCTGTGAATTGGATGGGGTGATGATGAACCTGGGTGAGTTATTAAGAATGCAGAGCCCTGTGAAGGGGTTGGTGTGCATAAAGTTAGAATCCCTTAGAAAGAAACCACAAAAACTGCAAGTAATGTTCACTTACATCCAGCCATTTAGGAGTCAATCTAATCAAGTGATATGTGGTAACCTGTGTTCAGTCCAGGCTCTACAAGAAAAAAATCCATAAAGCATAGAGTCTGATACCTAACTAACACACAGAAAACAACCTCACTGAAGAATCATTAAGTTAAGCCTTCTGGCTATGCGTGAGTGTATTTGTGAGGCAATTGAAAACTGTAGGGATGTCTGGCAAAAACTAAGTTTGCTGGGTGGTGTGGTGAGCAAGGCTTTGCTGCCTGTGCATCTGACTCCAGCTCCATTATCTATGTTGAGCCATTCAGCTTAGCCAAAATCCACATTAGCTCATCAAGCAAATCTGTGTCATAAAAAACAGTGCTGGGTATGTCCAGGTTAGCCAAAAGCAGCCAGGGGAGCTATTTTCCAATCTCCTAATGATTGCCATGTGAACTCAGGGCACACAGAAAAAATTATAAAGAACATTTCTTTTATCAGCAAGCTTGCTCTGCAACTGAACAGTTCTCATGACATAAATGTTCATGCGAGGACTAGATTTGGATGGCTTAGGAAACAGTGTGAGGATTCTATATTGGATAGGAGATCATTTTTGTCTGAAAATAAAGGCAATGATAATAGTAAATGATATTTATTGATATTTTCTATGGGCCACAAACTGTTTCAAGGTACTTTTAAAGTTTTTCATCAACCTTAAAAACTATTATTATTATTATTATTGTTATAATTATTTAAAAAAGGTCAAAAATTTATAGGATCTTAGAGGAAAATTAATTAGTCCAAGGCAGCACTGACAGTAAGAGGCAAATACAAGGATTTGTTTCCAGTTTCATAGATTCCAATGTCTACACTTTTTTTTTTAACCACCACAACTTTCTGCTTTAAAAACTCCAAGTTCCTGCTTCCAAAATATCCTACCTCTTCAAAGAATATGCCAAGACAAGCATGAGGTCTCAAAGTATTCTTGCCTAATATTAGGTGGAGAAATAACACAAATCATCAATAATAGTCATATTTTTAGATAAGCTCAAACTTTCACCTTGATATGTTTTTCCTTAGGGAAGATAAGGCCCTTGGTCAAATTGATCAGAAATTTAGATCTTTGCAATCTTGGCCCTTCTAGGCATAAGCTCACAGAACCCTGTGACCAATGAGACTCTTGTATGCACCTGCTCGTAAAACTATGTTTATATCCCTTCTGTGGAAGTTATGTGGTTTATTGGCCTAGAGCTGTGATTAGCATAGCATTTGTCACCAACCTCCCCTCCTTCTGTTAGTCTTTATTTCTGAAAACAAATAGTTGATTTTGTTTACTAACAGGTTTGGTTTATCTGGTGGTTTCTTTTTCTTTCTTTCTTTTTCTTTTTCTTTTTTTTTTTTTCTCTTAAACCTAGCTAAATGGTAATGAAGGATCTTCTGTGCAGAAGATGAAACTTCCCTGATTTTTTTCTCCAGTAACTATGCTCTTAAAGTATCTGGTCCATTAAGGAATAGGAGAGTTTACTTCTGTTCTCTTCTGATATATACACAATAGGAGCAAGAAAGAGTTGTAACAAGGACTCAATTCCCGTGTGATAACTGTTTTCTAACTCCTCAAATATCCTAGAATCAGTGGCTTTTTTGGTATTGATTATTCCAGTACTGGTTATACAGTTTCCAGAATAGGGATCATTAAAGAGGAGGCTCACATTAAATATTTGTGGTTGAATACATAGAACAAATTTCTGGGCAGTAAAGTTCTTATTCCTGTTTTGAAAACTTCTAGGTAAAGTGCTTTCTCATCTTTTATCTTAATGACTAGATTTTTGTTTTTATCTCATTACTATCATGATTTCAAATGTTCTGCATGGTTTCTCCAACTTAAGTACTCCCCACAATAGGCTGTATCCTCTTAGGGAGGGGAGGTATGGGAAATGTGGGAGAAAGAGTAGTAAAAGATTTACTTCAACTGAGGATGAGACATCGCCATCTAGGCATGAGTCAAACTAGTTACAAAATCACTTCTTGTGATTGGTGGAAGAGTGAAATTGAGGAATTGGCTACATCCTTTCTTTGACATCACCAAGAACCAGTCAGAATGTGAATGAAGGGTTAACCCAAGAGTGGACTGTAAGAAGTTGGAAGTTTCTGTTTCAGAAATAGAATGAAGTCCAAAAAGGGTTTACTTGAGCATCTTGGGAGGTGGAAACTAGACGTGTGAATTGCAAGACTTACAGAATTGCAAGTGTAGGTTGATCAGGAATGTGTGAAAATTTCTCTTGGTTAGTGGAAGGTATAGAAACAGCCATGATAATAATATTGGAAACAATTTCCAAGTACTGGGTCCCAAACCAGAATCCATTCTAGGTTGAAAAACAAGAAAAATATCCAGCTCCACCCAGTGAACTGTGTGGGCAGATTGTGTTTTGGACTGACAGTCCCACCATATCTTTTCCTGTACTTCAGAAGCGTATGAGTGACTGAGTGTGTGTGTGTGTGTGTGTGTGTGTGTTATATTCCTGGGAAGAATGGATGAAGTTCATACCTTTCTTTGACCACAATAGACTTTAGCTAGAAGACAATTTTGATTTCTTTAAATGCCTGTTTGAATCTTTTTTTCACATTAATGTATTTTATTTAACAAATATTATGTATAAAGTACTATTCAAAGGTCTGTACAAATATTAACCAATATAAATCTCTTAACAACTCTAAAGGATTTTATTTTTATTATCCTAATTTACAGTTGATAACATTTGCCTAACACTTATATCTAGTAAGTGTCATTCAAGGTTCATTCACGTCTCTGTCCTGTGTTGTCTCTTCAGGTAGTGTGATACTGTGTGTGGGTTTCTGACCAGAGAAGATGCTCAGAGCCTTTGTCCAGTCCATGGAGTCTCCTAATCATACTAATCTGGACCCTTCTGTTTTCTTCCTCCTGGGCATCCCAGGTCTGGAACAATTTCACTTGTGGTTCTCACTCCCAGTGTGCTGCCTGGGTACAGCCACAATTGTGGGCAACATCACCATCCTGATTGTTGTTGCCACTGAACCAGCATTGCACAAGCCTGTGTACTTGTTCTTATGCATGCTCTCAACCATTGACTTGGCTGCCTCCTTCTCCACAGTTCCCAAGCTCCTGGCCATCCTCTGGTGTGGATCCGGACACATCTCTGCCTCTGCCTGCCTGGCACAGATGTTCTTCATTCATGCCTTCTGCATGATGGAGTCTACTGTGCTGCTCGCCATGGCCTTTGATCGCTATGTGGCCATTTGTCATCCACTTCGCTATGCTACTATCCTCACTGACACCATCATTGCCCGAATTGGAGTGGTAGCTATGGTGCGGGGCTCCATGCTCATGCTTCCATGTCCCTTCCTCATTGGGCGTTTGAGCTTCTGCCAAAGCCATGTGATCCCCCACACATACTGTGAGCACATGGCTGTTGTGAAACTAGCATGTGGAGACACCAGGCCTAACCGTGTGTATGGGCTGACAGCAGCACTGTTGGTCATAGGGGTTGACTTATTTTGCATTGGTCTTTCCTATGTTTTTATTGCACGAGCTGTCCTTCGTCTTTCATCCCGTGAAGCTCGGTCCAAGGCCCTGGGGACCTGTGGTTCTCATGTTTGTGTCATCCTAATCTCTTATACACCAGCCCTCTTCTCTTTTTTTACCCATCGCTTTGGCCACCATGTTCCACTCCATATTCACATTCTTTTGGCCAATGTTTATCTGCTCTTTCCACCTGCTCTTAATCCTATGGTATATGGAGTTAAGACCAAAGAAATTCGGGAAAGGGTTGTGAGAGTGTTTCAAAGAGGACAGGGAACTGGGGTCAAGGTATCTGAGTGATCAAGAGGTATAGGAAGGACTTAGTCCAAAAAAGAAGATTTTCAAGATTAAATAATCCTCAGTATTCGAGACTGGAAAGAGATTTTAGTCTTGCACTAATGTCCTCCACAGTACCTCCTAGACTATTTCCAGGAATAATAAATCACAGAGGAGGTCAAATTAGTTAAGCATCCTTAACTTCCATCCCAGGAAGTATAGGTTAGAAGAGACTCTGCGTAGTCATAAGAACTTCCCTTACTCTCTGACACTCTCCTAATCCAACAGATATGGGTTTCTAAACTCATACTTCACAATATAGCTGTTGTGTTACCATCTGCAAGGAGCAGGAGATAGGACATAGAGCCACAAGTTAAAGAAAGTAGACCTGCCAGGTACTTACATGCTTTTGGATAAAGGTTGTATTTTCTCCATTAGCACTTGAAACCAAAAGAGGAGAAGGAATCACCAACACCCACAATATTAGCAAATGGGAGAGCTAGGGTTTGAAACCTAGAATCCTCTGGTACAAAATAATAACACATCTACAGATGAGAGTATAGGATAGGTCAGGAATAGCCCTTTATTTCTAAATTTGGAATATTCATCCTATAGATATATTCTTGTCTCTACACTCTAGGGAATGAACTTAATTTCAGATGACCTGGATATTATTCCCTGAAAAGCAATGTCCAAATATTCTTACACATTCTTACAAGGGCCTCCCAGAGGTCATTGACTTCTATCTCTAAACTTACAAAGGACAGTCACTTACACAAACCAATAGATGAGGCCATGCATTCATCCATTTATTTAGAAGGAAAAGAGAGTCACCCCACAATGCCAGGGAAAGGAGACACAAAACCCACTGCTAGAAATTCATAGACCCTTTCTCTCTTGAAGAGTATCAGTCCTGAAGGCTGAACATCGAAGACCAGGTTTTTAAAGCTTTCCTCCCAAGAATATGAATGTTTTGACTGTGATACTTCACAGAGGTGGGGATAAATAATTTTGAAATATTACAATTCAATAAAATATGCTGAATATTGTCTGTTTTTCAAAGGAAAGAAAATCAGTATCGTGTTCTCTAGGAGGATTGTCACTGTGGGTGGTACTGTTTTAATTAATTTTTCATTCTAATCCTCGAATCGAGATATTCGTAAAAGATTTTTAAGAATTTAGGCAATTCTAAATACTATAGTTTATCAGCTGACTTTCAGTTTTATACTTCAAACTTATAATCTTGCCAGCATACAAATCCTACACCCCAACTCTGGGAAACGTCTGTACTTCTGTGTTTTGAGTTCCTATACTCAGTGTGGAGCAGTTCTAAAGAAAAAATATAAAGACATGCAGACTCCAAACACTGTTTGCTCACAGTTTTGGATATTAAGTAGGAATCTGTTGCTACATAGCTATACTTTTAACTGTTGCATGGTTTGAAATAGTTAATGTTTATCATTTTCAATTTTCTTTTTTTTAAATTAATTAATTTATTTTCAGCATAACAGTATTCGTTTTTTTTTCACCACACCCAGTGCTCCATGCAATCCGTGCCCTCTATAAAACCCACCACCTGGTACCCCAACCTCCCACCCCCCCGCTACTTCAAACCCCTCAGATTGTTTTCATTTTCAATTTTCTTATATACCCCTGCCCCTCATGGTTGCCAGAGTCCATTCATTTCTATTCTGTAAAGAAAAATGACACTATGAGAAGTATACACCTCAAATTCTAATCCTCATGTTAACTTTTGACATATATAGGCATTGTTTCCTCCTTTATTACTGTACATATTTATTATTAATTATTTTTTTTTTCTGATCAAGCAAGCTTCATAAAATATACTCTAGGGAGCTCAGACCATCACTCACTTCTTCTAGTTCCTATTTCCACAAGTGTTCAAATTTATAAGCACATTGATCCAACAACAAAATTTCTTTTGACCTTTTTTATGCAAGTTTCTGAAAAATACTTTTGGAACTAATTACTTCTGTTTCCTTGTCTCCAATCCCTTCCTACATTATAATCTGATTTCACCATAAGTTAAAGTTTCCATTGAAACATTGGCCACCAAAGCCACAGGTAATCTTTTCTAACCAGACTTCCTTACAACACATTGTGTTATTGACCATACATACTTCTCCAGAATCTCTCCTCTGTGACATCTGTTATACCACCCAATCCTAGCTTTTCTTCCATTTCAATAATGTTTTCCTCCTTGTTCTCAAAGAAATTATATTAGGTTAAAAAGGAAGCTTCAGTGAGGTCCATAAGGAAGAAATAATTTAAAAAATTCAAGACTGAGGGCAATGAGGCTAGAAATTAAAAAAATAAAATTTAGTATCTTTAGCTAGTCAGCACCTATAAATGCAAATGTCATTGACATATTCATTTCTTCAATAAAATAAGTGTAAAAGTCCTGAACATAAAGTTGTCCTTGGCATGACAGAATGAAAACCCTATGTGATTTAAATAAATAATAATAGAGTATCATAGATGATTTATGAGCAACTATATTTATTTTAGTATTTTTATTAAATAAAAAAGCCCTGGATATCAAATGATAGAAAAAATAACTAAATTCTGTATAGTTATTTAAAAATATTTTAGAGTCTTAAAAGCCTTCTTTTGGATAAACATTTAATATGCTAGTATCCGTTCTTTTTTTTTTTAAAGAAGTTACTTGAAGATTTTTTAATAATATATTCAATGCATAGTTTTTTTTTTTAATTAAATTTATTTATTTTCAGCATAGCAGTATTCATTATTTATCAGCACACCCAGTGCTCCATGCAATCTGTGCCCTCTATAATACCCACCACCTGGTACCCTAACCTCCCACCCCCCTGCCACTTCAAACCACTCAGATTGTTTTTCAGAGTCCATAGTCCCTCATGATTCACCTCCCCTTCCAATTTCCCCCAACTCCCTTCTCCTTTCTAACTCTCCATGTCCTCCATGCTATTTGTTATGCTCCACAAATAAGTGAAACCATATGAAAATTGACTCTCTCTCCTTAACTTATTTCACTCAGCATAATCTCTTCGAGTCCTGTCCATGTTGCTAGAAAAGTTGGGTATTCATCCTTTTTGATGGAGGCATAATACTCCATAGTGTATATGGACCACATTTTCCTTATCCATTCGTCCATTGAAGGGCATCTTGGTTCTTTCCATAGTTTAGCGACCGTGGCCATTGCTGCTATAAACATTGGGGTACAGATGAACCTTCTTTTCACTACATCTGTATCTTTGGGGTAAATACCCAGGAGTGCAATTGCAGGGTCATAGGGAAGTTCTATTTTTAATTTCTTGAGGAATCTCCACACTGTTTTCCAAAGAGGCTGCACCAACCTGCATTCCCACCAACAGTGGAAGAGGGTTCCCCTTTCTCCTCATACCCTCCAACACACGTTGTTTCCTGTTTTGTTAATTTTGGCCATTCTAACTGGTGTAAGGTGATATCTCAATGTGGTTTTAATTTGAATCTCCCTGAGGGCTAGTGATGATGAACATTTTTTCATGTGCCTGATAGCCATTTGTATGTCTTCATTGGAGAAGTGTCTATTTATATCTTCTGCCCATTTTTTGATATGATTGCCTGTTTTGTGTGCATTGAGTTTGAGGAGTTCATTATAGATCCTGGATATCAACCTTTTGTCTGTACTGTCATTTGCAAATATCTTCTCCCATTCCGTAGGTTGCCTCTTTGTTTTTTTGACTGTTTCCTTTGCTGTGCAGAAGCTTTTGATTTTGATGAAGTTCCAAAAGTTAATTTTCGCTTTTGTTTCCTTTGCCTTTGGAAAAATATCTTGAAAGAAGTTGCTGTGGCTGATATCAAAGAGATTACTGCCTATGTTTTCCTCTATGATTCTGATGGATTCCTGTGTCAAGTTGAGGTCTTTTATCCATTTTGAGTTTATCTTTGTGTACAGTGTAAGAGAATGGTCGAATTTCATTCTTCTGTCCAGTTTTTCCAACACCATTTCTTGAAGAGACTGTCTTTTTTCCACTGTATATTTTTTCCTGTTTTGTCGAAGATTAATTGACCATAGAGTTGAGGGTCCATACCTGGGCTATCTACTCTGTTCCACTGGTCTATGTGTTTGTTTTTATGTCAGTACCATGCTGTCTTGGTGATCACAGCTTTGTAATAAAGCTTGAAATCAGGTAACCTGATGCCCCCAGTTTTATTTTTGCTTTTCAACATTTCCTTAGTGATTTGGGGTCTCTTCGGGATTCCATAAAAATTTCTGGATTATTTGCCCCAGCTTTTTGAAGAATACTGGTGGAATTTTGATCGGAATGGCATTAAAAGTATAGCTTGCTCTAGGCAGTATAGACATTTTAACAATGTTTATTCTTCCAATCCAAGAGCATGGAATGGTCTTCCATCTTTTTGTGTCGTCTTCAATTTCCTTCATGAGTGTTCTGTAGTTCCTCAAGTACAGATCCTTTTACCCCTTTGGTTAGGTTTATTCCCAGGTATCTTATCGTTCTTGGTGCTATAGTAAATGGAATCAATTCTCTAATTTCCCTTTCTGTATTTTCATTGTTAGTGTATAAGAAAGCCACTGATTTCTGCACATTGACTTTGTATCCTGCTACGTTGCTGAATTGCTGCATGAGTTCTAATAGTTTGGGGGTGGAGTCTTTTGGGTTTTCCATATAAAGAATCATGTCATCTGTGAAGAGAGAGGGTTTGACTTCTTCATTGCCAATTTGGATACCTTTTATTTCTCTTTGTTGTCTGATTGCTGTTGCTAGGACTTCTAACACTATGTTGAACAAGAGTGGTGAAAGTGGGCATCCTTGTCTTGTTTCTGATCTCAACAGGAAGGCTGCAAGCTTTTTCCCATTGAGGATGATATTTGCTGTGGATCTTTCATAGATAGATTTGATGAAGTTCAGGAATGCTCCCTCTATCCCTATACTTTAAAGTGTTTTAATCAGGAACGGATGCTGGATTTTGTCAAATGCTTTTTCTGCATCAATTGAGAGGATCATGTGGTTCTTCTCTCTTCTCTTATTAATTTGTCCTATCACTTTGATTGATTTGCGAATGTTGAACCATCCTTGTAACCCAGGGATGAATCCCACCTGGTCATGGTGGATAATCTTTTTAATGTGCTATTGGATCCTGTTGACTAGGATCTTGTTAATCTTAGCATCCATATTCATCAGTGATATTGGTCTGAAACTCTCCTTTTTGGTAGAGTCTTTGCCTGATTTGGGGATCAGGTAATGCTGGCTTCATAGAAAGAGTCTGGAAGTTTTCCCTCTGCTTCAATTTTTTGAAAGAGCTTCAGGAGAATAGGTGTTATTTCTTCTTTGAAAGTTTGGTAGAATGCCCTAGAGAATCCATCAGGTCCTGGGCTCTTGTTTTTTGGGAGGTTTTTGATCACTGCTTCAATCTCGTTACTAGATATCGGTCTATTCAGGTTGTTGATTTCATCCTGGCTCAATTTTGGGAGTTTATAGTTTTCCAGGAATGCATCCATTTCATCAAGGTTGCTAAGCTTATTGGCATATAACTGTTGATAATAACTTCTTTTTTTTTTTTAAAGATTTCATTTATTATTTATTGGACAGACAGAGATCACAAGTAGGCAGAGAGGCAAGCAGAGAGAGAGGAGGAAGCAGGCTCCCTGCTGAGCAGAGAGCCCGATGTGGAGCTTGATCCCAGGACCCTGGGATCATGACCTGAGCTGAAGGCAGAGGCTTTAACCCACTGAGTCACCCAGGTGCCCCTGATAATAACTTCTGATGATTGTTTCTACTTCCTTGCTGTTAGTTGTGATCTCTCCCTTTTCATTCATAATTTTATGAATTTGGGCTTTCTCTCTTTTCTTTTGGATTAGTGTGGCCAGTGGCTTATCAATTTTATTGTTTCTTTCAAAAAACCGACTTCTAGTTTCATTGATACATTCTACTGTATCTTTGGTTTTTACCTTATTGATCTCAGCTCTAATCTTGATGATTTCTCTTCTTATTTTGTGGAGTTGGTTTGATTTTTTGTTGATTCTCCAGTTCTTTAAGATGTAGAGAAAGCTGCTGTGTTCTGGATTTTTCAATTTTTTTGAGGGAGGCTTGGATGGCTATGTATTTCCCCCTTATGAGTACCTTTGCTGTATTCCATAGGTTTTGGACCGAAGTGTTTCATTCTCATTGGTTTCCATGAATTGTTTCAGTTCTTAATTGATCTCCTGGTTGATCCAAGCATTCTTAAGCAAGGTGGCCTTTAGCTTCCAGGTGTTAGAGTTCCTTCTGAACTTTTCCTTGTGATTAAGCTCCAGTTCCAAAGCATTGTGATCTGAGAATATACAGGGAATAATCTCAGTCTTTTGGTATCGGTTGAGTCCTGATTTGTGACCCAGTATGTGATCTATTCTTGTGAAGGTTCCATGGGCACTTGAGAAGAATGAGTATTCTGTTGTTTTAGGGTGGAATGTTCTGTATATATTTATGAGGTCCATTTGTTCCAATGTGTCATTCAATGCTCTTGTTTCTTTATTGATTTTCTGCTTCGATGATCTGTCTATTTCTGAGAGAGGCGTGTTAAGATCTCCTATGATTAGTGTATTCATATCAATGACTCTTTATCTTGATTAACATTTTTTTTATGTAATTGGCTGCTTCCATATTGGGGGCATAGATATTTACAATTGTTAGATCATCTTGGTGGATAGTCCCTTTAAGGATTATGTAGTGTCCTTCTGTATCTCTGACTACAGTCTTTACTTTAAAATCTAATTTATCTGATATGAGAATAGCTACCCCAACCTGCTTTTGAGACCCATTGGCATAAAAAATACTTCTCCATCCCTTCACTTTCAGTTTGGGTGTATCTTTAGGTTCGAAATGGGTCTGTTGTAGACAACATATGGATGGGTCCTGTCATTTTATCCAATCTGCAACCCTGTGCCATTTTATGGGCACATTTAGGCCATTCACATTGAGAGTGATTATTGATAGATACGTTTTTATTGACATCGAGTTACCTTTGAAGTCTTTCTTTCTGTAGATTGTCTCTATATTTCTGTTCAATGCTATTCTTAGGATTTTTCCTTTTTTATAGAACCCCCCTTAATATTTCCTGCAGTGTCGGCTTGGTGCTTGCATAGTCTTTTAAGCCTTGCCGGTCTTGAAAACTCTTTATCTCTCCATGCATTTTGAATGTCAGTCTTGCTGGATAAAGTATTCTTGGCTGCATGTTCTTCTCACTTAGTGCCCTGAAGATATCTTGCCAGCCTTTTCTGGCTTGCCAGGTCTCTGTAGACAGGTCTGATGTTATTCTGATGGGCTTTCCTCTGTAAGTAAGAAGCCTCTTGGCCCTAGCGGCTTTCAAGAGATTATACCTACAATTATAATTCCTCAATTTGAATATAAGGTGTCGTGATGTTTTTTTGGAATGTATAATCTTGGGTGGAGACTGTTCAGCCTCTAGTACATGAATGCTGCTTCCATTTGTGAGATTGGGAAAATTTTAATGAAGAACTTGTTCCACTATATTTTCTAGACTTCTTTCTTTCTCCTCCCCTTCAGGGATTCCAATAATTCTGACGTTGGAATGCTTCATGGCATCATTTATTTCCCTGATTCTGTTTTCGTGGTTTCCAAGCTGTTTGTTCCAGGATTCCTCCTGATCCTTTCTCTCTATCTGTTTGTCCTCCAGATCACTAATTCTATCTTCTGTCTCAGTTACCCTAGCTTTGAGAGAGTTTAGATTAGATTTGAACTCATTGAGAGCATTGTGAACCTCCTTCCTGGTAGCTTTAAGCTCCGCCCTAACATTGTGAACATCCTGTCTGGTCACTCTCAGCTTGGCCCTAATCAATTCCATTTGGTCATCCGTGGCTTTCTCCAACCTAGCTATTGCCTGTATAATTGTTAGCCTGAATTCTCTTTCCAACATATTGTCTATGTTGATAGCCGTTAAGCTCTGTTGCAGAAGGTTCATCCTCTGTATTTTTCTTCTGTTGGGCATTCCTCCTCCTAGTCATTTTGGTGGGAGATGACTGAACAGATGTAGCTGGATGTATTAACCATGGTGCAGTCAAGGTGCACCCTGGAACACTTCTGAGCAATCAGGATTCCCCACCCAAACCAGAGACAAAAGAAAAGAAAAAGAAAAAAAAGAGAGAGAGAGACAGGAAAGAAAGGGAAGATGAAAGAGAAGGTTCAGCCCAAATGGGCCCCAAGGTAAGATTTATGAAGTATACACACAAAAACAGACAAACACAAAGACTGATAAAAGTATATGACAAGAGAAAAAAAAATATATGCAAATAAAGGAAGAACCTTGTCAAAAAGAACCCCAAGTGTAAGATTTATATACTATCACGACAAACACAAAAACACAGAAACACTTGTGGAAGAAAAAGATGGGAGAGTGGTTATAAATTCTCAGTGTGTGCGAGGAAGGTTGTTTTGATTCTTCCTGGATTTATCTTGATATCTTTGTTAAAGGACTCAACTTTCCTAAGATAAAGGGAGATTAATAATTAGTTTACCTCTAGGGGTAGTATTGATTGGGGAAAGGGGATTACTTTGAAGTTTAACTCTATATGATATTAGAAGATAAAAATAAAAAGGAATAAACTAGACTAAACTAAACTAAAATTAAAAAAAGAAGGGATTCAACAAATAGAAATGCAAAAGAAAAACATAGGTGTATGTATCAAAAAGTTCAGGTTAGAAGGTTATTACGGAATTTGATGTACTGGACAGCTCGCTGTGATGGTTATTAGGTTAAAAATAGTGGGAAAAATAAAAGTTTTTCTATGAAGTAGTGGTTGTTCTCTTGTAGTCCTTTTTTTACCCTCTTTTTTTTTTTTTTTTCTTTCTTGGTTTGTTTTCTGGGGGAGGGGCCTGCCACAAGGGTTTTCAGTCAATGATGTTCCCTGACTTAAGTCCTCCTGCCCCCCTCAAGGGGGTGGGCTCTGAGGAAACTGGTTTTTTTTTTTTTTTTTTTTTCAGGCTTTTGTTCTCTGGCGGTTTTTATGTTTGTTCACTTTTTTTTTTCTCACTTTGACCGCTTTTGATGGTTTTTGTAGTTTTAGAGGAAAACAAACCGCACCCTGATCTCCCTCTCAGAGGGAAGCCTCATTCTGGCTGCAGAGCCTAAATAAGTTACCCCTTGGCCGCTGGCAGAGCAGGTTTCAAGTCACAGTCCCTGGGGGGGCGCAAGATCTTTTGCTTGTACCCAAAGCCAAGGCAGTGGTGGCTCTCTGGGCAGCTCTAGACCGCCAGAGGTTCCAAGCAGCAATCGCACACTGAGATTTTCCCGCTGGCCTGGGGTTGGGAGTGCCTGGTCTTTCTGGGTCTAAGAGTGCCCGGCTTGCGTGCACCAATTTCAGGGGAGACTGAGGTTCGTCCGTGGGTCTCAGGCTCTGAGAATGGGGTGCCGGTCCTAGAGCACCAGGATGGGCTTTCGCGCACCTCTCTGGGGGGAGGGGGGGAGTTTGGTGCAGGCTCTGAAACAACGGCACGTATCAAAGGGCACCGGCTGGGCCTTTATACCTCTCTCAGGGGAGTATCTCAGGCTCTATAGCAGGGCTCTCACGTTCTTCTGCCCGGTGTGGCTCCCATCCCCTCACAGGAAATGGACCCCATGCGTTCTGGGGTGTGCTGTTGGCTTAGGGATCAAGAGCTGGTTTCTCCGCCGAACAGCTTCAGCGCTGGGGAGACTGTCCTGGGACCGGGGACTTAAGCCCCTGTCCCTAGCCATCCTGATACTCCCATACCCCCCGCCCCCTTGATCCTTTGCTCTTTCGGAGTGCTTTCAACCAGTCTCCAAGTTAATGCTGGTCCCCAGACGCAGGGCACTCTTGCTCGTATTGGGGTATTACTTTCCAACTGGTTGCCTCTGGTGGCTCCCTCCCCCTTTTTTTTATCTTCTGATATCAGTCACAGTTCCCATTCCACTTTACCTGCCCACTGGCGTCTTCTCCTCCTGTAGAGATCCAGACGTGCATAATTCTGATCTCCGGCTGATTTCATGGGTGATCGGAGTTCTTTGGTAGGTAATCAGCTCACTTTGGTGTACAAGTTGAAAAGGCGCCTCCTCCTACTTCCTCGCCATCTTGTCTCCCCCCCGCTAGTATCCATTCTTAATTTTAAAAACAACTATATATGTGTAATAATATAATACTCCATTTTTATTAAAGCAATACCTGGGTATATATCCATATTAATAAATTTAAAAATATATACTGATAAATGTTACTTCAATGGAGAGACAAACAAATATATCTTAAAAGGTAATTTTATAAGAGTAATTTAATGAAAATGTGAGTAAATCACTCACATAATTCACATAATATCCAACTTGGTTCCCTTGGGGTTTTTGCAAAACTTCATAGAGAAAGGAGCCAAACTTCTGGGGTAATGAAGTCATTAGGTTCTATTAAAATATCTCATTTCTGATCTATATCCAGGTATCTATCTACATGTGCACACACACATATATATTCACATATCTATCTATATACATATATAATATGCATACATATATATGCACATATAAATTTATATATATATATATACAAATACATATTTAGGTATTTGTTAATCACCATATGGGACCCTGGAGGTTAGCTTGATTTCAATACCAGCTTATATCTCTGAAGCTTTGAAATGTTCCCTCGGGATATTTTGAGGTATATAACATTTCCTATCAGACTCAGGTCAACAGTCTTCATATCAAGAAGTTAAGAACTTGCACAGAGACTGTGATGTTCAGACAACCAAATTCCTGAAAAATTGGACCAGATATATTTTATCTCCTTGTTTTTCCTTCCCCAAACTAAGGTATTTAACTAGAACAATATAGGGTTCAGTGACAAGATAATTTCTATCTTAGACATAGAGGTAAAGAGGAAGAAGGATTTAAGGTTGGTACTAACGGCTTTTTTCCACCCCACGAATGTAAATGTTTTATTCTATTTACCTAGGCTTAAGTCAGAAAGTGATGTAAGACAATGATGCAGGGGCTGTTGGAAATATTTATTCCCCACTTTTGGCATTAAAAAATCCATTTAGATGTTCATAATGTTCATAATCTTTATATCTATATAAAGAACTGAATAGGAATATGTGCATTGGGAGTGATGGAAACCAAGAATGGACCAATCCCATGTCAGGGAGTAATGGGAAATACATAAAGAACAATCCTAGGTCATGAGAGTCCATATTCAAATTTCTCTTGCTGCCTACCTGCCTTCCCTTTTTTCTTTAAGTGTCTGATTTTACTTGAGTTAAACTCTGGAGATCCTTCCTTACACCAAAATATATTTTAGGTCAATACATATTATGTGGCTTTACTTACCAGGAGGAACCTATTGTCATGTCATAAGAATTCAGAATGGTTTAGTGGGAGGAGGTAGTATGATTCCTGACAGTTGGTCTTTGTAATGCAAGTGCCTGATTTAAGTTTTGATTGCCTAGGTATCCATTTCAGACAGGCACCTGTTTCCAGGATGCTCTTAGATAAACAACACATTACCAGCCACAGAGCTAACTAGATAATACCCACACTTCCTTTGTTTTGCAGATCTCTGGTGATTCTGATAATTGACCATTTGGTTTCTTTTTCTTGCTGTGCTTTAAATTCCCATTCTTACGTTTTAAATTCACTTATATAAAGAGTGATCCTGAGATATCCTAGGCTCCACCCTCAAGCTCAATAAAAGCAGAACCACAGGCCCCCACACACTCCCTTGTCTTCACTTCTCTGTGTGGTCCCATCTGCCATATGATTTCCAGGACTCATAAGTAATAAACCTTTTTCTCTTTCAAAGTTTTCTGATGGTTTCTGCTGAAGGCAGCTTGCAGTCATCACAAGAATCACAAGGACCAGTCCAACCACAACGCTGGTTATCCACAGGCTGAAACCAGCTCACAAGGTGGGGTGTGGATATGAGGAACAGATCACTGCCAATAGATTTTGGAAATGAGGATTGACAGTGAGTGGTATATAAGGCTGTACTTTATGAAAGATGGGAGAGATGTAGCAATATTCCGAAACACTAACTCTACACCTGGAACAGAATATCAGTAAATTTCTCCAGAAAGATATATTGAATTAGACTGTGGGAAATAATTTAAAATTTTTTAAAGAACAGATTAAATTTGTGATTAATATCGTGTCACTTTGATTTAAACTTCTATCACTAGCAGGGCATTTGTCAAATGAATTGAATCTGTACAGAACCTAAAAATTATTGTAAGAATAAAGCCATTCCTAAATGATTAAAGTAATCTTTATGAAAAAAAGAGCATACAGAAGATTATTTTATAGTAGGTACTATATGGGAAATATTAAGACCTGGAATTAAGCATTGTCCAAACTGTCAAGTTTGGCTTACATTAAAGATGAAGCTGCAAATGTGAGTAAATATTTAGAACACAGGGAGTTACAAACTGAGGGATAAAGGTGATCATAACAGGGAAAAGTTTATAATTAACAGACTAAATGTATTTTTTTAAAGAGAGAATAATAGTACAGAAGTGCTAGAAGTTTTTTAAAACATGACCTCTAAGGTTTATATTCCTATAATTGTAATATATTTATCTGTGCTATATATTTAAATTTATATTTTTGTAAATGATATGTGACAGTTCTTTGGAGTGTGTAATGTTGTAAACTCATTTGCAAACAATTTTTAAGTGTATTTAAAACACTGAATAGGGGTGCCTTGGTGGCTCAGTGGGTTAAAGCTTCTGCCTTTGGCTCATGTCATGATATCAGTGTCCTGGGATCCCAGCCCCACATCGGGCTCTCTGCCAGCAGGAAGCCTGCTTCCCCCTCTCTCTCTGCCTGCCTCTCTGCCTACTTGTGATCTCTCTTTCTGTCAAATAAAAAAATAAAATCTTAAAAAATAACAAAACAAAACACAGGGTTGCAGTTTTGGTTCTACAGGGGACCTAGTATTGTGCCCAAATTTTGAGACCCCTCAAAGACGACCCCCAGAGTCCAGAGTCAAAGCCAAACAGCAAGGGTAGTTTATTACGAGTTCGAACCCGGACCTCCGCGCACTCGTTGCCGGTGACGCTAAGAGGTCCCAAGCTCAGGATCACAACACTTTTTATACACTATTTTTGGGGAGGCAGGGACTTAGCATACATCATAGTATCTTGAAACAAATTGCCACATACCGCGGGAAAATCAAAAAGGAACTCTATAAATATGGCTGGCGCGCTACAGAGCTGGAAAAGGCTGGGAATGGATTATTGGTTAAGGCAAAGGGCTCTTCAGACAAAGGGTCATTCTTCAAACTGCTGAGTTGGCGCTGCTAGGGTATGTGTCACCTCAGGATTGACCGGGGTCTTCCTCTCAAGCCACGGGGCACCAGATGGTTGTTATCTCTCAGCCCAGAGCCAGATGGGGGGTCCGGGAGCAGTCATTCTGTTACATCCAATTCTGGGTGGGGGTTTCTCTGGAGTCAGATGGCTGTTATCTCTTGGCCCAGAGCCGGGGGAGGGGTCCGGGGGCGGGGTCCGGGGGCAGCCATTCTGTCAGGTTCAATTCTGGGAGGGGCATGTGTGGTTACAGAGTGTCTATAGAAAGTCTGCTGGTATTTTTCCATCTCCTCATGGGTTAGCAAGCGAAGGTACAGAAGCAGAAATAGCGGTAATGGTTATAATTTAGGCATCTCACTAGATGTCCTCCTCTCCACATAATCCAGACTACCATATTTTGATGATTTGTCTAAATTGAAGATAAAATAACAAGTCAGATATGTTAGCTTAAAATCAAATCATTGGCAATAATTTGAAAATGGGAGCTTTCATCAGATTTTAGTGTCAATTTGGAAGGTCTTAATGTAAATACCTACTGTATACTAACAAGTTACATAAGAAGATTTCTGTGTTTCTCAGGATTTAGGTTATCAACATATTATCAAAGATAGAGTAGAATTATCATTGCTAAAACAATCAACTTTAATTTAATTTAATCAGCTTTAGTCATCCTATAACTTTTACCTAGAATTTCTCAAAAAAAAAAAAAAAATTCTGGCCCAATTTTTTTTTCTTTAATTTCTACTTCATCTGAAATTAATATGTCTGCTCCAAATTTTATGTGTGTTTTCTCTGAGGATTGTATATTTTTTAACTTTGTTCTTTGGTTTTCTTTATGATATGGACCTCTATACCATACATACATTTTTATAAAATTAACAGATTTATTTCTACTTATATAGGGCCATTTACATAATTTATCCTAATAACCCAATCAGTGTATTTTTCCTGCCTTTTGTCAGTTTAACATTTTATTGATTTATTTAGGAATCCTTTGGTTTCTCTGTTTTATTGATACCGTTTTATTTAATATTTTTATGGTGATTTATGCATTTACATTATTTTTATTTTTAGAGTTTCCTTTTGTGTTTTCCAAATAATAGTAATTAAATGATATTTTAATATTTTAAAAATATTCTGACAGAGGTACTTGTCAGTATGCTATCTGAGAAACATGATGTCCCTATCTCAGGCTATTATTTCCTTAGAAGAATCTTGCTATTCAGAGATTGATGAAGTGTGTCATGATTGGCTCCTATTTTTAGCCCTATCTTCAACTTCCTAAAGCCCACATGCAAAAGACATTACTATATTTTTTTCTCAAGATATGATTTATTTAAAGTTCCATGGTTTTTCATGTTTGTTTTTCTGGAATATGTGTATAGTTATTAATATTTAAATAATATTGTTTAATAAAAATAGCTTCAGAAAAATAATAACCAACTTTGTCTTTTATAAATGGACACCATTTATCTATTAAAGAACTAGGTGAGTATTAAGCACTAAAAAGAATTTGTTGTCTACATTAATAAATGAAAGAATAAAAAATACACATATAAAATAATCTATTTGGTTTAAACAAAATTTATGCTCAAATTCCCTGGAAATCAGAAAAACTTGGGTTTTTTTTTTGGCCACTGAAATGTACCTTGAAGAAAAAGGGCAAAAGAAATTAAGACAGTGACTATGACCAAGACATTTTCTCTTTTATCTCTATCTAGGAGGACCCACAATTCTCTAAGATGATTAATGATCATCCTAGCTTGATGATGTTAATGCTAAACCAAACAGACCTGACTCCAGCCTCATTCATCCTTAATGGGATCCCAGGACTGGAGGATATGCACATGTGGATTTCCTTCCCATTCTGCACCATGTATGCTGTGGCTGTGGTAGGGAATTGTGGGCTCCTCTACCTCATCCTCTATGAGGACTCCCTGCACAGGCCGAGTACTATTTTTTAGCTATGCTTTCCCTAACTGACCTTTTTATATGCTCTAGTACAATTCCTAAAGCTCTCTGCATCTTCTGGTTCCACTTCAAGGAAATCAGCTTTGACAGATGTCTGGTCCAGATGTTTTTTGTCCATACCTTCACAGGAATGGAGTCTGGGGTGCTCATGCTTATGGCCCTGGACCGCTATGTGGCTATCTGTTACCCTTTGCACTACTCTACTTTTCTCACCAATTCTGTTATTGCAAAGGCTGGGCTTTCTACCTTTCTCAGGGGAGTGTTGCTCATCATTCCCTTCACTGTCCTCACCAAGAAACTGCCCTACTGCAGAGGGAATATAATTCCCCACACCTACTGTGACCACATGTCTGCAGCCAAATTATCCTGTGGGAATATCAAGGTCAATGTCATTTATGGTCTGACGGTTGCCCTCCTGATTGGGGGCTTTGACATCCTGTGCATCACAGTCTCCTACACCATGATCCTCCAGGCAGTGATCAGCCTCTCTTCAGCAGATGCTCAACAGAAGGCCTTCAGCACCTGCACTGCCCACATCTGTGCCATTGTTCTTTCCTACAGTCCAGCTTTCTTCTCCTTCTTTTCCCACCGCTTTGGGGGCCACACAATCCCTCCATCTTGCTACATCATTGTGGCCAATATTTATCTGCTCTTGCCTCCCACTGTGAACCCTATTGTGTATGGGGTGAAAACCAAGCAGATACAAGACTGTGTCATAAGGATCACTTCAGGTTCTAAGGATGTCAAGTCCCAGAGCAAATGAAAGGGATTTTTGCCTGGGTTGGGATGTGAAGTGAAAGAATGCTTCTCTTTGTCTGTTTAGGCAGGAAAATTTCCAAGAATAGGTATATGCTTTTATAGGTATATGATGAGTAGTTCATTCCCATTAAATTTTCTGCAGAATACCAACGTAATTTTTCATGCCACATCACCCTCCATATGAGTTTTTTACCTCCAGGTTTTCTGTGTAACTTTATCTCCAGGACTCAATAATATTAGGTTCCAAGAGAGAAAAATATTAATGAGAAGCTGGGATAATTATCTACAAAATTGAATCAAGTGAAGCTAATTATTTGGGGTTAGATGACCCAAATCATTTTTTTTTTTTTTACTGTAAGTGGAACTTCTAAATTGATAACTGTATTTAACTCTGGAAAAATTATATTAGATATTCTCATTATTCACAAAAATCCTGTTTTCTTAGAAATTTTTAAAAGATGAAACTAGAAAGTCTTCTGTGTGTGAGGTATAAGCCTCTGGGGTCTTATGAGAACTTTGGTGACCTTATACCTGACCAAGTCTGTCCTAGCATGAGACATTTAGGCAATTGCTTCCTTCCCAACTGGTGGGTTGCCTTTTGTCTTCAGGGTGGCTTTCAAAGAATGTGCAGTTTGGAAGGAGCTATGAATAGCAGTTATGAGACTTATGAAATATATTAATGACAATTATTAATGACTACTACAAAATACAATAAATGTATTTCTACAAGTACAAGGCTATGGAGAGCAATAGTTACTTTTCTTCTTTTGAACTGAGAATTGAACTAAGAATTGCTTGAGTATTTTCTGTATATCTTTCTAAATTAACATGAAGTAAGAAACTACAAATAATGATGGTTTTTACAGCATTGTCACAGATAGCATAATGAAGACTGCAAAGTTGATTTTTCCTAACCAACTTCTAAGAATAACTTTTCTCTGATGTTGGTAATTTATGCTCATTAATTTCTGTTTTGTTGAAATGTAACCTCAAGTGTTTTTTATTTTATAAAGGCATAAAACAAATAAGTGTTCATCACAAAATAACTCTCTTTTTACATTATATTTCTATGTATCTTGATAACAGAATTTCTTTAAAGGCTACCAGTATTCATTATACCTACTTATACATCTTGAAATAATTCTTACCCATTTCTTGTTTTCTTCAGAATATCTTTCATTGTTTCATCGAAATTGCTTTTGTCCCTTTCACAAATGACTTCATATTACTAAAGCCAATGGTCCTTCTCTATGCCTACCTTGGCCTATCTCTCAAAAATATTCAATATAATGGATTAGTCCCTTTGTATAGAAACCCTCTCTTTTCTTTCTTTCTTTTTTTTTTTAAATTAACATATAATGCATGATTTGTCCCAGATGTACAGGTCTGTGAATCACCTGGCTTACACGTTTCACAGCACTCACCATAGCACATACCCTCCCCAATGTCCATAACCCAGCCACCCTATCTCTACCCCACCCCTACCCCCCAGCAACCCTCAGTTTGTTTCACAAGATTAAGAGTATCTTATGGTTTGTCTCCCTTCTGATCCCATCTTGTTTCATTTTTTTCCTTACCTACCCCTTTACAACTCTGTGCCCTGCCTCTCAAATTCCTCACATCAGAGAGATCATATGATAATTGTCTTTCTCTGAGTAACTTATTTCACTCAGCTTAATACCCTCTAGTTCCATCCACATCATTGCAAATGGCAAGATTTTGTTTCTTTCGATGGCTGTGTAATATTCCATTGTGTATATGTATGTATACACCCCACATCTTCTTTATCCATTCTTCTGTTGATGGACATCTAGGTTCTTTCCACAGTTTGGCTATTGTGGACATTGCTGCTATAAACATTCAGGTGCATGTGCCCCTTCAGATCAGTTCAGAATATCTTTCATTGTTTCATCGAAATTGCTTTTGTCCCTTTCACAAATGACTTCATATTACTAAAGCCAATGGTCCTTCTCTATTTGTATTTTTAGGGTAAATACCCAGTAGTGCAATTGCTGGGTAGTGAAACCCTCTCTTTTCTTGAATTCTGGAACACATCACACATTCTAAGTCATTCTTCATTCTCACTGAATGTTCCTTATAGTTCCATTTGCTTTCCCATTTCTTCTGAATTTCTTTATACAGGCATATCCCTGGGATCAACTCTCTTTTTGCACTCATGCTCTAGGCATTCCAGTACACATAGACATAAATGCCATTATATGCTAATAACTGCCAGGTTTATTAATTCAGCAATAGACTCACGGAAGCTCAGGTGCAAGTTCAAAGTGAAGAAAACTTCATGATACCTTTTTCTTAATGACATTCTCTCATTTCTAGGTCCTTTTCTTGTTTTGCCTTTTGTTTTCATCTTATTTCACTTTTGATCTTCAGGCCATTGACATTTCTTCATATGTCTGTCAAATATTCTTAAACATCTGACTATGAAGTCATTCACAAATGTTTATTTTAGAAACTTATATCCATTTTATTGCAGTAAAATAGTATGTTCCTTACTTTTTACTCAATTATTTTTTAAAAAATGTATTTTTAAAAAATACATATGTTTCATTTCTTGCTTTTGATTATTTTATGAACTTTATAAACTTTCCTAGCATGCAATCAAGACTATTTTCTTAATCATTCCTTGATTGTAAATATCTAAGTTTTTTCACTCTCTGTCACCACAGATATATGATAAACATCTTTACTAACATGTACATATACACACATGCAGGCCTTTATGGAACTGGGGATATTTTATTCAGAATATATACTGTGGCATGAGTTTGCAGAGTCATAATCTCTGCACACTACATTTAATGAAGCAGCCTTAGACTGCTGGTCAACTTTTCAATACAAACAATGGAAGCCAAAAGACAATGAAATGATATTTTTGAAGTGCTTAAAAAACACTTGCAACTTAGAATCCTGGTCTCATGAAGGAAGGGAAAACTGAAGGGAGGAAAATCAGAAGGGGAGACAAACCACAGGACTATGGACTCTGGGAAACAATCTGAGGGTTTCTGAGGGGAGCAGAGTGGGGGGATGGTTTAGCCCAGTGATGGATATAAAGGAGGGCACGTGTTGCAATGAGCACTGGATGTTATATGCAAATAAGGAATCATTGAACACTACATCAAAAACTAATGAAATACGGCATGGTGACTAACATAACATAGTAAAAAAAAAAAAAGGAGATAAAATAAATACCTATTCACATAAACAAATGCTGAGAGGAAATACTCAAGTAAGTATGTTATTCAGAATATAGAATAATGATTACCTGATGGAAGCTCAGAATGAAATATAGGAATGCATAAGAAAACTAACATTGAAGAAAAATACAGTGGTAATAATAACACCTATTTTATTGGTCAAAAATGGCAAGAGGAACAAAGGAAAGAACAGATGGGACATGGTAAAAAAGACAATAAAACATGGCAAACATGGCAAAACATGGCAAAAATTACATTAATGTAATTTGACTAAGCAATTCAGTGAAAGAGAATGAAATGAAAAATAAAATATCCTTAGAAATTATATTATTTTACTGCCTGCCTCTCTACCTACTTGTGATCTGTCTGTTAAATAAATTAAAAAAAATAAAAAAGAAACTATATTATTTTAGAAGATATTACATATATATTATGTATATATGAACATATACATTATATATAAATACATGAATATAAATGTGTGTTTATATATACACATCTATATATTATATATTATATGCTATATATGTATACATATGTACATACGTATATATGTGTGTATATATACATATGTATATATACACACTATAAGAAAAAGCTTGTGTGGCTGTAAACAGCAAAGTAGATTTTAACACAATAAATATTAGGAGTAATAAAATGTAAAATTTCATAATGATTACAATGGCAATCCATCAGGAAAAAATACCTAACTTTGTACATGGTTAATATCATTATAGAAGTATACACACATAAACATACTCACAAAAGATGTGGATAGGATTAGAAGGGGAAATTGATAAATCCACAATGAAATCATAGTTGGATATTTTAACACAACCTCTCAGCAACTGAAGAGCAGAGAATTAGCAAAATATAAATAGTATAGACTATCTGAACATAAGCAACTGACTGACATGCACAGTAAACAACATCCACCAGCTTTAAATATAGTTTTATTTCTTAGACTAATATGAAACATTTACCAAAGTGAAAAAGAAGAGGATGTCAAGAGCAAATTTACCCATACATCTGAAAACGTAGATGACATAGGCACCTATTAAAAACACTGCAAGCAATCTAAGAAGGAATGTAAAGTTACAGTGGTCATAGATCTATTAAGAAAATGAATTAGTTATCTAAAATCTTCAGAAAGCAACACTGCACTGTTGATGGAAATGCAAATTGGTAGAGTCACTGACAAACAGTATGGAGGTTCCTTGAAGAATTAAAAATATAAGAATACCATATGATTCAATAATTATGCTATTGGGTATTCATGCAAAGAAAGTGAAAACACAAATTGTAAAAGATATGATGCACCACTATGTTTACTGCAGTATTATTTATAATAGTCAAGATAGGGAAGCAACCTCAGTATGCATCTATAGACAAATGAACAAGGAAATGAAGAAGGTGTCACACACACACACACACACTGGAATATAACTCAGCCATAAAGAAAAATGAGATTTGCCATTTGTGACAACATGGATGGACTTAGAGGGTATCATGAAATAAATCAGAAAAAGAAAAACAAGTCAGAAAAAGAAAAACATATACCATACGATTTGTTTTATATGTGGAATCTAAAAAATGAAACAAATGAATAAACAAATAAAAAACAGAATCAGATCTATAAATACAAGGACAAACTGATAGTGGCCAGAGGGGAGGGGAGTGGGCGGCTGGGTGAAATAGATGAAGGGAAGTGGGAGGTACAGGCCTCCAGTTTCGGAATGAGTAAGTGATGGGGATAGAAGGTACAGCTTAAGGAACAGAGTCAAGGGTATTGTAGTGGCATTGTACAATGACACAGAGCAGCTACACTTGTCCTGAGCATAGCATAATGTATAGACTTTTTGAATCACTATGTTGTATACCTGAAGCTAGTGTAACATTTTCTGTAAACTCTACTCAAAGGGGAAGAAAAAAAAATTAAAGAAAAAAATTTAAAAATAATAAAAGAATTATTCTTTGGTCATAGAAAGGATCAATTTTACCTCTACCACAGCTTCTAAATCTATTCGCTTTGCTTCATCTCCACGGCCCCATCCTAGTTCAACACCCAGTCATTGCTCCTTGGGATTACTGCTATTCACTTGATCTACTTATATTTATTTTTGCCATATATAATCTGGTCTTGTCATTGCTGCAAGGTCTTAATTCTCCTTAAAGCTTCAGTGGTCCCTTGTGATTTTAGCATAAATTTGCTTATAAGTCTCTGGCCTCTGTTATGAGCTCAACAGCTCTATATCACATCATATCTCATTTTCTAGCACAGGTTAGGGCTTCAGCCATACTTATCCTTCTCTATTACCTTGAATTTAACATGATCCTCTCATTTCAGAATCTTAAAGTTCTTGGAATCCTTCCCCTTCCCCTCATCCCCATCAATCAAACACCCTAGTTAAGACCTACTCTAAGTATCCTCAGTAGAAACTGGTGCTTCTTCTGTAAATCCTTCTCTGACATCAAGACTAACTTAATTCCGTTTATTATGCTATCATAACTCTGGGTCCTTTTGAATTAAAGCACTTCTCCCACTTCAAAGAAGTTGAAGTTAAAAGAAATGTTAGATTCTTTGTTTAGTGTTTTATTCCCCTGTCCAAATTAGATCACAGTTTCCATGTAAACATGGACCATGACAGTTTATAGATCATTCTCTGCCTACCATATTTTGTAAACACAGAAGAACACCATACATAGTGAATAAATACTTTCTCCTCTAAGGTTTTTTTTAAAGCATGACATCATAACTATAGATTTTAGAATCCCTTGAAATGTTGTAGTCAAGAACAATTCAAACACTAATAAAGCTGCCCACTTTTTATAGGACCATTATGGTTTCATAAATGAATGTATTTTTCTGTTTATATGTGATTTCAGGTATTATTGATAGGAAACATATCTATGAATTAATCTCCTCCCCTAACCTATTGGGATTTAATATCCTAGGATTTCTCTTCTCTCTATGGGCTGTTCTCTCCTCATGTCTCTCAGGGAAGTCTGTTATCCTTAGATCCCTGAGCTGTTTACTACTCCCCATAAATTCCAGAGCTCATAATTTTTATGCCATCTGTCAGCTGAGAACACATCCTCAGCTCATGTGTAAAGCTCTTTTTTTCAGTGTTATGTCTTTTTTCCAGATAGGAAACCCCTGCCATTGCCAGGACCTCAGACTGTGAGTCTCTGCTCATACCACTTAAGTACTGAAACCTTGGCTTCATCACATTGATTAATCCCAGATGTGATGATTAATCAATGTGATGATTAATCATCACATTGATTAATCCCAGTATCCAATGGTTCATCCTTAATCTTTTCTTATGCTTTCTTGGCAGTATCCTGCATAAGGGATGGACTCTTTCCCCTGTCCTGGCTGGAAATAGAGGCTTAGAGAAACTTTTCAAGGGGGTGAGGGCTAAAATGAGAGAATATAAGGTTATATGGTGCTCTAGAAGTGATTTCATCTATAAAACAGCTACTAGGTTATTTTCAGGGAGAATATATTAACTGTTTTCCATTGCAGGATCACATGCCATGTCCTGCTAATCTCTAACTGCTAAAAAAAAAAAAAAAAAAAAAATTAAAACACAGTTTCCTTTCTGGGACTTAATTGGTTTGCACTAATATCAGTCAGGGGAAACATCAAAGATACAAGGATGTGTCTTTAATAGGAAGATGTGTAATTATAAATGAGTATTTGGCAAAAGTACCAGGCTTCATATAGTCCAGTGGGTCACACACTTCCAAGCTCTCAAGATGGAGCTAGGAAGCTGAAATCCTCAGAATTCTGACCTAATAGTCCAAAGTCAAACCAGCTTCATCTCCAAGCTTTTTCTGTCTGTTTTGTCACAATTTGCTATGAATTCATTTAGATGACTTTTGTGTTCATCAAATTACATTACCATTGAAGAAGAATGATTTTGCTCCATGATTAGGCAGTGCATGTTTATTCAAACATAGAGGTAGCAAGAAATTTCTGGAAAAAACATTTATCCAATTGTGAACAGGAATCATCTTTTGTTGATGATAACATGAGAGTATTTTGATCTTTTTTGGATACGTTTTCCTATATTTAAAAGTAATTATATCAAGAATAAATCCAGGGTGTGTTTGAGTTATATATATATATATATATATATATATACATATATATATATATATATAATGAATCACTAAATTCTACTTCTGAAGCCAAAATTACAGTTATGTTAACTAACTATAATTTAAATAAAACTTTAAAAGAAGGAATAAATCCAAACTGCCGCATGTGCTACAAAGGAATATAAACTTTATTTGAAAGTAAGTGTGAGGGTATGGATTATTTTAAGAAACAGAATACCAGTTTTAGGACAATCAGATTGCTGACAAGAGGAAAGAATCACAGAGAAAGGCAAATAAATATGACCATGTAAGTCTTCAGAAGCAGGGCACAAGGAAGGGCTGCCTGAGTGAAGTAGAAGGGAGGAAGCAACAGGACAATGAAACAGTTGTTTACCAATAGGAAAGGTTTGTTTCTTAGTTCCCAGTTTTGCTAATTGGCTCCTGAACAGAACAAAAAGTACACGAAAAACAATAAAAGAGTCTAACAAAAGATGAGGCTAGTTTTGAACGTGAATTAAAACATACAGTGACAGTGTCTTCAATATTAGGCACAAGTAATTCTTGTTTATTAATTAGAATCAAAATCATCTTATTACCTGTGCCTAAATCATATATTTATACGCCTTTATAGAGTCTCTAAGACTAACCCAAAAAAATTTTTTCTCTGATTTTTTCTATCATGTGACTCCTGAAATCGACAAATTTGGCCCTGAACATTTTGCTTTCCAAGCTATTCTTTTGAAATCTTCTCCAAAGTCCATAGAAGGTAGGACGTAAAAGAAGTTATTCCTTTTCCAATATGTACCATATGTATGTTTGTAGATTATTAGAATCTATGATATAACATTTTTGGAGGCTATATAAAATATTAGTGGACATCTATAGCAACTGGGGATGGTGCAGCTATAAAATGTAATCTTCCATAATTCTACATTAAAAAAAAAAATCTCCTTGTTGTTAATAAAAACTTGAAGCACAATTGTGATAAAAAAAGAAGAAAATCACCTACTTGATTCCACAATATTTCTGAAGAGATGATGAAAGTTTAAAAAACAACAATGACAAAAATCACATATATGTGATGATCCCAAATTGAGCTGGCTGAGGACAATGCAAATAGGGATTTGAGATCCATGCTGAATCCTTCATGAATAGTCAACAATGATAATTGCTCCTTGGAATTTTAATGTCTACTGCCAAAGTCCTAGAACATCATTGTCATTTACTTTAAAAGGCTATAGGGAATGGACTACAAAATGCATTTTGTTACAGTACCAAACTATGGAGACAGTTTAAAAATAATGTTTGATGATAATTCTGCTCAAAGAAAGCAACCTTGAAAACCATTTACTCTTTCTCTTAGGAAAAGATGTCTGCATCTCTGAAAGGCTCTAATAGCTCCAAATTCCAGGTCTCTGAGTTCATCCTGATGGGATTCCCAGGCATTCATAGCTGGCAACACTGGCTCTCCTTTCCATTGGCAATACTCTACCTCTCTGCAATCGGTGCTAACATCCTCATCCTCATCACCATTTGCCAGGACCCTGCCCTTCAGCAGCCTATGTACTATTTTCTAAGCATTCTGTCTGTGGTGGACATGGGCCTGGCCACCACCATCATGCCCAAGATCTTGGCCATCTTCTGGTTTGATGCCAAGGTCATCAGCCTCCCTGAGTGCTTTGCTCAGATTTATGCCATTCACTGCTTTGTTGGCATGGAGTCTGGTATCTTCCTCTGTATGGCTTTTGACAGATATGTAGCAATTTGTCATCCTCTTCGCTACCCATCAATTGTCACCAATGCCTTAATCTTAAAAGCTACGGTGTTCATGGTACTTAGAAATGGCTTGTTTGTCATTCCGGTGCCTGTGCTTGCAGCCCAGCGTAATTATTGCTCCAGGAATGAGATTGAGCATTGCCTGTGCTCTAACCTTGGGGTCACTAGCCTGGCTTGTGATGACAGGAGGCCAAACAGCATCTGCCAGTTGATTCTGGCATGGATTGGAATGGGGACTGACCTGGGTCTCATAATATTGTCATACACTTTGATTCTGCGCTCTGTACTTAGACTGAACTCGGCTGAAGCTGCATCCAAAGCTCTGAGCACTTGTAGCTCCCATCTGATCCTTATTCTCTTCTTCTACACAGTTGTTGTTGTGGTTTCAGTAACTCACCTTGCAGAACCCAAAGCTCCTTTGATTCCAGTTCTACTCAACGTGCTGCACAACATCATCCCCCCTTCCCTCAACCCTATAGTTTATGCACTTAGGACTAAAGAACTCAGGGCAAGCTTCCAAAAGGTGTTTTGTTTGAGCCTAGAAAAGAACACAAGGCACCAAAGACCTTCTGCATGATACACAGGAACCTTGACTTCTTCTAAAATGGATAGTAGAACTTCAAATATGATGGGGAAAGTAAATGCCTTTGGGATGTCTTTTTCACTTTGTAAAAGCACCTGAAAACATTATAAAACATTCTGAAAAAGAATAAATGAATGAAAATGAATAAATGAGTAAAATGAATAAATGAATAAAAAACCATTCACGGGGCACTTGGGTGGCTCTGTTGGTTAAGCGTCTGCCTTCAGCTCCAGTCATGATCACAGGGTCCTCAGATTGAGCCCTGCATTGGGCTCCTTGCTCATCAGGAGCTTCCTTCTCCTTCTCCTCCCTGCTCTTGCTCTCTCTCACTATCTCTGTCTCTCAAATAAATAAAGTCTTCAAAAAATAATTCACAGTAGATCCAAAATATTCTCAAGAGCTGAATATATATGAGAAAAGGAAGGACTTCCTACCAAACTAATCAAATGGAATAAAAAGTAGAATTTATGATTTGTATCTCCCATCTGAAATAAAAAGTATATAGTAATACACACATCCAAGGAAATAAGTGAGTGGGGTGTGAGTTACAGATCATGGTTGTTTATTGATAGTTGTAACTTGGGACCAATGTCTATCTGCCTGAACAAGTGTCTTTCCAATAATGTGCATGCAGAGGCAGGAATAGAAAATATTTCAGATAAGCAAAGCCAAATCAACCTATGATGGAGCTCCGGATTGAATAGGGAAAGATGACCAAACTTGGATAAACAGAATGTTACAGGATCAAATACATAAGTAGGTAGGTAAGAGGGGAGAGAAGACAAAGAGAGGGAAAAGAGAATAAGACAGAGACTGAGAGAGAAAAGAAGAAAGAGAGAGAAACAGAGGCACAGAAGGATTTATCTTCCACTCTATTTGGCTCTCTAGGTCTGCTCTCTGCCCTTTCTGCACCATCTGCACCCTGGAGCTCATTCATATAATGTGCAACCCAGGATCCTTTGTTTTCTAACAGCTGGTGAGGTTGTGCCAAGAGTTTGGGTTTTTTATTCTTCTCCTAGCCTCTGAAGCACTTGCCAGGCTTCTCACCAGTGATAGCTACAGCTTGTATGGTTTATCAAAGAACATTTTTAAAGGTTGTTTTTTTTTCTTTAAAATTTTTTATTTTATTTATTTATTTATTTATTTATTTATTTATTTATTTATTTTTTGAGAGAGAGAGAGAGAAAGCATGTGAGCAGAGTAGAGAAGCAGAGGAAGAGGTAGAGAGAGTAGGGACACACCCAGTGGGTAGCCCATTGCTATCTCACATCCCTGGCATTATGTCCTGAGCCAATATCAAGAGTCAGACACATAACTGATTGAGAACCAGGTGGAATCCGAGAACATTTTTAAAAAATATTCTCTCCCCTTCAGGACAAGGAAGTGATCAAGTCATTGCATTGGTCTCCAGGAACCAAACTGCGATTATTTTTTTCAACATCCATTTTTGTTTCCTTAACCTCCCCTACAACTCAGTTAATGGCAACTTCATGAAATTCTCCTCAGATTCACATTTGTGTGTGCCTTTGGTTTCTTACCAGGATCCTGACTGACTCACAAGCTTTACCTACAGAACCATTTCTCCTGTGGGGAGGGTGAGTGGGTGGGATGCAGATTTGTAATGGACAGAAATAAAGAAGTCTGTAGACCAGGATGCAGATGCAGGATATTTATCCCAGGGAAAATCTTGCCCTGAAAATGTTCTTGTCTTTGCCAAGATGAAGAGCAGAAATAAGATCTACCCTAATAGCGTGAATTTCCTTATGATCTAGGCTAGTTTCCCCTGAGTTCATGATTAGAGAATTTCATTCAATAGTTGGCATATTCTCTTGATTATCTCTGGAAAAATGAGGATTAATATAGGCCTACCACATGCTCACAGCTCTATTGCACACTGTATACTTTCATTCATCTTCCAGTTATATAAGGTATACAAGGTGGTAAATTTTATCAGTTCTCAGGTATAATGAAAATAATGTGAAGGATCTCCCTTATTAATCTGGCTTCCTGCACAAACTTGAATTCATTTATTTTCATTTAAAGGCTAATAAAGAAAAAAATACCCAATGTCTTATGGACTCAAAACTATTTTCTTTAATGATGAGTATTTCAGGACAAGATAACAAGATATATATATATATATGAAATATATTATTTATTGTATATTCTATAGTGTATATATATGAAAGATATAAGAAGATGCTGTTTCTATTAAATAAGAATGACCATGATAAAGATGATGTTCAGTGAAACAAAACAGAAATGACATGTTATTTCAGCAGTGATAACCTGAATATTACAGTTGAACAGAATGGCAAATTCACAAATTTACTCAAGAACCACCAGGTGGAAGTTTCCAGACAGAAATGAAGAGAAAAAACTATGAGAAGAGGTAAGAAGGGAAGACCATGGATTTCCAAAATAAGCCATTCTGCTCTGTCACTGTAAGGAAAACCACAACAGATGCCAAGATTCAAAGGGCAGAAGTTCTCTGGGTCTACTGGTCACACTACTCTTGGGCCAGATCAGGTCCCCTGTGACAGTCCATGCTGAGCAGCTCTGAAAGCGGTGTTTAGCTGGCTTATCTTCAGAGAATTTGTCTGTGTCTGGTGGCATTTTAGCATCATAGATGTTCTTCAAATGGATGGTATGGCTCCCACTGACATATCTTTTTTTTTTAATTTTTAAAATTTTTTAAAATTTCTTTTCAGTGTTCAGAATTCATTGTTTATGCACCACACCCAGTGTTCCATGCACTATGTGCCCACCATTATACCCACCACCAGGCTTATCCAACCTCCCACCTCCCTCCCCTCCAAATCCTCAGTTTGTTTCTCAGAGTCCACAGTCTCTCATGGTTCATCTCCTCCTCCAGTTTCCCCCAACTCCCTTCTCTCCATCTCCACATGTCTTCTGTGTTATTCCTTATGCTCCACAAATAAGTGAAACCATATGAGAATTGACTCTCTCTGCTTGACTTATTTCACTCAACATAATCCCTTCCAGTCCTGTCCATGTTGATACAAAAGTTGGGTATTCATCCTTTCTGATGGAGGCATAATACTTCATAGTATATATGGACCATATCTTCTTCTTCTTCTTTTATTTCTTTTTACTGTTCCAGAATTAATTGTTTATGCACCACACCCAGTGCTCCATGCAATACATGCCCACCATAATACCCACTACCAGGCTCACCCAACCTCCCACCCCTCTCCCCCTCCAAAACCATCAGTTTTTTTCTCAGAGTCCACAGTCTCTTATGGTTCATCTCCCCTTCTGATTTCCCCCAAATTCACTTTTCTTTTACTTGTCCTAATGTCCTCCATGTAATTCCTCATGCTCCACAAGTAAGTGAAACCATATGATAATTGACTCTCTCTGCTTGACTTATTTTACTCAGCATAATCTCCTCCAGTCCCATCCATGCTGATACAAATGTTGGGTATTCATCTTTTCTGATGGAGGCATAATATTCCATTGTATATATGGACCATATATTCTTTATCTATCCATCTTTTGAAGGGTATCTTGGCTCTTTCCACAGTTTGGTGATTGTGGCCATTGCTGCTATGAACTTTGGGGTACAGATGGCCCTCCTTTTCACTACATCTGTACCTTTGGGGTAAATACCCAATAGTGCAATTGCAGGGTCATAGGGAAGCTCTATTTTTAATTTCTTAAGGAATCTCCACACTGTTTTCCAAAATGGCTGCACCAACTTGCATTCCCACCAACAGTGTAAGAGGGTTCCCCTTTCTCCACATCCTCTCCAACTCTTGTTGTTTCCTGACTTGTTGATTTTGGCCATTCTAACTGGTGGTATCTCAGTGTGGTTTTGATTTGAGTCTCCCTGATGGCTAATGATGATGAACATTTTTTCATGTGTCTGCTAGCCATTTGCATGTCTTCTTTGGAGAAGGGTCTGTTCATGTCTTCTCCCCCTTTTTTGATGTGATTACCTGTTTTGTGGGTGTTGATTTTGAGGAGTTATTTATAGATTTATAGATCTTGGATATCAGCCCTTTGTCTGTTCTGTCATTTGTGAATATCTTCTCCCATTCCGTGGGTTGCCTCTTTGTTTTGTTGACTGTTTTCTTTGCTGTGCAGAAGCTTTTGATCTTGAAGAAGTCCTAAAAGTTCATTTTTGCTTTTGTTGCTTTGGAGACATATCTTGAAAGAAGTTGCTGTGGCCAGTGTCAAATAGGTTACTGCCTATGTTCTCCTCTAGGATTCTGATGGATTCCTTCCTCACCTTGAGGTCTTTTTCTATTTAGAGTTTATCTTTGTGTATGGTGTACACATGGTCAAGTTTCATTCTTCTACACATAGGTGTCCAATTTTCCCAGCACCATTTATTAAAGAGACTTTTTCCCACTGTATATTTTTTTCCTGCTTTGTCAAAGATTAGTTGACCATAACGTTGATAGTCCATATCTATGCTCTCTACTATATTCCACTGGTCTATGATCCATTTTTGTGCCAGTCCCATGTTGTCTTGGTGATCACAGCTTTGTCACAATTTTTTATGTAGCTGTAAGAAGCCTAAACTTTTCATGACTTTATTTTTTAGATTGCCATTAATAGTCACCATTTTCCTCCCTTAAACATAATCTTTTTTTTTATTAATTTCTTTTCAGCGTAACAAAATTTATTGTTTATGCACCACACCCAGTCCTCCATGGCAAACCTAAGCTTTTAAACCAAGGGCCATGCCTCCGTATTTATTACCGTAGCTTGGTGACTAGAAGGTTGTCCTTAAACAGTAATCGAATGAAGAGATGAAATAAAAGAATACATGAATAAAAGAAGAAACTAGAAAATGAATCAGTGTGTAAATCAAAGAAATTCTCGGCTGAAGAGCTTTTGATCTATTTCTCCCCAGGGCAGTGGGAAAAAAGGAAATATAAATCTGTGATAAATATTAATTTCTAGTTTTAATTAAAAATAACAGGTTTTCACTTTCATTCTCTACCTTCCTGTACATACATGTTAACACACAAACACATACGTGAGATTTTTCACTTATTCGTATATCCATATTTGGGTACTAAGAATGGAAATTTCTTGCTTTTTTTCCTCCTCCAAGTTGAGGTTATTGGAATCCCTACACCAACCTCTGTGGAGATTTTCCAGTACTCTGGAATATTCTCTTGGGGCACATGACACAATTTTTCTTTTAAAGGCTCAGTGCAATAATACAGATATCAGGGAAGTTTTGGAGGTTGGCTCTGCACATACACATTTACTCTTGGATTGAGATTTTCCTTGAATGAGATCCTAAATACTTGGACCAGACTGCATTCAGCTTACTCTTTTGCTATCCAGGAAGTAAGGTATTAAAGATGTATAGAGATGTACAAAAGAGGGGATAGTGGCAGAATTTCCTTTTTCTTTCTCTTTTTGGTAGACCGTAAGATAGAGTGGAGAGGAGATTTGAGTATGTATCAATTACTTATTATTTTTTCCAGAAATAAAGCTTTGATTTCATTCACACAACTTGAAGGGAGAAGTATTGTGTGGGATTGGGTGTTCTCCTTAAATGTGAGTTTCCAAATATGGCATTAAAATTCAGTATTATGTTATTATGATTATGATCATCTGTATTATTTCTCTAACTGGGAATCCTTATTCAGTAGTGGAGGAAGTTAGAAATGAATCATTCCCATGACAAGGAAAAATGAGAGAATAGTTAGAAAATTGTTCTCCACCATTAGATCAATGACCAGATTCTTCTTGCTTCTTTCCTGTCCTCCCCTGGTGGTCCTCCAAATCATTGTGTAATTGTCCTTGATTATTTTCCATAGATACTGAGCTGAGACTTTATTTCCTTGACTTTGGGTAGCAAAAACAACATGGAGAAAACAATACTCATATGAAAAGAAAAATATAGATGTAAAGAATTGAAGATGGTCTAATGCAAAAACATGTTTTCTTATATGTAACAGTGAAGAATGAGGAGAGAGCAGATAATATCAAAATTGTATTTTATTAGCTTGGTGCTTGTCATGTGTTAATATTACTATTCCAGTAACCTTGTCTACATGCTAGCATAGTATAAATCAAACTTATTTGTAAAAGAAATTGAATTCTGATGCATCAAAATTATTTTAAACCTGTTTTGAAAAAGAAAACTGCTTAAGTTTGTGGCTAACATGTTGATCTTTAACTTAGATCTTGGAGAGTTTTGCAAATACTTTGAAGACGAGGCCTAAATTATTATGTAAGCATAAAGCCAGTTTTAGTGACTACAGCTATGCAGATAAAAAGGAAATTGAGGAATATAAAGAGAATGTTTATCTAGTGTCTTAAAAAAAAAAAAAACCTTCAAAAAAGTGCATTTGTAATCCCAGAAAAATATTTTCAGTTTTTAATTTGGCAGTACTTAATTTTTTTCTTAATTTCTCTCCCCGCTTCTTTACATGGATATAGTGTTAAAATGCAATAGAGCTAAGGAAACATACTTGGATAAAAAAAAAAAATACTATCTTTTTCTCAAAACCAAGTAGTTATTTCCATGCAGAAATCAAGACACAGAACTAATACTGTCCACTCTGGTTATGAAACTCTAACTCCTAATTTGTGATATTGTATTGTACACCTGCTATTTACAATACAAATGTATAAACCAGTGACTAAATACCACAGTTCAGAGAGACTGTTCAATGCATGAAAGAGAAAAGAAAAGAATAGTGATCCTTATTGACTAGCTTATGTTAAATTATAACAACTTATTAAATGTTATACAAAATTTTTATTGCAACTGTAATTGTGTATGCATATATATTATTTGAAATTTATATTTCTCTTAATGATATATATGTAATAAAGCTCAGAAAATATAATGTTAACTATAAATATAAATTGTGAATTCAACAAGTCTAAAGATAAAAGCTTTTTGGCAATCCTGGCCTTCAAAAAGAAACCCATTTTTATATTGCAAAGGTCATGTCTTATACTTTTATACAAAAGAAAATTAACATGCTACTTGAAATTCCAAAGCTAAAAAATTTAAATTTCAAATAAACACTTCATTTAAATAAATAGAAAATTGCAAGACAATTTAACAAGCTGCCATATGGTTTAAATGTGAATCTGAGAAGTCCATTTCAATCCTCATTAATACAGACTTTCCCTTTGTATTAATAAAGTGAGAAAGTGAATTTAATTGTTTTTATGGCTTGGAGTATAAAGAAAGCTTATGAAACCTGGAAACGAAACAATCTGATGCAAAATGGTTTACTTACACACTATCATGATTTTTATTTCCCCATAGTGATTTTGACCTAAGTGTTTTACTGTGAGTTCTCTTTTTCTGATATTAATATATTCTCCCTAATTCTTTGGTATCCTGCTTACCTTAAAAAATGTGTGGTGTGTGTGTGTGTGCACATGCACACCTGTGTGTATGTACAGTTTTTAAACATTTGTGTATGTTTTTCATTCTGATATACTCTTTTGTGCTGCATATATAATTTAAAAATAATTTGAATTATGTTTAAATTAATGGATATTTTATATAATTTATATTTACTGAAAAAAATATATTTGCTTCACCTTTGTCATCTTATTTTTTCTTTCCATTTTCATTGTATTTTCTTTGTTTTCCTCCTCTATCATGGTGACTCTTTATCTTTCCTAATAGTCTCAGAGATGTCCTGTATTTTTCCTGTAGTGGTTTCTTTTATGTGTTCCGAGTAATAATATATAGGTTACAATTTACTAATTTATAAAATTCGTGTATAAAATATTATTTATTTGTTCATCAATTTATCCGTGTTATTTATTTAAAGTATTACTATCTTTTATGTACCAGATGGTTTGCTAGGCATTG
The DNA here is from genome assembly GCF_964662115.1 of Mustela nivalis. Taxonomy (NCBI): domain Eukaryota; kingdom Metazoa; phylum Chordata; class Mammalia; order Carnivora; family Mustelidae; genus Mustela; species Mustela nivalis. Next base: position 67,574,301 of record NC_139028.1, read on the forward strand.
GAGAGATAACTGTAAATATAAACTGCCCTTAATATCAATAGTTTCAATGAAATTGGAGAATTTCCACATTTAAATAGATTTTTATAGTATTGTGAAATAGATAAAATGACATAATAATTCTCCAAACAAAACAATTCTTTACCTCTAAACATGGTTATTTGTCACTATTATCATATCTAAGGGACATTTGGGTCTTCCCTTGGGTTTCCCTTGAAGGATGAATAATGAGCTCTATTTGAGGGTGGGCCTCAGAGAGGAACAATAAAAGGATAGAGGATTTTCTTATTCCAGAACCAAGAATATCAGTCAGATGTGAGTAGGAAACAGAAATAACAGGAGAGAACACTGTCTCTTCCATTCTCATCCTTCAGAATCCTATTCATGCTTCAGGTCTAAGAGCCCTTGGTCTTTTTTCCTAGAAGGTTCTCCTGAGACTAGGCTGGACTCATAGGTATTTCTATGATACCCGATATAACTCTACCATTACAATGACACAAGAAGAGGTCCTTAAAAGGCATGCTTATGTCCATGTTCAACCCGTGTTTCCTTGCTATTCCAAATCAAGTTACCTTTTGACAAAGCTGATTATCTTTTGCTATCATATGTGATACAGAATTACCATGTGACTATTTTCCCTATTTGATGATGATGATGTTAAGAGAGTCATTTTTTTTTTTTTAATGGAGGAGAGAATTAATATTTCCTTTGAAGGAACACGGGAGAAAACTTACTTAGTGGAAAATTCAATTGCTTTTCGTGATGTTAACTTTTGTAAACTCCCAAATTGCTGTCAGTCTGAAAAGAACATACAAATATAGGTATAGAGTACTTAAAATGTGGTAGCATATTTTACCATGCTATCTCCTTCATTTTCTCAACAATATGTTTTCTTTTGTTCCTGATGCATTTTAATAGACAATTTTCACAATTGCATCTTGAGAAATTCTCAAACCTGAAACTTATATGCCTCATGACTGTATATAAAAAAAGAATATTCACAGCACTTCAAAAGACCTCTCTACATATGCTTCCTTCCAGTTTCCACTCTCTCCCACCTAGGGAGAACACTCTCCTGTTGCTAACAGCACAGATTAGTTTGATCCATTTTTGTATTTTATATAAATGGTATCAAATTTGACATACTATTTGGTGTCTGGTTTTTAAATTAAACAATGTGAGATTTATCCATATTGTGCATGCAGTTATAGATTGTATTCTCATTGTTATCTAGAATTTCATTGTGGGATGAAACCAGATTTTATTTACCAATTCTAATACTAATGGACATTATGTATTTTATGGGGTTTGAAAACTAATCTATTACAAGCATGTTGCAATAAACATTCTCGTTGATATGTTCTGGTAAAAATAGGTGCATGTTTTTGTTAGGAATGGAACTCATGGCCATGTACATATTCATCATTACAAGATAAGCCCCAAATAATTCAAAACTATAATCATACCATATATTGAGCATATATTGTTCCATATTTTTGCCAATACTTGGTATTTCTAGTCTTTTTCATTTGAGTTATTTAGTTTGATTTGCACTGCTATGTCATGAGAGATGCAATTTCCTTTTACTTTCCTAATGACTAGAAAAGTTGGTGCGTCCTTACATGTTTATTGGTATTTTTTTTGTTCTTCTTTGGTGACATGTATAAGTAATCAGTCCCTTCCCACCTTTTTATTGTTATAGAGGGAGTATTTCATATATTTGGTATGAAATTTTTGTTGACTATATGCTTTGCAAATATTCTCTCTTCATCTGTGGCTTGTCTTTTTACTTTTACCAGTGTCTTTCAAATAAAACTTAACTGTAGCATTTATTCCTTTTTGTTTTTTTAATAAACATGTATTTTTATCCCCAGGGGTACAGGTCTGTGAATCGCCAACATGCATTTATACCTTTTTAATGAGTAGCAATTTTTGTGCTCTGTTTTCAAATCTTTGCCTACTCCAAATACCAAAGAAGATGTGTGTTTTGTATTGCATATTTAGCTCCAATATTTTTCTAAGACTGCTTTTGTGTATTACATGATTTAGGGAACAAGGTGTTTCTTTTCTCTCCCCACATACATCTATTGAGTCAGGCATAATTATTGAAAGTGTCTTTTTTTTTTTTTTTTTTTTTTTTTTTTAAGTGCGCTCTATCTTGATCTGGGGCTTGAACTCATGTCCCTGAGATCAAGAGTCACAAACTCTGCAAACTCAGCTAGCCAGGACCCCTGGAAATGCCATTTTTGTTCATAATCTGTTTCTTTTGTCATAAATTAAATGGCTTCATGTGTATTTCAGTATTTGGTTTTTGAACTCTATCTCTTGTGATAGTATTTTTATCTGTATTAAAAGGGATAAGTAATCTATTTCTTAAAGGAAGTTACATAAATTGTCTACATGTGTACATTTAGGAATTACAAAGATGAGGTTAAAATTCATATATTTCACCAACACACTACTTTTATTGTACTGACCTGATCTTAGAGACACTAAAAGAGCAAAGACACCTCAAGGATATTAAGTAAATTACAAAAATTAACTCTAGGGTCAAGGTGATCTGTCTAATAATTTTAGGGAATTTCTAGCATATTAGTTGACAAATTTCTATGTAAAGTGATAGGCACTTTTCCTAGTTTCTGGTTATTGTAGGATAATGGGGAAGGTGGTTAATGGAAACCAACTGGGTTGTTTGGGAAACGTGGCCAGAGTTCCTTTCCTTTCAGGAAGCAGAAATCTGCCATAAATTACTTGTTGTTGAAGTTCACTAAATAAATGATTACCTGCCATTGTAATCAGCTTCCATCTCACATTGATTCCTATTTAGCTTACCTGTTGAGCTCACACTACAGTATCTCAAAGTTTTCCACATCCTTTTTCTGACCTCTCTTATGGGGATAGGCTGGGTGGTGGAGAGTCTTCTCACGAGGGGCAAGATGAGGCTTCTGACTTTCTCACAGCTTAGTAAGTCTTCCAAGCATCACAGAGTTTACTCCTGCACCTCCACATTCTTGTGAATTCCTTGTTGTTTACTCTCCATTATCAAGGAATTCCCTATTTGATAACTCCAGGAGTCTTTATGAGCTAGCTCCTGGGCAAATGTCCAGTTTATTGTTTGTTCCCTTCATACCGGTGCATTCTCAGACACTTGATTGTTTTTATTTCTTTTTGTTTACTTGCTTGTTTTTGTTTTGATTCCTATACTTTAACATATTGACTTTTTCCCTCTGGAATTCCATTTATGAATATATCTCTCTTACACTTTGTCTTCCTTCAAACTGGATAGCAAATAACTTCTCTTCATCCTGGTCCTTTCTGACAATCACTAATGCCTCCTCCAAACACTCTCAAGGTGCACATCCATTTTACTAATGTAGTGCTTATTTCAGACCTTGCACATACTTCTATTACACTTTTTCTTATGTTTCTTGTGATTATTTGTGTGCCCTTTGATCTCTCTATTAAACTCTGAATTCTCTAAAGGATGAAACTGGGTCTGTTTCCCCATATCATCCCATTGAAAGTGCTCAGTAAATAATTATGAGAAAGGAAGAGATTAATGAAAGCATGAGATACCATTTATCTACCCTCAACATTTAGTTAATTTGAAAATTAAGTTTAGTTGTTAGTACAGAATTTGGGATTAATGAATTTTTCTCTTGAAAAAAATGAATTTGGTGTGTGGCTAGAAATATTTTAATTTTCATTTATATTAGCTCCCACTAGAACCCAAGTAAAACGAGTCCATTGTTAATGTTAGGGAAAAATGTAAACCAAGTGAAAAGAACAGATGAGTATAATAAAAAGCGGGGATATCAACATCTTACTGAATCATAAATATTACTGGAGTAACTAGCATAACTGAGGAAAAATGTATCCTTGCCTTTAATAATAATATGAAGGTACAATTTGTTTCGTTTACTTGTTTTCTGTTTTGCCACAGATACCAGATAATCTCAGAGGGCAACGTGTGAAGGAAAACAGGAAGGCTGGTAGAAAGAAGGAGAGAAATGATTTGTTACCATTGGTAGATTCAGTATGTGAAGCAACATTAACTGCTCTCTAGGTTTAATTGGAAGATTATTCTGAATATAAATGTAAAGTATCCCTATAAATGCATATAGACTAGGTAAAGGACAAAAATTAGGTGTCTTGAAAGAGAGGAGTGAATTAAACATTTTAGTGAGTTGAGAGACTCTAAGCTCCATCAGGGAATAAATGATTTTACATTTTCAAATGCCTCAAAGAGTACCTTGGTAATATAAAATTATTATTGGCTATCAGTTCACAATAAGAATAGAAAATAAACATATCCATTGGGTCATTGGTGATGTAATCAAAGAAGTCTTTTTGAGACAACATCTAGGGAGACACATACAGTTATTAATAGGTAGGTAAGTAAGGTATTCTAACCAAAATCCCTAGGAGAAGTCATAACAGAGTTATACTTGATTAGAAATCTGTGAGGATCAGAATCTTAAAAGTAAGATCAGTATCTGTGGTGAGAACTTGGATTGCTTAATAAGAATTTGTTAGACAACTAGATACTTTAATTAACAAAAGACAATATACAAAATAAAAAATACTCTAATCCCTGACTCTCAGAAAATTTGGTTGATCATTAAAATGCACTATGGAAATTTAAGACATGGGTGTGAGAGGAGGACAGTAGCCATAAAGTATATTTTTTCTTCTCTTTTTCTTACTCTAGAAAACACACATGAATTCTAGGCCTAATTGATCATGCTAATAATATTGAATAAAACAAACTGGACCCCAGCCTCATTCATTCTTAGTGGAGTCCCAGGACTGGAAGATATACACATGTGGATTTCCTTCCCATTCTGCTCCATGTATATGGTGGCCATGGTAGGGAATTGTGGGCTGCTCTACCTCATCCGCTATGAGGATACATTGCACAGACCCATGTATTACTTTTTAGCCTTGCTTTCCCTAACTGATATTGCCATGTGCTCTAGTACAATTCCTAAAGCTCTCTGCATCTTCTGGTTTCATCTTAAGGAAATCAGCTTTGGTGAATGAGGTCCAGAAGTTCTTCATCCACAACTTCACAGGGATGGATTCTGGGGTGCTCATGCTTATGGCTCTGGACCGTTATGTGGCTATCTGCTACCCACTGCATTACTCTACTATCCTCACCAATCTCATCATTGTAAAAGTCGGGCTTGCTACTTTCCTGAGAGCAGTGTTGTTCATCATTCACCAAGAACCTGCCCTACTGCAGAGGGAATATAATGCCCCACATCTACTGTGACCACATGTCTGTAGCCAAATTATCCTGTGGAAATATCAAGGTCAATGTCATTTATGGTCTGACATTTGCTTTCCTGATTGGGGGCTTTGACATCCTGTGCATCACAGTCTCCTACACCATGATCATCCGGGCAGTGCTCAGCCTCTCTTCAGCAGATGCTCGACAGAAGACCTTCAGCACCTGCACTGCCCACATCTGTACAATTGTTTTCTCCTACAGTCCAGCCTTCTTCTCCTTATTTTCCCACTGCTTTGGGGGCCACACAATCCCTCCATCTTGCCACATCATTGTGGCCAATATTTATCTGCTCTTGCCTCCCACTATGAACCCTATTGTGTATGGGGTGAAAACCAAGCAGATACAAGACTGTGTATCTGGTTCTAAAGACATCAAACCCCAAGGTGTATGAAGAAGACATTAAAAAAAAAGACATTTCTATGACAGAGAGGAGATTGTGTTTATGCAAGAGGTGTAAAATATTTCAGGAAACACTATTTTGGCATGAGTGATGCATTTCTAAATACATGTCTTGAGAATCTCAACAGGCCTGCCAACCAATATTTCTATGAATGTTTTTCCTTCTCAGTCCTTTGAGAAGGAATATATATCTTTGATCAAACCCTAATTAGCCCACTTTCCCTAAAAAATAAAGTGAGAGTTTCCTGTTTCCAAATAGCTATTATAGTTCCTACATTGAGAGCCAGATGCTTCTTTCCTCTGGAAAATATATGCTATATACTTTTAATCACTACTAAAATATGTTTTTTCAATGACTTCTCCCTAAAAGAGAAGCTATAAATTATCCTATGCATGAAGTCTTTAATGTAATGACTTTTAAGTCTCTGGGTATCTGAGAGAATTTGGCTGAATAGGTGTCTCCTAGCCATGATACACACATGTTTTCACTACTGACTAATCTGATATCCAGTCTATTTCAAGAGGACCTTTGAATGCAGACAATCTGGGGGTTCAGGTAGGTAGATCTCTTAACCTAATGTAGCACACAGTATCACGTTTTATAAGCAGTATGAAAGCGAATCAAAATCAGCTTGTTTCCTCTTATCTGCAATTGTAAATCTAATAAATAAAATTTAATATCTCATTCTAATATTTAAAATTTTTTGTTTTTTAGATTTTATTTATTTATTTGACAGACAGAGATCACAGGTAGGCAGAGACGCAGGCAGAGAGAGGAGAAAGCAGGCTACTCGCAGAGCAGAGAACCCAATGTGGGGTTCGATCCCAAGACCCTGGGATCATGACCTGTGTTGAAGGCAGAGGCTTGAATCCACTGAGCCACCCAGGCGCCCCTCTAATATTTAAAATTCTTATAAGTTAAGAAAAAATGAAAGACTGGAGGAAATAGTACCTTTGTATTAATGTCTTACGACTGAAGCCAATTTTGTAAGGAACATCAAATAAATTAAATTGTTATTCTTCTATTGTTTTGTCCAACCTAAAAGAGAGATTTGCCCAGTTTAAATTACACCAAATTGCATTTAGTTATTAATTCATAACTCTTTGCAATCTCACATTTTAAAATCTTACAAAACAATACCATCCTCTAATATATATAACCGTCTTCCACTTTTTATACTGGGTTTCTGCTCATCTTGACGTCAAAACTTCTAGACTAAGTGTTGGTTCATAAACTGACTTTTGTACATAGAGGGCAAACAGAAAAAGAAGAGAGAACCAGACCACTCCAGTCTGGTAGGTGACAGTGTTAATAAGCAAGGGTACATGTATACAAGACAGGTAGCTGCAAGATGATGAGTTCTTTGCACCTGCCTGCCAGAATCTTAAGGGTTTATATAGAGGCCTTAACTGGGTTCAGTCACACATATCATCCAGATGGTCTCAGCAGCACATTACTGTCTTAATATCATGTCCTTAAGGTAGCTTGTAATGTGAGGAAGGTAAGTGGAATGCACAGTCCAAGGACAGGGAGATCATGAGGACCCTACAATTGCTTGGGTCCAGTGCTCAGGTCAACCTAGGGTCATGCCCTCTTGAGGACCTATTTGAAGTCAAGTTGTCATCATCATTCTCTTTACTTTCTCAACTTGACATCATCCTCCCCCTAATGGGTCTTTTTGTCTTCACATCCATCACATGAATTTGCTTTTGTCCATTCACCAGTGCCTTACATGTTAACAAATTTAATAGGCCTCTTTCTTGGCTCATATAATTCTCTCAGGAATAGCAAATACAGTTCTGTATCCCTGATAACTTGAAAAATTTTCATTATTTTACTTCAGAAGCATTACACATTTTATGATTTTTATCACTTCTGCTTAATAGGAAGACAGACAAATGGCCAAGAGGTATGAAAAGATGCTCAACAACACTAATCATTGGAGAATGCAAAGCAAAACCACAATGAGATATCATTCCTCATCTTGTTAGGATGGCAACTATAAAATCAATTAAACAAAGAGTTTTTGGGGAGGATGTAGAAAACTTAGAACCCATGTCCACTGTCAGTGGGGAGGAAAAAATGTGTAGCCACTATGAAAAATAGCATCGAGTTTCCTCAAGAAATTAAAAATAGAATTACCATCTAATTCAGAAATCCCGCATCTGAGTATTTACCCTAAAGAGCTGAAAATAAGATGTCAATTGCAGCACTATTCAAAATACCCAAAATACAGAAATAACCTAAAGGTCCATGGATAGATGGATAGATAAAGAAATATAGTATATACATACAAGGCAATATAATTCAGGTATATATATATAAAAGTAAACTGTCTGGGGCACCTGGGTGGCTCAGTGGGTTAAAGCCTCTGCCTTTGTCTCAGGTCAAGATCCCAGGGTCCTGGGACCGAGCCCCACATCAGGCTCTCTGCTCACAGGGAACTTGCTTCCTCCTCTCTCTCTGCCTGCCTCTTTGCCTACTTGTGATCTCTATCTGTCAAATAAATAAATAAAATCTTTAAAAAAAAAGTAAACTGTCATGGGCTACATTATGCATAACCCTTGAGGATATTATGCATAGTGAAATAAGTCAGTCACACAAGAAAAAATGTTGTTATGATCCCATTTAAATGAAGTATTTTAAGGTACTTAGGCTCATAGAAGTAGGAGATGGAATGGTAATTCCCTTTAGATATTATAATAATATGTGTATATTTTTAACAAAACTATGCATTGCCAATTAAAGAAATGAAAAAACAACACAACTAAATGAAGGGACATACAATATTCATGGATGAGGAGATATAAGTTACCCCCAAATTGGTACACAGGTGTGTTGCAATTCTTACAAAAATCCAGGCAAGATTTTTTTTTTGATATAGACAAAATTATCTAAAATTTATTTAGAACATCAAAGGAATGAAAATAGCTGAAACATTTGAAAACACATACTGAAATGAGCAAAGAATCTTTGCAATCTCTAGACTTACATAGCTCCAATAATCAAGACTGTGGTATTGGTAGAGGGCATGTACGTAGAATAATGGAACAGAAATGAAAACCTAGGAATAGACCCTCATATGTATGTCCAAATGATTTTTGACACACAAACAAAAAAAAATTCAATAAAGGAAATGCAGCCTTTCAACGAAGTCTGCTGGAAGAGTTGGGTGTTGATAGGCAAAACTAACACTGTAGACTTAAATCAAGATGGTCGATTGTACCTTACACACAAATTAACTCAAAAGAATCAAAAGTGAATGTAGATGAAAATTTGAAGCTTATTTAAAAATTTAAAACATTTAAATTTAAAAAATTTCAAAAAACAATGGAATAAATCTTCAAGATCTAGAATTAAGCAGAGTTCTTAGACTTGATGCCAAATCATAATGCAAAAAGAAAAAAAGGGAAAAATTAAACCATACCAATTTTTAAAAATTTTATTCTGCTAAACACCCTATTAAGAGGATGAAAAGACAAGGTACAGAATGAGAAAAATAATTTCAAGACCTAACCAACACACATATATAATTACTCACACACACACACTCTCAAAGGTAAAAAAATCCAATTTGAAAATAAATAAAAATATAAGCAGACATGTCATTGATAAAGACATAGAAATGGAAAATAGATAACATAAAAAAATACCATATGATCTCCCTCATATGTGGAATTTAAGAAACAAAAGAGAGGAACATAGCAGTCATGAAGGAAAAATAAGGAAAAAAAAAAAAAAAAAAACGGAGGGAGGCAAGCTAAAAGAGACCCTCAACTATAGGGAGCAAACTGTAGGTTGTTGCAGGGTAGGTGAGTGGGGGATGGGGTAACTGGGTGATGGTCATCAAGGAGTGCACTTGATGTAATGAGCACTGCATGTTATATGCAACTGATGAATCAATAAATTCTACTATTGAAACTAATAATACGCAATATGTTTACTATTTTAATTTAAATAAAATTTTTTAAAATGTTCAGCATCATTTGCCATACACAAATAAAAATTAAAACTGAGATAGAATGTCACTACACAACCATGACCATGTCACTAACAACATGAGATTCTGGTAAGAATATGGAGAAACGGAATCATTAATACATTACTGGTAGGACTATAAAACGGGACAGCCATTCTGGAAAATATTTTGGCAGTTGCTTAAAAATAACAGTACTGCAACTATCATGCAATTTAGCAGTTACACTCCTGGGCATTTCATCCAGAGAAATACTTGTGTTCACACAAGAACGAGTGAACTGTGAGTGACATAAGCAAAAATGGCAAAATAACAATATTAAGAAGTTCTCCCTAATAAAAGCAATGGATAAACTAAAAACAAAACAAAACACACAAAAAAAGTCAAAATCAACTTTCCCACATTCCTGATACTAATTAAAAGTTGGCAGCAATTAGGAGAATGCTTATTCAGAAAAAAAAAAAAAAAAGCGCTGAGCTACTGTATAAAACAGTAAGGAAGGTTCCTCAAAAATTAGAAACAGAAATTCCATATGATCCAATAATTCCATTTCTGGGTATTTACACAATGAATACAAAAACACTGATTTGGAATGGTACATGCACCCCTCTATTTATTGCAGCATTATTTTTTTTTAAGATTTTATTTATTTGGTGGACAGAAGTCACGAGTAGGCAGAGGCAGGCAGAGAGAGAGGGGGGAAACAGGCTCCCTGCTGAGTAGAGAGCCTGATGTGGGGCTTGATCCCAAGACCCTGAGATCATGACCTGAGCCAAAGGCAGAGGCTTAACCCATCCAAGAGTCCCAATATTGCAGCATTATTTATAGGCACCAAACTATGGAAACAACCTAACTCTCCATTGACAGATAAATGGATATGGAAGATGTGTTGTGTGTGTGTGTGTGTGTGTGTGTGTGTACACACACATGAAAATATGCAGCAATAAAAAAGGATGAGATTGTGCCATTTGAGACAAAATGGATGGATTCAGAGGGAATTATTCTAAGTGAAATAAGTTAGACTGAGAAAAATGAATACATAGGACTACAACTCTGTGTGGAATCTTAGAAAAACAAAACAAAGAGCTAATAAACAAATAGCAGAATCAGACCCATAAATACAAAAAACAAACTGATAGTTGCCAGAGGGCAAGAAGGTGGCAGATGGGCCAAATGGGTGAAGGAGGGTGGGAGATATAGGCTTAAAGTTATGGAATGAAGAAGTTATGGGAATAAATGGTACACCATAAGGAATGCAGTTTATATACACTGCATATAAACTCGATTTCAGTTACATATTTTTCATTAAGATCTGGGGCACTTGGGTGGCTCTATGGTTGTGTGTCTGTCTCTTATCTCCGCTTATCTCACAGTCATGAGTTAAAGTGCCATGTTGGGCAAACAAACAAACAAGCCAAGATCTTAGTGTATGTAAGCATAGGAGTAGAAGCTTAAGGTATTAGCCCTATTGTTAACTCAATGAACCTGCACTGGGTATGTGTCTTTCAAGTAACATCTTCATTGGTCGAGGTATGTTTCATAAACTTACGTGTAGAAGCCTGTGGGAACAGATGTATGGTAAACCCATTAAAACTGTACTGCCTGTACCCTGGTGTTCCTAGCACCAAAGTCCACAATTGCCAAACTGTGGAAGGAGCTGAGATGTCCTTCAATGGTTGAATGCATAAAGAAGATGTGGTTTATATATACAAGGGAATATTACTCAGCCTTCATAAAGGATGCACACCTACCATTTACATTGACATGGATGGAACTGGAGGGGATTATTCTAAGTAAAATAAGTCAATCAGAGAAAGACAATTATCATACACTTTCACTCATATGTAGATTATAAGAAATCACTCAGAGGATCATATGGGAAGGCAGCAAAAAAAAAAAAAAAAAAATGAATGGGAAGAAAGCAGAGAGGGAGCCAAAGTATAGAGACTCTTGACTATAGGAAACAAACTGAAGGTTGTGGAAAGGGAGATGGATGGGGGAAAGGGTAACTAACTGGGTGATGGGCATTGAGGAGGAACTCTGATGTGATGAGCACTGGGTGTTAACGCTAACTAATGAATCATTGAACACTAAACCAAAAACTAATGATACTGTATGTTGCCTACTTGAATTTAAAATTAAAAAAGGGTTGTGCATGTACATATAGCCTATGCTTTTAGTCTAAAAACAAAACAAAACAAAAAAACACAAAAACTGCAATGCACAGGGGCACCTGGGTAGGTAGGTTAAGCATCTGCCTTTGCCTCAGGTCATGATCCTGAGGTCCTGGGATCCAGTCCCCTGTTGGGGTATCCTCTCAGGGGGGAGTCTGCTAGTCCCTCTCCCTCTGATGCCTGACTTTGTCCACTGCTTGTGCTCTTGCTCACTCTCATTCTCTCTCCAATGAATAAATTTGTAAAAATCTAAAAAAAGAAAAGCTACTCTGCAATAAAACAGTTAAAGCAAAACAAAACAAAACAAAAACACCCAGCTGAATCTCAGCAAGAGAGGTTTGTAACTTTTTAAAAAATTGTCATAAAAGTCAATTAATATTAAATTCACCATTTAAAAAGATTTACTTATATTAAAGAAAGAAAGAACATGAATGGAGGGAGGAGTAGAGGGAGGTAACCTTCAAGTGGACTCCCCACAGAACACAGAGCCTGTGGCAGGACTTCATCTCAAGAACCATGAGGTCAGGGCGCCTGGGTGGCTCAGTGGTTTAGGCCGCTGCCTTTGGCTCAGGTCATGATCTCAGGGTCCTGGGATCGAGTCCCGCATCGGGCTCTCTGCTCAGCAGGGAGCCTGCTTCCCTCTCTCTCTCTCTGCCTGCCTCTCCATCTACTTGTGATTTCTCTCTGTCAAATAAATGAATAAAATCTTAAAAAAAAAAAAAAAAGAACCATGAGGTCACAAGCCACTTGCTCAAACCAACAGTCAGATGCTTAAACAACTGAGCCACCCAGGAGTCCCCAAATTTACCATTTTAATGATGTTCGATGTACTATTCAGTGACTTTTAGTACCTCCAGAGTACTGTGCAATCATCACCACTATGTAATTCCAGAATAATTTAGTCATCTCCCCAAAAGACCCAATACATTTTAAGCAGTCACATCCTTCACCCTGTCCATGGAAGCCAAGAATTCACTTTATATTCTATGGATTTGCTTTTTCTTAATATTTCATATAAATGGAATAACACAATATGTAGCTATCTGCCTCTGAGTTGTTTTCAAAGTTCATCTTTTTAAATATCTTATTTATATTCACTACCCTGACTTGGAGATGACTAAGTGCTCAGTGATGTTATTAAATTAGAGACATTAAAAAAATAAGTGAAAGAAAGAAGAAATGGATGGATGTGTGAGGGACTAAAACATTCTATAGAAGTGCTTTTACCATGTGCCCTTCAAGGAATACTCACATGGAAAGAAAACTCAACAATATTAAAATCACTCACTTCTACTAAAATTTGTGTTCAATTCCTCTCCATTAAGTATGTTCTCACACATATGCGCATGCGCGCACACACACACACACACACACACACACGTGCATATGAAATAATTCACTTAAGTATCATCATAAAGCAGTAAGACTGGAAAGCTTCCACTTTTCCTCCTCCCATAAAGTTTAGTTTGATTGTTACACAAGCGTCTGTGTCTCTAATTTTTGTACTATCCCTTTAGGATATATAGGACATTTTTCTTAAACACCCAATACACTAGTACAGGTATCATGGGACTTAGAAATTGAGGGTTGTGCATGTACATATAGCCTATGCTTTTGAACTAAGATCCTGAACACCTGGACCAGATTGCATTCAGCTCACTGTCTGCTCTCCAGAAACCCAGGTATTAAAGGAACACAAAAGGGACACTAGACACAGGACTTTTTTCTTTTCTTTTCTTTCTTTTTCTATCTTTTTTTTTTTTTTTTTTTTAGACATAAAGATAAAGTAGAGGCTTTGAATATGTATGAATTGTTTATGGCATTCTCAGAAATACAGACTTGAGTCCACTCACCATGTTTGAAGACAGGAGTGTTATGGGAGGCTTGGAGGATACAAAATGCTTGTTTCCCCAATTCTCAGATTGCGGTTCAGTGTAACTTTCCATCATGATTACTAGTATCTATGTCATTTCCCTAACAAAGTGGGAATCACTGGTTCTGTTGTACTGGAAGTCAGGTTTGAATCATGCCCAGGACAAGAAGAAAAGGGGGAGAACTAGGTGAATAGTTCTCAGTCATGGCCAGAACACTCTTGATTCTTGCTTGCCCTCCCCTTGTTCTCAGAAAGAGAGCCCAATTTTTCTTGGTTCATTTCTAGAGAGATTTAGTTAAGACTGTATTTCATCCATTTTAGAGAACAGCGCTTGCCTGGAGGGACTCACTGCTGTGTAAGAGAAGACTGTGAGTTTTAGAGATTTGGGACAGTTTAAGGAGAAACAGGCTTGTTTTATGGGGTTTGGAAATGACAATAGACAAAAGATGATATCAAAGTTGTGCTTTACAAATAACACACATGGATTAATGTTACTATTCCAAAATGTCTGTTACACCTATGGAATAACATTAGTTAATTTTCCTTGCTAGAAAAATTCAGTTATGGTGTATTAAAATCCTTTTAAATCTGCTTTGGAAATTTCATTAGTTATTTTCTGGTCAGTACTCTATTACCTGTTTCTAAGAATGGGCCTCTGAGAATTTTGCAAATGTATTAAAAATGGGACCTGAAATTATTGTGTAACATGACAGTCTGTTTTAATTAAAGGCATATCTCCCCTGAAGCAAATAATACATTATATGTTAATAAAAAAGACATACCTATAAAAAGATAGCGCAAGAGATATAGGTAGGATATTTATTTCATATTTAGGAAAGATATTCTCTAGAACAGAGCACAAAGAATCTCAGAAAGATAGTTCTTATTTTAAAATTATGCATACCTATATTTTTCCACAATTAATCTCCTTCTGTTGTACAGATACAAAAATATCTGACTATTTTAACAATTTAAGGAGAATTGAGTAGTGATATTATCTTTTCAATAACTTATAACAATTTATTATATACTAGTTAAGTATTTATCAAAAGAATTTCAACATCTATTTTATTTTAATGGAAAACTTATATAGATGGGTAAACATATATGCACCTATATAGATATATGTGATTTTTATAGTTTTTAAAATTTCCATTCATGATATATGTGAAATTCATAAAACACTTATTGTATTCAAACATAAAGCATACACTCAGAAGCCTGACAGAAGGAATCTTGGTGTCATAATTGTTCTTCATGGAAACACAACTCTTACTTTACAAAAGCCATAGTACTCTTTTTTGAAAATGCAAACTGTAATGGTTTTGTTAGCCTTGTATTACCAGTTGAAGGCCACACCAATGACTCTAAAATAAGAAACTAAGGAGCAACTGATAAGCTGTGATATAACTTAAGTGTCTTGTTTGTTTAATTTATTTATTTTTAAGGTTCTCATTTTAAAACTTCTATGTGTCAGAAAGTGATTTCAGCACTGTGTAATGTTTTGATTGTGGAGAAACTTTGCCAAAACTAGAGATGAAATGATTTTGTATATCAGCTTTAATTGTGCTGTGTCAGGCTTTCTTTTACTTTTCCCAAAAGTGCTCTTGATCCAGTATTCTCTTGCTTTTGTTTCTGCATTATCTGAAAGTAATGTTTTTATCAACTTAAATACCACAAATATATTTAGATAGGAAAAAAATCATAAGATTATTATAATAGATTAGGACAAAATTCGTTTTATTTAACATCTATTCATGATAAAAACACATAGTAAAAACTAAATTAAGAAGGAGATTTTTCTTAACTTAGAAAGGTAATGCACAAAAAGCATACAGCCAATTTCCTACTTAATGAAGAAATATTAAAATCTTTCTCCCTGAGAATGATGGTAAGACAAAAATGTCAACTGTTCTCACTTCTATCCAACATTGTACTAGAGGTGCAAACAGTGGAATAAAATTTAAAAAGGGGAATAAGGCATTAATTTAGGAATAATTTAAAAGAAATGGAGCACTGTGTGTGGTGAAAAAATAATGACTACTATTTTTCTGAAAATAAATAAATTGAAAAATTAAAAAAAATAAATAAATAAAAGAAATGACACCAGAATCCCAACACAGCAGTACATAGAGGCTGCTGCAAAAGCAGTTTTTGGATGGAAACTTGTAACAATAAATGTATATATTAAGAAGTAGATCTCAGAAACAACTTCACTTTATACCTCAAAGATAACTATGACCAAAAGAAAACAGAAGTAAGGAAATCACAAAGTGGAGAAAATAAAATGTAGATAAATAAAGACAGTAGAAAAGCTCAGTGAACGTGAGACCTTGTTTTTTGAGAAGGTGAGCAAGATTTGCCAAACTTTAGCTAAACTTACTAAGAAAAAAAGTAAAAGGACACAAATAAACAGAACCAGAAATGAAAGAGGAGATATACAGCTGATACCATGGAAATACATAAGCTTGTTAGAGACTACTATGAAAATCATATGCCAACAAATAACTGGGGATAATATACTGTACACTGTTATAAAAAATAATATTTTAATCATTCCAATATTTTCCCTCAAATTGATATTTTGGGAACTGTATACAGAATATATAAAGAATGCTTAGAACACAATCATAAATACATAAAACAATTAAAAACTGGGCAAAGGATATGAATAGACCTTTCTCTAAATAAGATATAAATAAGCCAATAAGCAACCATCAACATGAAGAGATGGTCAACATCATCAGTCCTTTAGGATATGTAAAACAAAACCATAATGAGATACCACTTCGCATCCACTAGAATTGTTATAATAAAATAGGTAATAGTCTTGTTGGCAAGAATATGGAAAAGGGTTCCTCTCAGACACTGCTAGTGAGAATGTAAAATGGTTAAAAGGAGAAGGGAGTTGAGGGAAATTGGAGGGGAGATGAACCATGAGAGACTATGGACTCTGAAAAACAATCTGAGGGTTTTGAAGGGGAGGGAGGCAAGGAGGTTGGGTGAGCCTGGTGGTGGGTATTATGCAGGGCACGTATTGCATGGAGCACTGGGTATGGTGTATAAACAATGACTTCCAGTACACTGAAAAGAAATAAAAAAAATAATAATAATAAAAATTACTCTCTTATTCTCCGGGATGACTTTTCTGTGTGCTGAATAAGTCATCTTTACATGGATGCTTCAAATGCATCTCATGTTTGTTGTGACCTAATCTGAATACATTCTCTTCCCCTGTAACCTGGTCTTTCTCCATTCTTCCTTAAAAATGTGAATAGCATCACATGCCATCCTACTGCATATACCAGAAACTTAGAAATGTTGTTTGCTCAGATGAATGTGAAGCCTTAAGGCACCTAGAAGAGAAAATAAACAGTAATTTCTTTGACATCAGTCATAGCAACATTTTTCTAGATATGTCTTCTAAAGGAAGGGAAACCAAGGGAAAAATCAACTGTAAATAAACCAAAATAAGAACCTCTGCAGAGAAAAGGAAGTCATCAACAAATCAAAAGGGCAAGCTACTGAATAGGAGAAGATCTTTGCAATGGTATATCAAATAATGAGTAAAAATCCATATTATATAAATAACTTATATAACTGAACACCGAAAAAACCAAATAAGCCAATTAAAAAATGGACAGAGGACCTGAAAAGACATTTTGGAAAGGAGACATGCAGATATCCAACAGACGCATGAAAAGATGCTTAACATCACTAATGAGGGAAATTCAAATAAAAACCATGAGATATCCCTATCATAATGGCTAGAATTAAAAAAAGTAAGAAATAACAAGTATTGGGGAGAATGTGGAGAAAAAGGCATTCATGCCTTGGAGGTGGGAATGCAAATTAGTATAGCCACTGTGGCAAACAGTATGGAGCGTCCTTAAAGAATTAAAAATAGGAATACCATGTGATCCAATAATTCTGTTACTGGGTAATCATGCAAAGAAATGAAAACATGATCTAAAAGATATATATATCCCTATATTTATTGCAGCATTATTTACAATAGCCAAGATAAGGAAGTAACTTAAGTATCCATCATTATTGACAAATGAATAAAGAAATAAAGAAGATGTGATATTGATACATGTATTATCCTACTCCGTCCTATTATATATAATGGTATATATATATATTACTCATCCATTAAGAAGAATGATATTTGTATTTGTGACAACATGAATGAACCTAGAGGGTATTAAGCTAAATGAAATAGATCAAAGAAAAACAAATATCATATGATTTCACTTCTATGTGGAATCTAAAAAAACAAAACAGATGAATAGACAGAATCAGACCTATAAATAAAATCAGACCTAAAAATAGAGAGGACAAACTGAGTGGCCAGAGGGGAGGGGAGTGGGCAGCTGGGTGAAATAGATGAAGGGAAGTGGGAGGTACGGGCTTCCAGTTATGGAATGAGTAAGTGATGGAGATAGAAGGTACAGCATAAGGAAGGGTCAAGGGTATTGTAATCGCATTGTACAGTGACACAGAGCAGCTATACTTGTTGTGAGCATAGCATAATGTATAGACTTGTTGAATCACTATGATGTGTACCTGAAACTAGTGTAACATTTTCTGTAAACTCTACTCAAAGAGGGAGAAAATTTTTGAAGAAAAAAAGTTTTATTCTTTGGTCATAGAAATAATCAATTTTGCCTTCACCACAGCTTCTTAATCTATTCATTTTTCTTCCTCTCCACGGCCCCATCCTAGTTCAACACCCACTCATTGCTCCTTTGTATTACTGCTATTCACCTGATTTACTTAGATTGATTCTTACCACATGTAATCTGGTCTTGTCATTGTTGCGAGGTCTTAATTCTCCTTAAAAACTTCAGTGGTTCCTTGTGATTTTAGCATAAATTTGCTTATAAGTCTCTGGCCTCAGGTGTTAGCTCAACAGCTCTATATCACATAGTATATCATTTTCCAGCACAGGTTAGGGCTCCAGCCCATATTTATCCTTTTCTATTACCTTGAATTTAACATGATCCTCTCATTTCAGAATCTTAAAGTTCTTGGAATCCTTCCCCTCCCCTCATCTCCATCAATCAAACAAACACCATAATTAAGACGTACTCCAAGTGTCCTCAGTAAAAACTGGTGTTTTTTCTGTAATCCTTCTCTGAAACCAAAACTAACTGAATTCTCATTAATATGCTATCATATCGCTCCTTGCTTTTCCACTAAAGCACTTCTCCCAGTCTATAGGTATATATATATAGATATAGATCTAGATATATATATATATCTATATATATATGGCCTGTGGTTATGATCCCTTAAAATGTTGTAGTCAAGAACAATTCAAACACTAATAAAGCTGCCCACTTCTTCTTTTTTATTTATTTTATTTTTTTTATAAACATATATTTTTATCCCCAGGGGTACTTCTTATAGGGCCATTTTGGTTTCATAAATGAATGTATTTTTCTGTTTATATGTGATTTCAGGTATTATTGATAGGAAACATATCTCTGAATTAATATTCTTCCTAACCTATTGTGATTTAATATCCTAGGATTTCTCTTCTCTCTATGAGCTGTTCTCTCTTCATGTCTCCCAGGGAAGTCTGTTATCCTTAGATCACTGACTTGTTTACTACTCCCCATAAATTCCAGAGCTCATAATTTGTATGCCATCTGTCAGCTGAGAACACATCCTCAGCTCATGTGTAAAGCTCCTTTCTCAGTGTTATGTCTTTTTTTTTTTCCAGATAGGAAACCCCTGCCATTGCCAAGACATCAGACTGTGAATCTCTGATCATTAGCACAGTTAAGTACTGAAACCTTGGCTTCATCACATTGCACATTAATGTGCAATGCATGCACATTAATCCCAGAGCATCCAAAGGCATCCTTAACCTTTTCTTATTCTGTCTTTGCAACATCCTGCATAAGGGATGGACTCTTTCCCCTGTCCTGGCTGGAAATAGAGGCTCAGAGAAACTTTTCAAGGGGGTTAGGGCTAAAATTAGGGAATATAGATTATCTACTGCTATAGAAGTGACTTCATCTATAAAACAGCTCCCAGATTAACTTCATGGAGACTCTATTAACTATTTTCCATAGCAGGATCACATGCCATGTCCTGTTAATCTCTAACTGCTAAAAAAATATTTAAAACACAACATCTTGTGTTGATGAGAACACAAGATAATTTTAATTTTCTTTCAGATATGTTTTTCTGCACTCCAAAGTAATTATATAAAAAATAAATAAAATGAACTATATCAAGAATAAATCCATAATTGTCTTATCTGCTGTAAAGGAATTTAAACTTTATTTGAAAGAAAGTGTGAGGGCATGGATTAGTGTAGGAAACAGAATACCAGTTTTATGATGATCAGATGGCTGATAAAAGGAAAGAAGCACAGAAAAAGGCAAATAAATTTGACCAGGTAAGGCTGAAGAAGCAGTGGTCCAGGGAAGGGCTACCTGAGTGAAGTTAAGGGCAGGAAGCAATAGAACAAGGAAGCAGTTGTTTACCAATAGGGAAGGATTGTTTGTTAGTTTCAGGCTTGGCTGTTTGGCTCCTGAACAGAATAAAAGGTACATGAAAAACAACAGAGTCCAACAGAAGATGAGTCTAATTTCAAACATGAATCTGAACATAGAGTAAAAGTGTGTTCAATATTATGGACAATAATTCTTGGTCCTTAAGTAAAATCAAAACCATCTTATTACCAGTCTGAATCCTCTATTTATATATCTTTTTAGATTCTCTAAGACTGAATTAGGAAAAAAATTCTTTTTTTAAAATATTTTATTTATTTATTTGAGAGGGAAAGACAGAGAAAGAGAGAAAATGAGCATGGGAGAGGAACAGGGAGAAAGAGAGGGAGAGAGAAGCAGATTCCCTGCCGAGCAGGAAGCCCTTTGTGGGGCTGGTTCCCAGGACTCAGAGATCATGACCTGAGTGCAAAGCAGACACTTAAATGACTAAGCCACCCCGGTACACCTAGGGAAAAAACTCTATTATTTTCTCCATTATATGACTCCTGAAATTGACAAATTCAGTCATGAACACTTCACTACTAAAGCTATTCTTCTGAGACATTCTCAGCAGTCCATAAAAATGGGATGTAAAAAAGAAAGTAATTCCTCTTTTAATAGGCCCACACTTATGTTTGCAAACTTCTAAGTTTACAATGTAAAATTTTTGGAAGCTATATACATTAGTGGACATCTATAGCAACTGGGAATGGTGTAGCTATAAAATTTAATCTCATAATTCTGTGTTTAAAAAAATTCTTGGGGGCACCTGAGTGGCTCAGTGGGTTAAAGCCTCTGCCTTCAGTTCAGGTCATTACTCCAGTGTCCTGGGATCAATCCCTGTATCGGGCTCTCTGCTCAGCAGGGAGCCTGCTTCCCCCCCCCCTCTCTCCCTACCTGTAATATCTATCTGATAAATAAATAAAATCTTTTACAAAAATGAAAAAAAAATTCTTTGCTGTTAGTTAATAAAAATTTGAAGCAAGATTGAGACAAATATGAAGAGAACCAACACATCTATTTGATTCCACAAGATTTCTGAAGAGATGATGAAAGTTAAAACAACAACAACAATCATGTTCATGTGATGGTCCCAAATTGAGTTGGCATGGAAAATACAAAGAGAGATTTGAGATGCATGCTGAGTGCCCCCTGAAGTGATTGCAGTAACAACTGCTCCTTTGAAGTTTAACTTCAGTAGACTCCAGAGCCCAGAATGCTGTAATTTATCTTAAATTTCTGTAAGGAATGACTGTAGAATTCATTTTTTTACAGCTCCACCTATTCTCTGTGGAGACCTTATTTAAAATATTGTTCAATGTAGGGCATCTGTGGAATTCAGAGGGTGAAACTTCTGCCTGTGAATCACATCCTTATGGCAGGGTCCTGGGATCCAGCCCCATATTGGGCTCTCTGCTCAGCAGGGCGCCTGCTTACCTCTTTCTCTGCCTGCCTCTCTGCTTACTTGTGATCTCTCTCTCTCCATCAAATAAATAAAATCTTAAAAATAATATTGTGTGACAATTATATGAGGACAGTTAAAAAATACTGTTGACGATAATTTTGCACAAAATCGCAACTTTGAAAACCATTTACTTTTTCTCTTAGGAAAAGATGTCTGTATCTCTGAAAGGCTCCAATTGCACCAAATTCCAGGTCTCTGAGTTCATCCTGATGGGATTCCCAGGCATGCAAAGCTGGCAACACTGGCTCTCCATTCCATTGGCAATACTCTACCTCTCTGCAATTTTTGCTAACATCCTCATCCTCATCACCATTTGCCAGGATCCTGCCCTTCAGCAGCCTATGTACTACTTCCTGGGCATTCTCTCTGTGATAGACATGGGCCTGGCCACCACCATCATGCCCAAGATCTTGGCCATCTTCTGGTTTGATGCCAAGGTCATCAGCCTCCCTGAGTGCTTTGCTCAGATTTATGCCATTCACTGCTTTGTTGGCATGGAGTCTGGTATCTTCCTCTGTATGGCTTTTGACAGATATGTAGCAATTTGTCACCCTCTTCGCTACACATCAATTGTCACCAATGCCTTAATCTTAAAGGCTACTGTGTTCATGGTACTAAGAAATGGTTTGCTTGTCATTCCGGTGCCTGTGCTTGCAGCCCAGCGTAATTATTGCTCCAAGAATGAAATTGAGCATTTCCTGTGCTCTAACCATGGGGTCACTAGTCTGGCTTGTGATGACAGGAGGCCAAACAGCATCTTCCAGTTGATTCTGGCATGGCTTATAATGGGGAGTGACCTAGGTCTCATAATATTGACATACATTTTGATTTTGCGCTCTGTACTTAGACTGAACTCGGCTGAAGCTGCATCCAAAGCTATGAGCACTTGTAGCTCCCATCTGATCCTTATTCTCTTCTTCTACACAATTGTTGTTGTGACTACAGTAATGCACCTGGCAGAACCCAAAGGTTCTTTGATTCCAGTTCTACTCAATGTGCTGCACAGCATCATCCCCCCTTCCCTCAACCCTATAGTTTATGCACTTAGGACTAAAGAACTCAGGGCAGGCTTCCAAAGGAACTTTTGTTGGAGATGAGAAAAGAACACCAGTCTGCAGTGATTTTCTCCATAATTTTACATTTTCTTCAGCTTCTTCTAGAACGGATAGTAGAAATTCAATTATAACAGGGAAAGTGAAAGCCCTTTGAGATAGCTTTTTCACAGTGTAAAAGCACGTGAATACAAAAACAAACATTCCCAGTAGCTCCAAAATATTCATAAGAGATTATATTTACTACAAAGCTGTGATCACCAAGACAGCATGGTACTGGCATAAAAACAGACACATAGACCAGTGGAACAGAGTAGAGAGCCCAGATATGGACCCTCAACTCTATGTCAATTAATCTTCGACAAAACAGGAAAAAATATACAGTGGAGAAAAGACAGTCTCTTCAAGAAATGGTGCTGGGGAAACTGGACAGCTATATGTAGAAGAATGAAACTCAACCATTCTCTTACACCATACACAAAAATAAACTCAAAATCGATAAAAGACCTCAATGTGAGACAGGAATCCATCAGAATCCTAGAGGAGAATATAGGCAGTGACCTCTTCAATATCAGCCACAGCAACTTCTTTCAAGATATGTCTCCAAAGGCAAATAAACAAAAGTGGAAATGAACTTTTGGGACTTCATCAAAATCAAAAGCTTCTGCACAGCAAAGGAAACAGTGAAGAAAACAAAGAGGCAACCCACAGAATGGGAGAAGATATTTGGAAATGACAGTACACACAAAAGGTTGATATCCAGGATCTATAAAGAACTCCTCAAACTCAACACACACAAAACAGATAATCATATCAAAAAATGGGCAGAAGATATGAACAGACACTTCTCCAATGAAGACATACAAATGGCTATCAGACACATGAAAAAGTGTTCATCATCACTAGCCATCAGGGAGATTCAAATTAAAACCACATTGAGATATCACCTTACACCAGTTAGAATGGCCAAAATTAGCAAGGCAGGAAGCGACATGTGTTGGAGGGTATGAGGAGAAAGGGGAACTCTGTTACACTGTTGGTGGGAATGCAAGTTGGTGCAGTCTCTTTGGAGAACAGTGTGGAGATTCCTCAGGAAATTAAAAATAGAACTTCTCTGTGACCCTGAAATTGCACTACTGGGTATTTACCCCCAAAGATACAGATGTAGTGAAAAGAAGGGCCATCTGTACCCCAATGTTTATAGCAGCAATGGCCATGGTCACCAAACTGTGGAAAGAACCAAGATGCCCTTCAATGGACGAATGGATAAGGAAGATGTGGTTCATATACACTATGGAGTATTATGCCTCCATCAGAAAGGATGAATACCCAACTTTTGTAGCAACATGAAGGGGACTGGAAGAGATTATGCTGAGTGAAATAAGTCAAGCAGAGACAGTCAATTATCATATGGTTTCATTTATTGTGGAGCATAACAAATAGCATGGAGGACTGGGAGTTAGAGTGGAGAAGGGAGTTGGGGGAAATTGGAAGGGGAGATGAACCATGAGAGACTATGGACTCTGAAAAATATTCTGAAGGTTTTGAAGTGGTGGGGGCGGGGTGGGAGGTTGGGGGAACCAGGTGGTGGGCATTAGAGAGGGCACAGATTGCATGGAGAACTGGGTGTGGTGCAAAAATAATGGATACTGTTATGCTGAAAATAAATACAAAATAAATTTTTTAAAAAAGAGATGAATATATGTTGGGAAAGGAGGTACTTTCTACCAAACTAATGAAATGGAATAAAAACTATTGTTTATGAATTATATCTCTTTCCTAAAATAAAAATGAATATTATAATACACAAACAACCAAAGAATTAGTGAGTGGGATATGAGTTACAGATCATGATTATTCATTCACAACTGTAATGTAGGACCAAAGTTTTTATGCCTGGACAAGAGGCTAATGAATATGTGGGCAGCATGAGTAGAGGGAAGCAGATCTATATATGGACAAAATTAGAAGCCCAAATTGCTGCACAATGCCAGCCAATTCTCATGAGCTTTCTGCCCATATCGATATTGATTTGGGCAGAAAGCTCGTGAGAATTGGCCAGAAACCTTCGGTGAACCCCCAGTGGTGGGAGCCTTCAAGGGAGCCACCTGGGCGTGGCCCAAGGTCCCGAGTGGCCAAAACCCTGCAAGAAAAAGCTCTAATGCCAGGTGTGTGTGAAGCACAAATCACCTCAGAACACTGGCCACCCCTGCCCTCTACTCGGCCCCCTGGGGAGCCTGCCTTGGCACTGGCAGATCTGGCCTGCCATGCCTCTAGGCCCTGCCCTTAAGCCTACATTGGGTTTTCAGGCTGATGTCCCCATAGGCCTGGCCCCCATGCCCTCCAGACTGGGGACACCTGAGCCACACCTCAGGACTCCACCTGCCACCCAGGAGGAAACCATGCAGTTTGGAGCTGCACAAAATCCTCTGTTAGGAGAAACCTGAATGATACCCTGAGGCCACCCTCCACACCCCCAACAAACCTCAACCTAAGGCTCAGCAAGACCTCCACCTTCAACTATGCCTCTGGGGAGCTTGCCTCAGGGAAGGGCCTTGGGGGAGCCCCATGGACCCAGCCTGTAATACTGGATGGTGGAACAGGAACCTAATACGAAAGCAGTCGAAACATTGGGTGGGTCCACAGCCCAAGCTGCCACAAAATGCTGGCCAGTTCTCATGGCTTTCTGCCCAAATGGAAATCAATTTGGACAGAAAGCTCATGAGAATTGGCCAGAAACCCTGGCCAATTCATTTCCAATGGCAGGAGTTTTCAGGGGAGCCACTTGGGCCTGGCCCAGGATCCTGAGTGGTCGTGGTCTGAACCCTGCAAGAAAGTGCTCTAAACACCAGGTGCATCTACAGCCTGTCCAGCATTAGAACAGGGACCACCCCCATTCTCCACTTAGCCCCCTGGGGAGCCCACCACACCACTGGCAGATTGGGTCTGCCATACCTCTATGTCCTAACCCTAACCCTAGGTTGGGTTTTCAAGCTTGCATCCCCAGAGGCCTGGACCTCAAGCCCTCCAGAATGGAGACTCCTGGACTCCCACATCCCAGGACTCTGCCTGCTGCCCAGGAGGAAACCATGCCCTTCAGAGCTGATCAAAACCCTCAGGTGGAAGAAAACTGCATGCCCCCCTGAGGCTACCCCCACCGTTGTCGCACCCCCAGGCCACAAATCCAGAGCCTGATGCTCAGCTGACCCCCGCCCTCAACTCTATTCCTGGGGAGCTCATCTCAGCGGGGAACTGCAGGGTAGCCACATGGGCTCAGCCTGTGGGTCCAGAGAGTCGCAACACACACCAAGCGAGAAAGTACTTCAAACACCAGATGCACGCATGGCCTGCATCACAGCACAATGCCAGCCAATTCCCACAAGCTCTCTGCTTAAATTGATATCAATTTGAACAGAAATCTCGTGAGAATTGTCCAGAAACCTCCGGTGATCTCGCATCCAGCAGTGGGGGCCTTCATGTAAGGGCATGGGCCTGGCCTATGGTCCAAGCTGTTGTGGACTGAACCCTGCAAGAAAGCACTCCAAATGCCAGATGCCCATGTGGCCCAAATTGCCCCAGAAAACCGGCCACCCTCTACTCAGCCCTGGGAAGCCCACTTAACTGCTGACAGTTCAGGCCTGCCATGCCCCTAGGTGCTAATCCTAATCCTAGGTTGGGTTTTCAGCCTTCCATCCCCAGAGGCTTGACCCCCAAGCCCTCCAGACCTATAGGACTCTGCCCCCACCCCGAAGGAAACTGTGCCATTTGGAACTGTGCAAAACCCTCAAATGTGGAGAAACCTGCATGCCACCCTTATGCCACCCCCATATCCCGTGGACCCTTAGTCAGCCCACAGACTGACAGTCATCCTGATTCCACCCTCAATTCAGGCCCCCAGTACATTTGCCTCAGCTCTGGAAGATTAGGCCTGCCATACCCCTAGGTTGTGTTTCAGGCTTCTGTCTCCAGAGGCCTGGCACCCAAGGACTCCAGACTGGGGATCACTGAGCCACACCACAGTACACTGCCTGCTCTCAGAAAGATACCTTGCCATTTGGAGCTGTGAAATGCCCTCAGAGTAGGAGAAATCTGCATCCCTCCTGAGGCCACCCAGACCTTGAGAAGTCCTCCTGGCCACAAACCTGAGGCTGACACTTATTCAGACCCATGCCCTCCAATCAGCCTCCATGGGAGCTCATCTCAGTGGCCGCCGATCAGGTCCCACTATCCCTAGGTCCTTCTCCCTAACCCTAGTTTGGGTATCCTGACTTCTGTGCCTGAAGCCTGGCACCCAAGCCCTCTTCTTATGAAACCTTTCCAAAAAATAGAACTGAAAGGAAAACTTCCAAACCCTTTGGATTAGGCCAGCATAACCATGATTCCAAAACTAGACAAAGACCCCACCCAAAGGGAGAATTATGGAACACTATCCCTAATGAATATGGATGCAAAAATTCCCACCAACATATTAGCCTATAGGATCCAACAGCCCATTAAAAGGATGATTCACCATGACCAAACTGAATTTATTCTTGGGCTGCAAGGGTGATTTGACAACCACAAATCAAAACAATGGAATCCACTACATTAATAGAAGAAAGAACAAGAACCATAGGATCCTCTCAATAGATATGGAAAGAACATTTGACAAATCAATGCATCCTTTCTTGATCAAGACTCTTCACGGGGAAGGCTAGAGGGTACATACCTCCACATCATAAAGGCCATCTATTGTAAATACGACGAGAATATCATTCCCATTGGGAAAAAACTGAGAGCTTTTCCCTTTTCAGGTCAGGAACACAACAGGGATGCCCACTCTCATCATTATTGTTCAACATGGTACATAATTCCTAGCCTCTGACACCAGATAATAAAAAGAAATCAATGCTGTCTGAATCAGCAAAGAAGAAGTCAAGTTCTCACCCTCTGCAGACAATAAGATACTTTCTGTGGAAAACCCAAAGGACTCCACCCCAAAATTGCTAGAACTCATCCAAGAATTCTGTAATGTGGTAGGTTATAAAATCAATATACAGAAATCAGTTGCATTTGTCTACAGCACCAATGCGACAGAAGAAAGAGAAGTTAAGGGGTTCATCCCATGTATAATTGCACCCAAAACCACGTGATACTTAGGAATCCATCTAACCAAAAAAGCAAAGGATCTGTACTCAGAAAACTATATGATAGTCATGAACAAATTGGAGGAACACACAAAGAAATGGAAAAACATCCCATGCTCATGGATTAGAAGAAAAACTATTGTGAAAATGTCTATACTACCCAGAATGATCCACAGATTCAATTCCTATCAAAATACCATCCACATTTTTCACTGGACTGGAATAAATAATCCCCAAATTCGTATGGAAGCAGAAAAGACCCTGAATAGCCAAAGGGATGTTGAAAAAGAAAACCAAAGCTGGTGACAATGCAATTGCTGAATTCAAGCTCTATTTCAAACCTGTAATCATCAAGACAGTATGGTACTGGCACAAAAGCAGACCCATAAATCAATGGAACAGAATAGAAAAACCAGAAATGGACCCTTGGTCCATTAATTGACCTCTAGGGTCAATTAATCTTCCTCAGTGCAGGAAAGAATATCCAATGGGAAAAAAAGTCTCTTCAACAAATGGTGCTGGTAACACAGGATGGTCACATGCAGAAGAATGAAACTGAACCATTTCCTTGTACTGTATACAAGAAAAAGACTCTAAATGGATGAAAGCCCTCAATGTGAGACAGGAATTCATCCAGATTCTTGAGGAGAACAGAGGCAGCAACCTCTTTGACCTCAAGCACAGCAACTTCTTGCTAGACACATCTCCAATGGCAAGGGAAACAAAAGCAAAAATGAGCTGTTGGGATTTCATCAAGATAGCCAGCTTTTACACAGCAAAGGAAACAGTCAACAAAACCAAAAGACAACAAACAGAAGAAGAGAAGATATTTTCAAATGACATAGCAGATAAAGGACTCATAACCAAAATCTAGAAAGAGCTTGCCAAACTCAACACCCACAGAACAAATAATCCAATCTAGAGATAGGTCAAAGACATGAACGACATTTCTCCAAAGAAGACATCCAAATGGCCAACAGACACATAAAAAAGTGCTCAACATCCCTCGACATTAGGAAAATACAAATCAAATCCATTATGAGATAGCTCCTTTCAACTGTCAGAATGGATAAGATGAAGAAGTCAGGAAACGAAGGATGTTGGCAAGAATGTGAAGAAAGGGGAACCCTTTTATACTATTGTGGGAATGCAAGCTGGTGAGGCCACCACCACTCCACAATGGAAAGCAGTGTGGAGATTCCTCAAAAAGTTGAAAACAGAGCTACCCTACAACCCTGCAACAGCACTACTGGGTATTTACCACAAAATACAAATGCAGTGATCTGAAGGGGCACCTGCACCCCAATGTCTATAGCAGCAATGCCAACAAGAGCCAATGAGTCATGAGCCAGATGTCCAACGACAGATGAATGGATGTATATATACACCATTTAATTATGAATTATGCATCCATCAGAAAATGAAATCTTGACATTTTCAATGATATGAATGGAACTAGAGGGTACTGTGATAAGTGAAATAAGTCAATGAGAGAAGGAGAATTATCATATGATTTCACTGATATGTGGAATTTAAGAAAGAAGACAAAGGAACATAGGGGAAGAGAGGAAAAAAGGAAGTAAGTTGAAACCAGAGAAGAAGTCAAAGAAAAAGAGATAGTTAATCTCAGGAAACAAACTGAAGGTTTCTGAAGGGAAGGGGATGGGGGTATGGAATAGCTGGGTGATGGGCAGGGGAGGGTATATGCTGTGGTGAGCTTTGTGTGCTGTGTAGAATGGAAGGATCTCAAACCTGTACCCCTGAAGCAAATAACACACTATATGATTGTAATAAAAAAGAAGTGAAATAAAAACATTTAGAATACAAATGTAAACTAAGGATAAATAAATAAATAATAAACTCACTGATAGAAAGAAAGAAATCAAACCAGTGACTAACTGATCTGCAGTCACCACACTCTAATTTCAAGCTAGATTACAAAGCTAGACTACATACAAAACAGTATCGTACTTGTATAAAGACAGACACACAGGTCAATGGAGCACAATAGAAAGCTCAGAAACTGATAATCATAGTACTTTTGGCAATGTTTATTCATTTGTATATTAAAGGTATATTTAAACTTAGCTTTGATAGAGTTATTAACTCTGAATGGGAATCAATAATATTTATGTCTTGTTCCAATGTTTATTTCCAATAAATGCATTTTTAAACATGTTGTTTTATATAAATATATATTATAAAATAAGGAATATTTAGAATTCACACTTTTAGGAAAAATTAAATTCACTTTAATAAACCTACCACAGAAAAGGAAATATAGATATCCAGCGTCACAAGTGAGAACATTACAAAAGAAGACAATCAGACACAATCTGGTGTCTAATGGAAGAATATACTACTTAGGTACTTCTGCCCAAATATTCAACCTGTTCAAAGCTATAGATGCAGCTACTCATTTACCAAAACACAAATGTGAGAGAAATGTCCTAACAAAGAGTAGGAAGACATCACCAGTAAAGTCCACAATGCATATATTCTGATAGGAAAAATATTTTCCCAACAAATAAACTGTAAGACCAGAAGGAAGGAAGGAAGGAAGGAAGGAAGGAGAGAAAGAGAAAGAAAGAAGAGAAAAAGGAAGAGAAAACAAGTAAGCAAGCAAGCTAGCTTAGAAACTAACTCACGCATGTATGGTCTTAACATGGACACAGCAGCAGAAAATATACAATGGGGGAAAGGGCTGTCTCTTCAGTGAATGGTACTGGGAATACTGGACACTAATTGCAGAAGAATGTGGCTGTATCATTTTGGGGAAGGGACTTTTACATCAGACACCAAAAGCAAAGGCAACAAAAGCAAAAATAAGCAAGTGGAAGGTTATCAAACTGAAATTTCTGCATGGGAAAAGAAACCATCAAACCCTTAAAAGGCAACCTTCCTAATGAGAAAAAATATCTCCACATCCTATGTGTGAGAAGAGGCTAATATCCAAAATACACAAAACACTCCTTCAAATCCAAACAAACCGAATAAAAATTGGGGAGAATATGTGAATAGATACTTTCCAAAGATGGCATACAGGTGGTCAACAGATACAGAAAACATTGTTCAACATCACTAATCGTCATCAGGAAAACACAAGTCAAAACAACAATCAGCTATTACCTCACAACCCTGGGAACAGCAATCGTCCCAGAGAGACAGACACCAGGTGTAGTCAAGGGTGGGTACATAAAGGGACTCTGTGGACTGTTGGTGGGAATGGAAATTGGTGCATCCACTGTGACAAATGCTGTGGAGGTTCTGGGAACAATTAATACAACTACCACATGATTGCTCTATTGAGTATTTCTTTGGAGAACACAAAAATGCTCCCTCCAAAGGAAAGATGTACTCCCATGTTCATGGCAACATCAAAACAATAACCAGACATGGAAACATTATATCATTTTGGGGAAGGGACCTTGGGAGCATTATGCTAAGTAACTCAGATGCAGAAAGATAAATACCAGAGGCTTTCATGGACATTCCACATTAAAAAAAAAAAAAAAAAAAAAAAAAGGGATGATGCCCTAACAGTAATGCTCTGTTGGATTTTCAGTCTTCCATCCCGAGTCCTGGATCCCAAGCCCTCCAGACTGGGGACACCTGAGGCACACCGTAGGACTCCAGCTGCCCCTAAGAAGGAAGCTGTGCCATTTGGAGCTATGTAAAACACTCAGAGCAGAAGAAACCTGCATGCCACCCTAAGACCACCCCCACCTTCAGCGGCCACTCTGACACAAACCCACAACCTGGCACTCAGCCTTACTTATCCTTGCTCTCAACTCATCCCCCTGTGGACCTCCCCTCAACACTGGCAGATCTGGTCTGTGATGCCCATATGCCTGAAACCTAAATCTAGGTTGGTTATCCAGGATTCCAACTCCTAGCGGCAGGCCTAGCCTTCAAGTATGAAGACGTTGAGCTACAACACAGGAATCCTAGTGCCCCCAAAAAGAAACCATGACATTTGGAGCTGCGCTAAATCCTCAGAGCAGGAGAAACCTGCATGCACCCCTGATGATGCTCCAATCTTCAGCAGCCCCCGTGAACACAACCCCACAGCCTCATAAGCCTGACACCCACCCTCCACTCTGCACCACAGGGAGCATGCCTTACCCCAGCAATCAGGCTTGCCAGGCCCCTAGGCCTAAACCCTAACCCTAGGTAGATATTCAGGTTTCTGCCCTTACAGACCAGTCCCTCAGGCCCTTTAGACTAGGCCCCCTGAACCACACTGCACGTCTTCACCTAACCTCAGAAGGAAAGCATGACATTTTGAGCTGAGCAATACCATCAAAGCTGGAAAACGTGGATGCCCCCTGAGATGACCAACACATTCAGTGCCCCCTCTCCCCACCGGGGCCCACAAAACTGGAGCCTAATGCTCAGCCTAACCGCCTCCCTCAACATTGCCTGGGGATGCTTGCCTCTGTGGAGGCCCTCAGCGGAGCCTCTTGGGCCTGACCTGTGGTCCTGGATCCCACAACACGCTCCTAGCGAGAAAGTGCTCCAAATGTCAGGTGCACAAGGGGTCCAAATCACTGCCCAACACTGGGCAATTCTCACGAGCTTTCTGCTCAAATTGATATCAGTTTGGGCAGAAAGCTTGTGAGAATTGGCCAGAAGCGCCCAGCAAAATCACTTCCAGTGGCAGGGACATTCAAGGGAGCTGAATGGGCCTGGCATGTGGTCTGGAGTGGTCGCAGCCCAAACCCTGTGAGGAAACACTAAAGGCCAGGTGCATGAGTGGACTGGATACCGGCAGAATGCTGGCAAAACTGCCCTCTACACAGTCACCTGGGAAGGCCGCCTCAGCACAGGCATAGGGACTGCCATGCCCCTAGGCAATAAGCCTAAACCTAATTTGGGATTTCAGGCTTCCATCCCCAGAGGCCTGGCCCCAGAACCTTCCATATTGGGGATGCTGAGCGACACCCAAGAGTACACCTGCCACAGGAGGAAACAGTGTCATTGGAAGATGCCCAGAATCCTTAGAGCAGGAGAAAACTGCATACCTCTCTGATGCGATGTCCACATCTGCTGGCCACAAAACCTGGGCCTGATGCCGTATCTGACCCACTTCTTCCACTGAACCCCTCAGGGATCCCGGCTCAGCACGGACTAAAGGCCCAATAATGCACGGACCAGATCACGTCAGAACACCGACCAATATCACCCTCTATACAGCCACCTCAGCACTGGCAGATCGGACCTGCCACACCCCTATGTCTTAACCCAAACCCTAGGTTGGATTTGCAGGCTTCCGTCCCCAGGGACCTGGTCCCCAAGCCCTCCAGATTGGGGACACATAAGCCACACCCTAGGACTCTGCCTGCCAACCAGGAGGAAAGCATGCCATTTGGAGCAGCACAAAACCGTCAGAGAGAAAGAAACCTGCTACCCCCATGAGCCACCCCCAACATCGGCGTGCCCATGCCACAAACCTGGAGCCTAGTGCTCGACATGAAGCCGTCCTCCCTCAACTCAGCCCAGGGAAGATTGCCTCTGTGGAGACCTTCTGTGGGCCCAGGGCATGGTCACAGATGGTTGAAACACATTCCTAGCGAGAAAGCGCTCCAAACACCAGGCACACAAGCAGACTTACCCCGCCAAATGCTGGCCAATTCTCACGAGCTTTCTGCCCAAATCAATATTGATTGGGGGTTTTGCTCAGCTCTAATCAATATTGATTTGGGCAGAAAGCTCATGAGAATAGGCTGGAAAACCCCTGGCAAACTCATTTTTGGCGGCACAGGCCTGCAGGGCCGCCCCCTGGGCCTGGCCAGTGATCCCAAGTCGTCGTGACCCCAATCCTACGGAAAGCATTCTACAAGCCAGGGGCATGTGTGGCAAACCCCTCCCTCTACTCAGCCTCGTGGGGTGCCTGCCCCAGTGCTGCCAGATCAGGCCTGCATCACCCCTAGGACCTCAATATAACCATCAGTTGGGTTTTCAGGCTTCTGTCCCCAGGGGTCTGTCCCCAGTGCCCTCCAGATTGGGGACCCCTGAGCCACACCCCAGGAATCTGCCTGCCACCCAGGAGGAAACTATGCCATTTGGAGCTGTGCAGAACTCTCAGACTGGGAAAATCCTGCATGCCTCCCTGAGGCCACCCCCATATTTGGTGGCTCCCAGGTCCACAAATTCAGAACATGATGCACAGCCTGACCCAGTCCTCAACTTGGCCCCCGGGTATCCCACCTCAGCACCAGCAGATCAGGCCTGCCATGCCACTAGATCTTTACCCTAACCCTAGGTTGTGTATTTAGACTTCTGTCCCCAGAAACCTGGCCCCCAAGCCCTCCAGAATGGGGACCCCTGTGCACACACCAGAACTCCACCTGCAACACAGGAGTAAACCGTTCTATTTGGAGCTTCACAAAACCCTCAGAGTGGGAGAAGCCTGCGTACACTTCCTGAGGCCAACCCCACCTTGGGCGCCCCACCAGGGCACAAAAATGGAAGCTGGCCCTCACCTGGACTCCTCTTTCAACTCTGCACCCAGAAAGCTCCCCTCGGTGTGGGCCCTAAAATAAGCCGAGGGGGCCTTAACTGGGGTCATGGATGGTTGCAATGTGCACCTAGTGAGAAAGCGGTATCAATCTGGGTAGAAAGCTTGTGAGAATTGGGCAGCATTGGGTGCCAATTTGGGCCCCACTGGTGCCTATGGTCTTCAGCGCTTTCTTGCTAAGTGTGTTGCAACCATCCGGGAACACGGGCTGGGACTAGGTGGCTCCCCCAAAGGCCCACACCCTAGGGGGCTTTCCAGGTGCAGAGTTGAGTGAATGTCAGCCACTCTGTTTGTTGCCTGGTGGGGCACCAAAAGTGGGGGCAGCCTCAAGGGGGTCATGCAGGTTTCTCCCTTTGAGGGTTTTGCTCAGCTCTGAATGGCCTGGTTTCCTCCTGGGTGGCATATGAACTCCTGGGGTGTGGTTCTGGGGTCCCTCATCTGGAGGTATCAGGAGGCAGGCCCCTGGGGGAGGAAGCCTAAAAACCCAACCGAGGGTTAGGGCGAGGACCTAGGGACATGACAGACCCAATCTGCCAGAGCTGGGGCGGGCACCCTAGGGGGCTGAGTAGTGGGAGGCATTGGCTACATGTATGCCTGGCTCACAGAGGGTTTTCTTGCAGGGTTTGGGCCGCAACTGCTCAGGACCTGGACCGGGCCCAGGCAGCGGCTCTGCTGGCCCATGCCGCCAGAGGCAAGTTTGCTGGGTGTTTTCCAGCCATTCTCATGAGCTTTCTGCCCAAATCGATATCAATTTGGGCAGAAAGCTCGTGAGAATTGGCCAGCATTGGGTGACAGTTTGCGTCACTGTGGCGCCCACGGTCTAGTGGGCTTTCTCTCTAGGTGTGTGTCACGGCCATCTGGGAACACAGGCTGGGCCCATGGGGCTCCCCCGAGGACCCCAAGCCAGGGGAGCTTTCCAGCGGCAGAGTTGATGGAGGGGGTCCAGATGAGCGCCAGCATCAGTGTTTGTGGCCCAGGGGGTGCTGAAAGTGGGGGTGGCCTCAGGGGTGGCATGCAGGTATTTTCACTCTGAAGGTATTGTGTAGCTCTGAATGGCACTGTTTCCTCCTGGGTGGCAGGTGGAGTCCTGGGTGTGGCACAGGGGTCCCCAGTTTGGAGGGTTTGGAGGCCAGGTCTCTGGGAATGGAAGTCTGAAAACCCAACCTGGGGTTAGGGTTAGGGGGCAGCAGTATGGCAGGCCCAGTCTGCTGGTGCTGAGGCTGGATCCCCAGGGGGCTATGTAGAGGACAGGGGTCAGGCAGTGCATCACGCTCCCAGTTTTGTGGCCAGGGTAGGACGACGTGGATGTGGTGGTGGACTCAGGGAGGTATGCAGGTTTTTCCTGGTCTGGGTGTTCTGCCCAGCTCTTAATGGTAAGGTTTCCTCGTGGGTAGCAGGTGGACTTCTGAGTTGTGTTTCCAGGGTCCCCAATCAGGAGGGAGGGCTTGGCGGCCAGGTGTTGGGGAAGGAAGCCTGAAAACCCAACCTAGGGTTAGGGTTAGGGCCTATGGGCATTGCAGGCTTGATTTTCTAGTGCTGAATGGGGATCTCTGGGGAGTGAGTCGAGAACAGGAGTCAAGAATCACATCAGGCTTTGGGTTTGTGGTTGGGGGTCTGCCAGCTGTTAGGGTGGCCTCAGGGAGGCATGCGGGTTGTTTCCTGTTGGAGGTTTCTGCACAGCTCTGAATGGCATGGTTTTCTCCTGGGTGCCAGGTGGAGTCCTGGCATGTGGCTCAGAGGTCCCCATTCTGGAGGGACAGTGCCAGTGTGGCTTGAGACCTACAAAGCCTCCTGAGCTGCATTAGGAGACTCTGGAAGGCCAGGCAGTGCAGGTTCACACCACTGGAGGGAGTGGTGAACTGTGGTGCAAGAGAGCCTGGAAGGCATGGTAATGTTGCTTTCCACCACTGGAGGCAGTGGTGAGCTGCAGTAGAAAAAGTCAGAAGAGGAGTCAGGGCAGCATGTTGGCACAGAGGGCAGTGGTGATGTGCTGAGTGAGAGATCCTGAAGAGTGAGGCACTGCAGCTTGTTTCTACAGGGGGGAACGAGGAGCTGTGTAGTCTTTGTTTCCTAGGCTCAAGAGTGGTGGAAACAACCCCTGGAGCCAGGCCCTCACTCAGCATTGTGCCCGGTTTCCCAGGATTGCTGGTAATGTGATGTCAGGATGGTTCAGGAGGGTCCTCCTGGTGGGGGTCTGGAGCCAGAGGGAAACCAAACCTGACTCATGGTGCATTAGGAACCGAGGAGTTAAGTGTTTCTTTGGAAGAGTATATTTGCTTCTGCAAAAAGGACAAGGGTATTGGTTGGCTTTAGAAGGAAGTTAATTATCACTTAATAAACAAGCACGTGTCTCTCTGTCTCCCAGGAATCGGAGCAGGTGAGCAGGCTTTAGGTGGGAGGTGCCTGCTTATCCCCACCTGACCACCCTTCTTGACTCTGGCTCCATGAGACCTGAAGTTTGGGAATCAGCATTTGAGTCAGTCATGTAGCTTGTCCCAGGACGTCAGCGTTCAGAGGAAACAGCAGGACATTGGGCACAATGTCACATCCATGCCAGGACAGGAGGTAAAATTTCTCTTTCACCCCAAACCTCCTGGGCTTTTCTCTTGTCTCCAGTGGAGCCAAAGTCAAAATGAAGAAGCTGTCAGCAATCTAGACTGAGTGCCAGTGTTCCTGGGTTTCCCTGCCCTGCAAGGAGCCTATGGCAGGGGATCTCATTTTCTCTGTTTATTTCTGGCTTCCAATAGTATTTGGATCATCCCTTGGATTCAAAGGGTTCAAAGTATTTGGAACATCCCAAAGAATCCAAAGGACTCTTAGGCAATCCCTTGGATTCAAAGGGAAGATGACATTGACATGGTGTGTATTTTGAACATAGAATGTGTTCCTTCATCTGACAGTGTTTATTCCATTGGGCTGAGGCTGTGAAGAATGGCAGGCATCTAGAGTTAGGTGGCTATTTGTGGTCAGATAGAGACTTGGACGATGTCTTGTCCTTTGTCAAAGGTGATGTATCCTAATGGATTCTTCTTTTCATCCAAAGAATACAAATGAGTGCAGAGGGAAAATTCAAAATGATTCCAAGGAGCCTTGGACAATTTAAAAGGGAAGCTTGATTTTCTAGTTTTTCTCAATGGACCCTCTGTATAGTTGTACATGCCATATTTTCTCTACAATTTCATGGGTGGAGAAGTCAGAAGGACAATCTTTGGGAATTGCCCTGGATAGAGGCATTATGGAGGCTTCAGTGGTGGTTTGGCATCAGGAACCCGGGGATGAATTTCTGTTGGCTGCTTGCCTGATGCTCGGTGAGTCAGGCTATCCCAAAGATTTTCTGTTTTCTGTTTAGGAGATTGCTGGCAGGGAAAGTTCTGCTTAAAGTGGAACCCTCCTGCACTGTTGGTGGGCATGCAGGCTGTTGCAGCCTTCTGGAAAAGAGTATGGTATTTCCTCCAAAAGCTAAAAACTGAACAACCCTAGGATCCAGCAATTGCCCTCCTAGGTATTTCCCTAAAGGACACAAAATCCACAATCAATGGGGTACAAGTACCATGATATTTACAGCAGCATTATCAAGTATAGCAAAACTATGGAGGGAGTCCCAACGTCTACTCATTGAGATACACATACATACAGATTATATATATATATATATATATATATATATATATATATATATACACACACACACACACACACACACACACACATATATATATATATATATATATATATATATATATATTCTCCCACATCTTCGTAATGGAATAGGAACCAGGTTTAAAAAGAATGAAATCTTACCATCTGCAAGAATGTGGATGGATCTAGAGTGCATTTAGCTAAGCAAAATCAGTAAGAAAAGACCAATAGCCCATGACTTGACTCCTGTGGAATTTCAGGAAGAAAACAGATGAACATAGTGAGCGGAGGAAGATAGGCCAATGAGGAAACGGACTCATCCTTAGAGCACAAGCCAGGGGTTGCTAGAGGGCAGGGGTGTGGGGGAAAGTGTTAAATGGGTGACGGCTATTAGGGAGGGTACTTGTTGTGATGAGCTCTGCATGTTCTATGCATGTGAGGAATCATGAAACCCTACCCCTGAAGCAAAGGAATTACCACTGCATGGAAACGAATTGGAATTGAAGTCAATGAAGTAAAGAAGACCACGTTCTACTTCATGAAGGGTGAGGTAAAAATGGAGTGATTTTCGCTCTCCTGTTCTGTAGATGATCATCTTCAAACACACTGTGGTAGGATATACTAGTTGCCGATTGCATAAGAAGCCCTCAGAAAGCTGCAATGAAAGATGGATCTCAGAGCAGGTCCATGTTCCATTGATATATTCCTTCCAGTTTGGCCATAAACAAAGGTAAGTAGAGAGAAATATGGCAGAAAAGGAAAAAGGAGGTGTTAAGTATTTAGGAGGTAGCCTTTTCCATTTCTCATGAAAGCCATGGGACAGTGAAAATTTAGAAGAAGGAGGTGGGATCCCAGAGCTTTGTGGCAGACAGGTGAGTTCCAGGTCTGCCTAGAGCTGACAGGGGTCCCTGAGGAGAGCTGAGCTAGGGATGTGGCAGGCCTGAATGGCTGGTGCTGAGGTGAGTTCCCCGAGGGGCTGAATTGCGGAAGAGGGCCAGGCAGTGCATTTGTATCCGGGGGGCCACAGAATGTGGGTGAGTCTTCAGGGTGCATGAGGGTTTCTCCAGCTCTGAGCATTCTGTGCAGCTCCAAATGGACTGGATTCCTGCTGGGTGGCAGGTGGACTTCTGCAGTGTGGCTCCAGTGTTCCCATCTAGAGGGCTTGGGGAACAGGCCTTGGTGGACAGAAGCCTGAAAAGGCAATTTAGGGCCCTATGGCCTATGGGTATGGCAGGCTGGGGGGTGGCAGGTGGACTCCTGCAGTGTGGCTCCTGGGTTCCCAGGGATTGGGGGATAGGCCCCTCAGGACAGAAGGCTGAAAAGGCAATTTAGGGCCCTGTGGCCTAGGGGCTTGGAGGCCCCATCTGCAGGCGCTGAGGCAGGCTCCACCCAGGGTTGAGTTGAGGGAATGCATCCAGCAGCACAGCAGAATTGGGGTTTATGGCCAGGGGGGCCGCTGATGGTGGGGGTGGCCTTAGGGGGGCATGCAGGTTTCTCCATCTCTGAGGGATCTTCGAAGCTCCAAATGGCAGTTTCTTCCCATGTGGTGGTCAGATTCCTGGGGTGTCAGATTCTGGGTCCTAAATCTGGGGAGCTTGGGGGCCAGGCCTGCTGGGATGGAAG
Organism: Mustela nivalis; assembly: GCF_964662115.1. Classification (NCBI taxonomy): domain Eukaryota; kingdom Metazoa; phylum Chordata; class Mammalia; order Carnivora; family Mustelidae; genus Mustela; species Mustela nivalis. The sequence goes on from NC_139028.1 coordinate 67,613,948, forward strand.
ACTGGAAACAGAAACTAGAGTTAGGGTTAGGGCCTAGGGACATGGTAGGCTTCGTCTGCCAGTGCTAAGGTATGCTCTCCAGGGGCCTGACTTGAGGATGCACCAGGCGGTATATCAGACTCCGAGTTTGTGTCCGGGGAGCCGCAGAAGCTGGGGGTGGCCTCAGGATGGCATACAGGTTTCTCCCTGAGGGTTCTGCACAGCTCCAAATGGCACAGTTTCCTCCCATGTGGTGAGCGCATCCCTGTGGTGTGGCTCAGGTGTCCTTAATCTTTGGGGCTTGGGGGCCAGGCCTTTTGGAATGGAAGTCAGAGAATCCAAACTAGGTTTAGGGTGAGGGCGTAGGAGCATGGCAGGCCCAATCTGGCAGCATTGATGCGGGGTTCCCTTGGGGCTGACTTGAGGGTATGCTTCCAGCAACACGCCAGAATCTAGGTTTGTGTCCGGGGTGGACACTGATTGTGGCGGTATGCAGTTTTCTCCCTGAGGGTTCTGTGTAGCTCCCCAAATGACATGATTTTCTCCCACATGGTGGGCAGAGTCCTTTCCTTAATCTGTGGGGATGGGGGCCAGGCCTCTTAGTATGGAAGCCTCAAAACCAAAACTAGGGTTAGTGTTAGGGCCTAGGGGCATGGCAGATCTGATCTGTTGGTGCTGAGGCATGCTCCACAGTGGGCTGCCTTGAGGGTGGGTGTCAGACTCTGGGTTTGTGTCCAGGGGGGCCACCAAAGCTGGGGGTGCCTCAGGCAACATGCAGGTTTCTCCCGTTCTGAAGGTTCTGCCCAACTCCAAATGGCATGGTTTCACTCTGGATGCCAGGTGGAGTCCTGGAGTGAGTCTCAGGGGCCTCCAATCTGGGCAACTTGAGGGCCAGGTCTCTGGGCACAGAATCCCGTACACCCTACACAAGGTTAGGGTTAGGGCATAGGGACATGGCAGGCCTGATCTGCCAGCGCTGAGGTGGGCTCCCCTCAGGACTGAATTGGTGACACACCAGATCTGGGGGTACCACCGCTACTGGGGGTGGCTTCAGGGGGGCATGAAGGTATTTCCCTGAGGGTTCTTCACAGTTCCAAACACCACCATTTCGCCATAGGCGACTGAAGGAGTTCCAGCTGGAGTCCCAGGGGGACCCAATCTGGCAGGCTTGGAGCCAGCCCTTTGGGAATGGTGGGAATGGAAGCCTGGCCATCCCATGGAGGGCTACGGTTAGGGCCTAGTGACAAACTGGCCAGGCCCACGTGGCTCCCCTGAGGGACCCCTCACAGGGGAGCTTTTCAGGGACAGAGTTGAGGGAAGTGGTCTGGCTAAGCGTCAGCCTTGGTCTTTGGGGCACTGTAGGGCACTGAAGGTGGGGGTGGCCTGGAGTTTTGTCCCGCTTGAGGGTTTTGCCCAGCTCTGAATGGCATTTCATCCTGGGTGTCAGGGGGACTTCTGGGTGTAGCTCTGGGTCCCCAACGTTGAGGGGTCGGGGGACAGGCCCCTTGGGAAGGAAGATTGAAAACCCAAATGATGGGTCACATGAGGGCCTAAGGGCATGGCAGGCCCGATCTGCCAGTGCTAGGCAGGATCCCTGGGGGGTTGAGTCAAGGATGGGGATCAGGTGGTGCATCAGCCTCTAGGTTTTGCAGATGGGGGAGCTGCCAGGGGTGGGGCTGACCTCAGGGAAGCATGCGGGTTTCTCCCTGTCTGAAGGTTCTGCGCAACTCTGAACAGAACGGTTTCCTCCTGGGAGGGAAGAAGACTCCTGGGGTGTGGCTCCAGTACCCTCAATCTGGAGGGCTTGGGGACAGGCCTCTGGGGACAGAAGCCTGAACCCCAATGAGCATTAGGGCGAGGGCCTTGAGGCATGGCAGGCCTTATATGGCAGCGCCGGAACAGGCACACCCTGGGGCTGAGTAGTGGGAGGCATTGGCCTCATGTTCGCCTGGCTCTATAGGACTTTCTCGCAGGGTTCAGGCCATGACCACTCTGGACCATGGGCCAGGCTCAGGTGGCAGCCCTGCAGGCCTGCGCCTCCAAATATGAGTTCACAGGGGATTTTCCCACCATTTCTCACAAGCTTTCTGCCCCAAGCTGGTGCTCACAGTCTAGAGCACTTTCTCGCTAGGTGCATGTCGTGGCCATCCAGGATTACAGTCTGGGCCATGTGGCTGCCCTGATGGCTCTTGCACAGAGAGATTTCAGGGTGCAGAGTTGATGGAGGGGGTCTGGCTGAGTGTCATCCTCTGTGTTTGTGGCCCAGAGGGGCACTGAAGGTGGGGGCCCACCTCAGTGTGGGCACACAGGTTTCTCATGCTCTGAGGGTTTTGCACAGCTCTGAATGGCACAGTTTCCTCCTGGGTGGCAGGCCGAGTCCTGGGGTGTGGCTCAGGGTCCCCCAATGTGGAGGGCTTGAGGGCTAGGCCCCAGGGAGGGAAGCCTAAAAAGACAATGAACGTTAGTGCGAGGGCCTAGGGACATGGTAGGCCTGACACGACAGCGCCGGGGTGGGCACCCTGGGGGCTGAGTAGTGGGAGGCATTGGCCTGGTGTTCACCTGGCTTGTATAGGACTTTCTCACAGGGTTCAGGCATTGACCACTCAGGACCATGGGCCAGGTCCAGGTGGCATCCCTGCTGGACTGCTTTGCTAGAAGAGAGTTGAGCAGTGGTTTTCCAACCAATTCTCACAGGCTTTGTACCCAAATCCATATGGATTTGTGCAGAAAGCTCATGAGAATTGGTCAGCATTAGGTAGTAATTTGGGCCACTCTGGCACCTGTGTCTAGAGCGCTTTCTCTGTAGGTGCATGTCACGTCCATCTGGGAATATGGGCTGGGCCCACACCGCTGTCACAAGGGCCCCCATGCAGGGGGGATTTCTGGGGGCGGAGTTGAAGGAAGGTGTCCGGCTGAGTGCCAGCCTTGGTGTTTGAGGTCCAGTGGGGAGCCGCATGTGGGGGTGGCCTCACTGGAGACATGCAGGTTTCTCATGCTCTGAGGGTTTTACACAGCTCTGAACAGCAGAGTTTCATCCTTGGTGACAGGTATAGTCCTGGGGTGTGGCCCAGGGATCCCCAGTCTGGAGGACTTGGGACCAGGTCTCTGGGAACAGAAGCCTGAAAACCCAAACAAGGTTAGGGTTAGAGCCTTGGAGCATGGCAAGCCCGATCTGCCAGTGCTGAGGTGGGATCCCCAGGGGGATGAGTCCAGGCTGGGGGAAAGGTGGCATGTCTATCTCTGGGTTTTGAGGCTGGAGGAGTATGGGGCACCAGAGGGGGGGTTGGCCTCAGGGAGGCATGTAAGTTTCTCCTGGTGTGAGGGTTCTGCACAGCTCCGAACCGCATGGTTTCCTCCTGGGTGGCAGGCGGACTCCTTGGGTGTGACTCCAAAGTCCCAATCTGGAGGGGTCAGGGGACAGGCCCCTGAGGAAGGAAGCCTGAAAACCCAACCGAGGGTTAGGGCAAAGGCCTAGGGGCATGGTAGAACCGATCTGTTAGTGCCAGGATGGGCACCCCAGGAGGCTGCGTAGCAGGAGTCATTAGCCACATGTGCTCCTGGTTCATAGAGGGTTTTCTCGCAGGGTTTGTGCCTCGACCACTTGGGATCCCAGGCCAGGCTCAGGGGGTGTCCCTGAGGGCCCGCACCTCAGGAAACGAGTTCGCCTGGGGTTTTCTGATATCAATTTGGGCAGAGCTCGTGAGAATTGGCTGGTGTAGGGCAGCAGTTCTGGCCACACTGGTGCCTGCTATTTAGAGCGCTTTCTCACTAGGTGTCATGCGTGTTGCAGCCCTCTGGAACACAGGCCAGGCCCACATGGCTCCCCCAAAGGCCCCTGTGCATGGGAGATTTCTGTGAGCAGAGTTGAGGAAGGGGGTCCAGCTGATTCACCCTCTGTGTTTGTGGCCCGGTGGGGTGCTGAAGTTTGGGGTGGCTTCAGGGGCAGCAGGTTTCTCCCACTTTGAGGGTTTTGCACAGCTCTAAATGGCTCGTTTCATCCTGGGTGGTAGACGGAGTCATTGGCTATGGCTCAGGGGTCCCCAATCTGGAGGGCCTGGGGTCCAGGCCTCTGGGAGTGGAAGCCTGAAAACCCAACCTAGGATTAAGACTAGGACCTATGGGTATGGCAGGTCTAATCTGCCGGCGCTGAGGCAGGATCCCAGGGAGGGGGTGAGTCGACGACGGGGGTCAGAGGGCAGTCAGGCTCCAATTTTTGTGGCCGGGGGGCCGCTGGGGATGGAGGTGGCCTCGGGATTCATGCAGGTTTCTCCAAGTCTGAGGGTCTGAGCAGCTCCAAAAGGTATGGTTTCCTCCTGGATGGCGGTCGGACTCCCAGGGTGTGGCTTCAGGTGTCCCCAATCTGAAGGGCTCAGGGATAGGCCCCTGGGGATGGAAGACTGAAAACACAACCAAAGGTTAGGGCGAGGGCCTAGGGACAGGGCAGGCCCTATCTTCCAGCGCCATGGCTGGAACCCAGGGGGCGGAGTATCATGTGACATTGGCATTGCAAGCATCTTGCTCACAGAGGACTTTCTCACAGCTTTCAGTTCTCGACGACTTGGGATCCTGGGCTAAGCCCAGAAGGTGGTCCTTTGGACCCGCACCACCAGAAGCAAGTTCAAAGGGTATTTTCTGGCCAATTCTCATGAACTTTCTGCTTAAATCATTATCGTTTTGGGCAGAAAGCTCATCAGAACTGGCCATCGTTAGGAGACGATCTGGGCTATACTGGCACCCATGGTCTAGAGCATGTCGCAGCTAGGTGCATGTCGCAGCCATCTGGGAACACGGGCTGGGCCCATGCAGCTCCCCCGAGGGTCCCCATGCATGGGAGCTTTACAGGGACAGAATTAGGGAGGAGGTACAGCTGGGCATCAGCCTCTGTGTTTGTGGCCCTGTGGGGTGCCAGAAGTGGGCGATGGCCTCAGGGGGACATGCAGGTTTCTTCTTCTCTGCGGGTTTTGCACAGCTCCTAATGACAGGGTTTCCTCCCTGGTAGGAGGGAGATTCCTCGGGTGCGCCTCAATGGTCCCCAAACTGAAGGACTCCAGGGACAAGCCCCAGGGATGGAAGCCTGAAAACCCTACTGAGGGTTCGGGCCAAGGCCTAGGGGCATGTCAGGCCTGATAAGCCAGCGCTAGTAGGGCACTCCAGAGAGATGAGTAGCCAGAGGCATTGGCCATGTGTGTGCTGGCTTGTAGAGGGCTTTCTCACAGGGTTCAGGCCGTGACCACTCGGGACCCTGGGCCAAGCCCAGGCTGTGGCCCTCCAGACATGCGCTGCAGTCAGTGAGTTTGCCAGGTTTTCCAGCCAATTCTCACAAGCTTTATAAACAACCGATATAGATTTGGGCAGAAAGCTTGTAAGAATTGGCCAGCGTTGGGTGACCATTCAGGCCATGCTTGTACCCGTGGTCTAGAGCACTTTCTCGCTAGGTGTGTGTCACAGCCAGTCAGGAACACGGGCTGGGCCCACATGTCTCCCTCAAGGGCCCCTATGCAGGGGAGCTTTCTAGGGACAGAGTTGAGGGAGGCTTTCCGGCTGAAGGTCAGCCTCCATGTTGTGGCCCAGGGGGGTGCCAAAGGTGGGGTGGCCTCAGGGGGGTATGCAGGTTTCTCTTCCTCTGAGTGTTTTGCATAGCTCCAAATGACATGGTAACCTCTTGGGTGGGAGGCAGATTCCTGGGGTGTGGCGCAGGGGTCCCCAAACTGGAGGACTCCAGGGACAGGCCCCAGGGACGGATGCCTGAAAACCCAAGGCCTAGGGGCATGGCAGGCCCGATAAGTCAGCGTCGGGAGGGCACCCCGGGGGATGAGTAGCGGGAGGCATTGTCCACATGTGCGCCTGGCTTGTAGAGGGCTTTCTCACAGGGCTCAGGCTGTGACCACTTGGGACGCCAGGCCCGGCCCTGGTGGCCCTTCAGACATGGGCCACAGGAAGCACATTCGCGAGGGGTTTTCCAGTCAACTCTCATGGGTTTTCTGCCCAAATCAAAATGGATTTGGGCAGAAAGCTTGTGAGAATTGGCCGGTGTTGGGCAATGATTCAGGCCATGCTGGCACCTGCAGTCTAGAATACTTTTTCACTAGGTGGGTGTTTCAGCCATCTGGGAACATGGGCTGGGCCCATGTGGGTCCCCCTTCGCCCCCCATGCAGGTGAGCTTTAAGGGGTTAGAGTTGAGGGAGACATTCCAGCTGGGCATCAACCTCCGTGTTTGTGGCCTGGTGTGGCGCCAAAAGTGGGAGGTGGCCACAGGGGGCCATGCAGGTCAATCCTGCTTTGAGGGTTTTGAAAAGCTCCAAAATACAGTTTCCTCCTGAGTGGCAGGCAGTCATGGGCTTTGGCTCAGGGGTCCCCAATCTGGAGGACTTGAGGGACAGGCCCCTAGGGACAGTAGTGTAAAAATCCAACTGAGTGTTCAGGCCCGGGCCTAGGGGCATGGCCGGTCTGATCTTCTGGAGCCAGGTCGGCAACCCAGGGGGCAGAATATTGTGTGACATTGGCTTCACGTGCAAGTGGTTCACAGAGGGCTTTTTCACAGGGTTCAGGCTTCAACCACTCAGGACCCCGGCAAGGCTCAGGTGGTGCTCCTGTGGACTCCTGTCACCAGAAGCAAGCTGACCGGAGGTTTACCAGCCAATTCTCAAGGGCTTTCTGCCCAAATCATTAACAATTTGGGCAGAAAGCCCTTGAGAATTGGCTGGAAAACCCCCGGCCAGCTCGCTTCTGGTGGTGTTGGCCTGCAGGGCTGCTGTTGGGGCCTCACCCATGGTCCTGAGTTGTCATGGCCTGAGACCTGCAAGAAAGCCCTCTATGAGCCAGACACACATGAGACCAATGACTCTCACTACTCAGCCCCCTGGAGTTCCAGCCCTGTTCATGTTCTTTTGGGCCTGCCCTGCAGCTAGGCCCTAACATAACCACCTAGGCCTGGCTGGGGTTCCAGAGTGGTCACAGCCTGAACCCTGTGAGAAAGCCCTCTATGACCAGGTGCACACGAGGACAACAGCTCCCACTACTCACACCCCAGCTGCCTGCCCCGGTGCTGGCAGTTCAGGCCTGCCATGCCCCTATGCCCTGGCCTTAACCCTCAGTGGGGGTTTTCAGGCTTCTGTACCCAGGGGCCTGTCCATTGAGTCCTCCAGACTGGGGACCGGTGAGCCACAACCCAGGACTCTGTCTGCCACCAAGGATGAAGCTGTGCTGTTAGGAGCTGCTCAAGTCCCTCAGAGTGGGAGAAAACTGCATGCCCCTCCTGAGGTCTCCCCCACGTTCAGCGCCCATATGGGCCGCAAACACGGAGACTGATTCTCAGCCAGAACCCCTCCCTCAACTCTGCCATTGGAAAGCTCCACTACACGGGGACCCACAAGGGAGCTACATGGGACCGGCACATGTTCTCAGATGACTGCAACAGGCACATAGCAAGAAAGTTCTCTAGACCATGTGTGCCAATGCAGCCCGAATCGCTGCCCAATGCTGGTCACTTCTCACGAGGTTTCTGCCCAAATCGATAGCAATTTGGGCAGAAAGCTCATGATAACTGTCCAGAAAAACCCCAGCAAACTCACTTCAAGTGTAACGGACCCACAGGGATGCTGCCTGGGCTTGGCTCGGGGTCCTGAGTGGTCACAGCCCAAACCCTGCGAGGAAGCCCTCTATGAGACAGGTGCACACGGGGCCAATGCCTCCCACTACTCAGCCCTGTGGGGTGCCCTCCCTGATGCTGGTGGATCTGCCTGCCAGCCCCTAGGCCTCACCATAATCCTCAGTTGGGTATTCAGGCTTCTGTCCCCAGTGGTCTGTCCCTCAAGTCCTCCAGATTGGGGACCACTGAGCCGCGAACCAGAACTCGCCTGTCACCCAGGAAGAAACTGAGCCATTTGGAGCTATGAAAAACCCTCAGAGAGGGAGAAAACTGCATGACCCCTGAGGCCACCTGCACATTCAGCACCCCATCTGGCAGCAAACGAGGCTGACACTCAGCTAAAACTCCTCCCTCAACTCTGTCCACAGAAAGCTCCCCTGAGTGCAGTCCCTCGCGGGAGCTGCATGGGACTAGTCTGTGTTCCGGGATGGCCGCAAAACGCACCTAGCGAGAAATCGCTCTACTGGAGGCACCAGCATGGCCCGAATTGCCGCCCAACACTGGCCAATTCTCATGAGCTTTCCGCCCAAATCAATATTGAGAAATCTCCTGAAAATTGGCCAGAAAACCCCTCAGCAAACTCGCTTATGGCAGTGCAGGCATGCAGGGCCACTGGCTGGGTCTGGCCCTGGCTCCCGAAATGTCACAGCCCAAATCCTTAGAGAAAGCCCTCTATGGACCTGGTGCACATGAGACCAATGCCTCCCACTACTCAGGCCGCTGGATTCCTGCCCCATTCAAGGTGGTTTGGCCCGCCATGCCCTAGGCCCTATCCTAACAGCCAGGACCTGGCCCGGTGTCCCTAGTGGTCATGGCCCAGACCCTGCCAGAAAGCCCTATATGAGCTAGGTGCAAGCAAAGACAATGCCTCTCACTACTCAGCCCCCTGGGATGACTGCCTAGGCACCGGCAGATTAGGCTTGCCATGCCTCTAGGCCTAAACAGAAACCCTAGTTTCAGTTTTCAGGACCCCTGAATGGCACCTCAGAATTTTGCCACAGGGTAGGAAACTGTGCCATTTGGAGCTGCGCCAAACCTTGAGAGGGGGGAGAAAACTGCACGCCCCTCTAAAGCTACCCCAAACACCAGTGGCCCCCCAGCCATAAAGCTGGATTATTGCAACACTGGACATATACCCTCAACTCAACCCTCAGGGCAGCCTACCTCAGAGCCGGCAGACACGGCCTGCAATGACCCTAGGCCCTAACCCTAACCCTAGTTTTGGTTTTCAGGCTTCCTTTCCGAGGGGCCTGGCCCCCAAGCCCCCCAGATTAAAAACCCCTGAGTGACACCCCAGGAATCTGCCCTCCACACAGTAGGAACATGTGCCATTTGGAGCTGTGCCAATCCCTCCAAGGGGGAGAAACCTTCATGTGCCCCTAAAGCCACTCCTACCATTGGCGGCCGCGGGCAACAAACTCTGATCCTGCAGGGTCACCAGACCAATGTCCTAAACACAGCCCCAAGGGGAGCCCACCTCAGTGCCATCAAATCAGGTCTGCCATGTCCCTAGGCCCTAACCATGACCCTAGGTGGGGTGTATAGGCCTCCATACCCAGAGGCCTGGCCCCGAAGGCCAGGCCTCCAGCCTGGGGATGCCTGAGACTCACACCAGCACTCCCCCTGCCTCCTAGGGTGAAACGGTGCCATTTGGAGCTGCATAGAAACCTCAGAGCAGAGAAACCTGCATGGCCCCTGAGGCCACCACCAGCATCTGTGCCTCCCTGGACACAAGCCCAGAATCCAACATGCTGTCTGATGCCTGCCCTCAACTCAGCCCACCAGGGAGCCTGCCTCAGCACCAGCAGATCGGGTCTACCATGCTCCTAGGCCTTTACCATAACCCTACTTTGGGTTTTCAGGCTTCCATCCCAAGACACCTGGCCCTCACATCCCCTGAATTAAGGACTACTGAGCGATATCAAAGGACTCCATGGCCACATGGGAGGAAACCTTGTAGTTTGGAGCTGTGCCAAACCCTCAGAGGGGGAGAAACCTGCAAGCCCCCCTAAAGCCACCCCCACTATGAGCAGGCACCATGGCCATAAAACCGGATTCTGCTGCACCACCGGACACGTGCCCCCAACTCAGCCCTGAGGAAAGCCCACACCAGTGCCAGCACATTAGGCCTGCCATGTCCTTAGGCCCTAACCCTAACCCTAGGTGGGTGACAGGCTTCCATGCCCAGAGGCCTATCCCCCAAGTCCGCCAGATTGGGCACCTCTGAGACTCATGCCAGTGCAGATTGAGGACGCCTTAGTGACACCCCAGGACTGCGCCCACTGCACGGGAGGAAACCATGCCATTTGGAGCTCTGCAGGACCATCAGAGTGGGAGAAACCTTCACACCACTCTGAGGTCACCACCAGCTTCTGTGGCCCCCTAGACACACTTGGAGTCTGATGTGCCACTTGATGCCCACCCTGAAGTCAGCCCACTGGGGAGTCTGCCTCAGCACCAGCAGATCAAGCCTGCCATGCCCCGAGGCCCTTACCATAACTCTAGTTTTTGTTTTCAGACTTCTATCCCAAGAGGCCTGGCTCCCAAACTCCCCAGATAATCCAGGAATGTGTGACGATCCAGGTATCCGACTGCCATGAGGAGGGAAACCATGGCGTTTGGAGCTCCGCAGTTCCCTCAGAGAGGGAGAAACCTGCATGCCCTTTAACGTCACCTCCATCATCAGCAGTCCCCCTGGCCAGAAACTCCAATTCTACCACACTGCAGGATGCATTCCCTCAACTCAACCCCTAAGGGGAGTCCATCTCAGCACTGGCAGATCAGACCTGCCATGCCCCAAGGCCCTAGCCCTAACCCTAATTTGCATTTTCAGGCTTCCTTCCCCGGGAGTCTGTCCCCCAAGCCCTATAGATTGAGAACCCTGGAGCCACACCATAGGAGTCCACCTGACACCCAGCAGGAAACCAGTCTGTTTGGAATTGCGCAGAATCCTCAGAGTCAGAGAAACCTGCATAAACCCCTGAGGACTCCCCCACATTCTGCAGCCCTCTGTCTATAAACTTGGAGCCTGATGTGCTGCCTTACCCCCATCCTCAACTCACCTCCTTGGGGAACCCACGCCCAGACCAGCAGTTTGGGCCTGTCACATTTCTAGCTCAGCTCTCCTCAGGGACACCTGTCAGCTCTAGGCAGACCTGGAACTCACCCTGTCTGTCACAAAGCTCTGGGATCCCCCTTCCTTCTAAATTTACACTGGCCCATGGCTTTCATGGGAAAGAGGAAGGCTACCTCCTGAATACTTAACAACTCCTTTTTCCTCTTCTGCTATATTTCTCTCTACTTACCTTTGTACATGGCCAAACTGGAAGGAACATATCAATGGAACATGTACCTGCTCTGAGATCCGAAACTTTCATTGCAGCTTTCTGAGGGCTTCTAATGCAATCAGAAACTAGTGTATCCTACCACAGTGTGTATGAAGATGATCATCTACAGAACAGGAGAGCGAAAATCACTCCATTTTTACCTCACCCTTCATGAAGTAGAACGTGGTCTTCTTTTCTTCATTAACTTCAATTCCAATTCATTTCCATGCAGTGGTAATTCCTTTGCTTCAGGGGTAGGGTTTTATGATTCCTCACATGCATAGAACACACAGATCTCATCATGACAATTACCCACCCTAATAGCCGTCAGCCATTTAACCCTTCCCCCCACACCCCTGCCTTCTAGCAACCCCAGGTTTGTGCTCTAAGGATGAGTCTGTTTCCTCACTGGTCTATCTTTCTCCCCTCACTATGTTCATCTGTTTCTTTCTGAAATTCCACAGGAAGTTAAGTCATGGGCTATTGGTCTTTTCTTACTGATTTTGCTTAGCTAAATCCACTCTATATCCATCCACATCCTTGCAGATGGTAAGATTTCAATCTTTTTGAACCTGGCTCCTATTCCATTAAGAAGATGTAGGAGAATATGTGTGTGTGTGTGTGTGTGTGTGTGTGTATCTCTATGCATGTATATCTCAATGAATGGACATTGGGACTCCCTCCATAGTGTCGCTATCCTTGATAATGTTGCTGTAATATCATGGTACTTGTACCCCATGGATTGTGGATTTTTGTGTCCTTTAGGGAAATACCTAGCAGGACAATTGCTGGATCCTAGGGTTGTTCAGTTTTTAACTTTTGGAAGAACTACCATACTCTTTTCCAGAGTGGCTAAAACAGCCTACATGCCCACCAACAGTGCAGGAGTGTTCCACTTTAAGCAGAACATTCCCTACCAGCAATTTCCTAAGGAGGAAACAGAAAACCTGGAGGATAACCTGACCCACACAGCGTCAGGCAAGCAGCCCAGAAATTCACCCCAGGATTCCTGACGCCAAGCCCCATGAAGCCACCATAATGCCTCTATCCAGGGGAATTTCCAAAGTCTCTCCTTCTGACTTCACCACCCATGAAACTGCAGAGAAAGCACGGCATGTCCAACTATCTAGATGGTCCATTCAGTGAAACTAGAAAGTCAATATTCCCTTATAAATTGTCCAAGGCTCCTTGGAATCATTTTGAATTTTCCTTCTGCCCTCATTGGAACTCTTTGGATGTAAAGAAGAATCCATTAGGATACATCACCTTCGATAGAGGACAAGACATCATCCAAGTCTCTATCTGACCACAAATAGCCACCTAACTCTAGATGCTGGCCATTCTACCACAGCCTAGGAACAATGGGATAAACACTGTTACACGAAGGAACACATTCTATGTTCAAAACACACCGAGTCAATGTCATCTTCTCTTTTGAATCCAAGGGTTTGCCTAAGAAAGATATGTTCCAAATACCATTGTAAGCCAAAAACAAACAAACAAAAAAACAAACAAGCAAACAAACAAACAAAAACAGAGAAAATGAGATCACCTGCCACAGGCTCCTTGCGGTGAAACACAGGAACTCTGGCACACACTCTAGGTTTCTGACAGCTACTTCATTTTGACTTCGTGGCTCCACTGGAGACAAGAGTAAAGCCCAGGAGGTTTGGGGTGAAAGAGAAGTTTTACTTCCCATCCTGGCATGAATGTGACATTGTGCCCAATGGGCCTGCTGTTTTCTCTGAATGCTGACGTCCTGGGACAAGCTACATGACTGACTCAGATGCTGATTTCCAAACTTCAGGTCTCGGGTGGAGTCAGAGTGAAGAAGGGTTGTCAGGTGGGGATAAGCAGGCACCTCTCACCTAAAGCCTGCTCACCTGCTCTGATTCCTGGGAGAAGGAGAGACACGTGCTTGTTTCTTTAGTGGTAATTAACTTCCTTCTAAAACTGACCAATGCCCTTATCCTTTTTGGAGAAGGGAATATACTCTTACAAACAAACAACTCCTCAGTTCCAAATGCACTGTGAATCGGGTTTGGTTTCCCCCTGGCTCCAGACCCCCACTGGGAGGACCCTCCTGAACCATCCTGACAGCACATTACCAGCAAACCTGGGGAAAGAGGGCACAATGCTGAGTGGGGGCCCAGCTACAGGGGTTGTTACCAGCACCCTTGAGCCTGGGGAAAGAGAGTCTTCAGCTCACCACTGCCTCCTGTAAAAACAAGATGCAGAACCTCACCTCTCAGGGTGTCTCACCCAACACCTCACCATGGACCTCAGAGCCAGCAGGTTGCACTGACTCCTCTTCTGGTGTGTTTCCCACTGCAGCTCAGCACTGCCTCCAGCGGTGGCAAGCATATTACCATGCCTGCCAAAGACTGGCACCACAACTCACTACTCCCTTCAGTAGCATGAAGCAGCACCGCTGGACCTTTCAGTGTCTCCTAATATAGCTCACAATGCCTCCACAGGTCTAAAGCCACACTGACAGTGTCCCTCCAGATTGGAGACCTCTGAGCCACCCACCAGTATTCTGCCTGCTACCCAGGAGGAAATCGTGCCATTCAGAGCTGCGCAGAACCCTCAGAATGGAAGAAATCTGCATGGCTGCCTGAGGCCATCCCCATGTACGATGCCCACCCCCCCCCCCCCGGTCTCAAACTCACACCTTGATGTGCTTCCTGACCCCAGTCACTCACACAGACCACTGGGAATTCTGCCTCAGCGCCAGGTAGATCCAGTTTTCTATGCCCCTAGGCCCTAAGACTAACCCCAGGCTGAGTTTTCAGGCTACCATCCCTAGGGGCCTGTGCCTAGAGTCCTTGAGATTGGGGACCCATGAGCTATACCCCAGGACTCTGCCTGCCACCCAGGTGGAAACCATGCCATTCAGAGATGCTTAAAACCCTCAGAGCGGGAGAAACCTGCATGCCCCCAGTGAGGCCACCCCCACATTTGGCACCCCAACAGGCCACAAACGTGGAGACTGATGCTCAGACAGAACCCCTTCCTCAACTCTGTGTCCAGAAAGATCCCCTGCATGGGGGCCCACGAGGGAGCTGTGTGGGCCCGGCCCATGTTCCCGGACAGCCACGACATGAACTTAGCAAGAAAGTGCTCTAGAGCATGGGCGCAAGAGTGACCTGAATCACTGCCCAAAGCCAGCCACTTCTCACGAGCTTTCTGCTGAAATTGATATCAGTTTGGGCAGAAAGCTCATGAGAATTGGCCGGAAAACCCATGATGAAGTTGCTTTTGGTGGTGCAGGCCTGCAGGGCCACTGCCTGGGCCTCGCATGGGGTCCCAATTGGCTGCTGCCTGAACACTTCGAGAAAGCCCTCTATAATCCAGGCGCATGAGTGATCAATGCCTCCTGCTACTCAGCCCCCTGTGTTCCCTGCCTAGCACTGACAAATCGGGCCTGACATGTCCCTAGGTTCTGGCCCTAAACCTTGGTTGGGTTTTCAGGTTTCCCTCCACAGGGGCCTATCCCTTGAGTCCTCCAGACTGGGGACAAGAGAGCCACACCCCAGGACTCTGCCTGCCATCCAGGAGGAAAGCATGCCATTCAGAGCTGTGCAAAACCCTCAGAGTAGGGAAAAACCTGCCTGTCACCCCCATGCCACCTACATCTTAGGCACACCACCAGGCCGCAAACTAGGGGGCTGACGCTCAGCTGGACCCCTTCCCTTAACTCTTCCCCTCGAAAGCTCCACTGTGCAGGGACCCTGGATGGAGCCATGTGTTTCTGGATGGTGAAGACATGCACCTAGCGCAAATGCACTCTAGACCCTGGGCCTCCGTGGGAGGCGCTTGGGCTCAGCCAATGTTCCCGGATGGCCATGACACGCACTTAGTGAGAAAGCACGCTAGACCAGGCTGCCAGCTGGTCTGAATCACCGTCCAATTCCCACCAATTCTCATGAGCTTTCTGCCCAAACTGATGATGATCTGGGTGGAAAGCTTATGAGAACTGGCCAGACAACCCCTGGCAAAATCGTTTCGAGCAGTGAGGGCCCAAGGGCCTCCACCTGGGCCTGGCTTGGGGTCCCAATTTGTTGCAGCCCAAACCCTGTGAAAAAGCCCTCTATGAGCCAGCACATGGGTGGCCAACACCTCCTGCAACTCTACCCCCACAGTGCCCGCCCAAAGTTGGCAGATCAGGCCTGTTATGCCTCTATGCCCTGGCCCTTCCCTCGGTTGGGTCTTTAGACTTCCATCCCCAGGAGCCTGTCCCTCAAGTCCTCCAGATTGGGGATCCCTGAGCCATACCCCAGGATTCCACCTGCCACCCAGGAGGAAACAGTGCCACCTGGAGCTACACAAAACTGTCAGAGTAGGAGAAACAGTATTCCCCCACTGAGGCCACTGCCACATTTGGTGCCCCACTGGGCTGCAAACACAGAGACTGACACTCAGCTGGACCCCTCCCTCAACTCCACCCCTGGAAATCTCCCCTGCGTGGGGTCCCTCACAGGAGCCACATGGACCTGAGCTGTGTTCCCAGATGGCTGCAACATGTACCTAGCAAGAAAGTGCTCTAGACTGTGGGTGCCAGCATGGACTGAATCGCTGCCCAACACCTGCCAATTCTCACGAGCTTTCTGCCCAAATCGATATCGATTTGGGCAGAAAGCTCATGAGAATTGGCTGGAACACCACCAGTGATCATGCTTCCGGCACCTCAGGCCAATAGGGCCACCGCCTGGGCCTGGCCTGGGGTCCCAAGTGGTCGTGGCCTGAGCCCTGTGAGAAAGCCCTCTATGACCCAGGCGCACCGGAGGCCAAAGTCTCCTGGTACTCATGCCCCTGTGGTGCCTGCCTCAGCACCTTGCCCCTAGACCTTAACCCTAACTCTAGGTTGGTTTTCAGGCTTCTGTCTCCAGAGACCTGGTCCCCAAGCCCTCCAGACTGGGGACCCTTGAGCCAAACCCCAGGACTCCGCTTGCCACCCAGGAGGAAACCGTGACACTCGGAGGTGTGCCACACCATCAGAACAGGAGAAACCTCCATGCCTCCCCTGAGGCCACCCCCACCTTCGGTGCCCCACCAAGCCCCAGTCACAGAGGCTGATGCTCAGTTAGACCCCCTCCCTCCACTCAGGGGCACTGCTTGGGCCCGGCACATGTTCCTGGATGGCCATGACACACACGAGTGAGAAAGTACTCTAGACCACAGACGCCTCATGGTCCAAATCACTGCCCAATGCCAGCCAATTCTCACGAGCTTTCTGCCCAAATTGATATTGATTTGGGCAGAAAGCTCATGAGAATTGGTTGGAAAACCCCTGGCAAACTCTCTTCCAGTGGCATGGGCCTGCAGAGCCACCACCTCAGCCTGGCATGGTGTCCCTAGAACACGCGGCCTGAGCCCTGTGAGTGAGCACTCTACAAGGCAAGTGCATGTGAGCCAACAACTCTTGCTACTCTGTCCCCTGGGGTGCCAGCCCCAGGGCTGCTAGATAGGGCCTGCTATGCCCCTAGACCCTCGCCCTAACCCTTGGTTGGCCTTTCAGGCTTCTGTCCATAGGGGCCTGTCCCATGAGCCCTCCAGATTGGGGACCCTGGAGCCACACCCCCAGAGTCTGCCTGCCACCCAGGAGGAAACCATGCTGTTTGGAGCAGTGAAAAACCCTCAAGCGGGAGAAATCTGCATGCCCACCAGGAGGCCACCCCAATCTTTGGCACCCCTCCAGCCACATTCCCAGAGCCTGACACTCAGCATGAATCCCTCCCACAAGTCTGCCCCCATGGAGCCTATTTCTGCAGGTCCCCTCAGTGGAGCCACTTGGTCCCTGCCCCTAGTCCCAGATGGTCACAAAATGCTCCTAATGAAAAAGTGCTCCAAACACCAGACGTGCCATGACCGGAACTGTCACCCAATACTGGACAATTTTCATGTACTTCCTGCCCAAATAGTTATCTATTTGGGCAGAAAACTCATAAGAATTAGCTGGAAACCCCAGGCAAACTTGCTTCTGGCAGTAGAGGCTTTCAGAGGAGCTGCCAGGGTCTGGCCTGTGATCCTGAGTGGTTGTGGCCTGAACCCTGCCAGGAAGTGCACTAAATACCAGGTGCACACATGGCCTGGATTGCCTCTGAATTCTGGCCAACACCGTCCCCTTTTCAGCCCCCTTGAAAGCCTGCCTAAGCATGGGCTGATTATGCCTGCCATGCCTCTAGGCTGTAAGCCTACATTGGGTTTTCAGGCTGCCATCCCCAGAGGCCCGGCCCCCAAGCTCTCCTGATTGGGGCCACTAAGCCACACCCCAGTAGTCTGCCTGCCACCCAGGAGGAAACTGTGCCATTTGGAGCTGAGCAAAACCCTCAGAGTGGTGAAACCTGCATGCCCCCCTGATGTCACCCCCACCTTTGGCAGCTCCCAGGGACATAAACTTGTGCCTCAGACACAGTCTTACACATGCCCTCAACTTTGGCCCCTGGGGAGCTCGCCTTAATGCTGGCAGAACGGGCCTGTCATTTCCCTACCCCTTGACCCTAACCCTAGTTTGGCATTTCAGGCTTCTGTCCCAAAAGGATTGACCCTGAAACCCTGAAGATTGTGGACCCCAGAGCCACACCTCAAAAATCTGTTTGCCTCCCAGATGGAAACCATGAGAACTGGAGCTGTGAAAAACTCTTAGATTGGGAGAAACTTGCAGGCATTCCTGAGGACGGACCCTTACGTTTGATGGTCTCCCTGGACATAAAGCAGAAGCCCGACACTCAAACTGACTCCCACCCTCAACTCAGCCCTTCAGGGAGCTTGCCTCAGTGCTGGCAGATTGGGCCTGCCATGCCCCTAGGCCTTAACCCTAACTCTAGCTTCAGTTCTCAGACTCCCATTCCCAGAGACCTGGCCCCCAAGCTCTCCAGATTGTGGCCCTTTGAGCTTCACCACAGGTCTCTGCCTGCCACTTAGAAGGAAACCAGGTCTTGGAGCTGCATAGAACCCTCAGATAAGACAAACAGTATGTACACCTGAGGCTACCCACTATTTTGACTGCCCCACTGTCCACAATTGGCAGCCTGACACTCAGCCTTACCCACACCCTTAACTCAGCCCCTGGGGAGCATGCTTCAATGCCCCGATTGGGTCTGCAATGCCCCTAGTTCCTAACTCTAACTCTAGGTTGGGTTTTCAGGCATCCGACTCCATAGATAGTGCCCCAGCCTTCAAGTACGAGGACCCTGAGCCACAACACAGGACTCAGCTGGGCCCTCCAGAAGGAATCTGTGCCATTTTGAGCTGTGCAAAACCCTTAGAGTGGGAGAAACCAACATGCCCCACTGAGGCCACCCCCACTCTCAGCAGTCCCCCAGGACACAAACTCACAACCTGACACCTGACACAGAGCCTGAGCCCTGGCCTCAAATCAGACCCCTGGGTAGCTTGCCCAGAAACAGCAGATCGGGACTGCCTTGCCCCTATACCCTAAACCTAACCCTAGGTTGGGTTTTCAGGCAAATGTCTCTAGAGGCCTGCCCTGGAATCTATTCTTATTCCCTGAGACACAAAAAAAGAACTCTTCCCGCCTCTCAGAAGGTAAGATTTCTATTCTGAGCTGCATAAAACCCTCAGACCTGGAAAAACCTGCATGCCCCCTTAAGGCCACCACCAATGTTGGTGCCCCCCACCCACAGCCTGACACTCAGCCTGACAACCCTGTCAACTCAGCTCCCTGGGGAGTTGGCCTCAGTGCCCACATATCAGACCTGCTATGCCCCTACGCCCTAACCCAAACCCTAGCTTGAGTTTTCAGGCTTCTGCTCGGAGGACTGATGATGAATCCCTGCAGACGGGATCCTGGAGCCACATCTCAAAACTCTGCCTGTCCCTCAGATAGATATCATGAAATTTAGAGCTGCACAAAACCCCTCCTCCCTCCCCCCGGGAAGACACCCCCACATTTGGTGGTCCCCCTGGACACAAACCTGCGGCCTGACACTCATCTGACCTCCTTCCCAAACTCAGCCCCTTGAGAAGCTCACCTCAGCACCAGGAGATCAGGCCTGCCATGTTTGTAGGCCCAAACCCTAACCATAGATTGGGTTTACAGGCATCCGTCTCCAGAGACCTGGTCTCGAATCCCTCCATACTGGGGATATCTGAGGCACAAAGCAGAACTTCTCCTGCTCCCCAGAAGGAAACATTGCTATTTGGAGCTGTGCAATATCCTCAGAGCAGGAGAAACCTGCATGCCCCCCTGAGGCCACCCCCACTTTCGGCAGCCCCCATGTACACAAAGCCTGAAACACAGCCTGACACCCACCCTAAACTCAGATCCTGAGGAGCTTGCCTCATTGTCAGTAGATCGGGCCTGCCATGCCCTAGTCCTTCACCCTAACCCTAGCTTTGGATTTCAGGCTTCCGTCTCCAGAGACCTGGCCACCAAGCCCTCAATTAGGTAAGCCTGAGCCACACTGCAGGACTCCACCTGCTACCCACTGAAGGAAACCATATCATTTGGAGCTACACAATATGCTCAGAGCAAGAGAAACCTGCATGTCCCCCTGAGGCCACTCCAACATTCAGTACCCACCCTGGACCCACACCTGCAGGCTGACTGTCAGCTTGACCCTTGCACTCAAGTCAGTCCACCAGGTAGCTCAACTCTACACCCGCAAATTGGGCCTTCCATGCCCCTAGCCCCTGAACCTAACCCTAAGTTGAGTTTTCATGCTTCCATCCCCAGAGGACTGGCTCCCAAGTCACCACATTGGGTACCCCAGAGCCACACTGCAGGAGTCTGTCTGGCCCCAGATGAAAACCGTGCCATTTGGATCTGCACAAAACTCTCAGAGTGGGAGAAAACTGCATGTTCCCCTGAGGACACCCCAACCTTCGGCATCCCCCTTGGACCCAGACCCTCAGCCTGACACCAGACTGACCCTCCCTCCCTCAGCTCAACCACACAAGGAGCTCACCTCAGTACCTGAAGATCCAGTCTGCCATGCCCTAGGCCCTAACCCTAACCCAAACTTGGGTTTTCAGGCATTGGCCTACAGAGTCCTGCCCCCAAGTCCTTCAGATTGGGGACCCCTGAGCCATACCACAGGACTCCACCTGATACCTCAGTACGAATCTATACCATTTAGAGCTGCGCAAAATCCTGAGTGGAAGAAACATGCATGGTCTCTGAGGCCACCCCCAATTTTGGCGACCAAACTGGATAGAAACTCGCAGCCTAACACTCAGACTGAGCCCCGCAATCAACACAGTCCCCCAGGTAGCTCACCCCAGAGCCAGCAGATCAGGCCTGCCATGCCCCTAGGCCTTAACTCTACCCCTAGGTTGGGTTTTTAGACATCCATCATCAGAGGTTTGGCCTCAAATCCCTCCATATTGGGGAACCCTGAGACACAACACAGGACTCCTTCTGTCCCCCAGTTGGAAACCTTGCTATTGGACCTACTCAACACCCTCAGAGCTGGAAAAACCTGTGTGCCCCCTTAAGGCTGCCACCAACATCAGTGCCCCCTGGACACAAACCTGCAGGCTGACACTCAGCATTACAACACCACTCAACTCAGCACCCTGGGGAACTGGCCTCAGTGCCAGATTGGGCCTGCCACTCCCCTAGGCCCTAATTGTAACATTAAGTTGGTTTTCCAGGCATCCATCCCCAGATTCCTGGCCGCCAAGCCCTCCACACTGCGGACCCCTGAGCCATACCACAGCACTCTGCCTGCCACCTCAGAAGGAAAACATACCATTTGGAGCTGTGCAAAACCCTCAGATTGGGAGAAACCTGCATGGACCCCTGAGGCCACCCCCAATTTCAGCAACCACCTTGGATACAAACCCACAGCCTGACACTCAGGCTGACCCCTGCCCTCAACTCAGCTCCCTTGGGGATCTCAATTCAGTGGCCAAAGACTGAGCCTGCTATGTCCCTTGGCCCTAACCCTAATCCTAGGTTGGGTTTCAAGGCTTCTATCCCCAGAGGCCTGACCCCCTTGCTCTCTATATTGAGGACCCCTGATTTATACCGAAGGACTCTGCCTTCTCATTCAGAAGAAAGCCATGCCATTTGGAGCTGTGGAAAACCCTCAGAGAAGGAGAAAACTGCATGCCCCCCGAGGCCATTCCCAGCTTTCATGGACCCCTAGACACATACCTGAAGACTGACGCTCAGCCTGACCCCTGCTCTCAACTTAGTTCCCAGGGACTTCACCTCAGCACTGGCAGATCAGGTCTGCAACACCTGTAGAACTGAATCCTGACTCTAGGTAGGGATTTCAGGATTCTGACTCCATAGCTAGCACCCCAACCTTCAAGTATGAGAACCCTAGGCCATACCACAGGACTCTGCTGCCCCCCAAAGGGAAGCATGACATTTGGAACTCTGCAATCCCTCAGAGCAGATGAAAACTGCATGTACATCTGAGGCCACCCCCAACTTCCGTGGCCTCTCTGGACCCAAAATATCAGCCTGACACTCAGCCTGACCCCAGTCCTCTTTTCAGTCCTCCAGAGAGCTCACCTCAACACCAGTATATGGGGCTGCCATTCCCACAGGCCCTAACCCAAACCCTAGATTGGGTTTTCAGGCTTCTGTCCCCGAGTCCTGGCCCCTAAGCCCTCCATATTCAGGATCCCTGAGCCAAACCACAGGACTCTGGCTTCCCCCCAGAAGGAAACCTTGTCATTTGGAGCTGGGCATTACCCACAGATCAGGAGAAAACCGCTTGCACCCTT
This sequence comes from Mustela nivalis, assembly GCF_964662115.1. NCBI lineage: Eukaryota > Metazoa > Chordata > Mammalia > Carnivora > Mustelidae > Mustela > Mustela nivalis. Next base: position 67,635,609 of record NC_139028.1, read on the forward strand.
GAGGCCACCCCACATTCAATGGGTTTCCCAGATATAAACTCATAGCCTGAATCTCACCCTGATCCATGAATTCAACTAAGCCCCCATGGGAGCTTGCCTCAGTGGCAGCAGAACAGGTCCCTATGTTCCAAGGACCTACCCTATAATGCTAGTCTGGGTTTCCTGGCTTCTGCACCTGAGGCCTGGCACCCAATGCCGCTTCTTCTGAAACCTTTCCAAAAAAGACAACTGAAAGGAAAATTTCCAAACTTTTTGGATTAGGCCAGCATAACCTTGATCTCAAAACCAGACAACGACCCCACCCAAAGGGAGAATTATGGACCACCATTTCTAATGAATATGGATGCAAAAATTCTCACCAACACATTAGTCAATAGGACCCAACATTACATTAAAATGATGATTCACCACGACCGAATCAAATGTATGCCTGGACTGCAAGAGTTGTTCAGCAACCACAAATTAATCTATGGAATCCAGGGCCTTAATAGAAGAAAGAACAAGAACCATAGGATTCTCTCAATAGATGCAGAAAAAAACATTTGACAAATTCAAGCAACGTGTTTGATCAAAACTCTTCACCATGGAAGGATAAAGGGTAAATACCTCCACATCATAAAGGCTATCTATGGGAAACCCACAGAGAATAAAATTGCCAGTGGGGAAAAACTGAGAGCTTTTGCTTTTAGGTCAGGAACATGACAGGGATGCCCATTCTCATCATTATTGTTCAGCATACTGCAGAATTCCTAGTCTCAGCCATCAGACAACAAAAAGAAATAAAAGGCATTTGAATTAGCAAAGAAGAAGTCAAACTCTCACCTTCTGCAGACAATAGCATACCTTCTCTGGAAAACCCAAAAGACTCCACCTCAAAATTGCTAGAACTCATCAAGGAATTCTGTAAAGTGGCAGGATATAAAACCAATGCACAGGAATCAGTTGCATTTGTCTACAGCAACAATGCAACAGAAGAAAGAAAAATTAAGGAGTCCATCCCATGCATAATTGCCCTGAAAGTTATATGATACTTAGGAATCCATCTAACCAAAGATGCAAAGGATCTGTCCTCAGAAAACTATACCATAGTCATGAAAGAAATGGAGGAATACACAAAGAAATGGAAAAACTTTCTATGCTCATGGATTGGAAGAAAAATACTGTGAAAATATATATGTTACCTAGAACAATCCACAGATTAAATGAAATCCCTATCAAAATACCTTCCACACTTTTTACAGAAATGGAATAAATAATCCCCAAATTTGTGTGGAACCAGAAAAGACCCCGAATAGCCAAAAGGATGTTAAAAAAGAAAACAAAAGCTGATGGCAAACCAATCAAAGACTTCAAGCTCTATTTCAAAGCTGTAATCATCAAGACAGTATGGTACTGGCACAAAAGCAGACCCAAAAATCAATGGAACAATACAGAAAAACCAGAAATGGACCCTCAACTGTAGGGTCAGCTAATCTTCCTCAAAGCAGGAAAGAATATCCAGTGGGGCAGGGCGGGGGTGGGAGGAGTCTCTTCAACAAATGGTGCTGGGAACACAGGACAGTCACATGCAGTAGAATGAAACTGAACCATTTCCTTATGCCATACACAAAAAATAGACTCCAAACAGATGAAAGACCTCAGAGTAAGACAGGAATTCATCCAATCCTTGAGGAGAACAGAGGCAGCAACCTCTTTGACCTCAGGCACAGCAACTTCTTGCTAGACACATCTCCAAAAGCAAGGGAAACAAAGCAAAAATGAACTGTTAGGATTTCATCAAGATAGGAAATTTTTGCACAGCAAAGGAAACAGTCAACAAGATCAAAAGACAACCAACATAATAAGAGAATATATTTGCAAGTGACATAACAGATAAAGGGCTAGTATCCAAAAATCAAAAAGAACTTACCAACCTCAACACCCACAGGACAAATAATCCAATCAAGAAAGAGGCCAAAGACATGAACAGACATTTCTCCAAAGACATCTAAATGGCCAACAGACACATAAAAAGTGCTCAACATCCCTCGACATTAGGAAAATACAAATTATGTATTTTCTCAATGTTATTTACTTATCTCAATTATTATGTATTTTCTCAATGTTATGTATTTATCTCAATTATTTCTCAAAATTATGTATTTATCTCTATTTATTTATCTGACTTTACACCAGTCAGAATGGCTAAAATGAAGAAGTCAGGAAATGAAAGGTATCAGCGAGGATGTGGAGAAAGGGCAACCCTTTTATACTGTTGGTGAGAAAGCAAGCTGGTGAAACCACCCTGGAAAGCAGTGTGGAGGTTCCTCAAAAAGTTGAAAATAGAGCTACCCTAAAACCCTGAAACTGCACTACTGAGTATTTACCACAAATGCAGTGATCAAAAGGGCACCTGTAACCCAATATCTATAGCAATGTCAATAAGAGCCAAAGTATGAAATGAGCCCAGATGTCCATCAACAGATGAATGGATATATATGGATATATATGCCATTGAATATTATGCAGCCATCAGAAAATGAAATCTTGCCATTTGCAATGACATGGATGGAACTAGAGGGTATTATGCTAAGAGAAATAAGTCACTCAGAGGACAATTATCATATGATCTCACTGATATGTGGGATTTAGGAAACAAGACAGAGGATCATAGGGGAAGACAGGAAAAAAAGAAGCAAGAAGAAACCAGAGAGGTAGACAAAGCACAAGAGACACTTAAACTGGGGCTCCTGGGTGGCTCAATGGGTTAGGGCCTCTGCCTTCAGCTTGGGTCATGATTCCAGGGTCATGATCCCTGAGCCCTGGATGGGGGGGGGGTGTCTCTGCTCAGTGGGGAGCCTGCTTCCCGCTCTCTCTCTGTCTGCCTCTCTGCCCACTTGTGATCTCTGTCTGTCAGATAAATAAATAAAATCTTTAAAAAAGAAAGAGAGAGAAAATTAAACTCAGGAAACAAACTGAGAGTTTCTAAAGGGGAAGGGGGTGGGGCAATGGGTTGGCTGGGACATGGGCATTGGGGAGGGTATGTGCTGTGGTGAGCACTGTCTGTTGTGTAGAATGGAAGGATCACAAAACTGTACCCTTTACCCTTGAAACAACACATTATATGATCATAATAAAAAAGAAGTGAAAGAAAAACATTTAGAATACAAATGTATACTAAGTAGAGATAAGCAAATAAATAATCTCACTGATAAGCAAGCAAGCAAGCAAACAAGAAACTAAGCGACTTGGAGTTGCCACACTCTAGTTTCAAGCTAGATTACAAAGCTATTGTCATCAAAACAGCATGGTACTGCCATAAAAACAGACACACAGCTCAATGGAACACAAGAGAGAGCTCAGAAACATAATCACAGTACTTTATGCAAAGTTTATTCATTCATATATTAAATGTATATTTAAACTTAGCTCTGATAGAATTATTAACTCTGAATGAGAATTATTTATGTCCTATTCCAGCAGTTTCTCCCAATAAATGCATTTCTTTAAACATGTGTTTTATATAAATATATATTATAAAATAAGGATGATTCAGAATCCACACTTTTAATTAAAAATAAATTCACTTTAATAAACCTACCACGGAAAAGGAAACATAGATATCCATCATCACAACTGAGAACATCACAAAAGAAGACAGTCAGACACAATCTGGTATCTGATGGAAGAATACTACTGCTTAGGTACTTCTGCCCAAATGTTCAACCTATTGAAAGCTACAGATCCAGCTACTCATTTACAAAAACACAGATGTCAGATTAATGTCCTAACAAAGTGTATGCAGACATCATCAATGAAGTCCACATTGCATATATTCCAATAGGAAAAATATTTTTCCAACAAATAAACTGTAAGACCAGAAGGAAGGCAAGAAGGGAAGGAAGGAAGGAAGGAAGGAAGGAAGGAAGGAAGGAAGGAAGGAAGGAAGGAAAAGAAAAGAAAAGAGAAGAAAAGGGAAAGGAAAGGAAAGAAAAAAGAAAAGAAAAGAGAAACCTCAGAAACTAACCCATACATGTATGGTCTCAACTTATGACACAGCAGCAGAAAATATACAATGGGGAAAGGACTGTCTCTGCAATGAATGATACTGGGAAAACTGCACACTAGATGCAGGAGAATGTGACTGGATTGCTTTCTTACACCGCACATACAAATTATGACTGGATGAATGACTTGAACATAATAACCGAATCCATTAACCAGGTAGTCAGTTTCTCAATATTGGTATTGGTGAAGAGTCTCTTATATCAGACACAAAAGGCAAAGGCAAGAAATAAAAAAAAAAATAAAATAAACAAGTGGAAGGACATCAAACTGAAATTTCTGCATGACATAGAAACCATCAAACCCTTAAAAGGCCACCTCCCCAATGAGAAAAATAACTCCATACCCTATGTGTGAGAAGAGGCTAATATCCAAAATATAAAAAACACTCCTTCAAATTCAAACAAAAACTGAATAAAAACTGGGGAGAATATGTGAATATGTACTTTCTAAAGATGGCATAGACACAGAAAAAGTTGTTCAACATCACTGTCATTAGGGAAACAAGTCAAAACTGCCATCAGCTATCACCTCACAACTGTGGGAATGGCAATTGTCCCAGAGATAGACACCAGGTGTGGTCAATAGTGGGGACACTGTGCACTGTTGGTTGGAATGGAAACTGGTGCAGCCACTGTGACAAATGCTGTGGAGTTTCTGGAAAAAATGAATACAAGTACCACAAGACCTGGTAATTGGCCTACTGAGCATTTCCTTGGAGAGCACAAGAACACTCCTTCCAAAAGACAGATTCACTCCCATATTCATGGCAGCATTATTCACATTAACCAAACATGGAAACATTGACCTTGGGAGCCTTATGCTAAGTAACAAAAGACAAATGCCAGAGGCTCTCATGGACATTCCACATGGGAAAAAAAAAGTATCAAACACATAGATAATGAGAACAGATAGGTGTTGCCAGATTTGGAATAGTGGGGGGAATTGGGTGAAGGTAGTCAAAGGTGCCATGTTGATGGAGTGTTCTGTGCAGCATGGAGATGAAAGCTAACCCTGCAGGATGGGGTACAGGCTCCCCCGCTACTTGAAAGTACAGTGTTCCTAGGAAAACTTTCACAGCAGAAATGCTGTAAATGGTAAAAAGGAACTATCACTCATTTCTACAGAAAAATGAGTGAGCATGCTCAGACACCAAAAGTTCCTTCTCTTTGGCTCTTCTTAGGCCTCAGGACACAACATCCTAATGGATGCCCAAAATAAATGGAGATAAAGCATAGCAGATGTTCATAGTTGCAATTCAAAGTGCCGGTGGCTGGACCTGGAGAGCAGTGCCCAGGAAGAAGCTGGTTGGTGTGCATGCTGCCTTTGTAGTGGTTCCCCACAAAACAGAAGCTGAATGCAATGCCTTCTTTTTGACTTTTTTTGTAAGAGGGAAATCCTCTTCAGGTTTCTTCCTGCTACTGAAGTGGGGTAATAACATAGATATTTCCAAAAAGCCAAATGTCTTACCATGAACTTTGAGAGAAGTGGGAAAGACTTGTACTTGAAAATTGCTGAGGGGGTAGATGTTCCACATTCTCCCAGACACAAATGTCAGCAGATCCACTGTGAAAGGCACCTTCCTCAGCAAGTAGAACATGGACTACCTCTTACCCCCAGAAATCTCCTCCTTTACCTCGCTCAGAACAACCTACAGGAGCTGGAAGCTACCTCAGTTCCTCCTTTCTCGCATTCCCAATATCAAACCCATCAGAAAACCCTTTAGCTCCATCTTCAATAGGAAAATTGCTGAGGGGGTAGATGTTCCACATTCTCCCAGACACAAATGTCAGCAGATCCACTGTGAAAGGCACCTTCCTCAGCAAATAGAACATGGACTACCTCTTACCCCCAGAAATCTCCTCCTTTACCTCGCTCAGAACAACCTACAGGAGCTCTAAAACCTGACCCAGTAAGTCCCTTGTGATTAGAACTGGGGAATTTATGAAGAAAATAGAATGAACCCTGGAGGGTGCCTGCATCCTTTGCACTCAGACAACTCCATGGAGCAAAGGAACTCATCACCTGTGAGGCGCATCAGGATCCCTGAGGGCAGGGCTTTGCTTCCTGGGAAGAGGTTGTGTCTTTATCCTTATCTGAACCAGAACCACGTTGTCTGGTTAAGGAGACCCAAGCCTTTACTTGAGCATGTCAATATTATTCTTGTTGTTTTAAGCAATATAGACATTGACTTCAAGATCCAAATATCAAAAGGTCAAACATAAGGTCAGATAGATAGAGAGATATCTCTCTATATCTATATCTCTCTATATCTACCTCTCTATCTATCTATCTGACCTTATGTTTGACCTTTTGATATTTGGATATATATATATAGATAGATAGATTGGGTCAGATTTTAGAGCTCAGGATGAGCCACCAAGTAAGCAGCCACCCCTGCTCCCAGGGAAAGGCAGATTTTCTCTGGGAACACAATGAGTCACTCCTTGAGGTATTCAACAGCCTATAATCCTTCTCCATTTGTCCTTCTCACAAAGGCCACTGCACCCTGTTAGAGACCTGCACCTGTGTTTTACTTCAAAAAATATTTCCTAGTGGAGTATCGTTCACAGAAGAGAAAAATGTGAACACCCACAAAGAATTCTTTTAATATTTCAGAAGATTTGTTTCCCATTGTTTAATTAAAACAGGAAATAAAAATGCACAGATAGCCCCTCCCACTAGCAGGTACAATTCACTGTGGTGACTTAAAGGGGAGTAGGAAATACAAGAGGAACAGATGCTCTGATGACCCATCATTTCCCTCATCTAGGTTTTGAAACTTCACATACACTCAAAGAAAGAATCCCAAACCTACATCTTGGCCTGGCAACGCAGAGAAGTCTGAATTGGAGTGACAGGGACAGACAATGAGGTTCTGTGTATTGGGTGAGGCTGATGGCACAGAAGAAGGTGCCCTGCCAACTCTTCACTTGTGCCTCACCTGTTCTCAGCCAGGAACCTGCTCACAGCCCTGACCTCTCACAACAGTCACAGAGGAGACACACAGCCACCCCTGGAGCCAGCCCTGCCCACACCTTCCAGCAGAATGCACTCTGCTTTCCTCTGGGACCCCATCAGCTCTACCCAGACCTGGAACTCCCCTGTCTGCTGCAGAGTTCCAGAATCCCCTCCTCTTGTCGAATTACACTGGCCCAAGGCTTTCACAAATGTGTCATATTTCTCTCCACTTCCTTCCTATCTGGGCAAACTGTAAGTAACATACCAATGGAACATGAACATGCTCTGAGATCTCAGTCTTTAATTGTAGGCTTCTGAGGACTCCTTGTACAATAAAATACCATAGCCTATGGCAGGGAATTATGAAACTTTATTTACAGAATAATACAGCCCAAATCATCTCATTTTTAGTTACTTTTCATTAGGCTGGAAGTTTCTGTGCAAAAATACTTTCCACAAATATTATCTTCAGCAATTTCATAAGGAGAAACAAACTCTGTGGGGTAATCTGACTCATCCAGGCAAGCAGTTCCAGAATTCACCCCAGGGCTCCTGAAGTCCACCAAGCCCCTTCACACCAACAGCGTGCCTCTATCCAGGAGAATTCCCAAAGAATCTCCTTCTGAATCCACCACCAAAGAAACTACAGAGAAAATATGGCACATCAAAATATATAGATGATACATTTAGTCAAACTAAAAAGTCAAGCTTTACTTTTAAACAATAAAAGCCTGCTTTGAATAATTTTGGATTTCCCCTCTACCTTAATTGTAACTCTTTTGATGAAAACACTAATCAGTTATGAAACATCACCTTTGACAATGACATCATCCAAGTCTCTATCTGGCCACAAAAAGACACCTAACTCTAGATGGTGGCCATTCATCCTTAACCTAGGCCCAAGTGAATAAATGCTGTTAGATGAAGGATCAAATTATATGTTAAAAACACACAAAGAGCAAATCTCATCCTCCTTCTCTAATACAAGTGATTTCCTAGGAAACAGATGTTCAGGTTACATTTTGTAAGCAGTAAATGAACAGAGAAAATGGTATTCCCTGCAATGTTCTACCTGCAGGGAAACTAAGTAACTCTTGCACCAAATCCAGTATACTGACAGCTACTTATCTTTTCCTTTGTGGCTCAACTAGAGAAAAGAGAAAAGGCAAGGAGGTGTTGAGTTAAAAAGAAGTTTAACCTCCAGTCCTGACATAGAAGTGACATTGTGCCCAATGTACCTGCTGGTCTCTTTGAACGCTGATGTCCTGTGACAAGCTGCATGACCGACTTAGATGCTGTTGTTCAAAACTTCAGATCTTGTGAAGTTAGATCAGAGAAGTGTTGTCAGGTGCGGATAAGAAGGCACCTCTGACCTAAGGCTGGCACACCTGCTTCTGTTCTTGGGAGAAGAGAAAACATACTTGTTTCTTTTTTGGTGGTGGGGAGGGGGGTAGGGTACACATACTTGTTCCTTAAGAAGTAATTATCTACATTCTTTTTTTTTTCAAGAATCTTTTTATTTTATTTATTATTTATTATTATTATTTTTTAATTTTTTTAATTTTTTATAAACATATATTTTTATCCCCAGGGGTACAGGTCTGTGAATTGCCAGGGTTACACACTTCACAGCACTCACCATAGCACATACCCTTCCCAAAGTCCATAACTCAACCCCCTTCTCCCACCCCCTCCCCCCAGCAACCCTCAGTTTGTTTTGTGAGATTAAAAGTCACTTATGGTTTGTCTCCCTCCCAATCCCATCTTGTTTCATTTATTCTCCTCCTACTCCCTTAACCCCTCATGTTGCATCTCCACTTCCTCATATCAGGGAGATCATATTAGAGTTGTCTTCCTCCAATTGACTTATTTTGCTAAGCATGATACCCTCTAGTTCCATCCATGTCGTATAGAACTACCCTATGACCCAGCAATTGCATTACTGGGTATTTACCCTAAAGATACAAACATAGTGATACGAAAGGGCACGTGCACCCGAATGTTTATAGCAGCAATGTCTACAATAGCAAAACTATGGAAAGAACCTAGATGTCCATCAACAGATTGATGGATAAAGAAGATATGGTATATACACACAATGGAATACTATGCAGCCATCAAAAGTAATTATCTAAATTCTAAAGTAGGCCAATGACTTTGTCTTTTTTGAAAAAGTGAAATTATCTTTCCAAATGAACACCTCAACTCACCTGTTTCTCATGCAACTTGAGTGGGATCTGGTTTCCTGCATCTTCCAGGCCCCCATCTGGAGGAGGCTCCTGTAGGAGCCTAACAGCCCATTACCACCATCCCATGGGACATGGGGCTTGTTAGTGCCACACCTGTGGGGGGTGGGGAACAGGAGACACCCTGCTGAACTTGGAGTGCTGCTCAAGGTCCATTATCTGCACTGTGCCAGGGAACGGGAGGCACTTCACTGAAGTTGGGGACTATGTGCTGTGTTGACATGCACTCTTCCTGGGGATCACAGGAAACCCTGAAATGTCCACAACCCATCCCACAAAAGCTTGGGTGAGTGGACGCCCTGGAATTCAGGGGTTTGGGGATAGGCATGATGGACTTCAGGCAGAAGAGAATTTCAAGGGAAAAAGAAAACCCATGTGAGTCCCCATGATGAACTCACTTCATGCATCTTTTGAGGACCCTACACCCAGGACCCCCGCCCCAGCACACAGCCTGCACTCACCAAGTCAGGACACCTGCCCAGGATCTCTCACAGTGCCCCTTTGCCTGCCTCACCTCTGCATCCTAAGGCAGCTCTGGGGTCTACCCCCACGTGCTGATAAGTTGGGCAGGGCGGTGCCCTAGACCACTGGATGCCATGCCTGCCTGTACCAGGTGACCCACCCTTACACCAGCATCTTCCTGCTCTTGCAGGTACTCTAGGAGGCACCTCCTCACCCTAAACCTAGCTTGGTGGGGCAGGCATGTTGCAGGGCTTGGGCAGGGCCCCCCCACCAGACATCTGGCCACTTCCAGGGATTCTTCTGACTGCAGATCACCCTCAGAGCTCTGCCCCTTTCCTTCCTGCACCAGCCCTGCCTGAGGAGCTGTTTCTGGCTCCCAGCAAGGGCTCTCAGACCCTCCTAAGCTTGGGCTTTAAGAAATGCAAAAGTTTCCCACATTTCTAAGGCAATTTTAAGACCCCAAAAGTAATGTTCTACACGGGAGGAGCTTTACCTTCTGGTCTCACCCATGGAGTGAATAGTGTTTCTCAGACCTTCCAAGCATCCTTCTGGGATGAGCCCATTTGTGCTGGAATATATATACATATTCTTGGTTCTGCAGGGAAGCACCAGGATGAACAAGAACAACTGCCCCTCTGTGTTATTGGAGTTGTGAACAAGGAGCACTGATTTTTCACTTAAAAAGAAAACACATTGTTACTGTTGACACTGAAGTATCAAACCCTTTCAAACATTTTAGAGAGAAAAGAGGAGAGTTTATTCAAACCCAAGTCAAGACAGCTGCCTGGGAGACACAATCTTCACAAGGAAGAGAATGCTCTGGGGGAGGAACATTTGGGGCAGGTTTCTATATTCGATCTGTTTCGTTTTACATGCAGAGTTACACATCATCCTGAGGAAGAACATTCCAGAAAGTTACAGACTTTTTCTTATGTTTTCAGTATGTGCAAGTCAGTATGACTTTAATCTTATGGGAGCAGGAGAGGTTCTTTTGTTTTTCTTATCTTTATGTTTCCAATGGTATTCTTTGGTCATGTTTTTCTTCTCCAAGGAGATATACAACATGTACTTGGGGCAGAAATATGCCCATGCTCTGAGATTTTGTTCAGTCATTTTGAGCATGGTTAACTGTTAAAGGAGAGCTTCCCTGAGCCCAGGATGCAGGCCCATGGATAGTAAAAGACAAAAATCTCCATTAGCATTCTAATTAGCACTAAAGAAAGGAACTTGAGACAAAAGCACCTTTAACAATACTACTAAGCCTCCATCAGAAAGGATGAATACCCAACTTTTCTATCAACATGGATGGGACTGGAGCAGATTATGCTGAGTGAAATCAGTCAAGTTGAGAGAGTCAATTATTATATGGTTTCATTTACTTGTGGAACATAAGGAATAACAGGGAGGAAGTTGGGAGAATGAGAGGAGAAGGGAGTTGGGGGAAATCAGAGGGGAAGGCAAACCATGAGAGACTGTGACTCTGAGAAACAAACCAAACAAACCAAGGGTTTGAAGGGGAGGAGGCTAGGGGATTGGGTGAGCCTGGTGGTAGGTATTAAGGAGGGCATTGAATCTTGGAACACTGAAAAAAATGAAATAAAGAAAAAAAATACTACTAAGAAATCAAAATGATGCTCACAGAAGGTTACCTGTTCCATAGTCAACAGAAGTAACAGAGGTGTGCACAGAAGCTGGGATCCCCCCTTTCTTCTGCCCAAATATCTGAAGCACACAGATAAGTTAAAGTCAGAATTTTAGAATCTCCTGACATCTTAACAGATGTCTAGCACCATTCCCCCGAATTACAGAATAAAGCCGTATAGCTCATTGTCACAACACTAATTTAAATATGGAGTCCCACTAAAACTTGGATACACTGTCTTTCCCTGAAGATTTTGACTAATGTAAATCGTAGTCATACTATATAAACACTATGATGTTTGGGAAGTAAGCAATTGTGGGTAAAGGAACAGTTTAGTAATGTTTCCAAGCATTGTCTCACTTTGCAGAAGAGGCTGCACTGAGTGTCTTTAAATACTATTTATCAGAAAAATATTATAATGTATCTATCCTTAGGGATCTTTGAGTATCTTACTCAGAGTTTCTCTGCTCTTAATGATCGTGATAGACAGAGGTTAAAAAGGCCAGCTGAAAATATTCCAGTTAATGACACAACAAGAAAATCCCGAGACTTGAGATGTTTCCAGACCGAGAAAACCAGAGATAAGAGGGAAACAGTACCGTGTATGGAATATGGATTTGAAGTCCAAATCCAAAATGGATTTGGAGTCAGTTTGGGGATCCATTTAGGTTTCTGACACTAAAATCCTCTGTGACTCAAATCATCTCTGAGCCCCTGTCTACCCATCTAGAAAATGTGACTAATAATATCTACTTCATAGTTTGGAAGTTTAAGAGGAAGAACTCCACAAAGAGCTGCTGTGATGGCTCTCAATAGCAGGTGCTTTTTTCCAGAAGAAAGAGTACATGTTGAATCCATATTTCTGATAGATGACTCACAAGATGATTTTCAAACCTTAAGTAAGGTCAAGAGCCTGCTATTGTGTCATATTTCATTCAGAAAAGCATGCTGTTGGACTGGTAAGTACAATACAATAGCACCCTCATCACTATGGGTGTGGAGCTTCCCATTTGCCCTGTTGTCTCCCATTGCTCAGGGCCACCAGAAAGGGCATCTTGGGTTGGAGACACCATCAGCACTAGGAGTGGGGAGCTCCCCATTTCCATATGGCCATGTTGTCCCTCTTAGCTCAGGGCTACCAAAAAGGGCTGCTGTGGGGGGACCACAGGCCAAGGCTGCCAGGTGCGGCTGAGGCAGGCAGAACTCTGACTTAAGGTTTAACTCCTGTCTAGCTAATTATATTGCTCTTCACAGATTGAGTGACATTGTCTGGAAGCTCTGATGTAGGAAAGCTTGAGAATTTCCCTTGTGATTCCCTCTCTGACCCTTAGGATATGTACCAAAGTTTCATTTGATTTTTAAACATTGAGGGTCTCCCTGTTTTCTTTTGGTGTTGTGTTGTGTTTTGTTTTGTTTTTCTATTATGACTATGGCTCAATTCCACTGTGATCTAAGAATATAATCTAGTTAATTTTGGGCTTTAAAATGTGTAGACTTGCTTCATGGCCCAAAATTTTGTCTACTTCGGTACTTATCCTAGAACCGCCTGAAAATAATGTATTCTGTACTTCATATGTAATGTTCCATATATGTCAATTAGGCCACTTTGTTACCAATGCTTCATCTGCTTTTTTTGCAGATATTGAGAAAGGTATATTAAAATCAACAACACTACTCTAGTCAACATTGCTTTGGAGAACGTACCAAGTGTTATATGGCAAGAGAAAAAAAAAGAATAAGAAGTGAGACAATAATTGTGACTATTCACAGATAATATGAGGGTGTACATAGAAAATATAAAATAGTTTATAAATACACTATTAGAATTAAAAATGAAAAACTTACAAATCTTAGAATTTAATCTTAGAACCAAGAAAGCAATCTAGAAAGCAGCCCAGGAGAAGAGATCTCTTATGTATGGAGGGAGGAACATCAGAATAATGTCAGACCTGTCCACAGAGACCTAACAAGCCAGAAAGGGCTGCCAAGACATATTAAGGATACTCAATGAGAAGAGCACGCAACCAAGGATACCTTATCCAGCAAGACTGTCGTTCAAAGAAGAAATAATACCTATTCTTCTGAAGCTGTTTCAAAAAATAGAAACAGGAGGAAAACTTCCAAACTCATTCTATGAGGCCAGCATTACCTTAATTCCAAAACCAGGCAAAGACCCCATAAAAAAGGAGAATTACAGACCAATATCCCTGATGAACGTGGATGCCAAAATACTCAAGATCCTAGCCAATAGGATCCAACAGTACATTAAAAGGATTATCCACCATGAAAAGCTGGAATTTATTACTGGAATGCAAGCATGGTTGAACATTTGTATATCAATCAACATGATAGAGCACACTAATAAAAGAAAACACAAGAACAATAGGATCCTCTCAGTTAATGCAGCAAAAGCACTTGACAAAATACAGCACCCGTTCCTGATTAAAGCTCTTCAGAGTGTAGGGATAGAGGGGACATTCCTAAGTTTCATAAAAACCATCTATGAAAAGTCCACAGAGAATATGATTCTCAATGGGGAAAAGCTGAGGGCTTTTTCCTTAAGAGTAGGAACAAAACAGGGATACCCACTCTCATCACTATTGTTCAACATAATACTAGAAGTCCTAGCATCAGCAATCTGACTGCAAAAAGAAATAAAAGGCATTCAAATTGGCAAAGAAGTCAGTCTCTCTTCACAAGTGACATGATACTCTACGTGGAAAACCCAAAGACTCACTCCCAAATTACTAGAAGTCATACAGCAATTCAGTAATGTGGCAGGATAAAAAAAAAAAAAAAAAGTACAGAAATCTGTTGCTTTCCTATACACTAACAATGTAATGGTAGAAAGAGAAATTAGGGAGTCAATTCCATTTCTAATAGCACCCAAAACTGTAAGACACCTTGAAATAAATCTAACCAAAGAGGCAAAGGATCTATACTCTAGAAACTAAATAACACTTAGGAAAGAAATGGAGGAAGACACAAAAAGATGGAAAACCATTTCATGCTCATGGATTGAAAGAATAAATATGGCTAAGATGTCTATGTTGCCCAGAGCAATTTACACTTTCAACACCATCCCTATTAAAATAACATTGGCATTTTTCATGGAGCTGGAACAAACAATCCTAAAACTTATATGGAACCGGAAAAGACTCCACAGAGCCAGAGAAATGTTGAAAAAAAAAACCAAAGCTGGGGGACATCACAATATCTGACTTTAAGTTTTGTTACAAAGCTGTGACAGCCTGGTATTCACACAAAAACAGATGTATAGATCAATGGAACAGAATAGATACCCCAAAAATGGACCCTCAACTCTATGATCAACTCATCTTTGACAAAGCATGAATGAATATCCAATGGAAAAAAGACAGTCTCTCCAATTAATGGTGCTGGGAAAATTGGACAGCTACATCCAGAAGATTGAAATTCAACCATTCTCTTACATCACACACAAAGATAAATTCAGAATGGATAGAAGACCTCAGTGTGAGACAGGAATCATTCAAAATCCTAGAGGAGAACATAGGCAGTCACCTCTTCAACATCAGCCACAGCAACTTCTTCCTAGACACATCACCAAAGGCAAGGGGAAAAAAATAAAAAATGAACTATTGGGACTTCATCAGATAAAATGCTTCTGTACATCAAAGGAAACAGTAAAAAAAATGAAGAGGCAACACATGGAATGGGAGATGTTTGGAAATGACATGTCATATAAAGGGCTGATATCCAAGATCCATAAAGAACTTCTCAAACTCAACACCCAAAAAAGAAATAATCCAACCAAGAAATGGGAAGAAGACATGAACAGACATTTCTCCAAAGACATGCAAATGGCTAACAGACACATGGCAACATGTTCAACATCACTTGCCATCAGGGGAATATAAATAAAAAACACAATGAGATACCATCTTTTACCAGTTAGGATGGCCAAAATTAACAAGTCAGGAAACAACAGATGCTGGCAAGGATGTGGAGAAAGGGGAACCCTCCTACACTCTTGGTGAGGAAGAAAGCTGGTGCAACCATTCTGAAAAACAGTATGGAGGTTCCTCAAGATGTTAAAAATAGAACTACCCTACCACTCAGCAATTTCACTACAGGGTATTTACACCAAAGATACAGACATAGTGAAAAGAAGGGGCACCTGTGCCCCAATGTTTATAGCAGCATTGTCCACAATAGCCAAACTGTAGAAGGAGCCAAGATGACCTTCAACAGATAAATGGATAAAGAAGATGTGGTTCATATATACAATGTAATATTCCTCAGCCATTAGAAAGGATGAATACGTGTCATTTGCATCAACATGCATGGACCTGGATGGGAGTATCCTGAATGAAATAAGTCAGAGAAGGACAATTACCATATGGTTTCACTCATATGTAAAATGTAAGGAATAGTGTGGAAGACCATAGGGGAAGAAAGGGAGAAATGAATGAGAAGAAATTAGAGAGGGAGACAAACCATGAGAGACTCGGGACTCTGGGAACCAAACTAAGGGTTACAGAGGGGTGGGGGATGGGGTAACAGGGTGATGGGTGTTAAGGAGGGCACGTGTTGTGATGAGTACTGGGTGTTACACACAACTAATGAATCCTTGAACACTACATCAAAAACTAATGTGCTATATGCTGGCTAACTGAACATAAATAAAGAAAGAAAGAAAGGAAAGAAAGAAAGAAAGAAAGAAAGAAAGAAAGAAAGAAAGAAAGAAAGAAAGAAAGAAAGAAAGAAAGAAAGAAAGAAAGAATATGGTTTCTACGTGAAAAACAACAGTGGGAAGAGAATTTAAGATCTGCATGATGAAATATTCTCAAGATATTTTTCACAGCAGTGTAAATATACTTAACACTACTGGACTTTATACAAAAAAATGTTTAAAATGGTAAAATCAATGTTAGGATTTTTTACAATTTTTTAAAAGTACATTCTGTAGGATTACATTTTTATAAAGATTTTATTAATTTATTTTAGGGAGAGAAAGAGAGTGTGGCACTTGAGTGGTGGGAGAGGCAGGAAGAAGAAGAGCAAATTATGAGCCCACACTGCACTGAACGCAGACCCTACATGGGGCTCGATCCCACACCGTGAGATCATGTCCTGAGCCAAAATCGAGTTGGTGGCTTAATCAACTGAGCCACCACCCATCTCACTGGGCATTCCCTGCTATCTCCACCACCACTGTTCTGAACACTCTTGAAAATACATCTATGAAAAATCATGCCCGAGTTTCCTGGGGTGAGTTTGAGTACAAGCACAGCTAGATGATGGGTGCATCTGCGGCCTGGGAGGGGTGCTGCTTACTGTTTTCTCAGACAGGGGTGCCCATCAAAGGGTACCCCCAGGGTACCCCCATGTCCTCAGGCACCCAAAGACCCCCTGGTACAGGAATTCACCTTCTCTAGCAAAGGATAGATGGGACTTCTTTCTCTGGCCAGGACTATGAACCCTGATCCTGGGAAAGGAGAGCCCCCTGGGACTCCTGGCCCAGCCAGGCAGCCATGGCCACTGTGTATGTGACAGAGCCAGAGCGGCTGGGCCTTGGAGGAAATGAGTGCCTTAAACCAGCCTTACATGGGGCATATAGGAGCAGTAGCCCCTGCTTCTTGGGGAGCAGTGGTGTGTACAGAAGGAGGGAAGCTGGGTGGAGCCTTTGATGTCATACCAAAGTCTCTCTTTTGGTACTGAAACCAGCAGGAAGGAAGCTCCAAGGACAGAGACACCAGGAGGATTCCCATCCAGGTAAAAGGAGCCTGCTGGAGAGTACTGAAGCTGCAAGCCCCGCTGACCACAGGCCATTTGCACAGGATATCTTCTGGCACTTCCTTAGCACATTGTCCATGTTCATGTGTGGACAGTGATTGACCCACTCAGTGCTGGTGCACTTTCAGGGGTGGACTAAACCCTTCCAGGGCCTGCTTGTGGATCAGAGGACCCCCACCCAGAGGATGTCCCTTTTCCTCCGGAGCTGGGGAAGGCAGCCACCATCCTGGGGCAGAACCTGGGTTACCCATGTGTTCTTTCTGAAGTCCCTGTGTTCATGGGGCATTGCTGTGTCTGAGAAAGGCCCTCTCAGCCCCAGAGTCAGGAGCTATGAGGGGCTGTCTCCCATCCTGGCCCAGGACCATGACCTGAAATGATCCTGTCTTTGGGAGGACAGAACTCCTTCAAGACCCAGGGAGGGGACAGGCCCCTCTCCCCTCCCCAGGTCTAGGATGATCAAGAGCCTGCAAGAGCTCTTCATTCAAGAAGGAGTCATGGAGAGCTTGTGTGTCTCATCAGCCCAGCAAGTGAAAGAACAAAACCCCAATGCTCAGTTTCTAACAGAAGCAGAATTGCAATGTCCTGTTTGGGGGCATCTACCTCTCCTTTTATGTGGCCTTGGGGGACCCCAGGGAATGTCTTCCTTGTTCTTGTGCCCTCAGAGGCAGGCACTTGCCCCATGTCCTGGGGTCTGCACCCTGTCCCACTGCTGAGGAAGAGCCACATACAGGGACCTGTTGTCAGGAGTGTGGTCTCCCAGGGGCCTGGTGGTTGCATGGGAGGACTGAATTGCTTTTAGGGGAAGGGGTGCTAACTGGTGACATGTTCACCATCCCCACTGCACTCTGCAATCCAGACTCTGTGCCCAGCTTAGGTCAATCACCAGCACCCCACATCCTGCCATGGAAGCAAACATTCAGCATCACTATACTGCACAGAAGTGGAGAGCGAGGCCCAGAAGCCGGGGAGGAGGGGCCCTCCACGAGGATGGCCGAGTGTGAGTTACTGTAATGCACAGTTGTTACTGTAATGAGGGGCCCCATGGGCATTCAGGGATTTCAGCCCTTTATAGACAGTGGCCCCAGGACTCAATCCCTGCCCCATCCTTCACCCTCCATGAGGCCCCACATCTCCTGCAGCCCAGTCATTATAGTCAGTCCTCCCTCTAGCCCCAGGAAATCTAGCGGCTCCAGGGCACTGAGAGAGGACAGGGTCTAGGGTCTGGTATCCATTACCATCCTGGGCTACTGGAAGTAGGAAGAGATCCCCCTCACCACCCAAGTCCAGATGTGGCTACAGCACAAAAGGCCTCAGCTTACTCTTGTCAATTGGGCTGTAGAGATGGGAGGTACCTAGGGTCCCACAGGCTTGTAGAAAATTCTATTGGCCTTGGATCTTCATCCCTGACCCACTGTGCTCCTAGTCCTGGGAAAATGCTTTGTACTCCCTCGAGGTCCTGAGCAGAGGACAACCTGTGGGCTTGGGGCCCTGATGACTTGGGTTTCCAGAACATGACAGAGCACTGCACCACTGGTCTGGGGACCAAGATCAGGACCCTCCTTTTTGCAGCCTCAGGGACCCCATTTGGAAGAGGTTCCAGAGTCAGTGCTCTGGTCAGGGTGAGGAGGCCTTAGGAATGAACCAACCACCAGGACAGGAGAGAGAAATGGGGAGAAGGTAGGCTTCTGAGGTTTCTCACATCGCCTGCAGAGCCCCTAGGACTTGCTCATGGAAGAGACACAGAGACACACAGAGAAGACACAGACAGAGAGTGAACACAAGAGATGGAACCAGAAGAACAGACTTTCTTCATTCAGGTTGGAAACAACATCCTATCATTTTGCTCCATTCTATTCCTTAGAGCGTAGTCACACAGGCCATCCATCCTAGAGGGGAGAGAATTCCACAGGGGTGTGTGCCAGGATTCAGGAGTGCCAGGAACCACTGTGGGGACTGTCCAGCACATGGGTGCAGATGAGGCCCTGGGGCCTGGGCCTAAACCTAATGGGATCCCCTGGAAGTCTGTGTTGTGAGAGGACAAGGTCGGAATCAGTTCACCGCAACATTCCCACAGGGGGTGGGAGACAGACAGGAGGAGGGTGGCTTTGTCTGGACCCCAGAGCATACCCAGGCCCCTCTGAGCTGTGTTCTATGCCCCACCCAGACCCCACTCATTCTTGCATTGCTACGTGCATGCCCCAGCCTCCTGTGATAGCTGGAATGTATATAGAGGTCCTACCACTGATGGTGTCCCTAGGAGTAGAAGACAGAAGAGCTCACTGTGCAGATGGGGAGCATAGGGAGGCCTTGACAGGCAGAGGGTCTGTCAAGGGTCACAGTCCTGGGCATAAGCAGGAGCCTGGTCTGAACCCAGCTCTGTGTCCTCACAGCAGGGATACCGTCTGCACCCAGGCCTCACAGGGTCTGTGGGTAGCTGTGTGGGTGTCACTGAATGGATGAGGCATGGGGTAGAGGATGAATATTGAGCAGCTAGGGGTTGGGGCCCTCAGGGGGCTCTGGTGTGAGAAGGAAGTCAGGTAAGAGGTCCCTAGAAAGTGGTGACCGCACTTTCCTGACAACAGAACCCAACAGAATTTGAAACCCAGGTAACCAGTCACCCACACTCCAGAGACAGCCCCATGCACAGTTCATTTTGTTGGAGATCCTTGAAAGAAGAACATGTTTGCATGTTGTATCCCAAAGTTCAGAGGCTGCAGGCAGAGGAAAACACACCCTGCAAACACTTTCCCTAGCTGGGGATGTCACATCAGGGCTCCCTGACATCTCTGATCATTTGGCAGGAAGAACAGAAAGGTGACACCATGAGGCCCAGAACCAGCCCCTAGCCCTCCCTATTTGCTCTGATCCGACCTGTGCAGCTCCAGTTCCCCTCCCCATGCATGCATGTGTGCGTGCGTGTATGTGTATTTGTAAAGAAGGCTCATGAAGGGTGTACCCACCCCATTCAAGAGCAGGATGATTAGGGGTCAGATGCCCAGTGGGCAGGTCATGTTCACATCCAAGGTCAAGGGTGGCTGGGTGGGATGGGGTATAGGGGGCTGTGAGCTTCTCCCCAGGGTTTATCCCATGTCCTGCAGGCATGGGTCCCTGTCCCAGGTGTGGGGCTGTGCATGCACAGGTCTGCGTCTGATCTGGGAGCAGCAGGGGTACTGGGAAGGAAGACAGTGAGAATGGCTCGGCAGGGCTGTAATACATCTGGGCTGGCTACTAGTTCCTGTCTTTGCAGAACACCAGGGATGATGAAACAGAAAGGAGGCTGGAGGACACCTGCTCCATCTCCCTGACACAGGGAGTGACCACAGGGGGCTCTCCAGGAGCAGGGACGGGGGACTGCCTGGAAGGGCCTCTGACACTGCCCAGGCCACTGTCCCTGTGGTCCAGGACCTGAAGCTCACAAAGGCTGAGTCCAAAGGAGAGAAGGCCAGGACTGGGTATATGTGGGTGTCTTGGGATGGGTCTGTGCTAGGCCCCACAGACCAGAGACCTCAGAGGCTGGTGTGGGGCCAAGAGAAAGGACTGGGCTCAGAGAATCCAGTGGGTGGACTGCAGTTGGGAAGATGTCCAGTGAGGATTCCTTCCTGGCTGTAGCTTCTCTGGGAGGCCCTGGGCTGAGCTCTATCTCTGCAAAGGCATGCAGACATGTTTTTTATTCCAGGATCTCCAACAAAATGAGGTGGGCAGGGGGCTATCTCTGGAGTGTGGGTGCCTGGATACCTGGGTCTAGCTCTGAAGAGCTAGAGCCAACCCCAACTTCATCTAAAGCTCCAGAAGGGGGGATGGTGCCTGGAGAGACTTCAGCAGGAGACTAGGAGCCAGTAGGTGACCAGCCATCTGCCCATGGAGAGCCTGACACTCTCCCAGAAAAGCTGGCGTCTGCCCCTGCCCCAGCCTCTACTCTTGCTACAGTTCCTGCTCCTGCCCCTTCCTCTGTCCCAGCCCCTGCCCCAGTTCCTGCCCTGCCCTTGCTCCTGCCAGAGCCGCTCTGCCTTCCCCTGTCCCAGCCTGTGCTCCTGCTCTTACATCTGTCCTGGCTCTTGTCCCTGCCCCTGTCTCAACCCCTACCCCTACATCTGCTCCTTCAGGGCTCCCAGAGTCACATCCAGAGGCCACAGCCCTGCTCATTGTACAATTATCCCTTGTTCTATCCCCCAACCCTGATGGCCTGCAGGAATGTTTCATCCCCTACCTGTGTATTCTTTCTCTCTGGTACATATTAACTGTTATTTGGTCTTTCCATATTCTGCATACTGTTTATTATTTGTTTTAAATAAAATTACTTGTTTTCACTAGAACAAGTCATGAGTGTTAAGTACATTCCCAACGCTGTGCCACCACACCACAGAACATCGCTGCAGGATATCTCCTTCTCCAAAGTTGACCCTGAACCCAAAGCCCTCCCTGCCCATTTCTCCTCCAGCCAGGCTTCTCGCAAGCTCTAAACTGCCTTCTCTGTTTCTTTACCTGTTCTGGATGGTTCTGTATGTAGGATCACACAATATGTGCCTTTGTGTCTACCCACCTATTTTCAAAGGGGACTCGTTTTTTTTTCTGTGTTTGTGTGACATAAAATTTCCCTTATTTGATATTGAACCCCCTGATGGATATTACAGATGAGATGTAATCATAGAGGCCCCTTTAGGAATTATGGGCACAATCTCAGGGTTGAAACCCCTGTTCCTGCTGGGATATCACAACCTGACCCAAGACAGGACACAGCTGGTTCCTCCTATGGCCCACACAGAAACCAGGGAAATGCAAAAAACTGGAAGATACACCACAGAGAGCAAATGTTTTGCTCACAACCCAAGGCCAGAGAAAAGTTTCACCTGACTCTGCTCCCTCCCTCCTTCTCATCCTCCCTCCCTCCTTTCTCCCTAATTTCCATCCTCCTGCCTTCCCTCCCACCCCCCACTCTCATCCTCCCTCATCCCACCCTGCCATTCTCCCTCTCTCTCCTCCCTCACTCTCTCCCTCTCTCCCTCCCTCCCTTCCCCTCCCTCCTACCTTTCCTTCCTTCCCTCTTTTCCCTCCCTCCCTCCCTCCTTACCCTTCCTCCACTTCCCTCCTCCTTCATTCAGCAGAAGAGCTGGGGTCCCTGCTCTGTACTGAGCACTGTGGCTTCATCAGTGAGCATCCCCCTGAACCTATTTGGTCATATCCACTATGGCAGGTGACGGGATTAGCAGTTGTGATGAGCACCAGGATCTGCTCCTGAAAACAGAGGCCAGTTGCACAAAGAAAAGAATGGAGAGGCCCTTGCTTAGCAGTTCCTCTAGAAAAATCTAGTCCTGAAAAGTGATGAAAAGTAAATATATCCTAGACTTTATGCAATGTGAGTGCTAATGGCCCATATGCCCTGATTCCTAGAAACAGCAAAGAGTAAATCAGCCAGTGTTGATTGGGGGTTTGTGGCACAACTTTTCTGACCAAATGACAGAGTTTCAACCGACATCTCCAGGGCCTCCAAGTTTTCCCAAGGGTCTCTGGGATCCTCTCACTCTTCCATCAACCTCTTGGGAAGCTCTGTCCTGTCATCTTTCTTGTCTCCTGCCTTTTCTGCGACCCTTCTGTGGTCTTCCCTCCCCCAACCAGGGCCACCCTCACCAGGATTCACCACGCCCCTTGGATGGGTGCCCACATCCCACACTGGGCCCCATGAGCCCTATGTTTTGTGCAAGACCTGTGCATTGCTTCTGTAGTCATCTGGCATCTCCCTTGAAGCAGCCTGCATCTTTCTGCACTGGGTCTCCTCTGACGAGTCTGTGAGGCCAGCCTGCGCCCTGTCACGGGCAAGGAAGTGCAAGTCCAGAAGGTCCAGATGACCTGCCCCCAGTCCCAGTGTTTGCATCCTGGGCCAAGAGTGGTCCTTGAGGAGGAGAGGAGTTGGGCCCAGGGAGCCTGAGGGAGGATGTGTCACAGTGAGCCCCCAGGAAGAGAGTGAGCACCATGGGGACCTGGCGCTTAGGCCTGCTGGGACACTATGTCCCACCGCCACTGGATCTGTCCCCAGGTCTGAAGGTCGTTGAGGTATCCACCCTCCCAGGCTGTAGGCTGACAGTGACTGGCAGGGGAATGGCATGGTTGGTGCAGAAGAGAGCCCTCAGATAGAGAGGAGGGGGCAGGTGCTCCCCCAGCAGCAGGTGTACTGGAGCAGACTGAAGGGGCATCAGCAGACAGCAGTATCTGCAGCTGGGGTCTCCATACAGGCCCCATCCTGAGGCTCAGCACAAGCTTGGCTGGATGGCCTGTGTCCCCAAACACAAAGTCTGGCCTAGCAACTCCCCTCAAGCCCCTACTCCTAATCCTTTGTACTCAGCTCAAGTGCAAGAAATCACCAATAGCTTAGGTGGTGCCTGGCACAGAGAGACATGTGATTGTATGATTCTACTACTGCATAGACATTTGCAGGAAATGAAGTTAATTTCTTGAAGTAAGATCTGCACACTCTCACCCAATCTCTCCAAGGAGAGGTGACCACCCTTAGCAACAGGGCAACCATGTGGGAAGTCATAGGCAACACTGCCCCAAATGTGGCACATTGGTAAATTAAATATAGAAACTGAAAGAATTTTGCATAGAGCAGAATCAAGAAGGTCCCTCTGATTCCTAGCCATCAGCCGTTCTTCCCTGAAGCAGATCAGACTACTCCCACATGGTACTTTCTCTCCCCAGACTGCAGGGATGACATGCTTATCACCAGAGTCAAGGAATTTAGGGCCACAAAGGGTATAGGAACAAACCTGGTTAAACTAACCTTTATCTTCCTAGTTAATTGTTTACCGTTTACCAGCCCTACCTCAAACCCCTGTGTCTCTCAATTCTTCACACGTTTATTGTTTCTGTGCCTAAAATGTAGAGGGACTGTCTATTCCAATTGCCTCTGCTGGTTTCCATGTTTTTGTGAGGATCCCACCAAAAAAATCAATACACTTTGCCAGCTTTTCTTCTGTTCATCTGTCTTTGTCAATTTCCAGACCCAGCCAGGGACCTTAAGAGGAGTTGCAGAAAACTTTTCTCTCTTGCAGCCCTGGGGGAGGAGTGGTGGCAGGGGGAGTCAGGAAAACCCATCCTGTCTTCCTGACCTTGTTTAGAACCATCCTCTGCTGGGAAGCAGCACAGAGCTGTGCATGGCTGGGAGAGCCAGGGAGAGGGAGGTGGAAGATGTAAGAAGCTACCTGACCCCCAGCCGGGGGACTTGGACCAATTGACAACTTTGGGGTATGATGATGAATATTATAATGGAAGCATCATGAATGTCAGATGCTCCCCACCCTAGGATTCATTATTGCTGCTCATTGTGGTTGCTACTGTTGGCTTAGTGATTTTTCTGAACTAACCTTGTCAAGCCTGTGTTCTTAGTCATGTGTGGCCACTTAGTCTCTGTGTACCTAACTTAGTGGTCAGTAAGTGGCTGGGCAGAGAGATCATCCATGTTTCTGAGCTATGGCTACAGATTAGAGGGCCCCACAACCTCCTCCTCAGGTTTGAATAGTCTGCTCAACTGGCTCATGGAACTCAGAGAAACATGTTACTTACTAGATGACCATTTCATTAAAAGGACAGAACTCAGGACCAGATAGCTGGAAGCGATGAGCAGGGCAAGATGTATAGCAGAGGCTTGGAGCTCCCTCGCTTTTGGAGTGAAAGAGGCCTTTTCAACACCTTGAGACCATGCCAGGCCTCAGTCATCCAATGTCAGCTGCACGGAAATACATTCCTTTTCTGTGTCACCACCACTTGTCTCTCTGCCTTTGGATCTGGGACACTGCGAATAATGTAATGCAGCAAATCAAATACCAGTTCTTCTCCTCCCCAGGGTTCACTGCTGCTGCTCCTCTCACTGCAGTTCTGCAGTTGGTTTAGTGACATTTCTGAACTGATTTTGTCAAATCTGTATCCCTTGTCATGTGTGGCCATAGAAGTGTCTGGTCTGTGAATGTGGTGGTCAGCTGTCAACTGGGTGAGATTTCCTTAAACATCTGGAAACTTCCCTCCTTCTGGAAACAAACAAAACAAAACAACTTCCAGTCTTTGCAGATGAGAAGGAGGGCTCTGGGTGTATGGGTGTTGAGATACACCTTCAGCACCAGCCAGGTCTTTTAGCACTCTGCCTCAGCTTTCACTTCCTAGTTGCCATGTCTGACAATCACCAGAGGGCAGAGCCTAGGGCCTTCTCAGGTTGGCCCTGAGCAGGCACCCAGCCCATAAATGCAGTATCCCAGGGGGTTGGGAATAGGTCAGAGCTTCCAGGTCCTTCTTCCCTAAAGCTCATCATCACTCAGCCTTTCAGTGATTCTGCTTGGTTTCTATTTGCCCCAACTCTTACATTGCCTTAGGCAGCAGAGACTCACATATGCCTTTAAATGGTTTAGACATCACATGTCCTCCAGTAGTCACATCACTACTGGGAGAGTTGGTGGAAAGCAACAAGTCACAGAGGAATCCAAGGGTCTGGATATAGTGTTTCCCTTCCCTGAGATGGGGACGTCTGTGAGAGGAGTAGATGTCCAGCTGTTGGGGGTGGGGAGCATGGTGTAGGCACCTGACATGGACAGGACAGATTGGGTAGGTTAGACCGAGATCCCCAGGGTTCCTGACATCTGGACTGAACTTGTCTTCAAAGCTGCAGACTGGTTGGGATCATCTTTAGGCCGAGGAGGAAAATGAGAGGAGCAGAGGAGACTGAGAAGCCTCATAACAGACACTTAAAAAAATTGCTCAACGTCCCTCAACATGAGGGAAATACAAATCAAAACTATAATGAGATACCACCTTACAGCAGTTAGAATGGCTAAAATTAACAAGACAGGAAACAACAAGTCTTGACGAGGTTGTGGAGAAAAGGGAAAATTTTACACTGTTTTTGCGAATGCAAGCTGGTGCAGTCACTCTGGAAAACAGTATGGAGGTTCCTCCAGAAGTTGAAAACAGAGCTACCCTAGGACCCAGCAATTGAACTCCTGAGTATTTACCCTGATGATACAGATGTAGTGAAAAGAAGGGTCACTGGCACCCCAATATTCATAGCAGCAATGTCCACAAAAGCCAAATTGTGGAAAGAGCCTAGATGTCCTTCAGCAGGTGAGTGGATAAGAAGCTATGGTCCATATATACAAGGGAATATTCATCAGCCATCAGAAAGGATGAATACCCACAATTTGCATCAACATGGATGGAACTGGAGGGGATTATGCTGATTGTTCTTTTTAATGATAATTGCTCAGCATTGACACAGAAAAACATCTGGCATAAAACTGGAGCCATTCACAGCTGCAAATGACCCAGATGTTATAAAAATATAGTGGCCACAAAGAGAGAACCCTGTGTTCCTAGACAGGCCTCCTGTGTGGGGGTGTAGCTGGGGGCTATGGACATGCCTGTGTGGGCAGGGATTGGTTCCATGGTCTCCCTCAAGGGGACAGAAGTAGGAACCCTGCTCTGACAGTTTTGCTCAGGATAGCACAAAAGGACCCCATGTAGTAAACATCACCCTGATCCCTGGGGATGTGGGCCTGGGACTGTGGCCGGTGCTGGTAGCTGAAGTGCTCATAGGACACCCAGTAGAAACTGGGGTGTGGGGTACCAAAAAGAGGGACAGGAGTTCCATGCCCACATGGTCACAGAACTTCAAGTTCATATCTGCACATATCAGGTCTTCCACCTCATGGAGGAACACTGCTCACAGAAGTGGTTGACCATCACCATGTGCTGTATGGACACATCCTGTCAGTTTGGGGTGCTGGGGGCCTAGAGGACCACCACCCTCCAGACCTCCCAGGGGGGCACACAGGCCTGGCAGCCTGCTGGTCGGTGATAACCTAGTAGGTGACTCTGTGTTCCACCATGATGGGCTTCTCTGCCCTCTTCAGGAACAGCTCCAGGAAGATCACTAATCTACAGGGACAAGGGACAAGGTGGGAGGAGGGTCAGTGTCAGAGGCTGGCAGTAGAACCCCAGACCTAGGAGCCATGAACTTGTGCACCTTCTTCAAGGGGGCAAAGGCCCGGAGCTGCTTTAAGCAACAGCCACTCCCCCAGCCTGTCCCAAGCTTGTAGGGCCTCCCTACATTCTGGTTCCCAGAGAGGGGGGCCATCAGCACCCCATCATATAAAGGGGAGCCTGAGACTTCAGAGTCGGGAAACCAACTCCACCTGGAACCAGCATGCTGGAGGCAGGAACACTCCCTCTGTGCCAAGGTCCCAGGCAAAACCTGCAGGTGCCCTCCCCTGGCTGACCCCCTGCAAATCCTGTCCCCACCTGCCAGGAGTGGAGCACCTTTGGGCACAGCCCTCCTTTCTATGGCCTACAGACTGGCTAGAATCAGCAGGGCTGGCTTCCTTCCCCACTTTGCTTTGAGTGGGTTGTTGCTGGCCCCCACAGCTGTCTCCACCCCCGTAGGGTCCTCCCTTGAAGGCTACTGGGTTTCTTGCTGACAAGGTCCATCAGTCAACCACTGCTATTCCTAAGAGCCATCACCCTTGAACACCCCAAGATCAGGAATCAGGTCAAGCTCATGGGCATGGAAGGGGAAAGAGGACCACTGGAAGAAGAGGAGGCTTACTTAGGCTCCAGCCATGAATCCAAGAGTGTAAGCTTCCAGGTCTAAGTCCACATCTCCTGGGCCCCAACAAGTTGGAATTCTTGTCTCTCTAAGGGACTACCTGCGGGGATAACAGCTTCTCCATTGTCAGCAAGAGTGGTGAGCCCCTCTGACACTGATTTTTTTTTTTAAGGTTTTACTTATTTGAGAGAGAGAGAGATAGCCAGAGAGGAAACACAAGCAGGGAGAGTGGGAGAGGAAGAAGCATGCTCCCCACTGAGCAGGGAGCCCATCATGGTGGGGTTTGATCTCAGGACCCCAGGATCACAACCTGAGCTGAAGGCAGATGCTTAATGACTGAGCCACCCAGGTGCCATGAGATTGATTTTTTTCACACAGGCACTAAGGTTACTTCCCTGTGCTTGCCCAATACCTGGACACTTAGTAAATCACTCACAAAGGGAAAGTGGGCATTACATTTAAATGGGGGACAAGGCCACATGTAGCTGGCAGACATGAGTCAGATCGAGGGGACAGGTCCAGGTCCAGTCAACAGGGGAACAAGCCAGACATGGAAGCAAAGGGAGAGAAGAGTACTCCTGGCAGAGGGCAGAGGGAAGGCAAAGGCCTGGGGTCTGGCCCAAGGCAGATGCGAGACAACCACACCCTGGGAGGCCCATGGGGATGGGGGGGATACGGTGGGAGAGGGAAGGCTGGAGAGGACAGGCAGCCAGGGAGTGGATCACAGAGAGGCTCAAAGGTTATGTTCTGAAAAATCATTCTGCTGGTTACCGGAGAAGAATGGGCTCTGTACAGGGGAAGACAGGGAGACCCTAACCCTAAGCCCTAACCCTAACCCAACCCTAACCCTAATCAAACATCATGCTCAATTTTAAGGATTGATAGCTCTACTCTGAAATCACAAACAAGCCCATCATGCTGGCTTTCACTCCTTGCTCAGTATTATACTGAAAATTCTACCCACAACAATAAGGCAAGTAATAAGGAATCCACATGAGAAAGGAAACAGTATAACTAGGTCTATTCAGAGGCCAGAGATGGCATCATCTTACACAGAGAGCTTCCTAAAGAATTAAAAAAAAAAAAAAAAAAAAAAAAAAAAAAGATTAGAGCCAGTTCCCTAATTCTGCAAAGCTACAAGACAAAATATCAATACAAAAAAATTTCTCTTATTTATACACACTAGCAATTAATCAATCAAAAAGGAATTCAAGAAAACAATTCTATTTTAGGGAACATCAACGTTGACAAAATACTTAGGAATAGATGTAATGAAGATGTATATCTTGTACACCGAAATTTACAAAACATAGCTGAAAGAAAGTAAAGGAAACTTAAATAAATCTGAGGACACCCCATGGTGATGAAAAGACATATTATTGATGATGGCAACAGTACACAAAGCAATGTGGAAATTCAATATGTTCCCAAGAAATTTCACAAAGGCCTTTGGGAATAAATGTACAAGCTAATCATAACAGTCATATGTAATTTTAAGGGACCACAAGATAGCTAAAACCATCTTGTAAAAGAAAATTGAAGGTGAAAGTTCATACCTCCAAAGTTCAAATCTTAGTACAAAGCAACAGTGAATAAAACATTGTGACACTGTCGTAAAGGTATGCATTCACTCTCAAACAAATAATACATTTACATTTAAAAATATTTTAAATAAATAAAATAAATTTTTTTAAAGTATGCATACACATACGTTAATTTAAAAAAAAAAAAAAGTGTGCATACAGATCAGTGGGATTTAACTGAGTGCCCAGGAATAAATCTCTTCATCTATGGTCCACTGAATTTTGACAAGGGTTTACAACATTACCCTGGGGGGGACAGAATGGTCTTTTCAACAACAGGTGCTAGACAATCACCTATCCATGTACAGAGGAATGGAACTAGACCTTACCTCACACCACATATAAACATTAACTCAAAATAAGTTAAAAGTTTAAATGTATGAGGTAAAATTATAAACTCTAGAAGAAACGAATGGGGATAAATCTTCATAACCTTGGATTTAGCAGTGCTTTTAGATCTGATAGCAAAGCATGAGAAGGAAAAGAAAACCATGGACAAAATAATATCCTCAAAATTAAAAATCTGTCCTGGGCATCTGGGTGGCTCAGTTGGTTAACCATCCAACTCGCAATTTGTGCTCAGATCATGATCTCAGGGTCATGAGACTGAGCCCCAGGTCAGGCTCGACACTGAGTGTGGGATCTGCTTAAGATTCTCTTTCCTTCTTCCTCTGCCCCTGTCCACTTGTACAGTCTCTCCTACTCACTCTTAAAAAAGAAATGTAAATATAAATATATACATAAATATTTACATATATATTTATATAAAATATATAAATGTAAAAATATATGTATTTGTACATCGGAAGATACTATCCAGAAAGTGAAACGAGAGCCCCCATAATGGAAGGAAATATTTGTACATTATTTATCTAAGAAGAGTCTGTTGCCCAGAATATGTAAAAAGCTTTTACAACTCAACAAAATGACAACCCCATTTTTAAAATGGATGAAAGACTTGGATAGACCCTTCTCCAGAGAAACCATACAAATGGTGAATAGCACATGAACAGATGTTAAACATCATTATTCTTTATGGAAATGAAGATTTAAACCAGTTAGATGTCCTTTTACACAAGTAGAATCACAATGATCAAGGAAACTAAAAATAACAAGAGGATGTTGAGAAACCAACCCTTAAACCTCGTTTGTGAAAATGGTGCTTTCTACATGTAAAACATTTGTCATTTACTCAAATAGATCAAAGCAGAATTACCATATGATTCAACAATTATACTCCTAGATATATACCCCCAAAATTGAAAACACTGGTTCAAACAAGCAAAAATGTACAGGTATATTCACAGCAGCAGTGTTCATAATAGGCAAAAAACAGAAACTATGCAAATGTCCATCCATGGGGAAAAGGATAAACAAAATGAGGTAGATCCATAAATGGCTATCTTGTTCTGCCCTATGAAGGGACAAAGTAAAATGGTTAATTTGTAGGGGAAAAGATACATTGGTTCCTTAAAATGTTAAATACAGAATTCCACTTCTGCCTATATGCCCCCCAAAATTGAAAGTAGAAGTATCCATATTCAGAGCAGCACTTCTCACAACAGCCAAAATGTGGAAGCCACCCAAGTGTCCACTGACAGATGAATGGATAAACAAAATGTTATTACACCATGGAACATGATTCAGCCTTAAAAAAAAGTGAGTTCTGACACAGGCTACAACACGGATTGAACCTGGAAGCCATTATGCTGGGTGAAATCAACCAGTCACAGAAGGACAGATACTGTATGATTTGACTTGGATGAGGTGCCTGGGACACAAAACTGGATGTGGCTGAAGGGCACTGAGGAGAAAGGACAATGGGGAGTTGGTGTTTCATACATACAGGCTCCCTTGGGGAGAATGAGAAACTTCTGGAGAATGATGTACAACTGTGGGAACTCAGCTAAGGTCAGAGAACTGTGTACTTGAAATGTTTTAAGAGGTCAATGTTCTTATGTTTAGTCACTGTGAAAAAGTGAATGAAGGACTTACACATGTCACAATGTGGATGACACTGAAAGCATCCCGTGATATAAACCATATAGAAATACCACTCACATTGGAGCCATCTGTGCTCTTTAAGTCCATCACGGTTACCCAAATAAGGGAAAGTCCTGGAAGAAGTTCCAGAAGATGAAAACTGGATCCAAATGGAGAATGCATTTCAGACTGTCAGGCAGGTGGTGACAGCTGAAGTGGGCCTGTGGTCTGGGTTCAATTGTGGGAACCATCATGATTTCCTCACTTGGGGGTTACATGGTAGTTCTGAGGGATGGTGTCTCTATTAGGGGTAAAATGCACTGAAGTAGCCCAATATGAAGTGGCAAATGTGGTAAAGAAATGACAGCTGGGGAGTCTGAGTGTGGAGATAAAGCACATTTGTGCTACTGTCACAAGTTACTATAGATTTAAAATCATCACAGAGTAAATGACTCTTCCAAACATCCACATTAGCATCTCTTCACAGAAATAGAGAGGACATCAGACTTCAGGATGGAGGCCAACCTCCCAGATCCAGTTCACCTACTGTGGAGAGGCCACTTGCCCTTGAAGAAGGCCACATGTTAGCAAGAGACTCCTGGGAGGATTAAATCGGGCACCTCTGTGTCTTGGGTGCAGTAGATGCAATGGGATTTAGAATTCCAATTCTCCACAGTGCCCCACCACAACATCGTTAGAAGTGTGAAAAAGCATGAAGGGAAGTCTCAATAAAGTGGTCTCATGTTGGAGGCAGGCCCCTGGCCAGGGCGGCCTCCGCCATTAAAAGATGACGCCTGGCTAGTTGCCAGGTTAGGATTGCCTCTTGAGACTAAGCGGAACGCCCAAAGAGGAAGTAAATAGCATTGGTTGCTAGCGAAGTTGTTCGTTTAGGTGCACAGCCTGATTCGCTCCCTGCTGTACCCTGCTCACTGATTGGTCATGTAAGCGTATATAAGTGTGTAGACTTGTGGAAATAAAGAGAGAGAAGAGAGAGAAGATGCATCTGAACCAGGGTTCTTGTCGTCCTTGCTGGCCGAGGGCGATAAATGGTTCTGGCACCCGGGAACTAAATAAAGGAATCTTGCAAGGTAATCCGCAGGAAAGCGGGGAGTAAAGGTCCGCAGGTAAGCGGGGACATTAGCCACATTCAAAAGTGGGAATTCCGTGGTAAAGCGGGGAGTAAAAATAGAAAAACCTTGCAAGGGAGAAGTCCACAGGTAAGCGGGGTAAAACCACGACAAAGGTGGTGGGAAACTTGTACAAGACCACAACAAGAAGCGGGGCGGCCATAGAGCCGGGATTTTCTTATCGAAACCGCAGGTAAGTGGGGAAGGGACCACGATCAAAGTGGTGGGAATCTTGTACAAGTCCGCAATAAGAAGCGGGGTGGCCTTAGAGCCGGAATTTAGCGGCGAGTCTTTAACGTCTGCGTAAAAGCAAAAACTGCTTGGGCCTTTTTGAATACAGTGGAAAAGGCGGCTCCATGGTTCCTAGATGAAGGCTTGCTAAACATACCTCAATGGGACCACTTAGGGGAGGATTTGAAGAAACAGGATGCTTTAACTCTTCGCCTCAAATTTAACATAACAAAAGCACAGGAATGGGACATAGTAGTCTCCTGCAGAAATTGCATGATTTTACTACCTGCACCGTCTTTGGGGGTTAATCCTAAGGGTTTGTTACCTAATCATATGTGGCAAATGGATGTCACACATGTTTCAGAATTTGGAAAGTTAAGATATGTTCATGTCTCTGTAGATACCTGCTTTGGAATAATTTTCGCCTCAGTGAATATGGGGGGAAAATCCAGAGATGTTATCGCCCATTGCCTACAGGCTTTTGCGGCATGGGGAAAGCCACGCCAATTAAAGACAGATAATGGTCCAGCCTACAGCTCACAACCCTTTAAAGCCTTCCTACAACAACTTGGCATTCACTTGATACATGAATACCTTATAACCCACAAGGACAGGGTGTTGTGGAGCGCGCGCATCTTACAATAAAAAATGCGCTTTATAAACAAAAAGGGGGAATAGGGGATACCTTCAGGTCCCCTAAAGATAAGCTCAACACCATTCTCTTTATTTTAAATTTTTTAACATTGGACAAAACGGGTAAATCAGCTGCAGACAGACATGCAAGTGATGCTGCTGCTTCCCCTAAGCCTTTAGTACTTTGGAAGGACATCCTCACAGGAAAGTGAAATGGACCAGATCCAGTGTTAGTATGGAGTAGGGGGTCTGTATGTGTTTTTCCACAGGAAAAGGAGGCTCCAATTTGGATCCCAGAGCGGCTGGTGCGTGCAGCCTTGCCTCCAAACACCAGTCATGATGCTGAAGATGCTTATGATAACTCTGGGGATGCTACACCTCCTGCGGCAGACTCAAGCCAGAGAGCTGTGAGCAGTGGTTAAAGCATGGCTATATCCTTTACCAGTGACTAACTCTTCTCTCATATTCGCTCCTCTCCCTTTGATGCATGGCAGGTCTGTAACTTGCTAGGAGCATGTACTGGTATCTCAGCAGTGTCCATGTTAAATGGTGGCAAATTCCTCAACTGTTCTTATAAACAAAATGACGCTAGTATCTTTGAGACAACAGTTAATGTGTCTTGTTCCAATAATATTACTTATCCGCCCACTCCCATATGCGTCTGGCCACCGTTCCCTTTCCTCGTAACAAATGCTAGTGAGCTGAATGATACGTTGAATTGCACTAAGAATTGCTATCTTTCCCAGTGCTGGAATGTCACGGCCTTCAAGCTGGCTGTGGTTATGTGTATCCCTACCCATGTTCCTATCCCAGTTTCCATTCCAGAGGACAAGTTACCGGTGGTGCTATCCAGAAAGAAGAGAGATTTTGGTATCACAGCCGCCATTGTGACAGCATTGGCTATATCTACAGCAGCTGCCATGGCAGCAGCAGTCTCGCTTGCTGCAACTATACCCACTGCAGAAGCTGTCAACACCCTTGCAGAAGGAACGGCGGCTGCCCTTCAAACACAGACTCAGATCAATGCACATCTGCAAGCAGGAATCCTGATAGTCAACCAGAGAGTGGAGTTGGTTCAAGAACAAGTGGACATATGGGGGGCCCTATTGGGACTGGGATGTATAGTACCCTTCCCGGCGATTTGTGTAACTCCCATAGCCTATACTAATATGAGTGACTTACAGAATGTCTCCCGACAGCTCTCCCAATACTTGTGGGGTAATTAGTCCACAGAATTCCAAAACTATACTCAGCACCTGCTACTAGGCATAACAAGGATAAATAACACCAGGGTTGAGCTTGCAACCCTCCCAGAGATAATCAAAACATTGCAAGATGTGTTAACCTTAATGAAACAATGGGCTAGCGTAATTGGTCTGATGACAATCCTCGTAGTGGGCTTGATTTTGCTAGTACGGAAACTGCAAATTTGGAGGCAACAGCAACCTAGGCAACAGCAAGCCATGGTGCAGGCCTTGTTAGCCATCGAGGCTGGAACATCCCCCCAAGTGTGGCTAAGTATACTGGATCGGTAGTCAACGACAGGTAAGATTGGTGGGGGAAATATACCAACCTAAGACAGGACGCAGATCATTGATATCTGCCATCTGATGACGGGTAAGGATATTCCCCGCCACTGACAACCTAAGACAGGCATGATCCCTGCCATAAAAGAAAAAAGGGGGAGATGTCAGAGGCAGGCCCCTGGCCAGGCCCCTGGCCAGGCCTCTGGCCATTAAAAGATGGTGCCTGGCTAGTTGCCAGGTTAGGATTGCCTCTTGAGACTAAGCGGAATGCCCAAAGAGGAAATAAACAGCATTGGTTGCTAGCGAAGTTGTTCGTTTAGGTGCACAGCCTGATTCGCTCCCTGCTGTACCCTGCTCACTGATTGGTCATGTAAGCGTATATAAGTGTGTAGACTTGTGGAAATAGAGAGAAGAGAGAGAAGAAGATGCATCCGAACCAGGGTTCTTGTCGTCCTTGCGGGCCGAGGGCGATAGTCTCAGGATGCCAGAAGGGAAGGCTGGAAGGGGGCGTCTGGTGTTCAGTGCCCATTACAGACCCCACATTAGAATCCCCCACAAGAGAGACTCATTCATTCCAGGCCCCACAGGGTAAGCTAAAGGGTTCATCTTCTACAAAAAATCCACCATCCCTGCAGCTCAGCCAGTGAAATCCTCCATCACCCCAAACCCCTGCCTTTGTCCAGTGGACTTTCCTTCCAAGTAACACTCCCAACTTCTTCCTCCTTCTCCATGAAATAATGTTTCTCTCTTTTGTTTCTTGCACTTGCCTATGATGTGACTGTAGCTTGCTCATCCCAGATTGCCATTCTCTGCTCTTCCCAAATAAACACATTTTGCTGATCAAATAACTGGCAGTTTGACCTTAAGGCAAACAGAACTAATAAATTCAAGAAGCTTGCAAGGAACAAAATCAATACACAAATCAATTGCATTTCTATGTGCTCCGAAGGAACCATCAGAAAGATACTAAGGAGAACAATCTCATTTACTACTGCATCCAAAAGAACAAGACCTGGGGGTGCCCTGAACCAAGTAGGTGACAGACCTGTCCTCTGGCAGCCATGAGACACTGATGACAGACATGGAGGGAGACACATGGAGATGGGAAGACACTCTGTGCTCAGGGAAGAACTGACACTGGGAAAATACCTACTCTCCCCGAAGCCATCTACAGAGACCGTGCTATTGCTCCCAAACTTCCATACTCCAGACCAACCCTGAAGCAGATGTGGACATGGGAAGGACCCTGCAGGGCCAAGGTAGGGGGAGCATGAGCACTGAGGCAGCGTCCACTCCCTGACTTCAGACCATCTGAGGAGCCCCAGGAACTGAATCTGCCTGCGTACAAATGTAGACATAGGACCTGGGGTGCACATCCAAGCCCAGAAAGGAGAGACCCCCACAGCCCCAGGCCCAGCACTGTGGGATGCCACATCACCACACACCACCACATAAAACCATGGAAGCCCCAGTGTCTACACAGCTCGCCCTTTTTCCGTGGGGTCCTGAGACCATGCACCCCCTCACCATTACCCCCTCAGGCGGCTTCTCCTCACCTTCTCCTCCAGTGGCTGGTCCTGAGGGCACTGGACTGCTGTCAGTGTGAACACGGCCCCACGTCCTCCACAGTGCAGTCAGTGTGGATGTGTACCCACATTCTCCCCCAGCTTGTTTTGTCAGCGTGGGAGCAACCCCACATCTCCACAGTGGGTTCTGAGGAAGCCAGTCTCCTGTCCCAGCTGTGGCTCTGCAGGCCAGACTCAGGGCTGGATCCAGGGTCCTGCACCCTCTGCAGGCGGTGGAGGCAGTGCAGGACTAGGGGAGCTTCTTACCCTTCAATGAAAACACCTGCTCCCTCCCTGGGTCCAGCTGAAGTCTTTTCATTCTGGAAATTCAAGCTGCATGGAGCCCAATATTCCCCAACTTCTCAAAAAATAGCTAAGGAAAAATGAGTTGGAAACAATATGGAATGACAACAGTCCCTGACCCAAACTGTGACAACCAAACATGACCCTAGCTCTGACACAGACCCACACTCTGACACAGACCCACACTCTGACCTCACCTTGCTTTCAAGCCTTGCCCTGAACCCAATACAAGACCCTAATTCTAGCCCCCAACCTAAACAGTGTTCACAAGAATCAAAAGGTAGAAACTGCAAATATCCACGATGGTGAATGCATAAGCAAAGTATGGTGAAGGATTTGAAATTGGGTTCAGGTTCAGGTTTCAGATTTCTAGATCAGGCTTTGGGTTTAGGGTCAGGGTGAGGATTAGAGTGAGGGGCAAGGGAACAGTTAGAGTTTAGGGCTTTAGGTTTATGATTTAGGGTTTAAGACTTAGAGCTTGTGGGATAAAGTTCAAGGTCAAATTTGGGGTTAGGGTTCATGCTGGGGTTTGGGTTCAGAGTTCATGGAGTTCTGGTTTAGGGTTTGGGTTCATGGTTCAGGACTTGGATCAGGGCTCAGGTTCAGAGTCTAGGCTTTGGGTTCAATTTCAGGTTTGGGATTCAGGGTTCCAGTTTGGGCTTTAAGGTCAGGTTAGGTTTCAGCATTAAAGTTAGGGGTTAAGGTTAGGTTTAGGGATGACACATTTTCTTCAGTTGTCATTATGGACACAAAATTTCTACTGGAATTTTCTAAATCTAAATCTGAAATGTATTTTATCTGGGTGTCAGGAGCTGGTTTAGAATTTAAGATCTCAGTAACTCCCTATAGACAGCATTCTGATCCCAGGGTCTCATGGTCATCCCAGAATTCACATTTGTCTTGGCTCAAACATACCCTTGGCAGAGAAGAGGGAGCTGCTGCTGAAGTTGGGATGATTTCACAATGGTAGAGGTGTGAAACCAAACATTGTGGAAATGTTCATGGAAAATGAAACAGGAGACAAATAATTGGCACAACCACTGTGACAAATGCTGTGGAGGTTCTGGAAAAAAATTAATACAATTACCACATGACCCGGTAGTTGATCTAATGAGTATTTCCTTGGAGAACACAAAAACACTCCCTTCAAAAGAGGGATTTACTCCCATATTCATGGCAACATTATTCACAATAACCAGACATGAAAACATTGACCTTGGAGCATTAAGCCAAGTAACTCAGACACAGAAAGACAAACACCAGAGGCTCTCATGGACATCCACATGGAAAACTAATAGAGTGCATAGATAATAAGAAGAGGTTGGTGGTTGCCAGATTCAGGGATAGTGGCAGGAAATGGGTGAAGATAGTCAAAGGTTTGACTGATAAAATCCTCAAGTCATGGAATGTTCTATGCAGCATGGAGATAAAAGCTAACACTGCAGGATGGGGTACAGGCTCCCTTGTTGGGTCCGTTATCAAAGGAACGTGACTGAGACAAAGTGAAAGTTATGCAAAGGCTTATTCTATGCCAAGCATTGGAAGTTAGACTGACCAGCCAGGGGAATGAAGCTGAGACAAAATGAAAGTTATGTAAAGCTTTATTCTATGCCAGGCATTAGAAGTCATACTGACTAGCCAGGGCCACGTCTGAAAAGAGCAACCCCCCTTTGGTCTTACAGTCTAGTTTTATAGGGCACAACCGCAGACCTCTACATATGTGGGTTTGGCTCATTGGATGTCTCCTACCTGTGTGTTTTAGTAACCGTTACCCGGAACCAATACAAAAAAATGGTCTTGTTTTAGGTATGTGTTTTAGCAATGGTTACCCAGAACCGGTATCAGTAACTGCTGAGGCATTTATTAAACAACAAATGGCTACCTAGGCAACATGGAGTCACTATGGTTAAGAGGCCCAGGCAGGCCTTAGGGGTTTAACAGGTTTTAACGTGGAATTGGTCCCAACACCCCCACTACTTGAAAGTACAGTGTTCCTAGGAAACCTTTCACAGCAGAAACGTTGTAAATGGAAAAAGCAATTATCACTCATTTCTACAGAAAAATGAGTAAGCATGCTCAGACACCAAAAGTTCCTTCTCTTTGGCTCTTCTTAGGCCTCAGGACACAACATCCTAATGGATGCCCAAAATAAATGGAGATAAAGAACAGCAGATGTTCACAGACCCAATTCAAAGTCCCAGTGGCTGGACCTGGAGAGCAGTGGCCAGGAAGGAGCTGGTTGGTGTGCAAACTGCCTCTGTAGTGGTTTCCCAAAAAAGAGATGCTGAAAGCGATGCTAACTTTCAGGGAGCCACCTGACCTGGTCCATGGTCCTGAGCAGTCATGGCCCAAATGAAGCAAAAAAGTGCTT
Source organism: Mustela nivalis (assembly GCF_964662115.1). Lineage (NCBI taxonomy): Eukaryota > Metazoa > Chordata > Mammalia > Carnivora > Mustelidae > Mustela > Mustela nivalis. The sequence continues at coordinate 67,674,646 of NC_139028.1, forward strand.
TAAATACCAGGCAAGCCTATGTCCTGAATTGCTTTAGAAAAGGGAAAACCATGCCCTCTACTCAGCCTCCTGGGGAGCCTGCCTCAGCGCTGGCAGTTCAGGACTCTGCCTGCCACCCTGGAAGAAACCAAGCCTTTTGGAGCTGTGCAAAACCCTTAGAGTGGGAGAATCCTGCATGCCCCCTGAGGCCACCCACACCTTCAGCATCTCCCTTCCCCAACCACAAACCTGGAGCCTGCTGCTTAGGCTGACCCCCACCCTCAACTCTGTCCCTGGGGAACTTGCCTCAGGGGGTCCTCAGGGGAGCCCCATGAGTCCTGCCCTTGATCCTGGTTGGTCGCAACACAAACCTAGTGAGAAAACACTCCAAACACTGGCACATGCGTGGCCTGAATTGCCACACAACACTGGCCAATTCTCAGAAATCAATATTGATTTGAGCAGAAATCTCCTGAGAATTGGCCAGAAACTCCCAGCAAACTCACTTCCAGTGATGGGGGCTGAGAGGGAGCCACCTGGGCCTGGCCCATGGTCATGACCAGAACCTCATGAGAAAGGGCTCTAAATATCAGGTATGTGTATGGCCAGAATTGCTACAGAATGATGGCAAACCCTGGCTCTACTCAATCCCCTGGGTAGCTACCTCAGCGCTGTCAGTTTGGGCCTGCCATGACCCTAGGCTCTAATCCTAACCCTAGGTTGTGTTTTTAGGATTCTATCCCCAGAGGCCTGGCCCCCAAGCCCTCCAGACTGGGGACCCCTGAGCCACAACCCAGCTCTGCCTGCCACCCAGGAGGAAACTGTGCTGTTTGAAGTTGTGCAAAACCCTCAGAGTGGGAAAAATCTGCAGGACCCCCTGAAGCCACTCTTACAGTCAGTACCCCTCGGACCAGAAACCTGGAGCCTGATGTTCAGCCTGACCCCTGCCCTCAACACTGACACTGGGGAGCTCGCCTCACCCGGGGCCCTCAGGGGAGACAGGTGGGCCCAGCCCATGAGCACGGATGGTCACAACACAAACCTAGTGAGAAATTGCACAAAACGCTGGGTGGGTGAATGGACAGATTCACCCCACAGTGCCGGCCTTTGGGCAGAAATGTTATGAGAATTGTCTGGAAACACCCAGGGAATTTGATTCCAGGAACGAGGGCCCTCCGGGGAGTTGCTTGGGCCTGGCCTGTGGTCCTGAGTGTTCGCAGCCCTAACCCTGTGAGACAGCTCTCTAAATGCTAGGTGCTCAGGGGCTTGAATTGCTTCAGAAAGCTGGCCGCTTGTCCTCTATTCAGCCCCCTGGGGAGCCCACCTCAGTGCTGGCAGATTGGGCCTGCCATGTCCGTAGGCTCTAACATTAACCCTAGGTTAGGAGGATGCAGGATATTTATCCCAGTGAAAAATCTTGCCCTGAACATGTTCTTGTCTTTTCTACAATGCTAAAACCAATGAATAGCAGAAGTAAGGCTTACCCTAATAGTGTCGTGAATTTCATTATGATCCTGCTGGTTTCCACTGAACCCATGATTAGAGTATTTCATTAAGTATTTGCCATAATCTACAGATTATCTTTGGAAAAATGAGAATTAATTTGGAGTATAGGCCTACCACATTCTAACAGCTCTATTGCACACTGTATGCTGTCACTCGCCGTCCAGTTAGATATAGAAGGTAAATCCTATCAGTTCTCAGGTATAATGAAAATAATGTGAAGGATCTTTCTTTTTAGTCTGGCTTCCCACACAAAAAGCAGAATATGTGTGTGTGTGTATGTGTGTGTGTGTGCGTGTGTGTGTGTGTGTATTCATTATCTTGTCCTGAAATACATCATGATTAAAGCAAGTAGTTTTATGAGTCCATAGGTCATTTTGTATTTTTTCTCTATCAACCTTTAAATGAAAATAAATAAATTAATTAATTTAAGTTTCTGTTGTAGACCACAGATTTTCAAAATAAGCCATTCTGCTAAGTCACTGTAAAGAAAACCCCAACAAATGCTAAGATTCTTAGGGCAGAATTTGTCCGGGTCCACTGGTCACACTACTTTTGGGCCAGATTATGTCCCCTGTGACATTTCATCCTGAGCAGCTCTGAAAGTGGTGTTTAGCCAGCTTATCTTCAGAGAAGTTGTCCATGTCTAGTGGCATTTTAGCATCATAGAGTTCTTTCAATGCATGGCATGGTTCCCACTGAGATTTCTGAAGATGAGTCTAATCAACTCAAAGAGACCTTGGCAAAAGTTGATCCCAACAAAATGGATTAATGTGTGACTGAACATCCTGAGCTTCTCAAGAAAGCAAATATATCGGGGTGGGGGGGCAAGATGGCGGGAAAGTAGGAGGAGGCGCCTTTTCAGCCTGTACCCCAAAGTGAGCTGATTACCTACCAAAGAACTCCATTCACCCATGAAATCAGCCTGAGATCAGAATTATACATGGCTGGATCTCTACAGGGGCAGAAGATGCCAGTGGGCAGGTAAAGCAGAGTGGGAACGGTGACTGATATCGGAAGATAAACAAAAGAGGAAGGGAGCCACCAGAGGCGACCAGTTGGAAAGTAATACCTCAATTCCAGTGAGAGTGCCCTGTGTCTGGGGACGAGCATTAACGTGGAGACTGGTTGGAAGCACTCCAAAAGAACAAAGGATCATGGGGGGAAATTGTGGGAATTGGGGCGGCTAGGGACAGGGTCTTAAGTCCCCGGTCCCAGGACAGCCTCCCCTGGTGCTGAGGCAGAGAGAGTGCAGCGGAGAAACCAGGTCTAGGTCCCTAAGCCTCCAGCTTGCCAGAGAATGCCTGGGTTCTGGCTCCTGTGAGGAGATGGGAGCCACGCCAGTAGGCAGAATGCGCAAGCCCTGCTACAAAGCCTGAGATACGCGCGCAAGTCCCTCATGCTCCCCTGAGAGAGTTGCAAAGGCCTGGCCAGCGCTCTTTGACCCATGCCATTGTTTCAGAGCCTAAGCTGCGCCCCAAACTCTCCCCTGACAGAGGTGCGCAAAAGCCCAGCCTGGTGCTTTCGGACTTGCGCCCCGTTCTCAGTGCCTGAGACGCACGTGCGACCCATAGCTGCCCCTGAAAGAGGTGCGGGCAAGCTGGGCACTCTTAGACTCAGCAAGACCAGACACTCCCAGCCCGGGACAGCGGGAAAATCTCAGTGTGCGATTGCTGCTTGGAACCTCTCTGATGGTCGGGAGCTCCCAGACAGCCACCACTGCCTTGGCTTACAAGGCAAGCAAAAGATCCTGCGTCTCCAGGGTCTACAACTTGGAACCTGCTCTGCCAGCGGGCAAGGGGGAACTTATGTAGGCTCTGCACCCAGACTGAGGCTTCTCTCTGAGAGGGAGATCAGGGTGCAGTTTGTTTTATTCTAAAACTACAAAAACCATAAAAAGCGGTCAAGATGAGAGAAAAAAAAAAAAAAGTGAATAAACATAAAAACAGCCAGAGAACAAAAGCCTGAAAAAAAATCAGTTTCCTCAGAGCCCACCCCCTTGAGGGGGGCGGGAGGACTTAACTCAGGAAATATCATTGACTGACAACCAACGTGGCAGGCCCCTCCCCAAAAAACAAACCAAGAAAGAAAGAAAGAAAAAAAAAGGTCTACAAGAGAACAACCACTACTTCATAGGAAAATTTTTATTTTTCACTCGTTCCCACTATTCTGGTTCATTTTTTTTTTTTTTTTTTTGCACACAGGTAATTTTTTTTAACCTATTTACGATCACAGCGAGCTGTACAGTACGACAAATTCCATAATACCCATCTAACCTGAACTTTTTGATACATACACCTATGTTTTTCTTTTGCATTTTTATTTTTTGAACTCCTCTTTTTAAATTTTAGTTTAGTTTAGTCTAGTTTATTCCTTTTTATTTTTATCCTCTAATATTCATATAGAGTTAAACTTCAAAGTAATCCCCTTTCCCCAGTCAATACTACCCCTATAGGTAAACCAATTTTTAATCCCCTTTATCTTAGGAAAGTTGAGTCCTTTAACAAAGATATCAAGATACATCCAGGAAGAATCAAAACAAACTTCCTCGCACACACTGAGAATTTATAACCACTCTCCCATCTTCTTCTTCCACCAGTGTTTCTTTGTTTTTGCGTTTGTCCTCATAACATATAAATCTTACACTTGGGGTTCTTTCTGATGAGTTTCTTCCTTTATTTGCATATATATATATATTTATATTTATATTTATAAATATATTATATTTATAAATATATTTATATTTATATTTATTTGCATATATATATATATATATATATATATATATATATATTGTCTCTCTTCATAAATCTTACCTTGAGACCCATCTGGGAAGAACTTTCTCTTTCATCTTCCCTTTCTTTCCTGTCTCTCTCTTTTTTTTTTTTCTTTTTTTTTTTCTTTTTCTTTTTCTTTTCTTTTGTCTCTCATTTGGGTGGGGAATCCTGATTGCTCAGAAGTGTTTCAGGGAGCACCTTGACTGCAACACAGTTGATACATCTAGCTACATCTGTTCAGTCATCTCCCACCAAAATGACTAGGAGGAGGAATGCCCAACAGAAGAAAAATACAGAGGATGGACCTTCTGCAACAGAGCTAATGGCTATCAACATAGACAATATGTCGGAAAGAGAATTCAGGCTAACAATTATCCAGGCAATAGCTAGGTTGGAGAAAGCCATGGATGACCAAACGGAATTGATTAGGGCCGTACTGAAAGCGACCAGAAGGATGTTCACAATGTTAGGGTGGAGCTTAAAGCTACCAGGGAGGAGGTTTCCAATGCTCTCAATGAGTTCCAATCTAATCTAAACTCTCAAAGCTAGGGTAACTGAGATGGAGGATAGAATTGGTGATTTGGAGGACAAACAGATAGAGAGAAAGGATCAGGAGGAAGCTTGGAACAAACAGCTTGGAAACCATGAAAACAGAATCAGGGAAATAAATGATGCCATGAAGCGTTCCAACATCAGAATTATGGAATCCCTGAAGGGGAGAAGAAAGAAAGAAGTCTAGAAGATATAGTGGAACAAGTCTTCATGAAAATTTTCCCAATCTCGTGAATGGAACGAGCGTTCATGTACTAGAGGCTGAACGGTCTCCACCCAAGATTATACATTCCAAAGAAAATCACGACACCTGATAATCAAATTGAGGAATTAAAATTGTAGGTATAATCTCTTGAAAGCCGCCAGGGCAAAGAGGCTCCTTACTTACAGAGTGAAGCCCATCAGAATAATGTCAGACCTGTCCACAGAGATCTGGTAAAGCCAGAAAAGGCTGGCAAGATATATTAGGGCACTAAATGAGAAGAACATGCAGCCAAGAATACTTTATCCAGCAAGACTGACATTCAAAATGCATGGAGAGATGAAGAGTTTCCAAGACCGGCAAGGCTTAAAAGACTATGCAAGCACCAAGCCGACACTGCAGGAAATATTAAGGGGGGGGTTCTATAAAAGAGGAAAAATCCTAAGAATAGCATTAAACAGAAATATAGAGACAGTCTACAGAAAGAAATACTTCAAAGGTAACTCGATGTCAATAAAAACATGTCTATCAATAATCACTCTCAATGTGAATGGCATAAATGTGCCCATAAAATGGCACAGGGTTGCAGATTGGATACAACGACAGGACCCATCCATATGTTGTCTACAAGAGATCCATTTTGAACCTAAAGATACACCCAGACTGAAAGTGAAGGGATGGAGAAGATTCTTTCATGCCAATGGGCCTCAAAAGAAGGCTGGGGTGGCAATTCTCATATCAGATAAATTAGATTTTAAACTAAAGACTGTAGTCAGAGATACAGAAGGACACTACATAATCCTTAAAGGGACTATCCACCAAGATGATCTAACAATTGTAAATATCTATGCTCCCAATATGGGAGCAGCCAATTACTGAAAAAAACTGTTAATCAAGATAAAGAGTCATATTGATATGAATACACTAATCGTAGGAGATCTTAACATGCCTCTCTCAGATATAGACAGATCATCGAAGCAGAAAATCAATAAAAAAACAAGAGCATTGAATGACACATTGGACCAGATGGTGGAATGTATACAGAACATTCCACCCTAAAACAACAGAATACTCATTCTTCTCAAGTGCACACGGAACCTTCTCCAGAATAGACCACATACTGGGTAACAAATCAGGACTCAACTGATACCAAAAGACTGAGATTATTCCCTGCACATTCTCAGATCACAATGCTTTGAAACTGGAGCTCAATCACAAGGAAAAGTTCAGAAGGAACTCAAACACCTGGAAGCTAAAGGCCACCTTGCTTAAGAATGCTGGGATCAACCAGGAGATCAAAGAAGAACTGAAACAATTCATGGAAATCAATGAGAATGAAGACACTTCGGTCCAAAACCTATGGGATACAGCAAAGGCGGTCCTAAGGGGGAAATACATAGCCATCCAAGCCTCCCTCAAAAAAATTGAAAAATCCAGAATACACCATCTGTCTCTACACCTTAAAGAACTGGAGAATCAACAACAAATCAAACCAACTCCACACATAAGAAGGGAAATCAGCAAGATTAGAGCTGAGATCAATGAGGTAGAAACCAGAGATAGAGTAGAACGTATCAATGAAACTAGAAGCTAGTTTTTTGAAAGGATCAGTAAGATCAATAAACCATTGGCCACACTAATCCAAAAGAAAAGAGAGAAAGCCCAAATTCATAAAATTATGAATGAAAAGGGAGAGATCACAACGAACACCAAGGAAGTAGAAGCAATCATCAGAAGTTATTATCAACAGTTATATGCCAATAAGCTAAGCAACCTAGATGAAATGGATGCATTCCTGGAAAACTATAAAGTCCCAAAATTGAACCAGGAAGAAATCAACAACCTGAATAGACCAATATCTAGTAATGAGATTGAAGCAGTGATCAAAAACCTCCCAAAAATCAAGAGCCCAGGACCTGACGGATTCCCTGGGGAATTCTACCAAACTTTCAAAGAAGAAATAACACCTATTGTCCTGAGGCTGTTTCAAATAATTGAAGCAGAAGGAAAATTTCCTGACTCTTTCTATGAAGCCAGCATTACCCTGATCCCCAAACCAGGCAAAGACCTTACCAAAAGAGAGAATTTCAGACCAATATCACCAATGAATATGGATGCTAAGATTCTCAAAAAATCCTAGCCAACAGGATCCAAAAGCATATTAAAAAGATTATCCACCATGATCAGGTGGGATTCATCCCTGGGCTACAAGGATGGTTCAACATTCACAAATCAATCAATGTTATAGAACAAATTAATATGAGAAGAGAGAAGAACCACATGGTCCTCTCAATTGATGCAGAAAAAGCATTTGACAAAATCCAGCATCCGTTCCTTTTTAAAATGCTTCAAAGTATAGGGATAGAGGGAACATTCCTGAACTTCATCAAATCTATCTATGAAAAACCCACAGCAAATATCATCCTCAATGGGAAAAAGCTTGCAGCCTTCCTGTTGAGATCAGGAACAAGACAAGTATGCCTACATTCACCAATCTTGTTCAACATAGTATTAGAAGTCCTAGCAACAGCAATCAGACAACAAAGAGAAATAAAAGGTATCCAAATTGCCAATGAAGAAGTCAAACTCTCTCTCTTTGCAGATGACATGATTCTTTATATGGAAAACCCAAAAGACTCCACTCCCAAACTACTAGAACTCATAGAGCAATTCAGCAACGTGGCAGGATACAAAGTCAATGTGCAGAAATCAGTGGCTTTCTTATACACTAACAATGAAAATACAGAAAGGGAAATTAGAGAATCGATTCCATTTACTATAGCACCAAGAACCATAAGATACCTCGTAATAAACCTAACAAAAGAGGTAAAGGATCTGTACTTGAGGAACTACAGAACACTCATGGAAGAAATTGAAGAATACAAAAAAAGATGGAAGACCATTCCATGCTCTTGGATCAGAAGAATAAACATTGTTAAAATGTCTATATTGCCTAGAGCAATCTATACTTTTAATGCCATTCCAATCAAAATTCCACCGGTATTCTTCAAAGAGCTGGAGCAAATAATCCTAAAATTTGTATGGAATCAGAAGAGAACCTGAATCACTAACGAAATGTTGAAAAACAAAAATAAAGCTGGGGCCATCACGTTACCTGATTTCAAGCTTTATTGCAAAGCTGTGATCACTAAGACAGCATGGTACTGGCATAAAAACAGACACATAGACCAGTGGAACAGAGTAGAGAGCCAAGATATGGACCCTCAACTCTATGGTCAATTAATCTTCAACAAAACAGGAAAAAATATACAGTGGAGAAAAGACAATCTATTCAAGAAATGGTGCTGGGAAAACGGGACAGCTATATGTAGAAGAATGAAACTCGACCATTCTCTTACTCCGTACACAAAGATAAACTCAAAATGGATAAAAGACCTCAATGTGAGACAGGAATCCATCAGACTGGTAGAGGAGAACATAGGCAGTAATCTCTTTAATATTAGCCACAGCAACTTCTTTCAAGATATGTCTCCAAAGGCAAAGGAAACAAAAGTGAAAATAAACTTTTGGGACTTCATCAAAATCAAAAGCTTCTGCACAGCGAAGGAAACAGTCAACAAAACAAAGAGGCAACCCAAGGAATGGGAGAAGATATTTGCAAATGACAGTACAGACAAAAGGTTGATATCCGAAATCTATAATAAACTCCTTAAACTCAACACACACGAAACAGGCAAACATATCAAAAAATGGGCAGAAGATATGAACAGACACTTCTCCAATCAAGACATACAAATGACTATCAGACACATGAAAAAATGTTCATCATCACTAGCCCTCAGGGAGATTCAAATTAAAACCACATTGAGATATCACCTAACACCAGTTAGAATGGCCAAAATTAACAAAACAGGAAACAACATGTGTTGGAGGGTATGAGGAGAAAGGGGAACCCTCTTCCACTGTTGGTGGGAATGCAAGTTGGTGCAGCCTCTTTGGAGAACAGTATGGATACTCCTCAAGAAATTAAAAATAGAACTTCCCTATGACCTTGCCATTGCACTCCTGGGTATTTACCCCAAAGATACAGATGTAGTGAAAAGAAGAGCCATCTGTACCCCAATGTTTGTAGCAGCAATGGCCATGGTCGCCAAACTATGGAAAGAACCAAGATGCCCTTCAACGGACGAATGGATAAGGAAGATGTGGTCCATATACACTATGGACTATTATGCCTCCATCAGAAAGGATGAATACCCAACTTTTGTAGCAACATGGATGGGACCTGGTACCCCGACCTCCCACCCCCCCACCCCTTCAAAACCCTCAGATTGTTTTTCAGAATTCATAGTCTCTCATGGTTCACCTCCCATTCCAATTTCCTCCAACTCCCTTCTCCTCTCTATCTCCCCATGTCCTCCATGCTATTTGTTATGCTTCACAAATAAGTGAAACCATATGATAATCGATTCTCTCTGCTTGACTTATTTCACTCAGCATTATGTAAAAAGTAAGTAAACAACATGTATTACAGGGAGAGTAGAAAAAAATACCCTATCTTTGAATCTTCTTTATCATATCAAAGATGTAAACAATTGATACATTTTGTCTTAAAACACTAGTTTATTGTCTTATCAGGTAAAGGGCTAGTATCCAAAATCCAAAGAACTATCAAACTCAACACCCAAAGGACAAGAAATTTGCAGAAGACATGAACAGACATGTCTCTAAGAAGACATACAAATGGCCAACAGACTCAGGAAAAATTGCTCAACATCACTCAGCATCAGGGAAATACAAATCAAAGCCATAATGAGATACCTCATCACACCAGTCAAAATGGCCAAAATTAAGAAATCAGGAAACAATAAATACGGACAAGGTTTTGGAGAAAGGAGAACATTCTTACACTGCTGGTGGGAACACAACCTGATATATCCACTCTGCAAAACTCTATAGAGGTTCCTCAAAGGGTTAAAAATAGAGCCACCACATGACCCAGCAATTGCATTGCTAGGTATTAACCCCAAAGATATAAATGTAGTGATCTATAGGGGTACCTGTACCCCAATATTTATAGCAGCAATATCCACAATAGCTAAACTATGGAAGAAGCCCAGATGTCCATCAATAGATGAATGGGTAAAGAAGATGTAGTATATATATACCATGGAATATTACTCAGACTTCAAAAAGGATGCAATCTTTCCATTTACATTGATGTGGATGGAACTGAGGGTATTATCCTAAGTGAAATAAGTCAATCAGAGAAAGACAATTATCATATGATTTAACCCATTTGTTGAATTTAAAAAAGAAAACAAAAGTGCATAGGAGATGTGAGGGAAATATAAAACAAGACTAAATCAGATAGGGAGGCAAACCATAAGATACTCTTAATCGTAGAAAACAAACAGAAGGTTGATGGAGGGAAGGGGACTTGGGGGATAGAGTAACTGGGTGACAGGACTCGTGATGTAATGAACACTGGATGTTATATGCAACTGATGAATCACTAAGCTCTACCTCTGAAATTAATAATACATTATGTTAACTAATTGAATTAAAATTACAAAAAACAATAAAAACAAAAACCCACTTGATTTGATGCATGTGTGTTGATTTTAAAACTTGTGTCATCAAAACCTCTCAAAATTAAAATGATGTTGAATTTTACACTTATTAGTAGAGAGTGTGCTTAGAACTCAAACAGCATACAGAAGACAAGTATGATACATGTACAATACAAATATATTTTTAATTTTTCACTTAAGAAAGGAGATTTGAGGGGTGCCTGGATGGCTCAGTGGGTTAAAGCCTCAGCCTTCGGCTCAGGTCATGATCCCAGGGTCCTGGGATTGAGCCCCGCATCAGGCTCTCTGCTCAGTGGGGAGCCTGCTTCCCTCTCTCTCTCTGCCTACCTCTCTGCCTAGTTTCTCCCTGTCAAATAAATAAAATATAAAAAAAAAGAAAGGAGATTTGAGCACTAAATATATAGATACACACACACACACACACACACATATATACATATATATGTGTGTATGTATATATATATATATATATATATATATATATATATATATATGACTTAATGTATTCTTGCTTAGTCAAGCTGCTTGCTGTGGTTTTCAAGATCATAGTGTTATTCTAATTCAGACAAGTGAAGTAATCTGGTAGCAATCTAGTTGTCCAAAGATTTTATATAATAAAGAAAACCAAGCAAGAGAAATAGAAGAATGCATAAAGATATAAATTAAAGAGTATTTATTTGACTGGGTTGTCACATGGCCCAGTATGTTGTGTCTGACTCCTGGTTATAGCCCAGGTTATTATCAGGGTCTTGAGATCAGTCCCCAAGGTATGTGGAGTCTGCTTCTGATTTCCTCTCACTCTCTCTCTGCCCCATCCACTCATGTTCTCTCTCTCTCTCTCTCTCTCTCTCTGCCTCTCTCTAAAAGCAATAAATGAATCTTTTTTTTAAAAAATAGCAGTACTTATTCTGTACAAATATAGTCTTGAGTGTGGGTATCAGGAGGGTTTTTTCTGGTTTTAAGAAGAATAATATCCGTTAAAAAAAGAAAGAAGAAAAAGAACCATAATATCCATTAAACCAATATCAACCAAATGTGATTTAATACAAGGACAGAGGCTTATAGAAGCTAGGGAGAATGTGAAACTGACCTTCCTGATTAAGAAATTTGAATTTCATAATGAATTAAGTATTTTCTGTTCCTCTTGGCCACATGGCTTCTTATATCCTATGTGTATCTGTGAGTGTGTGTGTGTGTGTGTGAGTGTGAGAGAGAGAGACAGAGAGAACAAAACAGAGAGACAGGGATGGAGGGGATTGTCATAACTTTTCTCTTTATGTAGGTCAGTGTTCTTTACTTCTCTATGCGTGTGGCCAGGTGCACATTCAAGTTTTCTAGAACCTGAAACACATGCAAATTTAGGAGTTTACTTAAAATGTAATATTACCTACAAAATACTTATTTAGAATGAATGAAGAATTAATAACATAATTTTAAGTGTTGACAAATTACATATGTATTACAATATCTTAAATAAATAACTTTTCAAATAATATACTTCTTGGTAAATACCTCTAACAAAATTTAAAGAAGCTTTTATTCTGATATAATTTGAAGTGGGTAGAATAGTTGTAAGACAGCAATAAGAAATTTTGTATACTCTTTACACAGATCAACCAGTAGTTTAATTTTGCTCCATTTACTTTATCGTTTTTCTCTTTCTTTCCTTTTGTAGATATGTATATTTACATACTACTTTTTCTGAACAATTTGAAAATAATTTGGCTGTTTACTCTTAAACATTTCATAGTATATTTTCTAAAATGAAAACATTGATTTATATAACCATAAAACAGACAAAAAAAAGAAAAATTTCATTGATGTTTTATCTTTCCTATAGTCCATATTCAAATTTTGACAAAGGTCTTTATAAGGTCCTTTGTAGCAATTATTTTCATGCTTGGGATTCAGTCCAAGATCAGACATTTCATTTCATTGCCATGATTTCATTTTGATATGGGACATTTCCTCATACTTCTTTGACTTTCACATTTTTTAAGAGTACAAGGCAGGTATTTTGCAAAATATCTCTAAATTTGGAATTGTCTCAGATTTCATTATAATTAGTGTGGAGGTCACGGGTTTGTCCCTTTGACACAATACTCCAGAGAAGCTGACATGGAGCTCCACTGACTGATGGCCTCACTTGCTGGGCCTTTGGGTGTGCCATGACACTTACACTTAGATCATGATTCCCTTGGGTGTTCCCAGATAATCACTGAACACAGTAGGGGAACTTGAGCTGAGCCTTTCCTGACCAAAAATGGGATGCCTTTAATGGTCCGGTTTTGCTCAAAGATTCTCTACCAGCCTGGCTGAGGCATTCTCAGAGTTGCACTAGGGGCTTGTGCAATCTTTCCTTACTGCTCTCTTTCCATAAGTGTCAGAACTGTATCTAAGGCTAAAAGCTTCTTTTCATCTTCTCCTGCTTCCCTCAGCTTCATACCTCATAGCTGTTTTCCCTTATACATCTATTCAATGTCTACTCCTATCTTATAGTCTGTTTCTGAGAAGTATATAACCATTGAGTGATTCAAGAAAACAGGTAGTTAGAAATGGTTCTGAAATTGAACTCTCTTCACAGTGGCAAGAAGAACTTCCATCTGAGAGAAGAAGGGGACACAGTTATTTCCTAGCACAAGGTGATGGTGCACTTGCTGAAGAGTTTACCTGTGGGGCAGTGGGAGAATGTCTCTATGGAGGTACATGCCCTTTCTAGTATTTGAAAGAAATGGTGGGGGTTGGGAGAGGAAAACAATGGCTAGAACCAGGGCGTTTACTGGTTATTACTATGTTGTACTGAGACCATGCTAAGCAATAATTAGAAAACAAAGGCAATTAACCAACAGTAAATTTAAGTGTGATAGATTTCAAAGAGTTTTCAGAGACTCATACCTGATTTAGAAATAACACAGCGATTATGCTGAGTGAAATAAGTCAAGCAGAGAGAGTCAATTATCATATGGTTTCACTTATTTGTGGAGCATAACAAATAGCATGGAGGACATGGGGAGTTAGAGAGGAGAAGGGAGCTGGGGCAAATTGGAAGGGGAGGTGAACCATGAGAGACTATGGATTCTGAAAAACAATCTGAGGGTTTTGAAGGGGTGGGGGGTGGGAGGTTGGGGTACCAGGTGGTGGGTATTATAGAGGGCATGAATTGCATGGAGCACAGGGTGTGGTGCAAAAATCATGAATACTGTTATGCTGAAAATAAATAAAAAATAAATTAAAAAAAATAATAACACAGCTGAAGAGTAAATTTAACCTTGAAAATTGAGTTGCAAAACCCATTTGTCATTCAGTATGGTACTGGCACAAAAACAGACACATAGATCAATGGAACAGAATAGAAAGCCCAGAAATAGACCTCAACTCTATGATCAACTAATGTTCGACAAAGCAGGAAAGAAATTCCAGTGGAAATAAGACAGTCTCTTTAACAAATGGTATTGGAAAAATTAGATAGTCACATGTGGAAAAATGAAACTGGACCATTTCCTTACACCGCACACAAAATAGACTCCAAATGGATGAAAGACCTCAATGTGAGAAAGGAATCCATGAAAATCCTTGAGGAGAACACAGGCAGCAACCATTTTGACCTCAGCCAGAGCAACTTCTTCCTAGAAATATCATCAAAGACAAGGGAAGCAAGGGCAAAAATGAACTATTGGGATTTCATTAAGATTAAGAACTTTCACACAACAAAGGAAACAGTTAACAAAACCAAAATACAACTGACAGAATGGGAGAAGATATTTGCAAATGACATATCAAATAAAGGGTGAGTATCCAATATCTATAAAGAACTTATCAAGCTCAACACCCAAAGAACAAATAATTCAATGAAGAAATGGGCAGAGGACATGAACAGACATTTCTGCAAAGAAGACATCCAGATGGCCAACAGACACATGAAAAAGTGCTCCACATCACTCGGCATCAGAGAAATACAAATCAAAATCACAATGAGATACTACTTCACACCAGTCAGAATGACTGACTGGGCCAGTAAGGGGAACCCTCCGACACTGTTGGTGGGAATGCAAGCTGGTGCAACCACTCTGGAAAACAGCATACATGTTTCTCAAAAAGTTTGAAATAGAGCTACCCTACCACCCAACAATTGCACTACTGGGTATTTACCCTGAAGATACAAATATAGTGATCAGAAGGGGCTCGTGCACCTGAATGTTTATAGCAGCAATGTCCACAATAACTAAACTATGGAAAGAACCTAGATGTCCATCAACAGATGATTGGATAAAGAAGATGTGGTATATATATATATACAATGGAATACTGTGAAGTCATCAGAAGAAATGAAATCTTGCCATTTGCGATGATGTGGATGGAACTAGAGGGTATTATGCTGAGCGAAATAAGTCAATCAGAGAAAGACAATTATCTTATGATCTCCCTGATATGAGGAAGTTGAGAGGCAATGTGGGAGGTTTGAGGAGTAGGAAAGGATGAAATGAAACAAGACGGGATCAGAAGGAAGACAAACCATAAGAGACTCTTAATCTCAGAAAACAAACTGAGGGTTCAAACTGAGGGTTGCCAGGGGGAGAGGTTAGGGAGAGGGTGGTTGGGTTATGGACATTAGGGAAGGTATGTGCTATGGTGAATGCTGTGAAGTGTGTAAACCTGGCGATTCGCAGACCTGTACCCCTGGGGCTAAAAATATATTAAATGTTAATTAAAAAATTAAAAACTTAAAAAAATTTGCCATTTAAAACTTAGCAAGACAGATCTGTTATATTAAGGGCTTCTTCCTGGTATAGAAAACGTGGGATCCTGAACCATTGCATGTGGGTATCTGGATGGATCCCCTCCAAAGATTTGGCTCTGCAAAACTCTGAACCCTCAGAATATGGTCTACCCTTTACTTGTAAGAGTTAGTGGTTCCTAATGGAGGAAGTCAATGAAGAGGTCTCACTCATACAAGAATATGGTCATCGTGCTCTCCGGGTTGCCACCCAGGTAACTAAGGTTAAATATCAATGTGAGTACATTATGAATGAGTTGCAAGAGAAAGATAGTGCATATTTACAGGAAACAGGGCATTGGAATTTAAGGGTAATTGATCAAGGACACCAGAATGTAAGAGAGAAGTACATAGAGGATAAACAAGAATTCATTGACTTGAGCGGGGGGCAGGGGAGGCTTTCTGAGCTTATTTTGAGACCTTGGTAAGAATTCTGATATATAAAACAAACTTACACACAAAGTGTTTTTTTTGAAGTCTAGAGAATGTGGAAATGCCTGAGTTGCCCTGGCAGCAGGCAAAGAAAACAATGACAAGGTAAGGGAGGTGGGCATGCTGTAGTTGATCTATTATGTAAAGCCTGTTGTAAACAGGGAATTGTATTCTATGGGCAAGCCTGGAAGGCAGAACATTTACCAAGGAACACCCTGGTGAGGGGGCACCAGCATCACTAAAATGTTGAGATATATATTGATCGAATTTGTTATGTAGCTATAATAAACCTAAACTTTTCATGACTTTCTTTTTTAGATTGCCATTAATTGTCACCATTTTCCTCCCTTAAACCTAAGCTTTTAAACCAAGGGTCATGCCTCCGTATTTCTTAGCATAGCTTGGTGACTAGAAGGTTGTCCATAAACAGTAATCGAATGAAGAGATGAGACAATACCTGAATTAAAGAAGAAATTAGAAAATTAATCAGTGTGTGAATCAAAGAAATTCTCTGCTGAAGAGCTTTTGATCTTTTTCTCCCCAGTGCAGTAGGGAAAAAAAGGAAATATAAATCTGTGATAAATATTAATTCCTAGTTTTAATTAAAAAACAACAGGTGTTCACTTTCATTCTCTAACCTCCTGTACATACATGTTAACACACAAACACACATGTGAGATTTTTCACTTATTCATATATCCATATTTGGACACTAAGAATGGAAATTTCTTGCTTTTTTCCTCCTCCCAGTTGAGGTTATCAGGATCCCTACACCAACCCCTGTGGAGAATCTCCAGTACTCTGGAATGTTCCCTTGGGGCACAAATTTTCCTTTAAAGGCTCAGTGCAATAATACAGATATCAGGGAAGTTTTGGAGGTTGGCTCTGCACCTACACATTTATTCTTGGATTGAGATTTTTCCTGAATGAGATCCTAAATACCTGGACCAGACTGCATTCAGCTTACTCTTGCTATCCAGGAAGTAAGGTATTAAAGGTGTATAAAGATGTGCAAAAGAGGGGATAGTGGCAGGATTTCCCTTTTCTTTCTCTTTTTGGTAGGCAGTAAGATACAGTGGAGAGGAGCTTTGGGTATGTATCAATTACTTATTTTTTTCCAAAAATAAAGCTTTAATTTCATTCACACAACCTGAAGGCAGAAGTATTGTGTGGGATTAGGTTTTCTCCTTAAACGTGTGCATCCAAATATGGCATTAAACTTCAGTATAACGTTATTATGATTATGATCATCTGTATTATTTCTCTCTCTAACTGGGAATTCTTATTCAGTAGTGGTGGAAGTTGGAAATGAATCACTCCCATGACAAGGAAGAAAGAGAGTATAGTTAGAAAATTGTTCTCCACCATTAGATCAATGACCAGATTCCTCTTGCTTCTTTCATGTCCTCCCCTGGTGGTCCTCCAAATCATTGTGTAATTGTCCTTGATCATTTTCTAGAGAGACTGAGCTGTGACTTTGTTTTCTTGACTTTGGATAGCTAAAACAACATGGAACAAACAATACTCAAATGAAAAGAAAAATATGGATTAAGGAATTGAAGATGGTGTAATGAAAAAACAAGTATTCTTACCTATAGTGGTGAAAAATGAGGATAGAGAGCAGGTGATATCAAAATTGTATTTTATAAGCTTGGTGATAGTCATGTGTTAATATTACTATTCCAGTAACCCTGTCTACATGCTAGCATAATATAAATCAAACTTCTTTGTAGAAGAAATTGAATTCTTATGCATCAAAATTATTTTGAATTTGTTTTGAAAAAGAAAACTGCTTAAGTTTGTAGTTAACATATAGTTTTTTTTAAAGGTTTTATTTATTTATTTATTTATTTGTTTGTTTGTTTGTTTATTTATTTATTTGACAGACAGAGATCACAAGTAGGCAAAGAGGCAGGCAGAGAGAGAGGAAGGGAAACAGGCTCCCTGCTGAGCAGAGAGCCTGATGTGGGGCTTGATCCCAGGACCCTGGGATCATGACCTGAGCCTAAGGCAGAGCCTTAACCCTCTGAGCCACCCAGATGCCCCAACATGTAGATCTTTAACTTAGATCTTGGAGAGTTTTACAAATACATTGAAGATGAGACCAAAATTATTGTGTAAGCATAAGCTTGTTTTAGTGACTACAGCTATGCATATAAAAAGGAAATTTATGATAAAAAGAAAGATTATCTCGTATTTAAAAAAGAGTGCATTTGTAATACCAGAAAAATATTTTCAGTTTTTAATTTAGTCGTACTTAGTTTTTTCTTAATTTCTCTCCCAGTTTCTTATACATGAATAGAGTGTCAAAATGCAATAAAGCTAAGGAAACATATTTGGATAAAAAATATACTATCTTTTTCTCAAAACCAAGTAGTTCTTTCTGTGCAGAAATCAAGACACTGAGCTACTACTTGCTCTTGTTATGAGACTCCTATTCCAAATCTGTGATATTGTATTGTACACCTACTATTGCAGTACAAATGTATAAACCAGTGACTGAACACCACAGTTCAGAGACTGTTCAGTGTATGAAGGTGAGTTAGAATGGAAAAGAATCGTGATACTTACTGACTAATTTATGCTAAATTGTAATGTTATTAAAAATGATTTTATAAATTTTTATTGCAACTGTAATTGTGGATGCATATATATTGTTTGAAATTTTTATTTCTCTTAATGATATATATGTAATAGAACTCAGAAAATAGTGTTGACAATAAATATGAATGGTGAATTCACCAAGTCTAAACATAAAAACTTATTGGCAATTCTGATCTTCAGAAAGAAACCGATTTTTATATAGCAAAGCTCATACTTTATACTTTTATACAAATGAAAATTAACACACTGCTTGAAATTCCAAAGCTAAAATTTTAAATTATGAATAAACACATATCTTAAATAAATAGAAAGTTGCAAGTCAATTTAACAAGCTGCCATATGATTTAGGTGTGAATTTGAGAAGTCCTCATTTTAAAACTTTCCCTTTGTATTAATAAAGCAAGATTTTAAATTTAATTGTTTTTATGGTTGGAGTGTAAAGAAAGCTTATGAAACCTGGAAATGAAACAATTTGATGCAATTAGGTTTACTTACACACTATCATGATTTTTATTTCCCCAAAGTGATCTTGGCCTAAGTGTTTTATTTCAAATTCTCTTTTTCTAATATTCTACCCAATTCTTTGGTATCCCACTTACCAAATAAAAAATGTATGTGTGTGTGTGTGTGTGTGTGTGTGCATGTGCATGTGTGTAAGCACAGTTTTTAAACGTTTGTGTATAGTTTTCTTTCTGATATACTCTTTTGTATTGCGTATATAATTTAAAACATAATTTGAATGATGGTTATATTAAAGGATAGTTTAAATAATTTATATTTACTAAAAAAAACCAATATATTTGTTCCACTTCTGTCATCTTATTTTTTTTCCACTATCTTTGTAATTTTTTTTTTGTTGTTTTCTTACTCTATCATGGTAATTCCTTATTTATCTTTCCTAATAATCTTAGAGAAGATGTCCTGTATTTTTTTCCTATGGTAGTTTCTTTTATGTGTTCAAAGGAATAATATTTAGATTATGATTTACTAATTATACAATTAGTTTATAAAATATTATTTGTTCATCCATTTATCCATCTGTTATTTATTTAAAACATTGTTATCTTTTGTATACCAGATGGTTTGCTAGACACTGGGGATGTAATTGTAAATACAAACTGCCCTTAACATCAATAGTTTCATTGAAATGTGGAGAAATTCCACATTTAAATTGATTTTTATAGTATTGTGAGATAGACAAAATAAAAGAATAATTCTTCAAACAAAACAATTCCTTACCTCTAAATGTGTTTATTTGTAACTACATTATTTTTTTTTAATTTTTTATTTTTTATAAACATATATTTTTATTCCCAGGGGTACAGGTCTGTGAATCGCCAGGTTTACACACTTCACAGCACTCACCAAAGCACATACCCTCCCCAATGTCCATAAACCCACCCACCTTCTCCCAACCTCCCTCCCCCCAGCAACCCTCAGTTTGTTTTGTGAGATTAAGAGTCACTTATGGTTTGTCTCCCTCCCAATCCCATCTTGTTTCATTGATTCTTCTCCTACCCACCTATGCCCCCATGTTGCATCACCACTTCGTCATATCAGGGAGATCATATGATAGTTATCTTTCTCTGCTTGACTTATTTCGCTAAGCATGATACGCTCTAGTTCCATCCATGTTGTCGCAAATGGCAAGATTTCATTTCTTTTGATGGCTGCATAGTATTCCATTCTGTATATATACCACATCTTCTTGATCCATTCATCTGTTGATGGACATTTAGGTTCTTTCCATAGTTTGGCTATTGTGGACATTGGTGCTATAAACATTTGGGTGCACGTGTCCCTTTGGATCACTACGTTTGTATCTTTAGGGTAAATACCCAGTAGTGCAATTGCTGGTTCATAGGGCAGTTCTATTTTCAACATTTTGAGGAACCTCCATGCTGTTTTCCAGAGTGGCTGCACCAGCTTGCATTCCCACCAACAGTGTAGGAGGGTTCCCCTTTCTCCGCATCCTCGCCAGCATCTGTCATTTCCTGACTTGTTGATTTTAGCCATTCTGACTGGTGTGAGGTGATATCTCATTGTGGTTTTGATTTGTATTTCCCTGATGCCGAGTGATATGGAGCACTTTTTCATGTGTCTGTTGGCCATCTTGGATGTCTTCTTTGCAGAAATGTCTGTACATGTCCTCTGCCCATTTCGTCATTGGATTATTTGTTCTTTAATTGTTGAGTTTGCTAAGTTCTTAATAGATTTTGGACACTAGTCCTTTATCTGATATGTCATTTGCAAATATCTTCTCCCATTCTGTCAGTTGTCTTTTGATTTTGTTAACTGTTTCCCTTGCTGTGCAAAAGCTTTTGATCTTGATGAAATCCCAATAGTTCATTTTTGCCCTTGCTTCCCTTGCCTTTGGCGATGTTCCTAGGAAGATGTTGCTGCGGCTGAGGTCGAAGAGGTTGCTGCCTGTGTTCTCCTCAAGGATTTTGATGGATTCCTTTCGCACATTGAGGTCCTCATCCATTTTGAGTGTGGTGTAAGGAAATGGCCCAATTTCATTTTTCTGCATGTGGCTGTCCAATTTCCCTAACACCATTTATTGAAGAGACTGTCTTTTTTCCATTGGACATTCTTTCCTGCTTTGTCGAAGATGAGTTGACCACAGAGTTGAGGGTCTATTTCTGGGCTCTCTATTCTGTTCCATTGATCTATGTGTCTGTTTTTGTGCCAGTACCATACTGTCTTGATGATGACAGCTTTGTAATACAGCTTGAAGTCTGGAATTGTGATGCCACCAACTTTGGTTTTCTTTTTCAATATCCCTTTGGCTATTTGAGGTCTTTTCTGGTTCCATATAAATTTTAGAATTATTTGTTCCATTTCTTTGAAAAATATGGATGGTACTTTGATAGGAATTGCATTAAATGTGTAGATTGCTTTAGGTAGTATAGACATTTTCACAATATTTATTTTTCCAATCAGGAGCATGGAACAATTTTCCATTTCTTTGTGTCTTCCTCAATTTCTTTCATGAGTACTTTATAGTTTTCTGAGTATAGATTCTTAGCCTCTTTGGTTAGGTTTATTCCTAGGTATCTTATGGTTTGGGGTGCAATTGTAAATGAGGTTGACTCCTTAATTTCTCTTTCTTCTGTCTTGTTGTTGGTGTAGAGAAATGCAACTGATTTCTGTGCATTGATTTTATATCCTGACACTTTACTGAGTTCCTGTACAAGTTCTAGCCGTTTTGGAGTGGAGTCTTTTGGGTTTTCCACATATAGTATCATATCATCTGCGAAGAGTGATAATTTGACTTCTTCTTTGCTGAATTGTATGCCTTTAATTTCCTTTTGCTGTCTGATTGCTGAGGCTAGGACTTCTAGTACTATGTTGAATAGCAGTGGTGATAATGGACATCCCTGCCGTGTTCCTGACCTTAGCAGAAAAGCTTTCAGTTTTTCTCCATTGAGAATGATATTTGTGGTTGGTTTTTCATGGATGGCTTTGATGATATTGAGGTATGTGCTCTCTATCCCTACACTTTGAAGAGTTTCCATCAGGAAGGGATGCTGTACTTTGTCAAATTATTTTTCAGCATCTATTGAGAGTATCATATGGTTCTTGTTCTTTCTTTTATTGATGTGTTGTATCACATTGACTGATTTGCAGATGTTGAACCAAACTTGCAGCCCTGGAATAAATCCCACTTGGTTGTGGTGAATAATCCTTTTAATGTACTGTTGAATCCTATTGGCTAGTATTTTGGTGAGAATTTTCTCATCTGTGTTCATCAAGGATATTGGTCTATAGCTCTCTTTTTTGATGGGATCTTTGTCTGGTTTTGGCATCAAGGTGATGCTGGCCTCATAAAATGAGTTTGGAAGTTTTCCTCCCATTTCTATTTTTTGGAGCAGTTTCAGGAGAATAGGTATAGTTCTTCTTTAAATGTTTGGTAGAATTCCCCCGGGAAGCCGTCTGGCCCTGGGCTTTTGTTTGTTTGGAGATTTTTAATGACTGTTTCAATCTCCTTACTGGTTATGGGTCTATTCAGGCTTTCTATTTCTTCCTGGTTCAATTGTGTGTAACTACTTTATTTTAAGATTATCTAGAGTACGTGTCACTATTATCACATCCAAGGGACATTCGGGTCTTCCTGAAGGTTTCCCTTGAAGAACGAATAGGAACAAGCTCTTTTTGAGGGGGGCAGGGCTCCGAGGGGAGCAACAAAAGGACAGAGGACCTTCTATTCCAAAACTAAGAATACCAGTCAGATGTGAGTAAGAAACAGCAAATAACAACAGGAGAAAACACTGTCTCTCCCATTTTGATCCTTCAGAATTCTATTCATGCTTCAGGTCTAAGGCCCTTGGTCTTTTCTCTTAGAAGGTTCTCCTGAGACTAGGCTGGATGTCCAGCCATTTCTGTGACAGTCAGTATAACTCTACCATGCAATGACATGAGAAGAGGACCTTGAAGAGCATGCTTATGCTCATGTTCAACCTGTGTTTCCTTGCTATTCCAAATCAAGTTACCTTTTGACAAACCTGATTATCCTCTCTCTGTAACATATGTGACACAGAATTTCCATGTGACTATTTTCCCTATTTGATGATGATGATGTTAAGAGAGTCTTTTTTTTTTTTTTTTTTTTTTTTTTAAATGGAGGCGAGAATAGTATTTCCTTTGAGGGAAAAAAGAAGAAAATTTACTTAGTGGCAAATTCAATTGTTTTCCATGATGTTAACTTTTGTAAATGCCCAAGTTGCTGTTAGTCTAAGAAGAATATGCAAATATAGATATTGAGCACTTAAAATGTGGTAGTATGTTTAACTATGCTATCTTCTTTGTTTTCTCAGCAATATGTTTTCTTTTGTTCTTGATACATTCTAATAGACATATGCAATTTTCACAATTGCATATTGAAGAATTCTCACAACCTGAAACTTACATACCTCATGACTGTATATAAAAAATGAATATTCATAGCACTTCAAAAGACCTCTCTACATATGTTTCCTTCCAGTTTCCATTCTCTCCCACCTAGGGAGAACACTCTCCTGTTGCTAATAGCACACATTACTTTGATCTGTTTTTGTATTTTGTATAGATGGCATCAAACATGACATACTATTTGCTGTCTGGTTTTTAAATTATTTATCTTTACTGTGAGATTTATCCGTATTGTGCATGCAGTTATAGATTGTTTATTCTCATTTTTACCTAGATTTCACTGTGAGAAGGTACCAGATTTTATTTACCAATTCTCATATTAATGGACATATAAGTATTTTCTTTTTTATTACAAACATGTTGCAATAAACATTCTTGTTGATACGTTCTGGTAAAAATAGGGGCACATTTTTATTAAGAATGGAACTCATGGCCATATACATATTCATCATTACAAGGTAAGCCCAAAATATTTCAACTCTATAATCATACTGGCAGTTTTTCCATATTTTTTTGCCAATACTTGATATTTCTAGTCTTTTTCATTTGAGTTATTTAATTTGATATACACTGCTATGTCATGAGAGATGCAATTTCCATTTATTTTCCTAATGACTAGAAAAGTTGGTGCCTCCTTACATGTTTACTGGTATTTTTTTGTTCTTTGGTGAAACATGTAAGTGATCTGTCCCTTCCCCCTCTTTTATTGTTATTGTGGGAGTACTTCATATATTTGGATATTAAATTTTTGTTGACTATATGCTTTGCAAATATTCTCTCTTCATCTGAGGCTTGTCTTTTCACTTTTAGCAGTGTCTTTCAAATAAAACTTAACTGTAACACTTAATCCTTTTTTTAACAAGTAGCAGTTTTTGTGTTCTGTTTTCAAATCTTTGCCTACTTCAAATACCAAGGAAGATGTGTGTTTTGTATTTCATAGTTAGCTCTAATATTTTTCTAAGATTATTTTTTTATATTACATGATTCAGGGAACAAGGTGTATTTCTTTTCTCTCTCCACATACATCTATAGATTCAGGAATATTTACTGAAAATATCACTTTTTTAAGTAATCTCTAACCCATCTGGGGCTTGAACTCATGTTCCTGAGATCAAGAGTCACAAACTATACAAACTAACCTACCTAAGTCCCCTTGAAAATGCCATTTTTGTTCATAATTTGTTTCTTTTTTCATAAATTAAATGGCCTCATGCGTGTTTCAGTATTTGGTTTCTGGACTCTATTTCTCACAATACTATTGTAAGAAATACTACAGTATTACAATACTATGGTATTGTAAAACTACAGTATTGTAATACTACAGCATTATAATACTATGATCTGTACTAAAAAGGATAGGTAATCTATTTTTTTAAGGAAGTTAAATAAATTTTCTGTATGTATACCTTTAGAAATTGGAAAGATGCGGTTCAAATTTGTATATTTCATCAACACTATTCTTATTGTACTGACCTGATCTTAGAGACACTGAAAGAGCAAAGATATCTCAAGGAGAGTAAGTGGATTACAAAAATTAACTCTGGGGTCAAGGTGTTCTGTCTAATAAATTGAGGGGGTTTCTAGCATATTAGTTGACAAATTTCTATTTAAAGCGATTGGCACTTTTTCTAATTTCTGGTCATTGTAAGATTACTGGGAAAGTGGTTAATGGAAACCAATTGGGTTGTTTGGGAAACATGGCCAAAGTTCCTTTCCTTTCAGGAAGCAGAAATCTTCCATAAATTACTTGTTGTTGAAGTCCACTAACTAAATGATTATCTGCCATTGTAATCAGCTTCCATCTCTCAACAATTCTTATTTCTCTTACCTGTTGAACTGAGACAATAGCATCTCAAAGTTTCCACATCCTCCTTCTGACCTCTCTTACTGGGATGGGCTGGTTGGTGAAGAGTATTACCATGAGGGGCAAGACGAGGCTACTGACTTTCTCACAACTTAATAAGCCTTCCAAGCACCACAGAGTTCACTCCCGAGCTTCTGCATTCTTGTGAATTCCTTGTTATTTACTCTCCATTATCAAGGAATTCCCTATTTGATATCTACAAGAGTCTTTATGAGCTAGCTCCTGGGCAAATGTCCAGTTTATTGTTTGTTCCCCTCATACCGGTGCATTCTTACAGACTTGATTGTTTCTTTTTCTTTTTGTTTGCTTACTTGTTTTTGTTTTGATTCCTATATTTTAACATATTGACTTTTTTCCTCTGGAATTCCTTTCACGTATACATCTCCCTTATATCTTGTCTTCTTTCAAACTAGATAGCAAATACCTTCTCTTCTGACAATCACTAATGCCTCCTCCAAACACTCCCAAAACACACATTCATTTTACTAATGTAGTGCTTATTTTGGACTTTGCACATACTTCTATTATACTTTTTGTTATGTTTCTTGTGATTATTTGTGTGCCCTTTGGTCTCTCTATTAAACTCTGAATTCTTCAAAAGATGAAACTGAGTCTGGTTCCCCACATCATCACATTGAAAGTGCTTAGTAAATAATTACGAGAAAGGAAGAGATTAATGAAAGAATGAGATGCCATTTATCTACCCCCAATATTTAATTTGAAAATTAAGTTTAATTATTTGTATAGAATTTGGAATTAATGAATTTTTCTCTTGGAAAAAAAATGAATTTGATGTGTGGCTAGAAATAATAAACATTTTATTTTATTTTTATGTTTTTTATATTTATTTTATTTATTTTTATTTTATTTTTATATATTTTATTTTTATTTTATATACATTTATATACATTTTATTTTCATTTATATTAGCTCCCACTAGAACCCAACTAAAATGTTGCTAATGTTAGGGAAAAATGTAAACCAAGTCCAAAAGAACAGATGCATACAATAAAAATTGGCAATGTTAACATCTTATTGAATCATAAATACTACTAGAGTAACTAGCATAACTGTGGAAATGTAACCTTGATTTTAATAATAATATGAAGGTAATATATGTTTTGTTTATCTGTTTTCTGTTTTCCACAGACACCAGATAATTTCAGAGCAATGTGTGAAGGGAAAACAGAAAGACTGGTAGAAAGACAGAAGGAAAGAAATGATTTGTTACCATTGATAGATTTAGTATGTGAAGCAAAATTAGCTGCTTTCTAGGTTTAATTGGAAGCTTATTCTGAATATAAATTTAAAAGTGTCCATACAAATGCATATAGACCAGGGACAGGACAGAAATGAGGTGCCTTAAAAGTGAGAAGAGGGAATTAAAGATTTTACTGAGTTGGGAGACTTCCAGCTCGATCAGGGAATAAATGATTTTACATTTACAAATGCTTCAAATAGTACCTTAGTAATCAAAATTATTATTGGCCATCAGTTAACAATATTAATATAAAATAATCATCTGTTGGGTCATTGGTGATGTAATCAAAGAACTGTTTTTGAGATCACATCTAGGGAAAGACATACAGTTATTAATAAGTAGGTAAA
Organism: Mustela nivalis; assembly: GCF_964662115.1. Taxonomy (NCBI): domain Eukaryota; kingdom Metazoa; phylum Chordata; class Mammalia; order Carnivora; family Mustelidae; genus Mustela; species Mustela nivalis. The sequence goes on from NC_139028.1 coordinate 67,701,407, forward strand.
GTATTTTAGCCAAAGTTCCTAAGAGAAGTCATAAAAGAGTTAAACTTGATTATAAATCTGTGAGGATCAGAATCCTTAAAAAATAATGTAGAATCAATATCTGTGGTAAGGTTGCCTAATTGCTTAGTAAGAATTGGTTTATAAGAATTGGATTACTTAATAAGAATTTGTTAGATGAATAGATATTTTAATTAATGAATAACAAATATACAAAAGAAAACTAACCCCTGACTCTCAGAAAGTTTGGTTGATCATTAAAATGCACTATGGAATTTTAAGATGTGGGTGTGAGAGGGGAACAGTAGCTGTAAAGTATATTTTTCTTCTTTTTCTTACTCAGAAAACACACATGAAGTTTAGGCCTAATTGATCATGCTAATGTTGAATAAAACAAACTGGATCCCAGCCTCATTCATTCTTAGAGGAGTCCCAGGACTGGAAGATATACACATGTGGATTTCCTTCCCATTCTGCTCCATGTATGTGGTGGCCATGGTAGGGAATTGTGGGCTGCTCTACCTCATCCGCTATGAGGATTCATTGCACAGACCCATGTATTACTTTCTAGCCATGCTTTCCCTAACTGATATTGTCATGTGCTCTAGTACAATTCCTAAAGCTCTCTGCATCTTCTGGTTTCATCTCAAGGAAATTGGCTTTGACGAATGTCTGGTCCAGATGTTCTTCATCCATACCTTCACAGGGATGGAGTCTGGGGTGCTCATGCTTATGGCCCTGGACCGTTATGTGGCTATCTGCTACCCACTGCGCTACTCTACTATCCTCACCAATCCCGTCATTGCAAAAGTTGGGCTTGCTACTTTCCTGAGAGGGGTGTTACTCATCATTCCCTTCACTTTCCTCACCAAGCGCCTGCCCTACTGTAGAGGGAATATAATTCTTCACACTTACTGTGACCACATGTCTGTAGCCAAATTATCCTGTGGGAATATCAAGGCCAATGCCATCTATGGTCTGATGGTTGCCCTCCTGATTGGGGGCTTTGACATCCTGTGCATCACAGTCTCCTACACCATGATCCTCCGGGCAGTGGTCAGCCTCTCTTCAGCAGATGCTCGACAGAAGGCCTTCAGTACCTGCACTGCTCACATCTGTGCCATTGTTTTCTCCTACAGTCCAGCTTTCTTCTCCTTCTTTTCCCACCGCTTTGGGGGCCACACAATCCCTCCATCTTGCCACATCATTGTGGCCAATATTTATCTGCTCTTGCCTCCCACTATGAACCCTATTGTGTATGGGGTGAAAACCAAACAGATACGAGACTGTGTCATAAGGATGCTTTCAGGTTCTAAGGATGTCAAATCCCATGGCATTTAAATGAGATATTAAAAAAAAAAAGACATTTCCATGACAGAGCAGATTTCCTGATTAGGCAAGAGGTGTAAAATATTTCAGGAAACATTATTTTGGCATGAGTGATGCATTTCTAAATACATGTTTTGAGAATCTCAACAGGCCTGCAAACCAAATTTTCTATGAATTCTCTTTCCTTCTCATTCCTAAGAGAAGGAACACATATCTTTGAACAAACCCTAATTAGCCCATTTTCACTAAAAAATAAAGTGAGAGGGGGGCACCTGGGTGGCTCAGTGGGTTAAGCCTCTGCCTTCACCCCAGGTCATGATCTCAGGGTCCTGGGATCAAGCCCTGTGTCAGGCTCTCTGCTCAGCAGGGAGCCTGCTTCCCCCACCACTCCGCCTGCCTCTCTGCCTACTTGTGATCTCTGTCTGTCAAATAAATAAATAAAATCTTAAAAAAAAAAAATAGAGAGTAGGTGATCCTGTTTCCAAACAGCTATTATAATTTTTACATTGAGAGCCAGTTGTTCCTTTCCTCTGGAGAATATGTGCTATATATTTTTAATCACTACTAAAATATGTTTTTTCAATGACTTTTCCTAAAAGAGAAGCTGTAAATTACCCTACGTATGAAGTCATTAATGTAATAAATTTTAAGTCTCTGGATATCTGAGAGAATCTCACTGAATAGGTCTCTCCTAGCCATGACACACACATTTTTTCACTACCGACTAATCTGATATCCAGTTTCCTTCAAGAGGACCTTTGAAAGCACACAATCTGGAGGTTCAGGTAGACAGATCTCTTAACGAAATGTAGCACACAATATAATGTTTTATAAGCAGCATGAGAGGGGATTGAAATCAAATTGTTTCCTCTTATCTGCAATTATGAATCTAGTAAGTAAAATTAAATATCTTTCTAATATTTAAGATTCATATAAATAAAAAAGAACAATGAAAGACTGGAAGAAAGAGTTCTTTTATATTAATGTCTTGTGATAAAAGCCAATTTTGCAAGGGCTACAGAATAAACCAAATTGTTATCATTATATCTTTTTGTCCAACTTAAGAGAATACGTATTATCTCCACCAAGGTTAAGCTATATCAATCATATTGCATTTAGTTATTTAATTAGTAACTCTTTACAACCTCACATTTTAATATCTTACAAAGCAACACCATCCTCTAATATATAACCACCTTCCATTTTTTACACTAGTTCTCTGCTCACCTTGACCTCAAAACTCCCAGAATAAGTGTTGGTTCATAAACTGGCTTTTATACATAGAGGGCAAGCAGAAACAGAAGAGAGAAGCAGACCACTCCAGATTGGTAGGTGACAGTTTTTATAACCAAGGGAACATACATACAAGACTTGGGTAGCTGCAAGATGAGCCCTTTGCACCTGCCTGCCAAAGTCTTAAGAGTTTATATAGAGGTGTTAACTGGGTTCAGTCTCACATACCGCCCACATGGTCTCAGCAGCATATTACTTTCTTAAGATTGTGTCCTTAACGGGGCGTAAGTAGGATGCACAGTCCAAGGACGGGAGAGCATGAGGAGCCTACAATTGCCTGGGTCCAGTGTTCAGGTGAACCTAAGTCATGCCCTCTTGAGGACCTATTTGAAGAACAAGTTGTCGTCATCTTTCCCTTTACTTTCTCAACTTGAAACCATCTTCCCCCAGTTGGTCTTTTTGTCATCATATCCATCACCTGAAATTGTTTTTATCAATTTCACCAGTGGCTTACATGTTAACAAATCAAATAGGCCTCTTTCTAGGCTCATCTCACTCTATCTCCAGGAATAGCAAATCCAATTCTGTATTCCTGATAACTTGAAACATTTTCATTATTTTCCTTCAGAAGCATTACACATTTTATGATTTTCATCACTTCTGCTTAATAGGAAGACAGACAAATGGCCAATAGGTATGAAAAGATATTCAGCATCACTAATCATTGGAGAATGCAAATCAAAACCACAGTGAGATATCATTTATCATCTTGTTACGATGGCAACCATAAGATCAATCAAACAGTTTAGGTGAGGATGTAGAAAACTTAGAACCCATATCCACTGCCAGTGGGAATGAAAAATTGTGCAGCCACTATAAAAAATAGTATGAAGGTTCCTTGAGAAATTAAAAATAGAATTACCATCTGATCCAGAAATCCCAATTCTGATTGTTTATCCCAAAGAGCTTAAAATAAGATCTCAATGACATATATGTACTCTTAGGTTTATTGCAGCACTATTCAAAATATCCAAAATACAGAAGTAACCTAAAGGTCTATGGATAGATAAATTGACAAAAAAATATAGTATATACATACAAGGTAATATTATTCAGGTATAAAAAAGTAAACTGTCATATGCTATATCATAGATAGCATTTGATAATATTATGCTTAGTGAAATAAGTCAGCCACACAAGAATAAATGTTATGATCCCATTTAAATGAGGTATTTTAATGTAGTTAAGCTCATAGAAGTATAAGGTGGAATGGTAGTTACCTTTATATATTATAATAATGTATATTATTTTTAAAAGACTACATTGCCAATTAAAGAAATTTTTAAAAATCCAACTAAATGGAGAGACATACAATATTCATGAATAAAGAGATATAAGTTATCCCTAAATTAATACACAGATGTGTTGCAATTTTTATAAAATTTCAGGCAAGATTTTTTTTATATAAACAAAATTATTCTAAAATTTATTTAGAACATCAAAGGAATAACAATAGCTGAAACAGTTGAAAACACATACTAAAATGAGGAAGGAGTCATTGCAATTTCAAGACTTACCTAGCTACAATAATCAAGACTGTGCTATTGGTAGAAGGCAGGAACATAGAACAATGGAACAGAATAGAAAACTAGAAATAAACCCCCGCATATATGCTCAAATGATTTTTGACACACAAACAAAAGAAATTCAATAAAGGAAATGTAGCCTTTCAATAAAGTCTGCTGAAAGAATTGGGTGTTGGTAGGCAAAACTAAGAACACTGTAAACCTAAATCAAGATTGATTGTTGATTGTACCTTACACACAAATTAACTCAAATGGAAAATGAATGTAGATGAAAAACTTGAAGATGTAAACCATTTCAAAAAGCAATGGGATAAATCTTCAATATCTAAAATTAAGCAGAGTTTTTAGACTTTATGACAAAATATAATGCAAAAAGAAAATAAGGTGAAAAATAAAACTGCATCAATTTTTTAAAATTTTATTCTGCTAAAGACCCTATTAAGAGGATGAAAAGACAATGTACAGAATAAGAAAAATATTTTCAAGACCCAACCAACACACATATACAATTACACACACACACACACACACTCCAAGGGAAAAAAAAAATCCAATTCAAAAATAGACAAAAATACAAGCAGAAATTTCATTGATAAATACATAGAAATAACAAGTGGATAATATTAAAAAACAGTATATGATCTCCCTCATATGTGGAATTTAAGAAACAAAAGATGTGAACATAGCAGAAGTGAAGGAAAAATAAGGTTAAAAACAGAGGGAGGAAAACCATAAGAGACCCTCAACTATAGGGGACAAACTGTGGGTTGTTGGAGGGGAAGTGAGTGGGAAATGGAGTAAATGGGTGATGGGCATTAAGGAAGACACTTGATGTAATGAGAACTACATGTTATATGCAACTGATGAATTACTAAATTCTACCACTGAAACTAATAATACACAATATGTTTACTATTTTAATTTAAATAAAAATTTTTAAAAATGTTCAACATAATTAGCCATTCACAAATAAAAATTAAAACTGAGATAGAAAGTCAATACACAGCCGTGACACAGGATAAAATGAAACCTCCTAACAGCATGAGATTCTGGCAAGAATATGGAGAAACTGAATTATTAATACATTACTGGTAGGACTATAAAATGGGACAGCACTCTGGAAAATATTTTGATGGTTGCTTAAAAAAAACAGTACTGGAACTATCATACAATTTAGCAGTTAAACTCATGGGCATTTCATCCAGAGAAATACTTGTGTTCACACAAAAACCAGTGAACTGTGAGTGACATAAGTGAAAATGGCAAAATAACAATATTAAGGTTTGTCCCTAATAAAAGCAATAGATAAACTAAAAACAAACAAAAACACAGTCAAAATCAACTTTTTCACCTTCTTGATACTAATTAAAAGTTGGCAGCCATTAGGGGAATACTTATTCAGAAAAAAATAGCTGAGCTACTGTATAAAACAGTACAAAGTTTCCTCAAATGATAGAAATAGAAATTCCATATGATCCAATAATTCCATTTCTGGATATTTACCCAATGAATACAAAAACACTGATTTGGAATGGTATATGCACCCCTCTATTTATTGTAGCATTATTTTTTAAAAAAGATTTTATTTATTTGGCAGACAGAGGTCACAAGTAGGCAGAGGTAGGCAGAGAGAGGTTGAGGGAAGCAGGCTCCCTGCTGAGCAGAGAGTCCGATGTGGGGTTTAATCCCAGGACACTGAGATCATGACCTGAGCCAAAGGCAGAGGCTTAACCCACCCAGGCATCCCAATATTGCAGCATTATTTGGAGGCGGCAAACTATGGAAACAACCTAAATGTCCATTGACAGATAAATGGATATGGAAGATGTGGTGCGTGTGTGTGCATATATATATATGCATGCACACACACACAAGAAAATATGCAGCCATAAAAAGGATGAGATTGTGCCATTTGAGACAACATGGATGAATTTAGAGGGAATTATTCTAAGTGAAATAAGTTAGACTGAGAAAAATGAATACATATGACTATAATTATGTGTGGAATCTTAGAAAAACAAAACAAAGAACAAATAAACAAATAGCAGAATCAGACCCATAAATACAGAAAATCAACTAATAGTTGCCAGAGGGCAAGAAGGTGGCAGATGGGCCAAATGGGTGAAGGAGAGTGGGAGATACAGGCTCAAAGTTATGGAATGAAGAAATTATGGGAATAAATGGTACAACATAAGGAATGCAGTCAATGATATTGTAATAGATAGCATTGTGTGGTGACAGATGGCAGCTACACTTGTGGTGAGCATAGCATTATATATAGAGATGCTGGATCTCTATGTGGTATACCTGAAACTTATTCAACATTGTGTGTCAACTATATTCAAATTAAAAAAAGAAAAAGAAATCAAAAGAAATAAGAAATAAAGTGTTTGCACACAGGTGTATAAGCATATGGGAATAGCCATATGCTTAACTCATTAAAACTACACTGCATATAAAACTCTATTTCAATTACATATTTTTCATTAAGGTCTGGGGCATTTGGGTGTGTCCCTGGTTGTGTGTCTGTCTCTTGATCTCAGTTTATCTCGCGGTCATGAGTTAAAGCCCCGTGTTAGTCAAACGAACACAAACACCAAGATCTTAGTGTATGTAAGCATAGGTGTAGAAGCATAAGGTATTAGCTCTATTGTTAACTTAATGAACCTCCACTGGGTATGTGTCTTTCAAGTAACATCTTCACTGGTTAAGGTATGTTTCATAAACTTACGTGTGGAAGCCTGTGGGAACAGATGTATGGTAAGCCCATTAAAACTGTACTGCCTGTACCCCGGTGTTCCTAGCAGCAATGTCCACAATTGCCAAACTGTGGAAGGAGCTGAGATGTCCTTCAGCAGATGAATGCATAAAGAAGATGTGGTTCATATATACAAAGGAATATTACTCAGCCTTCAGAAAGGATGCACACCTACCATTTACATTGACATGGATGGAACTGGAGGGGATTATGCTAAGTGAAATAAGTCAATCAGAGAAAGACAATTATAATACAGTTTCACTCATATGTAGACTATAAGAAATAGCTTAGAGGATCATATGGGAAGGGAGCAAAAAAATGAATGGGAAGAAAGCAGAGAGGGAGCCAAAGTATAGACACTCTCGACTACAGGAAACAAACTGAGGGTTGTGGAAAGGAAGATCTAGAGGGAGATAGGGTTACTAACTAGGTGATGGTCATTAAGGAGGAACTCTGATAGATGAACACTGGGTGTTACACTAACTAATGAATCATTGAACACTAAACCAAAACCTGATACTGTGTGTTGGCTACTTGAATTTAAAATTTAAAAAGCAGGGGGTGAGGGGAAGAAGTTTTATTCTAAAAACAAAAAACAAAACTGCACTGCACAGGGGCACCTGGGTGGGTCTGTTAAGCATCTGCCTTTGCCTCAGATCATGATCCTGAGGTCCTGGGATCCAGCCCCCTGTTGGGGCATCCTGCTCAGCGGGGAGCATGCTGTTCCCTCTCCATCTGACACCTGACTTTGCCCATTGCTCATTCTTTCATTCACTCTTGTTCTCTTTCAAATGAATAAATTTTTAAAAAATCTTAAAAAAGAAAAACTACCCTGCACAAAAACAAATAGTTAAATAAAGCCAAAAAACAGCTGAATCTCAAATTCACTGAATTTGTGTAACTTTTTAAAAATTGCCATAAAAGTCAATTAATATGAAATTCACCATTTTTAAACGATTTATTTATATAAGAGAGAGAACAAAGGGACGGAGTGGTAGAGGGAGGTAATCTTCCAGCATACATCCCAAGCAGCACAGAGCCTGAGGCAGGGCTTCATCTCAGGATCCATGAGATGACAACCCATGTGCCCAAACCAAAAGTCAGATGCTTAAACAGCTGAGCCACCCAGGAGCCCCCAACTATACCATTTTAATGATGTTCAATGTACTATTCAGTGACTTTCAGTATATTCATAGTACTGTGCAATCATCACCATTATTAATTCCAGAATATTTTAGTCATCTTCCCAAAAAAGCCAATACATTTTAAGCCATAACCTCCTTCCATTGCAACCAAGAATTTACTTTCTCTTCTAGGATTTGCCTATTCTTAATATTTCATAAAGATGGAATAACACAATATGTGGATATCTGTATCATTTGACCTAGCATAAAGTTTTCAAAGTTTATGCTGTTTAATTTCTTTTTATACTCACTACCCTCACTTGGAGATGACTAAGTGCTCAGTAATGTTATTGACTTAGAGACATTAAAAAATAAGTGAATAAAAGAAGAAATGGATGGATGTGTGAGGGACTAAAACATTCTATAGAAGTGCTTTTACCATGTGCCCTTCAAGGAAGGCTCACATGGAAAGAAAACTTGACAATATTAAAATCTCTCACTTCTACTAAAATTTGTGTTCAATTCCTCTCCATTAAGTATGTCTTCACACATGTGCACACGCACGCGCACACACACACACACACCCACACCCACATACACACATGCATATGAAATAATTCACTTAGGTATCATCATAAAGCAGTAAGACTGGAAAGCTTCTACTCTTCCTCCTCCCATAAAGGTTAGCTTGATTGTTACACAAGCGTCTGTGTCTCTAATTTTTGTACTATCCCTTTAGGATATATAGGACATTTTTCTTTTTCTTTTTTTTTTTAAAGATTTTATTTATCTATTTGACAGAGATCACAGGAGGCAGAGAGACAGGCAGAGAGAGAGGCAGAGAGAGAGGAGGAAGCAGGCTCCCCGCTGAGCAGAGAACCCAACGTGGGGCTCGATCCCAGGACCCTGGGATCACGACCCGAGCCGAAGGCAGAGGCTTTAACCCACTGAGCCACCCAGGCACCCCGGACATTTTTCTTAAACACCCAGTACACTAGTACAGGTATCATGGGACTTAGAAATTAAGGGTTGTGCATGTACATATAGCCTATGCTTTTGAACTAAGATCCTGAACACCTGGACCAGATCGTATTCAGCTCACTGTCTGCTCTCCAGAAACCAAGGTATTAAAGGAACACAAAAGGGACACTAGACACAGAATTTTTTCTTTTCTTTTCTTTTCTTTTTTTTAGACATAAAGATAAAGTAGAGGCTTTGAATGTATATGAATTGTTTATGGCATTCTCAGAAATACAGACTTGAGTCCACTCACCATGTTTGAAGACAGGAGTGTTGTGGGAGGCTTGGAGGATACAAAATGCTTGTTTCCCCAATTCTCAGATTGCGGTTCAGTGTAACTTTCCATCATGATTATGAGTATCTGTGTCATTTCCCTAACAAAGTGGGAATCACTGGTTCTGTTGTACTGGAAGTCAGGTATGAATCATGCCCAGAATAAGAAGAAAAGGGGGAGAACTAGGTGAATAGTTCTCAGTCATGGCCAGAACACTCTTGATTCTTACCTGCCCTCCCCTTGTTCTCAGAAAGAGAACCCAATTTTTCTTGATTCATTTCTAGAGAGATTTAGTTAAGACTGTATTTAATCCATTTTAGATAACAGCCCTTGCCTGGAGGGACCCACTGCTATATAAGAGAAGACCATGGGTTTTAGAGATTTTGAACAGTCTAAGGAGAAAACAGGCTTGTTTTATGGGGTTTGGAAATGACAATAGACAAAATATGATATTAAATTGTGCTTTACAAATAATAGACATGTATTAATGTTACTATTCCAAAATACCTACCTACACCCCTGACATGATATTAGTTAATTTTCCTTGCTAGAACAATTAAGTTGTGATGTATTGAAATCACTTAAATCTATTTTGGAAATTTCCTTAGTTATTTTGTGGTTAGTACTATATTACCTCTGTATAAGCATGGACCCCTGAGAGCTTTGCAAATGTATTAAGGATGAGACCTGAAATTATTCTGTAACATGAAAGTTAGTTTTAGTAGTTAAAATATATATATAAAAAGAAGGCACAAGAGATATATGTAGGATATTTATTTCATATTTAGGAAAGATATTCTGTAGAACACAGCACAAGGAATCTCAGAAATATATTGCCTATTTTAAAATTATAGATACCTATATTTTTTTCTAAATTAATCTCCTTCTATTGTACAGATAAATAAAGACCTGAGTATTTTAATGTATTAAGGAGAACTGAGTAGTGATACTATTTTTTCTACAACATACGAAAATTTATTGTATACTAGCCAAATATTTATCAAAAGAATTTCAGTATCTATTTCATTTTAATAGAAAACATATATAGATGGATAGATGGATAAACATATATGCACTTATATAGATATATATTATTTTTATAGTTTAAAAATTTCCATTCATGGTATATCTGAAATTCATGAAAAATATTGTTGTATTCAAATATAAAGTACACACTTACAAGCCTGACAGAAGGAAACTTGATGGCATAATTATTCTTCATGAAAACACAACTCTTACTTTAGAAAACACATAGTGTTCTTTTTTGAAAATGCAAACTGTAATGCTTTTGTTAGCCTTGTGTTTCCAGTTGAAGGTCACACCAGTGACACTATAATAAGAAACTAAGAAGCAGTTAATAAGCTGTGATATAATTTCAGAATCTTGTTTGATTATTTACTTACTTACTTACTTACTATCTTACTTTTAAGTGTCTCATTTTAAAAATCTGTGCACTAACAAAGTGAGCCAGAGAATTATATCAACACTGTGCAATGTTTTGGTTGTGGAGAAACTTTGCCAAAACTACAGAGAAAGCAATGTGGTGTATCACCTCTCATTGCACTGTGTCAAGGCTTTCTTTGACTTTTGTTCAGTATGATCTTGATCCAATATTTGCTTGCTTTTATTTCTGCATTGTCTGAGTGTAATATTGTATCCAAAATTTTTGGTGTGTATTGTTATTTTGGTTATTTGATATGTTTTCTGTTTACAAAACAAAAGTCTCTGCATACTTTGAGTATGGTACACTTTCTAATACACTGCTTCTTAAAACAGTACTTTTAACAGATGCCCTTATAGGCAACTCTCTCAGGATCCCTCTCACTCCTGAGAGCTTTTTCTGTATACTTGCTTAATAAGCTTCTATTGTTTTACTCAATAAATATATATATACATATATAGATGTATGTATATATATATTCTTTTAAAAATCACTTTGAGCGGCGCCTGGGTGGCTCAGTGGGTTAAGCCTCTGCCTTTGGCTCAGGTCAGGGTCCTGGGATGGAGCCCTGCATCGGGCTCTCTCTGAGCCGGAAGCCTGCTTCCCTTCCTCTCTCCCTGCCTGCCTCTCTGCCTACTTGAGATCTCTGTCTGTAAAATAAATAAATAAAATCTTTTAAAGATTTTAAAAGGCAGGCAGGGAGAGAAGAAGGGAAGCAGGCTCCCTGCTCAGCAGAGAGCCCTGCTGCCTCTCTGCCTACTTGTGATCTCTGTCTGTCAAATAAATAAATAAAATCTTTTAAAGATTTTAGAAGGCAGGCAGGGAGAGAGGAAGGGAAGCAGGCTCCCTGCTCAGCAGAGAGCCCGAAGCAGGTCTCCATCCCAGGACCCTGAGACCATGACCTGAGCCGAAGGCAGAGGTTTAACCCACTGAGCCATCCAGGTGCCCCTAAATAAATAAAATCTTTAAAAAAAAATCACTTTGAGACCAATTTGTAGTGTGGTTTACATAGCTGATCTTTATTTCCCAGACCAATATATTTACTTTTCCTAGCACATAACTTTTTTCTGCTTCCTTGGATATCCTTTGTTTTCTCTATTTCAGGATTTTTTTGAAATTTGTAATTTCTGGTGATTTATGAAGTAAACAATCTGGTTTTGTTTCTTCTGGTGGTTCATTTGTGCTCTCCAAGCAATAATATTTATACTACAGCATTTAATTTAATCTATGATTTTTGTAATGCCATAGAAGGAATATTTGAAGAGCACTGTTCTAAACATGCTCATCCTATGTCACTTTATTATTTCCAAAAAAGTTGTCTTTTGAAGTACCTAATCTGCCATCCCATGGTGCAGATATATAAAGATAAAACATAGGTGTAGGTAGAAAAACTGAATGAAGAACAACTTGATATCTCTAATTCTTCCACTATCCTAAATAATGTTAATTATCCTCTTATGTGACTAGAAGTATATTCTAGAAAGAAACTGCAACTAATAATATGAATGTGTATAAAAGGTGTGATGAAGGCCAAGGATGAAGATTCATAAAAAAAAAAAAAATGAGATAATTGAATTGAGTAGTCTTATTTTAATGTGAGTTCCTCAGTACCCTTCTACTCCTTAACTCCAAGACCATTGGCAGCCAACCATGAAATCCTCCAGGATATAGACTTTCTGCAAAAATCAGAAGTCCCTGAGGAAAAAAGCTATGAACAGTGATTACTAAGAATGCCTCCAAGGGAGTAGAGATCCCTGCTAGAGCACTCTAAGTAAATCCTACCGATTGATGAAATTCACTCATCACCTGGTATTTCAAATCAGCTCTCTATAGCCTCTTTCTTAAGTGTGAACTAACATTAAAAAATTACCAGATATATGAGAAACTCCTCCAAAGTAAAAGACGAAAGCTACAAAAATAAATAACTGAAACTTAGATGATAACAGAAATTATATATGAAGCATTACCTATGTACACATGTATATTACTGTCAGAGTCACAAGATTTGGAAGAAACTGGGTTGTTGGAAATTTGTAATATTAGACAACAAAAAATGCCGAGACACCTGGGTTATAGAATTCAGGAATTTTTATAGAAAATAGATTAAAAAATCAAGAGATACAATATAAAATTTTTAAAAGAAAAAAATGAAAAGAAGGGAATTAGACCAGAGGATTCCATATGTAACTAAAAGTGATAGTAATAAAATAACAAGGACACAGTTAGGATGATATTATCAAAAGTTAATACAACACATAAAAAAAAAGAACTACAAAAAACAGAAATATATATATATATATATATATATATATATATAATTGTCTTCAATCTTTAAAATAAATATTAATACCAGAAAGTTTTTAAAACCAAAGGTCACAGATTTCCAGACCCAAGAAGACCCAATAAATGCCTGCACAATAAATGACATACATCCACACATACACCTCTATCATCACCATTACCAGCATTGAATGTGAAAGCATAGAAGTTTTAAAATGTTCTTAAGTATTTCAGGACCAGAAAACAAATAAATTAAGAAAAGCAAAGAAGAGTAGTTCATGTAAAAATTATCAACAATCCTCTTAATATCTATACCTTAAACTAAGAGGTTGAGAATGCCTTTGAAATTCAGACATAAGAAACCTCATCTACACGGAACCTCCATTTATTCAATAATAAAGTGTAGATTAATAAAAATGCATCCTGGGCATCTATCTAGTGAGGATGAGATGAGTTAACGTATATAAACTTCTTAGAACTTTACCTAGTACATGTTAAGTATAAATATGAATTATTATTAAAAATAAGAACAATAAAAAATAAAAATAAGAACAATAACAAATACATCCTAATTATATCTGTTGCACCACTGGTGAGGTAATCAATGAGTTCTACCTTAAGAAATACCCAAATGGAGAGGTCATAATAATTAATATTTAAATAAGATATTATAACAAGTATCAATTTGAGAGATCATAATGACACAAATCATAAGTGTAACACAATTATACTTGATTCTTAGTTTATGGGGATTGTATCTATATCTTTTTGTTTTAAAGTAATAGAGACAACAATATCTGTGATAAAACCTGACATAGAGTAGGTGTGAAGTATATATTATTAAAGGAACTGATAAATTAATGAATTAACAAACAATGGCTTAAACTTAGTTTAAACAATGTATAAATAAATATGCATGGGCATTTAAAATGTTTGTTTTCTTGTTATTACAATACAATATTTAACAGAGAGAAGAGACAGAGGGAGCACAACAAAGATTTTTTTTTCTTTTTTAATTTTTCTAAATCTCAGAGGGTCAAAAAATGAAACAAAACAAAAATAAAACTTCAACCCTTCAAGCTTTTTAATTTTTATACCAGCTTAATTATGGTAATTCTGAACCAAACAGATGTAACGCCAGCCTCATTCATTCTTAATGGGATCCCAGGACTAGAGAACATGCACATGTGGATTTCCTTCCCATTCTGCTCCATGTATGTGGTGGCCATGGTAGGGAATTGTGGACTCCTCTACCTCATCTGCTATGAGGACTCCTTGCACAGGTCCATGTATTATTTTTTGGCCATGCTTTCCCTTACTGACCTTGTCATGTGCTCTAGTACAATCCCTAAAGCTCTCTGCATCTTCTGGTTTCATCTCAAGGAAATTAGCTTTGAAGAATGCCTAGTCCAGATGTTCTTCATCCATACCTTCACAGGGATGGAGTCTGGGGTACTCATGCTTATGGCCCTAGACCGATATGTAGCCATCTGTTACCCTCTGCGCTACTCAACTATCCTCACCAATCCTGTCATTGCAAAGGTTGGGCTTGCTACTTTCCTGAGAGCAGTGTTGCTCATCATTCCCTTGATTTTCTTCACCAAGAGACTACCCTATTGCAAGGGCAATATAATCCACCATACCTATTGTGACCAGCTATCTGTAGCTAAGTTATCCTGTGGAAATATCAAGGCCAATGTTATCTATGGTCTGATGGCTGCCCTCCTGATTGGGGGCTTTGACATCCTGTGCATCACAGTCTCCTACACCATGATCCTCCGAGCAGTGATCAATCTCTCTTCTGCAGATGCTCGACAGAAGGCCTTCAGCACCTGCACTGCCCACATCTGTGCCATTGTTTTCTCCTACAGTCCAGCCTTCTTCTGCTTCTTTTTTAATCGTTTTGGGAGCCATGCAATCCCTCCATCTTGCCACATCATTGTGGCCAATATTTATCTGCTCTTGCCTCCCACTATGAACCCTATTGTGTATGGGGTGAAAACAAAGCAGATACGAGACTGTGTCATAAAGATCTTTTCAGTTTCTAAGAACATCAAATCACATAGCATATAAAGGAGACATTTTTCATGGAAGAGATGAAGGGGAAGGAAAATAATACTCCGTTGGCTATTTAGTCAGGCTGTTTAGTCTTAAAAAGATGCCTTTTTAAGATTTCTTTTCTGTTCTTGACAAGAGATGAATCTGAGGGGACATTAAATGTTTTCAGAATCCCAAAGCCACTGATATGGCCCCCACACACCCTGAGTTATTCACCTCCTCACCCCTGTGGAGAAAGAGTCTCATCATAAACCCAAGTTCCCATGAGCAAAACACAATGGGAAGTTGAGAAATTTATCAAAAAAATGAATAATTCAGAAAGTGATAATCTGCTGCTAGGTGCCAGTTTGTCTTGTTTTCAAGTAGTGGTTAGAATTTCTAGTTTGAAAAACAGTTGTTACTTACCTCTGGAAAATATGGTCTATATTTTTTACATCATTTCCAGAATTTCTCTATTTTCTCAATATCACCCTCTTGATGGAGAAACTAGTAAGTATACTATGGGGTCCTTAGTCTACTGGGATTTCAGCCTCTGTACTATAATTTGGGAGTAAGTTATCTGACTATGTATCCTCTAGAAGACTCCTAAATTGCCAAAGAAATTTATCTAGTAATTACATAAAATAAGAAACTCTGGAATCTGGAAAGAAGAAAAAATAAAGTAAGAAAAAAAATGATACATTAATCTTCTCATCTTTAATTTTCTAAACTATGTTTGACTATTGAAGGAAAACTTCTAACTATGTTGATGTGGTTCCCAATTTGTTTAAGCTAACTTACAAATGAGATAGGGTAAAGAGATTTAAAGGAAAGTGAAGTTTTATACTTCACTTGAACTGGCGAAATGATGACATCAGGAGACTATGATGCTATGTATATAAATATAAAACAAAATAACTACTAATGAATCATGCAAACAGATACAGTGTGAAAATACTATAAATAAATAATAAATGGGCTTCTAAAAATACAAAATGGACCTATGGAATGGCATAAATGTTACATCCTTCTGACTATTTGACCCTGTTATCATTGTCCAATGTCCGTCTTTGTCTCTTGTGATAGTTTGACTGAAAGTTTATTTTGTCAGATGGAAGTATGGACTTCCCTGCTCTTTTTTGGTTACCATTTGCAGAAATATTTTTTTCCATCCTTTTCCCTTCAACTTGTTTATATCTTTATATCTAAAATCTTTTGTAAACAGCATATAGTTGGATCTTACATTTTTAATCTACACAGTTACTCCATGTCTTTTTTTTTTTTTTTAAGATTTTATTTATTTATTTGTCAGAGAGAGGGAGGGAGCACAAGCAGAGAAAATGGCAAACAGAGGGAGAAACAGGCTCCCTGCTAAGAGGGAGCCTGATGTGGGACTCAATCCCAGTACCCTGGGATCATGACCTGAACCGAAGGCAAACACTTAACTGAGTGAGCCACCTGGGCGTCCCCACTCCATGTCTTTTGATTATGATGTATATTTAATCCATTTACATTTTAAGTATTAATGTTATGTAAGGACTTGCCATTCTTATTTTGTTCATTGTTTTCAGTTTGTCTCTTAATTATTTTGTCTTTTTCCTCTATTTCTGTTCTTTGTGTTTAATTAACTTCTTTGTTGTAACATGCTTTGATTTCTTTCTTATTTCTGTTATGTACCTTATATAGATATTTTCTTTGTGGCTACAGTGAGGACTGCATAAAATTTATAATTATTTATACTACATTATGACATAAACTATTTAAATGCTACTCCTGTACATGTCTTCTAACCTCACTTTCTGTTAGCAATGTCACAAATTACATTATTTTATATTTTGTACCATTAGCATAGTCTCATGGTTATTTTTTATGCCTTTATCTTTTAAATTTGACACTGGAATTAGGTGATTTATGTACGGCTATTACAATATTACATATGTTATATGTATTCTGTATATACCTGGTTTTTACCAAAAAGCTTTGTATTTTCATGATTCCATGTTGCCGTCTAATGTCCTCTTGTTTCAAACTCATGTCCCTGTAGCAATTCTTACAAGGTAGATCTAATATTGATGAATCCTTCAGTTTTTGTTTATCTGTAAAAGTCTTTATTTCTCCTTCATCTTTTTAAAAAGACTTATTCATTTGAAATATATATATATATATATAGAGAGAGAGAGAGAGAGAGAGAGAGCGCGCACACGTGCACGCAAGCATCATGTGCACATGAGATGGGGTGGACAGATGGAGAAGCATGCTCCATCCTGAGCAGGGAGCTTAGCATGGAGCTCAACTCCAGGACCCTGGAGTCCAAAGCACATGCTTAAGCCACACAGGCACCCCCTCCTTCATTTTTGATAGAAAGTTTTGCCAGATAGTAATCTTGGTCAGCAGCGTTTTTTGTTTTTGTTTTTGTTTTTGTTTTTTCCCTTTCAGCACTTTGAATATATCATCTAACAGTTTTATGGCCTATAAGCTTTCTGCTGAAAATTGACTGCTGATTTTGCAAGAGCTCATCTGTGTGCCATGAGTCGCTTTTCTCTTGCTTCTTTTGAGATTCTCTGTCTTCACTTCTGACAATTTGTTTATAATGCATTTCTAGACCTCTTTGGGTTTATTCTAGTTGGAATCCTTTAAGCTTTTTGAAGTTAGTGGTCTATTTTCCTCCTCAGATTTGGGAATTTGAGGTGATTATTTCTTCATATAAATTCACTGTCTCTTTCTCTTCTTCTTGTCCCTCTAAGACTCCCACAATGCATATGTTGATTTTTCTTGCTGATTTCCCATAAATATCTTAGGTTTTCTGTACTTTTTAAAAAAAAATATCCCTTTTTCCTTTTGTTCCTCTGGCTCAGTAATACCAAATGATATGTTTTAAGGTTCACTGTTTTTCTTTCTTACTTTTTCTACATGACCAAAACTGATGTTTATGCTTTATAGTAGATTTTTTTTTAAAACTGCATTATTGCATTCTTAAAATCCACAATATTTTGTGGTTCCCTTTTAAGTTTCTTTTTGTTGATATTCTCATTCTGTTCAAGCAGCTTTTCCCCAATTTTGTTTAGTTGCATCTTTGTGTTCTTTTCTAGTGCATAGAGCTTATTTATAATGATTATTTTGAATACTTTATCAGGTAATGCATAGATCTCCATTTCTTTACAGTCAGATTTTGCAGATTTATTTTGTTCTGGTGCCTTGTTATTTTTGTTGTTGTGATTTGCGCATCTGAGAAAACTTTTCCCACTGTTCATGAACTTTCTTTGTATAGTGAAGACCTTCACCAATCAGCCTGAAAAGAAATTCTGATGGTCTCTCAAACCTTTTACGGGAATGCATTTCCTGGGTTTGGGTATGTAATTTCTCAGTTATAGAGGTCAGATCGTCTCTTTTTCAAGAACTTGTAATTTCTTGCTCCCTCTGGTATCAGTCTGTGTGAGACATACTCAGACACTGCAATAAACAACCGAGTTCTCTTTTATTTTCAGAAGCCCCCAGAAATCCAAAGTATTCTGAATCTGTCAGTGTTCTAAGTCAGGAAAGAAATACCAGTCTCTTAGACAGCCTTCTGAAAAGCCAGACTATTTGACATACATTTCACTCTTTTTGTTTTCCTCCCAAAGAGGGAAGTTATGAACTGAACACTTTCTTATGATTGTGCTGACTAGTACTAGTTTTTGTCTACAGTATTACAAGTTTTCTGAAACTGCAACAAGAAATTGAGTTCTCTGTTGTTTTGGTTGCTCCCAGGCATCCAAAGTATGCTGGTTCTGACAAAAATACTGATTCAAAGGGACACATGCACCCCAATGTTTATAGTAACATTATCAACTAATAGCCACATCATAGAAAGAGTCCAAATGTCCGTTGACTGAAGAATGGATCATGAAGATGTGACATGGGTTGATCTATAGTGGAATATTACTCAGTCATCAAAAAGAATAAAATCTTCCCATTTGCAATGATGTGGATGGAGCTAGATTGTATTATGTTAAACAAAACAAGAGAGTCAGAGAAACAAAAATACCATATAATTTCACTCACATGTGGAATTTAAGAAACAAAACAGATGAACATAGAGGAAGAGGGAATTTTTAAAAAGAGAGAGAAGGAGGCAAACCATAAGAGACTCTTAACTATAGAGAACAAGCTGAGGGGAGATAAGTGGATGATAAACTAAGTGGGCAATGGATATTAAGGAGGATACTTGTTGTGATGAGCACTGGGTGTTATATGTACATGATGAATCACTACATTCTATTCCTGAAAAAAATATTGCACTAAATATTAATTAACTCTAATTTAAATAAAAACTTGAAACAAAAAAATTAAAATTAAAAAGTAAAGAAACATAAAAGAAATAAAACATATTTTTATTTTTTGCAATGCAGCTGTTTTTGGCTTTGGGTTTCCATGGGGTATTGTGACATCTTAAGTAGATTCTAGAGTTCTTCTAGAACTTTTTGGGAACATATATTGTTGTCTAGTCATTGTATCTAGAAGCAAATGAAGTCTGGGCTTTCTATTTTTTTATCTTGCTGGTGTCCTTAGTATTTATTCATGATCCTTAAAAAAATCCCTTAATAATAAGAATAGAGTAAAATGTTCTCAATTTGATTAATATCATCTATGAGTCTCCTAAAACTAATATTATTCTTAACAATGAAAGGTAGGATGTTTTCCCCCAATACTGAGAACATAGCAAGGATATTTGGTCTCACCACTATTCAACATAGTGCTTGAAATTCTGACCAGTGCAATAAGGCAAGAAAAGAAAAGACACAAGTTAGAAAGCAGGAGATTATAATGTCCCTATTTGCAGATGTTATGATTCTCTATGAAGAAACTACCAATAACGTGGCAAATGGTATTTACACATGTGGTGAGCATAGCATAGCACATAGAATTGTTAAATCATTATGTTACAAACCTGAAACTAATGTAGCTTTGTGTGTCAACTATACTTTAATAAAAAACAAAAAGAAGAAGAAGAAGAAAGAAAGAAAGGACTCCTGGGTGGCCAGTCAGTTAAGCGTCTGCCTTCAATTCAGCTCAGGTCATGATCCCAGGACCCTGGGATTGAGTACCACTTTGGGCTCCTTGCTCAGGAGGGAGCCTTCCTCTCCCCCTGCCTGTCATTCCCACTGCTTGTGTGCATTTTCTCTCTCTCTGTGACAAATAAATAAATACAATCTTAAAAAAAAAAGAAAGAAAAGAAACCACCAAGGAATCCACACACAAAAAAATCAGTGTTTTTTCTCCAGGAAAGAAGATACATATACAAAATCAATTGTAGTTTTATAATCTAGTAATAAAAAATAAATTGAAAATTCAATTACAGTTGCTGAATAAAAGAAAATATTTAGAGGTAAACCTCAGAGACTTTTACAGGACATTTATACTAAACACTACAAAGTCTTGAGGAGAGAAATCAAAGAAAATCTAGGTAAATGGAGAGGTACACCATGTTTACTGATGTACAGACATTAATTCTTCCCACACTGACACAGAAGTTTAGTGTAATTCCTACAAAAAGTCAAACAAGACTTTTTGTTTATATTGAACAAGATTATTTTAAAATGTGTATGTATCTATGTAATATATACATATAAAACATATATATAGTACATATAGTATATAAAGTATATATACAGATATATATATATAGAGAAAGAGAATATCAAATAACTATAATAACTAATTAAAAATAATGAAAACAAAAAAAGAACAGTCTTCTCAATTTCAAGATTTATTATATAGCCATTGTAATAAAGACAGTGTGGTATTGGCAGAGAATAGACACATAGATCAATGCAACAGAAAAGAGAACTCATAAATAGAAAAAAAAAAAAAACGAGAAACACCAAAAACTCTACCCAACTCTTACAGTTGTACTTACACAAAAATGAACTGAAAGTAGTTCATGTAATTAAAAAAAAAAAGCGTGGTTCATGTAAAATGTAAAGCTCAAGAACAGTTTTTTAAATTATGCGCAAAATCTTTAGGATCTAGAGCTAAGCAATGGACTTGACACCAAAATAACAATCCTTAAAAAAAAAAAACCTGATAAATATGTCTTCACAAAAATAAAAAGTTTGCTTTGCAAAGGTATATAGGCCAACCTATGTCTGGGAAATATATTTACAAATCACACACCTGAGAACAGGACTAGTCTGTGTGTGCATGTGTGTGTGTGTGTGTGTATTCAACACTGAAACAAAAAAATCCCAACCATGTAGAAAATAGACAAAAAATGTATTTCACTGAAAATGATGCGCATTTGAAAGAGATACATAAAAGAAAATTTAATATGGTTAGTCATTAGTTACATGAAAATTGAAATCATAATGGTATATTATTACATAACTACAACAATGGCTAAAATAAAAAATAGTCGTAATATTAATGCTAATAAGGATACAAAGTAACTGGGTAACTCATACACTGTTATTATTGCTGGTGGAAATTAAAAATTATATAGCCATGCTAGAAAATAATTTGATGGTTTCATAAAACCTAAATACACAATACCATAAAACATATCAATGGCATCCTTGAACATTTATCCCAGAAAAATGAATACTTATGTTCTCACAAAAACCTGTAAGCAGTCATGACAAGAGCCAAATGGCAAAGCTGAAACTGCAAAATTCTGTCTTTAACAAAAGCAATGAACAATTGTAATAATTTTCTCAGAACTCTCATTATTAATCAGAGGCTTACAGAAATTAGAAAAACACTTTTTTAATTTATTTTTACTTTTTATTTACTTTTTAAATTTCTTTTCAGTGTTCCAGAATTCATTGTTTGTGCACCACACCTAGTGCTCCATGCAATACATGCCTTCCACAATACCCACCACCAGGCTCACCCAACCTCCCACCCACCAGAAATTAGAAAAACACTTAAGAAAAAAGAGCTGAATCTCAATAAGTGATCTTTGTGATACTTTTTTAAAAATTTAAATTCAATTAGCCAACTTAAATAATACACCACTAGTTTTAGAGGCAGTGTTCAATAATTTATGTTTTGTATAACACCCGGTGCTTATCACATCACATGCCCTCCTTAATGATCATCAACCAATTACCCCATCCCCCCACCTGCCTCCTCTCCAGCAGCCCTCAGTTTGTTTCCTATAGTCAAGGATCTCTCATGGTTTTTCTCCTCTCTGATGACTTTCCATTCTGTTTTCCCTCTCCCATTTGGTCCTTTGCCCTGTTTCATATGCTTCACATATGAGAGAAACTGTATTTTTATTGTCTGTCTCTGACTGACTTATTTGGCTCAGCATAATAACCTCCAGTTCCTTTTTAATAGTGGTAAATTTCTCCCAACGTAAAACTATTTTAATAATTTCAAAGTGTACAATTGAATGCTGTTAGTACATTAACAATATTATACAACTATCACCACTTACCAGAGCATTTCCATTACCCCAAAAGGAAACCTTGAACCCATTAATCAGTTACTCCTGTTTTCTCCTCCATGATGTTTTCTCCTCCTCATGTTTTCCCCTAAGGTTTGACAACCATTAATTTGCCTTTTATTCTACAAATTTGCTTATTCTGAATATTTTATAAAAATAGGATGACACAGAGAAAGACAACTATCATATGATCTCCCTGATATGAGGAAGTGGTGATGCAACATGGAGGCTTAAGTGGGTAGTAGAAGAATAAATGAAACAAGATGGGATTGGGAGGGAGACAAACCATAAGTGACTCTTAATCTCACAAAACAAACTGAGGGTTGCTGGGGGGAGGGGGTTTGGGAGAAGGGGGTGGGATTATGGACATTGGGGAGGGTATGTGCTTTGGTGAGTGCTGTGAGGTGTGTAAACCTGGTGATTCACAGACCAGTACCCCTGGGGATAAAAATATATGTTTATAAAAGGCAAAAAAAAAAAAAAAAAGATTTTTAAATCAGCATTCTATTACAGCTGAAAACAGGAGTTTACATTTTTGTCTTTCATACTGAATTGAATGTCACTGTGTTTTTTAGATTTGTGATTCATATTAATTTCATTAAACAAATGTTTTATATAAAAAAAATAGGATGACACAATTCATGGTTGTTTGATTTCCTTGCATAACATTTTCAAAATGTATCCATGCTGTAGCTTGGATTAGTACTTCATTCCTTTTTGAGGTTAAATAATATCCCATTGTATGTATACCAGATTTTATTTATCAATTTATCCATTAGGTTGTTAATACATTTTGGCTCTCATGAATAGTATTGATATGAAAATCTATGCCCATATTTTTTGGGAAGATCTGATTTTAATTCTCTATACTTGTCAGAGGAGTTGATCAGTTATATTATAATTTTGTTTTACTTTTTGCAGAACTGCTAAACTGTTTTCCACAATGACTATATTATTTTACATCACCACTAGCAAAGTTTTTTACATTTTATATAAATCTTCACTGACACTAGTTATTTTCTGGTACTAGTCCATGCAGTAATGCATATGTATTTTGAAAACATGCAAAAGGGAAAAAGTCAGAAACAAAAAGACATATATTGTATGATTCCATTTATATGAAATGTGTAGAATAAGTAAGTCCATAGAAATAGACAGCAAATTACTTGTTGCCAGGGGCTGAGGGATGGGGTAATAATGAGTGACTACTTAATGATGGAGGGTGGTTCTTTTTGAGGTAGGGGAAATGTTCTGTAATTATATAGTGGTAATATTTGCACTGCATTGTTGATGTTCTAAAAGTCACTCAATTTCATGTTATCAAATGATTAAAGGGTTAACTGTATATCATGTGAAATTAACCTCAATTTTAAAAAACATCCGATGAAGTTAAAATATTCTCAACATACATACTATTGTATTTTTGTATAAAAAACTCTTATTCAATCATAATAACACTAAATCATCCTTGTTAGAATGGACTAATTATATAATGTCATTGAAAATACCAAATTTATGTTTTAATATGCTATAATCAATATTTTTGCCAAAAATACATATAGCTAGCATGGGTGTTATATGTAAATAAATATATATATATACATATATATATATGTATATACATATTCACACACAGTAGCTATATATGTGTGTGCAATCTATACTTTTAATGCCATTCTGATCAAAATTCCACCGTATTCTTCAAAGAGCTGAAGCAAATAATCCAAAATTTGTATGGAATCAGAAGAGATGCCGAATCACTAAGGAAATGTTGAAAAACAAAAATAAAACTGGGAGCATCACGTCACCTGATTTCAAGCTTTATTACAAAGCTGTGATCACCAAGACAGCATGGTACTGGCATAAAAACAGACACATAGACCAGTGGAACAGAGTAGAGAGCCCAGATATAAACCCTCAACTCTATGGGCAAATCATCTTCGACAAAACAGGAAAAAATATATGGTGGAAAAAAGTCTCTTCAATAAATGGTGCTGGGAAAACTGGGCAGCTATATGTAGAAAAATGAAACTCAACCATTCTCTTACACTGTACACAATGATAAACTCAAAATGCATAGAAGACCTCAACGTGAGACACGAATCCATCAGAATCCTAGAGGAGAACATAGACAGTAATCTCTTTGATATCAGCCACAGCAACTTCTTTCAAGATATGTCTCCAAAGGCAAAAGAAACAAAAGTGAAAATAAACTTTTGGGACTTTATCAAGATCAAAAGCTTCTGCACAGCAAAGGAAACAATAAAGAAAACAAAGAGGCAACCCACGGAATGGGAGAAGATGTTTGCAAATGACAGTACAGACAAAAGGTTGATATCCAGGATCTATAAAGAACTCCTCAAACTCAACACACACAAAACAGATAATCATATAAAAAAATGGGCAGATATGAACAGACACTTCTCCAATGAAGACATACAAATGGTTATAAGACACATGAAAAAATGTTCATCATCACTAGCCCTCAGGGAGATTCAAATTAAAACCACATTAAGATATCACCTTACACCAGTTAGAACGGCCAAAATTAGCAAGACAGGAAACAACATGTGTTGGAGGAGATGTGTAGAAAGGGGAATCCTCTTCCACTGTTGGTGGGAAGGCAAGTTGGTGCAGCTGCTTTGGGGAACAGTGTAGAGATTCCTCAAGAAATTAAAAATAGAACTTCCCTATGACCCTGCAATTGCACTCCTAGGTATTTACCCCCAAAATACAGATGTAGTAAAAAGAAGGGCCATCGGTACCTCAATGTTTATAGCAGCAATGGCCACAGTTGCCAAACTGCGGAAGGAACCAAGATGCCCTTCAATGGACGAATGATAAGGAAGATGTGGTCCATATACACTATGGAGTATTATGCCTCCATCAGAAAGGATGAATATCCAACTTTTGTAGCAACATGGATGGGACTGGAAGAGATTATGCTGAGTGAAATCAGTCAAGCAGAGAGAGTCAATTATCATATGGTTTCACTTATTTGTGGAGCATAACAAATAGCATGGAGGACTGGGGAGTTAGGAGAAGGGAGTTGGGGTAAATTGGAAGGGGAGGTGAATCATGAGAAACTATGGACTCTGAAAAACAATCTGAGGGGAGGGGTTTGAAGAGGCAGGGGTGGGAGGTTGGGGGAACCAGGTGGTGGGTATTATAGAGGGCACGGATTGCATGGAGCACTGGGTGTGGTGCAAAAATAATAAATACTTATGCTGAATTATGAATACTTATAAATTCTTATTGAAATTATGAATACTTATGCTGAAAATTAATAAAAAATAAGTTTAAAAATACATATAGCTAGCATGGGTGTATATATGTAAATGAATATATTTGTATTTATTCACACACAGTAGCTATATATGTGTGTGTATATATATCTATATCTATATATATATATATATATATAAATCAAATAAAGTATCATAAGTTAACTCTATATTAGCAATTTAAGAAAGCTATTTATCTCCTTCCAAATATTTGTTTTTCAAAATCAAGCAAAATAAACAACCATATTTTTTAAAAAATCAACTTTGTTAAATATGATTTATAGACAATAAACTGTATTCATTTAAAGTATGTAATTTTATGAATTTTGACATATGTATCCACTCATGGAACTACTATCAAAATCAAAATACAAAACATGTCCCTCACCTCAAAGATTTTTGTATAAAAAGTGAAATTTTTATACCAAGATTTTATTTAAAAAAATGAAATTGCAGTTCATGCCTCCTTTTACCCTGGATCCACACAACCACCAGTTTACTCTCTGTCACTATAGATTAAGTTGAATTTTCTAATGGATCAGTTCTGAGATTCATTTGAGTTTTATATATTAGTAGTTCCTTCCTTTTTATTACTGAATAGTATTCTATTATATGAATGTACAATATTTTGTTTATGAGTTCACCTGATAATGAGCATTTAGGTTTTTTCCAATTTTGCTATTTAAAGGAACATGAAACTAGAATCAGTAACCATTTTTTAATTGTTGCTACTCTTACCATCATCATTTTTATGTCAAAATGTAGGCAGCTAATTATTCCTAACATAATATGTATGCATAATAAACCTGAACTTTTGATGATTTTCTAGAATGCTATAATATTCACTATCTATGTTAGTAGAATGTAAAATTCTTTAAAACTATGACACCTCACCTATTATCTGATTTTTTTTATAGTTCTTAGCTTAACTTGGGAACTACTCAATATTCAATGATGTTATTTAATTACACACACAAAAATATAAACAAATAAAAGAAGTGGATGGATGTGTGTGAATGACTGAAACATTCTGCACTTAAGTGTTTTTAATTTGTGTCCTACAAATCTTGTACATAGAAAGAGACAACTCTGCAAAAAGTATTAAAATCACTAATATTAATTTTTAAAAGTTTATTTTCATCTCTACCCACATATACATGTTCACACAAACACACAACATATAAAATTATTCCTTATTTACCCAATATTATATAGTTAGTAAGCATGAAAAGTTTCCTTTACTTTTGATCTTCTCCAAGGGGTAGACTTGACTCTCACATCAGCACCTGTTGTCTCTAATGTTCTTAAATATTCTCTTGAGATATATACAATTTTCTCCCATTGAGAAAAACACAATGTTTCTTTAAATGCTCAGTTCAATAGTACAGATATCAAAGGATTTAGAATTTAGTGCTGTACATGTATATATAGTGTAGAATAGTGATGTTTTGTGACCAACATCCTGAACACCTGGAACAGATTGCATTCAGTTTATAAAAGCCAAGGTATTAAAGGAAATACAAAAATGGGAATAGAGGGGTGCCTGGGTGACTCACTCAGTTGAAGTATGACTGATTTAAGCTCAGGGTATGATCTCAGGTCATGAGATTGACCCCCCTCCCCTTGGGCTCTGTATTCAGCATAGAGTCTGCTTGAGATTCTCTCTTTCCCTCTCCCTCTGCCCCTGTCCCTGCTCACACATTCTCTCTCTAAATAAATAAAGAAAACCTTTTTTAAAAAGTGGAACTAGTGACAGGTTTTTAAAAAAATTTTATAGGCAGTAAATAAAGAAGAGAGAATATGTGTATGTGTGTGTGTGTGTGTGTGTGTGTGTGTGTGTGTGTATACCCAATTGATTATTATATTCCCAGCAACACAGGTTTGATTCCATCCACCCATTTGAAGGCAGAACTGTTGTGAAGAATTGGGTTTTCTTATAAAAAGGTTTATTTATCTATTTTTCAGATTGCAACTCAGTGTAACTTACCATCAGGATTATGAATATCTGTGTTATCTTCCTAACTAAATAGGAATCAGTGGTACTGTTCAGGTATGAGTCAGCCCCATCACAAGATGAAATGGCAGAGAGCTAGAGAATAGTTCTCAGTCCTGGTCAGAACACTCTTACTTTTCACCTGCTCTCATTATGTTCTCAGAATGAGAACCTAATTTCCTTGCTTTATTCCTAGAGGAATGTATTTATGACTGTATTCATTTCAGATGGCAAAACCTATTTAGAGAAACCCATCATCATATTGAGAGAAAAACTTTTTTTTTGTTGTTGTTGTTGTTGTTGTTGTTTGTTTGTTTTAATTGAGGACAGTCTAGTAAGGGAATGAATTTGTGATCTACGGGTTTGGGGAGTAAAAATAGACAACAGATGACATAAAAATGATCTTTATAAGTGGTGCTATTCTGGTGTTGATGTTACTACTTCAGTATAACCTGCCCATGCATAGCATGAGTCCATCTTCCCTGTAGGAAAAATTAGATTGTAAGGTATGAAAATAACTTTAAATTTGTTTTGGAGAAGTAATTTAAATTGTGATTAATATTATATCACTTGGTGGGTCTTTAAGAGTTTTGCAAATGCATAGGTGTAACATGTAGCAATAAAGCTAGTTTTATTAATTGACACTAGAATTACAAAAAGAAACACAAGGGGCATAAATATGATATTTGTCTCATATTTAGGATGTATGTTCTTAAATACAGAGCACAAATCTCTGAGTTATATTTCCCATTTTCAGTTTATGGGCCTCTGTGCTTTCCCTAATTTCTCTACTTGGTTTCTACTGCATGGATACATAAAATTAAGTTGATTCTTCAAATGTAATGAGATGAATAAATAAGTAGTGATACTATTTTTCAACAACCTGTGTGAGAATTTGGCATATACTGGCCAAATAAGTGAAATAAGTCAGTCAGAGAAAGACAAATACCATATGGTTTCACTCATGTGGAATTTAAGAAACAAATCTGATGACCATGGGGGAAACAAAAGAGAGAGAGAGACAAACCATAAAACAGACTCTATAGAGAACAAACAGAGTTGTTGGGGGAAAGGTGGGCAGTAGATGGGATAGATGGGTGATGTGTTTTAAGGAGGGCACTTGCTATGATGAGCACTGTGTGTTATATGTGATGAATCACTAAATTCTATTCCTGAAACTATTATTCTTTATGTTAACTAACTGAGATTTTAAAACCTTGAACCTAGTACACAGACACACACACACATACATATACATATATATCTCAAGGTTATCTTATTCTACAACAATCAATTGAGGTAAAACATATATAGACACATATTATATGTTTATGTTATAAGCATTAAAATATGTTTATATGTTTTATATATAGAGTGTTTATGTATGTGTATATATACATACATATAAATGTACATATATAAAATTGTTACAGCTTTTGTTATTTTTAATAATATCTGTAAAAGTAATCTGAAAAACATAATGCTGTGTGAAAAGCAGAATTTATACACTTTAAATTTATAAATATAAACAAATTTAAAATTTGTTACTTTAATAATATCTGTAAAAGTAATCTGAAAAACATAATGTTGTACAAAAAGTAGAATTTATACACATCAAGTTAGAAAAAAACTTGATGACAGTTTTGGTAATCAAGGAAATGCATTCTTGCATTATAAAAACATATTTTTTCTTTTATCCATAATACAAATTACAGGGCTCTTCTGTTAGCTTTGCAATTATTAGCTTAAGTTGATGTCAGTGATAATAACTAGGAAATTAAGGATTAGCTAATAGGTTGGCATTTAAGTGAATTCCCAAATTAAAAGTTTCTGCTCTGTAACAAATGGAGGAAAACAATTTCAGTGTTTCTATTATTTTGGTTGTGAAAAATCCTTGTCAAGCCTGGAGCTACAGTAATTTGGTATAAATTGGTCCAAATTTAATAGCTCTACTTTGAGGGGTGCCTGAGTGGTTCAATTGGTTAAATAGCTCTACTTCAAGTTTTTTTTTTTTTTTTTTTTTTTTAAAGATTTTATTTATTTATTTATTTGACAGGGAGAAATCACAAGTAGATGGAGAGGCAGGCAGAGAGAGAGAGAGGAGGAAGCAGGCTCCCTGCCAAGCAGAGAGCCCGATGCGGGACTCGATCCCAGGACCCTGAGATCATGACCTGAGCCGAAGGCAGCGGCTTAACCCACTGAGCCACCCAGGCGCCCCTACTTCAAGTTTTTTAATCTAATGTATCTCAAAAAGTCACTTTGACTCAACATTTAATAAAAATAAATGTAAATATGTATGTATATAAAATAAAAAGTTATATATATTCTTTATTTTTGATGGAGAATTTTATTTTTTAACTTTTAAAATATTTATTGTTTATTTGAGAGACAGAAAGAGAGAGTAAGAGATCATGGAGTGTGGCAGGAGGGGTAGGGTTAGAGAGAAAGGAAGAAAGTATCTCAAGCAGACACCGGACTGAACACAAAGCTTGACAGTGGGCTGAATCTCATGACTCTGAGTTCATGACCTGAGCCAAAAACCAAGAGTCATATGCTTAATTAACTGAGTCACCCAGGTGCCCAATGGAGAATTTTTTTGAAATGTATATATTTTGGTGACTGATGAATCAGATGTCATAGTTTTGTTTCTTCTGCTGGTTACTCATGCTTTCCAAGAAATAATATTTAGACTATAGTGCATTAACTCTTAAAGTCAAGTATGAAATTCCTCTTCCTTTATTCAAAACACTTATTGACATCTAAAATGTGCCTGGCATCTTGTTAGACACTTCAGATATGAAAATAAATACAGTCTGAGCAAATATTAAGAGTTTTATTACATTGAAGATGATTCAAGTATATAAATAAATTTTCAGAATACATGCTATTAAAATGATATAATAAATATATTCCATCAATAGTTTTTTTATTTATTTATTTTCAGCATAACAATATCATTATTTTTTCACCACACCCAGTGCTCCATGCAATCTGTGCCTTCTATAATACCCACCACCTGGTACCCCGACCTCCAACCTCCCCCCCGCCACTTCAAACCCATCAGATTGTTTTTCAGAGTCCATAGTCTCTCATGATTCACCTCCCCTTCCAATTTACCCCAACCCCCTTCTCTCTAACTCCCCCTTCTCTCTAACTCCCCATGTCCTCCATGCTTTTTGTTATGCTCCACAAATAAGTGAAACCATATGATAATTGATGCTCTCTGCTTGACTTATTTCACTCAGCATAATCTCTTCCAGTCCCATCCTGTTGCTACAAAAGTTGGGTATTCATCTTTTCTGATGGAGGCATAATACTCCATAGTGTATATGGACCACATCTTCCTTATCCATTCGTCCATTGAAGGGCATCTTGGTTCTTTCCACAGTTTGGCGACCGTGGCCATTGCTGCTATAAACATTGGGGTACAGATGGCCCTTCTCTTCACTACATCTATATCTTTAGGGTAAATACCCAGGAGTGCCATGGCAGGATCATAGAGAAGTTCTATTTTTAATTTCTTGAGGAATCTCCACACTGTTCTCCAAAGAGGCTGCACCAACTTGCATTCCCACCAACAGTGTGGAGAAAGGGGAACCCTCCATCAATAGTTTTATTCCTTACCTGTAAGCCTCCCACCTCTATAATTACTTCATATTAAAAGGACTTAGAGGATGGTGTTCTATCCTCTCCAAAAGAGAGTTGAATCAACCAGAAGAAATTGATAATTGAAGCTGGATTTGGTGGGAGGAATGGGACACAAATAGGATAAAAATTGTAAAATCACAAATCTAAAAATATCAGTATAATGGGAGTGAACAGCAACAGAATGGATCATGCTTCTGGTATAAGACAATTCACCTTTTCCTCTTTGAAAAATTTCCTGATCTCCTCCAAGATTTTGTTAAACTATGGTTTCTATCTACGCTTATGTGGCAGACACCAAGATTTTGTAAATATGTGAAAACCGGTCTTTGAAGAACACTTTTAATAACATACTCATCCCATGTTGCTTTGCTGTTTCTAAAAGAAGTTGCTTTTTATAGTATCTAATCTCTCATCCTTCAGTGAAAATACATAAAGATAAACATGGATGTAGATAGAAGAAAAATGGAATAAGGAACAACTTGATATCTTTGATTCATCCATCATCCTAAACAGTATTACCATTCCTATTACAATGACTGAAAATTTATTCTTAGAAGAAGCTAACAAATCCTACAAATGCTTAATGTCAGATGTGACAAAGGTCAAGCATGAGGAATCATAAAATATGTGAGGATTTAATCCATATTCATATTTAAGTGTGAGAACTGCAGTGTCCTTCTACTCAACTCCAAGAACACTGGTGGCCAATTAAATTTTTACTCCAAGAAATAGATTGGTGGCTTCTTTTGGAGAAATTGCAAGTCCCTGAAAAATACCTATAAATAATGACAACTAAGGATGTCAATAATGAAGCAAAGGGGTCCTAGAGAGGTTTTAAAGCAAATATTATCAATTGCTGAGACTCAATCATCACTAAGTCTAGAATTTAAAATTATAGATTAATAAAAGCATTTCTGTATTGATCTCCTAGCTTCTAGTGAGATATTAAGAGGACCATATCAGTTCTTGATCCTCTGTACATGAATTATTTACCACTGTCATTTTTTCATTTGTATTGCTTTTGCCCCTAAACTATTTAAGAACATTTAAAATTTTTTTATCATTGCCATTAAATTTCAGAACACAAAAATTTTAAAATGCTCTTAAATAGTTTAGGGCCAAAAGCAACACAAATGAAAAAATGTCAGTGGTAAAAGTCTGTAGGAATATAACAAGAAAAATGTTGGGAATAAATTATTAGAAGTTAAGAAAATTTCCAAAGTCAAAGGTGTTATATTTCCAGTGTCAGAAATCCCACGAATGCCTTCACAATTATTAATCTAGAATTTTAAATCTAGCCAAATGATTAATAGACTAAACTATATTCAGACAGTGATAGTCTCAAAAAATTTTTTTCCATGATATCCTGAAACATAGAATGAAGAAAAATGAGATCTACAAACCGATGTACAAAGAGTAGAGGAAGGGGAATTTCTGGATGAGAATTATGTGTCTGAGAAAAAACTATTTCAGAGAAACAGGACTTCTCAGAAACAGATCCTGTGAGAAGGACTAACATTGATAGATCATGTTTAACTATCAAGAAATAATAGTAAAAATATTTTATAGTTCTGAAAATAAGTATTTTTTTCAGATATCTACATCAAATACTAAGAAAAATTAAGTACTATCAAAATGAAAAATATTGAGTGGGGAAGAAAATATAGACATCATATCATGTGACCTAGCAAGGGATAATATCTATTTTATAATATAAATTAAACATGAAACAATAATTTTAACAAAAACAATTTCAAGAGAAATAGGACAAAAAAGCAGGCTAAACAAATTATTTAGAATTACAAAGGTCAATGTTAGTAGAGAACTAAAATAAGTAATTTTGACCAACTGTGGGAAGCTGGATTTCAACAGTTAGAAAGATGGATCTGGATATTTTTTAATTTCATTATTATCCTATAGTACTATTTCTAACACATATTTCTATGTTAAAATTTAGAAGAAATTTTTTTTTTTTAAATGGTCAGAGAAGGGCTCGGTTTTGGTATTGTATACCACCAACACAGATATGAAAAAGCCTCATCTAAATAGTGCCTCCATTTACTCAGTTAAAAAAGTGCAGATTAATACTTCCTGGGCTTGTAGTGAGGATCAAATTAGTCAATATTTGTAAAGTTCTTAGAACAGTATTTAGTATAGCACAAGTATGACTCAATAAACATAATAGCAACAATGAAAATTCCTAACCATATCTGTTAGGTCATTGGAGAAATGATCAGTGAAATTTTCCTTAAGAGAACATTAAAAGGGAGGTGTATATAGTAATTAACATTTAAATAAGATATTCTAACAAAAATATCATTAGAAATATCAAAAATTATTAGAAAAAAACATATAATTATCCTTCATTGTAAATTTATAAGTAATTTAATCTATTTCTTTCTGTTTCTATAGCGTAGACACAATATACATCATAGAACCTGGTAACTAGTGAGTGCTAAATATGTATTGTTGAATGATCAATAAATTAATGAATTAACAAATGACACATACTGGATTTGAACTATGTTTAAGTATTCTCTCATGTTTGAAATATTTGTTGTTTGATATTAAAATGCACACTTGACAGAGAGAGGGAGAATGAGAGGGAAAATATGGCTAAAATTTATCTTATTTTTTAAAAGATTTTTTCCATAATATTGGAGGATCAGAAAACAAAACAAACAAACAAACAAACAAAAAAAAAAAACAAGAAGTACACAAATATCAATAACCTGTCTTAACTATTATAAAAATCTGATCATACTAATGCTGAACCAAACAGACCTGACCCCAGTCTCATTCATTCTTAATGGGATCCCAGGACTGGAGAACATGCACATGTGGATTTCCTTCCCATTCTGCTCCATGTATGCTGTGGCTGTGATAGGTAATTGTGGTCTCCTCTACCTCATCTGCTGTGAAGACTCCTTGCACAGGTCCATGTACTACTTCTTGGCTATGCTTTCCCTAACTGACCTTGTCATGTGCACTACTACAATCCCTAAAGATCTCTGCCTCTTCTGGTTCTGTCTTAAGGAAATCAGCTTTAATGATTGCCTCGTCCAGATGTTCTTCATCTATACCTCAACAGGGATGGAATCTGGGGTTCTCATGCTTATGGCCCTAGACCGCTATGTGGCCATCTGCTACCCACTGCGCTACTCTACTATCCTCACTAATCCTGTCATTGCAAAAGTTGGGCTTGCTACTTTTCTGAGAGTTGTGTTGCTTGTCACTCCCTTGACTTTCATTATCAAGAGACTACCCTACTGTAGAGAGAATATATTATACCATACCTACTGTGACCACATGGCTGTAGCCAAGTTATCCTGTGGAAGTGTCAAAATCAATGTTATCTACGGTCTGACAGTTGCCCTCCTGATAGGGGGTTTTGACATCCTGTGCATCACAGTCTCCTACACCATGATCCTCTGAGCAGTGATCAATCTCTCTTCAGCAGATGCTCGACAGAAGGCCTTCAGTACCTGCATTGCCCACATCTGTGCCATTATTTTCTCCTACAGTCCAGCCTTCTGCTTCTTTTCCCACCGATTTGGGGGTCACAAGATCCCTCCATCTTGCCACATCATTGTGGCCAATATTTATCTGCTCTTGCCTCCCACTATGAACCCTATTGTGTATGGGGTGAAAACTAAGCAGATACGAGACTGTGTCATAAGGATCCTTTTGGGTTCTAAGGACATCAAATTCCACAGCATATGAAAAAGATATTTGTAAGGGAGGGGAAGAGAAGTGAAGGAGAAAACGAGTAAAGGGGAGAAAATGGGAAGAGAATCTATAGGAGGAAATAAAAGGAAAGGGATATTTCTGTTGACTAGTTAGAGTCTAATAGTGCCTTCCTGAGAGTGTTGGTTTTGTCCATGAAAAGGGATGGTGTTGAATGGTGCATTCCTGGTAAGTGTCTGCAGAATCCCAATATCACTGGCATCCCCACAACCTTTTCTGTGAGAATTTCATCTCCTCTATGAAAGATATCATTTACCAGGTTTCCACAAACAAAAGCGTAATGAGACTATTGAGGGACATGAAATCAGTTTGATGGATGCCTGATGGGAAGGCAATCATTTACAACCAGATGCCAGTTTGTCTTCTTTCCAAATGGTGACTGGAATGTCCAGTTTGAACAATTCTTTTACTTGTATTTGCTATATTTTAAATTAATTGTTATAATTTTTGCCATCATTACCAAAATTTCTCTACTTTCTCAATGTTGTCTTTCTGATGGAGAAGCTATGAAATGTCCATAAAGTGATTAGTTTGATGAAGTTTCAGCCTCCAAATTTCTAATTTGGAAATAAGTTAGGCAACACATCACATTTCTCCTAGCTCATCCCAACAAAACTGCTTCCCTACAGACTGGTGGAATATGCAGTTCTTTCCAAGATGGACTTCAAAAATACATCATCTGGACAGTTAGAAAAATCTGTTAATCAAATTAAGGAAGATAATAGTATGCATTATTTTATGAGCATAGGATTAGGGAAAAATAAAAATTACTTATTTTGTCTACTCTCCCTGTAGTTTGTCTTTCTTACCTATTATCCGAAATTAGTTTTGGTAATTCCACCACTGCATTCCAGGTTAAACTGAAAAGACCATTCTCTAATCTCGTCAAACATTACTTCTCAGAAATGTTGTAAATGTATAACCCAGAGTAGCTTAATTTTTCCTCATAACACTAAACAAAAACAAAAACAAATAATGACAACAACAACAAACACCTTGCTTTTACTCTACAAGCAGGGACACTCTTTGAGTTTCTACCTGAATCTGTGCTCCCTGAATTGCATTTCTTTGATCCAATATAAGTGCTTGTTTGCCTTTCAAAAACTATACATATTGAATTTAATTCATTTACTCCTGCTGTCCTGAAATACATTTTTTTTTTAAATTTCAGAAGGACAAAAAATTTCATGTTTTTCTCCACTTTGCTGAGCACTCTACAACCACTAGTATTATGGTGTGATACTGGATATCTTTGTCTTGCTCTTTCTTTTTCATATGAGGAGAGTGTTTATTTTGTTACCACAGGGAACAAACAAAACTACAAGAAATGTCTTCCAGATGATTGAGTTTACTGAATTTGGTAAAAACCTTATTCTGATGTGCTGATATGAAAATGATTCATCAGTAGCACTTAATGTTGGTAGGATGGAGTCTCTGTTGAGTATGAAATAAAGAAGGGTTGTTTTGTATGTATCTTTTATTAAGCCAGAAAGTTTTCATTTTTACTGTTTTATTATAACTTCATATAGAACCATATAAAATAATTTCCTATAATTTCTACAGATATTAAGATAATAATATGAACTTTCTTTTATCTTATAATAAGGTATATAATTTTGCTGAATCAAATCATTTATGTACCATGAGATAAACATTTCTTGATTATTATTTAGTTTTAATACACTATTATTAATTAACTAATCTCTTACTTACAATTTTTGTAAATAAATTCATGAAGAAACTATGTCTATAATTTTATGTCTTTATATTAACTCTATAGCACTTGCCTTTGAAATTAACATTATAAGTGTTTTGCAAAATGAATTGTACACCTTTACCTATGTTACTATTTTATGGTATACTTTGCATAATTAAAAAATAACCTGGGGCATTTGGGTGGCTCAGCTGTTAAGTATCCAACTCTTGATTTTGGCTCAGGACAGGATCCCTGATCTCAGGGTTATAAGAAGTTAATGAGATCAAACACCTGAGATTCTCTCTTTCTCTCTCCCTCTGCCTCTCCCCATTTTCACCCCCTTAAAAAACAAACAAACAAACAAACAAAAAAACCAGTCACTTGAAATTTGGGAAATTTGCTCTTCTGCTGTAAACAGAAAGAATATTGGCCTACTGTTTTATTTTTTTTTCAATTTATTTTTTATTTATTTACAGCATAACAGGATTCATTACTTTTGCACCACACCCAGTGCTCCATGCAATCCGTGCCCTCTATAATACCCACCACCTGGTACACCAACATCCCACCCCCCGCCACTTCAAACCCCTCAGATTGTTCTTCAGAGTCCATGGTCTCTCATGGTTCACCTCCGCTTCCAATTTCCACCAACTCCCTTCTCCTCTCTAACTCCCATGTCCTCCATGCTATTTGCTATGCTCCACAAATGAGTGAAACCATATGATAATTGACTCTCTTTGCTTGACTTATTTCACTCAGCATAATCTCTTCCAGTCCCGTCCATGTTGCTATAAAAGTTGGGTATCCGTCCTTTCTGGTGGAGGCATAATACTTCATAGTGTATATGGACCACATTTTCCTTGTCCATTCATCCGTTGAAAGGCATCTTGGTTCTTTCCACAGTTTGGCGACCGTGGCCATTGCTGCTATAAACATTGGAGTACAGATGGCCCTTCTTTTCATGACATCTGTATCTTTGGGGGTAAATACCGAGGAGTGAAATTGCAGGGTCATAGGGAAGTTCTATTTTTAATTTCTTGAGGAATCTCTACACTGTTCTCCAAAGAGGCTGCACCAACTTGCATTCCCACCAACAGTGGAAGAGGAATCCCCTTTCTCCACATCCCCTCCAACACATGTTGCTTCCTGTCTTGCTAATTTTGGCCATTCTAACTGGGGTAAGGTGATATCTCAATGTGGTTTTAATTTGAATCTCTCAAATAGCTAGTGATGATGAACATTTTTTCATGTGTCTGATAGCCATTTGTATGTCTTCATTGGAAAAGTGTCCATTCTTGTTTCATTTATTCTTCTCCTGATAGTTGTCTTTCTCTGCTTGACTTATTTCGCTAAGCATGATACACTCTAGTTCCATCAATGTTGTTGCAAATGGCAAGATTTCATTTCTTTTGATGGCTGCAAGATGGGATTGGGAGGGAGACAAACCATAAGTGACTCTTAATCTCACGAAACAAACTGAGGGTTGCTGGGGGGAGGGGGTTTGGGAGAAGGGGGTGGGATTATGGACATTGGGGAGGGTATGTGCTTTGGTGAGTGCTGTGAAGTGTGTAAGCCTGGTGATTCACAGACCTGTACCCCTGGGGATAAAAATATATGTTTATAAAAATAAAAAATTTAAAAAAAAGAAAGTTATATAAGTGGACTCATAACAACAACAACAAAAAGTGTCCGTTCATATATTCTGTCCATTTTTTGATATGATTATCTGTTTTGTGTGTGTTGAGTTTGTGGAGTTCTTTATAGATCCTGGATATCAACCTTTTGTCTGTACTGTCATTTGCAAACATCTTCTCC
The DNA here is from genome assembly GCF_964662115.1 of Mustela nivalis. NCBI lineage: Eukaryota > Metazoa > Chordata > Mammalia > Carnivora > Mustelidae > Mustela > Mustela nivalis. The sequence continues at coordinate 67,740,095 of NC_139028.1, forward strand.
CATTCCGTGGGTTGCCTCTTTGTTTTCTTGGTTGTTTCCTTTGCTGTGCAGAAGCGTTTGATTTTGATGAAGTCCCACAAGTTTATTTTCGCTTTTGTTTCCTTTGCCTTTCAAGACAAATCTTGAAAGAAGTTGCTGTGGCTGATATCGAAGAGATTACTGCCTATGTTCTCCTCTAGGATTCTGATGGATTTGTGTTTTACCTTGAGGTCTTTTTTTTTTTTTTTTTAAGATTTTTATTTTTATTTTATTTTGTCAGAGAGAGAGGGAGAGAGAGCGAGTACAGGCGGACAGAATGGCAGGCAGAGGCAGAGGGAGAAGCAGGCTCCCTGCCAAGCAAGGAGCCCGATGCGGGACTCGATCCCAGGACGCTGGGATCATGACCTGAGCTGAAGGCAGCTGCTTAACCAACTGAGCCACCCAGGCGTCCCTACCTTGAGGTCTTTTATCCATTTTGAGTTTATCATTGTGTACGGTGTAAGAGAATGGTTGAGTTTCATTCTTCTACATATAGCTGTCCCGTTTTCCCAGCACCATTTCTTGAAGAGATTGTCTTTTTTCCACTGTATATCTTTTCCTGTTTTGTCGAAGATGATTTGCCCATAGAGTTGAGGGTCCATATCTGGGCTCTCTACTCTGTTCCAGTGGTCTATGTGTCTGTTTCTATGCCAGTACCATGCTGTCTTGGTGATCACAGCTTTGTAGTGAAGAGATACAGTAAAACAGATCAATGAAACTAGAAGCTGGTTTTTTGGGAGAATCAACAAGATCGATAAGCCATTGGCCACAGTAATCCAAAAGAAAAGAGAGAAAGCCCAAATTCATAAAATTATGAATGAAAAGGGAGAGATCACAACTAACACCAAGGAAGTAAAAGCAATCATCAGAAGTTATTATCAACAGTTATATGCCAATAAGCTTAGCAACCTAGATGAAATGGATGCATTCCTGGAAAACTATAAACTCCCAAAATTGAACCAGGAAGAAATCGACAACCTGAATAGATAGATATCTAGTAATGAGATTGAAGCAGTGATCAAAAACCTCCCAAAAAACAAGAGCCCAGGAGCTGATGGAGTCCCTGAGGAATTCTACCAAACTTTCAAAGAAGAAATAACACCTATTCTCCTGAAGCTGTTTCAAAAAATTGAAGCAATAGGAAAACTTCCAGACTCTTTCTATGAAGCCAACATTACCCTGATCCCCAAACCAGGCAAAGACCCTACCAAAAAGGAGAATTTCAGACCAATATCACTGATGAATATGGATGCTAAGTTTCTCAACAAGATCCTAGCAAACAGGATCCAACAGAACTTTAAAAAGATTATCCACCATGACCAGGTGGGATTCATCCCTGGGCTACAAGGATGGTTCAACATTTGCAAATCAATCAATGTGATAGAACAAATTAATAAGAGAAGAGAGAAGAACCACATGGTCCTCTCAATTGATGCAGAAAAAGCATTTGACAAAATCCAGCATCCCTTCCTGATTTTTTTTTAATTTATTTATTTTTTTATTTATATTTTTTTATTTTTTATAAACATATAATATATTTTTATGCCCGGGGTACAGGTCTGTGAATCGCCAGGTTTACACACTTCACAGCACTCACCAAAGCACATACCCTCCCCAATGTCCATAACCCCATCCCTCTTCTTCCAATCCCTCCCCCCAGCAGCCCTCAGTTTGTTTTATGAGATTAAGAATCACTAATGGTTTGCCTAAAGTATAGGGATAGAGGAAACATTCCTGAACTTCATCAAATCTATTTATGAAAGATCCACACAAATATCATCCTCAATGGGAAAAAGCTTGCAGCCTTCCCGTTGAGATCAGGAACATGACAAGGATGCCCACTTTCACCACTCTTGTTCAACATAGTGTTAGAAGTCCTAGCAACAGCAATCAGACAACAAAGGGAAATAAAAGGTATCGAAATTGGCAATGAAGAATTCAAACTCTCTCTCTTCACAAATGACATGATTCTTTATATGGAAAACCCAAAAGACTCCACCCCCAAACTACAAGAACTCATACAGCAATTCAGTAACATGGCTGGATACAAAGTCGATGTACAGAAATCAGTGGCTTTCTTATACACCAGCAATGAAAATACAGAAAGGGAAATTAGAGAATCAATTCCATTTACTATAGCACCAAGAACCATAAGATACCTCGTAATAAACCTAACAAAAGAGGTAAAGGATCTGTACTTGAGGAAATATTAATTTCTTTAATTTTGGGGTGCTTGGGTGCTTTAGTAGGCTAAAGTAGGCTAAAGCCTCTTCCTTTGGCTCAGGTCCCAGAGTCCTGTGCTTGAGCCCCACATCGGGCTCTCTGCTCAGTTGTGAGCCTGCTTCCTCCTCTCTCTGCCTGCCTCTCTGCCTACTTGTGATCTGTCAAATAAATAAACAAATAAAATCTTTTAAAAAAATTCTTTAATTTTGCCCTTTTACTTTTTTCAGTTCCTTTTTTTTTTCAAATTTGTTAGTATATAGTGTTTAAAATGTAAAAAGTATTTCAAATTGAGAGCATGTCACTTAGTTCTTGATCTCTTGGGGGGGTCCAAATTTGGCTTATTTGCATCTTATTTATAATTATTTTCCCTTAATCATATTTATAAGAAATGTATCTATCTCAATAATATTTTAGAATCATTTCTTCATTAATATTCTCTATTTTTCATAGTTTTTTCCTATTTTTATTGCATTAATTTCTTCCTTGGTCCTAATTATTTTCTTTTGTGACTTAATTCAGTTGCTCTTTATCTGTATTTCTGGTTTCCCTTTCTTTATTTTCATTGTTGATGTATAAGGAAGCAACTGATTTCTGTACATTGATTTTGTGTCCTGCCACCTTACTGAATTGCTGTATGAGTTCTAGTAGTTTGGGGGTGGAGTCTTTTGAGTTTTCCATATAAAGCATCACGTCATATGTGAAGAGAGAGTTTGACTTCTTCATTGCCAATTTGAATAGCTTTCATTTCCCTTTGTTGTCTGATTGCTGTTGCTAGGACTTCTAATACTATGTTGAACAAAAGTGGTGAGAGTAGGCATCCTTGTCATGTTCCTGATCTCAAAGGGAAGGCTGTCAGCTTTTTCTTATTGAGGATAATATTTGTTGTGGGTTTTTCATAGATAGATTTTATGAAGTTGAGGAATGTCCCCACTCTATACTTTGAAGCGTTTTAATCAGGAACGGACACTGTATTTTGTTGAATGTTTTTTCTTCATCAATTGAGAGGACCTTGTGGTTTTTCTCTCTTCTCTTATTGATTTATTCTATGACATTGATTGATTTGCAAATGTTGAGCCACCTCTGCATCCCATGAATAAATCCCACTTGGTCATGGTGGATAATCTTTTTAATGTGTTGTTGGATTCTGTTAGCTGGGATCTTGTTAAGAAGCTTAGCATCCATATTCATCAGGGATATTGGTCTGAAATTCTTTTTGGTGGGGTCTTTGCCTGAGTTGGGGATCACAGTAATTCTGTCTTCATAAAAAGAGTCTGGAAGTTTTCATTCTCTTTCTATTTTTTGAGATAGCTTCAGGAGAATAGGTATTATTTCTTCTTTGAATGTTTGGTAGAATTCTCCAAGGAATCTGTCAGGTCCTAGGACCTTGTTTTTTGGGAGGAAAACTGCTTGAAATCACTGCTTCAATCTTGTTACTAGATATTGGTCTATTCAAGTTGTCAATTTCTTCCTGATTCAGTTTTGGAAGTTTGTAGTTTTCCAGGAATGCATCCATTTCATCTAGGTTGCTTAACTTATTGGCATATAACTGTTGATAATAATTTCTGATGATTGTTTCTATTTCCTTGGTGTTAGTCATTATCTGTATTTCTGTACCAAATATCTACTTTGTCTTTGTTGGTATGTATTTTTCTTTTTGGTAGAGGTTAGATATATAAAAAAGAAAACTCATTTGGCTACAGGTTTTACATGTGTCATCCACATTTTATCATGAAGTTCTTTAAGTTTATTTGTTTTTATGAAATTTCTTTTTTTCCCTACAAGATATTTAGTAGCATGTGGTCTAGATTCTGGACAAACTGCCTTCTCATTTTTAAGTTCTTCTATAAGCTTTCTCTATAATAGATAAAATATTTTATAGATGTAATTTTTGAGGAGATTAAGACATTTTTAGAAACCCAATATATTGATTTATGTGTACACATCTTAGGGCCTCAATAATAGATGTGTGTTTGCTTTGCTTGTTGTAGGGTTCTGTACCTTTGTTCATACTGTTAATCACATTATGGCTTTTTTTATTCACATGTGTCAAGTTTAAGGTCTGGTGTCAGTAAAGGGGTTTCTCAAGTTACTATATCATCAAGGTTAATAAAAATTCCTATGTATATGCTTTTTAATTGATTTTTCTCTTTACCAAAATATCCCTGAAAGCAAGAATATTGTTCTTCTTGCTTGATGTAGTAACTACGGGCATGGTTCCTGCACATGTGCATACACACACAACATTCAAAACATATTTATTGAATATATAAATGCATTGGTGAAATTATCAAAAGGGATTCTAGGAAAAGGAGCTTCAATATAGATTCTGAAGGACAGTAATGTTTAAAGAATGGACATCAGAATAAAAGACCACCCAAGATTCTTGAAAGGAATGAATAAAGATATGAAAAGAATTATTGGTGTATATAATACCTCTGAATAGAAAGGAGGGCAGTGTTTTCTGATGAAGGACTGAATCAGTTAATAGTTTGCCACAGTAAACTGTGTAACAAGCAACCACAAAACTTCAGTGGCACACAATAAATAATTATTTTTGTACATAGGCCCAAGAATCACCCAGGGAGTTGTGTTAATTCATAGGTCAGAATTGTCTTGCTGTTCCTAACTGTGCTTGATCTTGTATCCAGCAGTTAGCTGGCTGGTTGACTTGAGGATGGCTGGAGGACAGCCTCGTTTGAGAGTACTCACTTCTACTACTCATGTCTACTACATCCTTTCAAGCCAGAAAGCTCAAGCTTGTTCATAGGTTGTTACTGATCAGGTTCCAAGAGAGGAGATGGGAGGTACATGTATTTTTTTAAGTCTGTAATTGTATCAAATTTGGCACTGATCCATGGACCAAAGTCAGTCATAGAGCCAATGCCAGGATATTAGACAGAGGACTGTACAAATTTATAGACCTAAGGGTATGGTTATAGAAAGAACATTCATTGGGGTCTCTACAAAGATTTCATTAGTAAGGGGGTTTATTGGCAAGAAGCTATATTACAATAGATTTAACAATATGTAGGAAGAGAAGAAAAGTAAATCAGAAAACTTATGAAACTTTATCTATGAAGCAAGTAGAGTATTAGAGTAGATTTTTTCTTAAAACGATTGAGTATTAAACATGCTTAAATGTTTGAGAGAGGAAGCACTAGAAATTGAAATACAGACCATAAAGACAAAATAGTAATAATAATAAAATAAGTATCTGAGACCAGGAACACAACTGGGGACAATAGCAGGAAGAGAAGAGATATTTTCCACCATCGCAGGCAGGGTGGTATAGAGGGGTAAGAATGAAACTGTACTTGTGACTTCTGTTGTAAGAAGTGGGCAAAATTTACAGAAAGTATTATCTTCCTTCTTCTGTCTCTCTCCTCACCCTTTGGTATATTTGTAGACCCTCCACTGAAATGGGGCATTCATCTCAAGTTGTTTTTTGGTTTTTTTTGGTAGGCTTTATTTATTTTTTTTCATTTATTTATTTTCAGCATAACAGTGTCATTATTTTTTCACCACACCCAGTGCTCCTGCAATCCGTGCCCTCTATAATACCCACCACTTGGTACCCCAACCTCCCACCCCTCTGCCACTTCAAACCCCTCAGATTGTTTTTCAGAGTCCATAGTCTCTCATGATTGCACCTCCCCTTCCGATTATTAGTTTTTTTTTAAAAATTGAACTCTTAGCTTGAGAAGGCATGTTGTTAAAACATGCCATTAAAACATGCATCTGTGTTGATATGGAATATTATAAAATTGTGTGCTTTTCTGATTTGTATATGTTTGTGTGAGGTGTTGGGGTGCTGATTATACTGAGTTGTTTTAACTCCTCTTGAAGACTACTGCTAGGGAACAATCTGGAGCGAACTAAGAGCATAGTCTTCTGTCCCTTGATATGGCATTCAGATTATATAAGCCAAGTACAACAAGGTATCTATTCTCTAGTGGTATATCAATAATTTAGTATTATTTGATATCTAGGGCTCACCAACCCAGTTACTTTCAAAGTGCCTCCTCTTACTCAAAATTAGTCAAGTCCTAGAGACAAAAATTGGGAGAAAAATCTGGCTGCATTTTCTGTCTATACAAAACATTAAAAATATAGGGAGAGACTGTTGGATCCTACATGAAAATAAAAAGCTCTTGCACATCAAAGGAAACCACCAACAAAACAAAAAGGAAACTTACTGAATAGGGGCAGATATATGCAAATGAGATATCTGATGGTAGGTAGGGTAATATGCAAAATAGACAAAGAACTTGTACAACTCAACACCAAAAACACAAATAATTCTATAAAAAAAAAAATAGGCAGAGGACCTGAACAGGCATTTTTTTCCAAAGAAGACATATGGATTGCTAACAGACACATGAAACATACTCAACAACACTTACCATCAGGAAAATTCAAATTAAATTTACAATGAAAGCTACGCTGTTATCTCCTTCCATCCTGGTCTCACATCCCAAGTATTAGATCTAGAGCATCTTTAGACGCTCCCTCTGTCAGCGCTGTTCCCTCTCTCCTTTATACTTCCTCCAGTACATCTCTTGTACTTCTGATGCTGTCTCAGCATCTACATCCAGCAGACCTGAACTGACATGGCATATTGGTAGTTTTGAACACATTTTTTTTTTAATTTATTTAGTCAGAGAGAGAGAGCGAGAGCGAGCACAGGCAGACAGAGTGGCAGGCAGAGTCAGAGGGAGAAGCAGGCTCCCCGTGGAGCAAGGAGCCCGATGTGGGACTCGATCCCAGGACGCCGGGATCATGACCCGAGCCGAAGGCAGCTGCTTAACCAACTGAGCCACCCAGGCGTCCCAGTTTTGAACACATTTTTAGGATAGCCTACAGTAACCATTACAGCAAATCTTGAAAATCTCTTTATGTTAAGTACTGTTGAAAATAACTACAGATTTTTGGTTAGTCACTTTTACATTATCTTCCCTTGATGTCAAGCCAAAATGAAAAGAAATACAATCAGGGAGTTGATGGGGAGTGCGGCTGCCATCAAGAGATGGGTCCCAAAGGAGCACCTGGGTGGCTCAATGGGTTAATCCTCTGTCTTTGGCTCAGGTCATGATCTCAGGGTCCTGGGATCGAGCCCCACATCGGGCTCCCTGCTCGGCAGGGGGCCTGCTTCCTCCTCTCTGCCTACTCTCTGCCTGTGTCTCTGCCTACTTGTGATCTCTGTCTGTCAAATAAATAAATAAAATCTTAAAAAAAAAAAAAAAGATGGGTCCCAGAGCCAACTCTGTCCCTGACTTTAAGGATTCCCTTAGTCAACAAGGAGCTTGGAGCTTTGCTTGCTTCCTGATACGTGAGCTGGATGATCTGTGTGGGTTTTGTTTTGTTTTGTTTTATTTGTTTGCTTTTCCAGCTGGAAACATGAAATAGATTATTTTTTTAAATTTTTAATTATTTTTTAAATTTCTTTTCAGTGTTCCAGAATTCATTGTTTAGGCACCACACCCAGTGCTCCATGCAGTACATGCCCTCCATAATGGCCACCACCAGGCTCACCCAACCTCCCACTCCTATCTCTTCCAAAACCCTCAAATTGTTTCTCAGAGTCCACAGTCTCCCATGGTTCTTCTCCCCATTAAATTTCCCCCAACTCCCTTCTCCTCTCCAGCTCCCCATGTCCTCCATGTTGAAATAGATTCTAAGAGGAGAGGTTGACTCTAGCCAGTTGGTCCTAATCGTGTACACATCATATCTAAGTTTAAATTGAACAAACACAAGTTAATACAAAGAAAAGGAAGCCAGAAGTTGTGCAGGTATAATACTTTAGGTATAATACTTTATACCTATAATAATGGCTAAAATAAAAACACAAGAAGTAAAAAGTGTTGGTGAAGATGTAAAGGAAAAGAGAGTCCTCATGCCTTTTTTCTGAGAATGCAAATTTGTGCAGCCACTGTGGAAAACAGTATAGTTTCCTTAAATTAAAAATAGAATGGGGGCGCCTGGGTGGCTCAGTGGGTTAAGCCGCTGCCTTCAGCTCAGGTCATGATCTCAGGGTCCTGGATCGAGTCCCACATCGGGCTCTCTGCTCAGCAGGGAGCCTGCTTCCCTCTCTCTCTCTCTCTGCCTGCCTCTCCATCCACTTGTGATTTCTCTCTGTCAAATAAATAAATAAAATCTTTAAAAAAAAATAGAATGGCCAATTATCACATGGTTTTGGTTATTTGTGGAGAATAAGGAATAACACAGAGAACATGGGGACATGGAGAGGAGAAGAGAGTTGGGGGAAATTGGAGGGGGAGATGAACCATGGTAGACTGGACTCTGAGGAACTAACTGAGGGTTTTGGAGGGGAGGAGGGTGGGAGGTTGGGGAAGCCTGGTGGTGGGTATTGTGGAGGGCACCTATTGCATGGAGCACTGGGTGTGGTGCCTAAACAATGAATTCTGGAACACTGAAAAGAAATTTTAAAAATTAATAAAAATTTTTAATTTCTTGCGGAATCTCTACACTGTTCTCCAAAGAGGCTACACCAACTTGCATTCCCACCAACAGTGTAAGAGGGCTCCCCTTTCTCCACATCCTCTTCAACACATGTTTCCTGTTTTGTTAATTTTGGCCATTCTAACTGGTGTAAGGTGATATCTCAATGTGGTTTTAATTTGAATCTCCCTGAGGGCTAGTGATGATGAACATTTTTTCATGTGTCTGATAGCCATTTGTATGTCTTGATTGGAAAAGTATCTGTTCATATCTTCTGCCCATTTTTTGATATGATTGTCTGTTTAATGTGTGTTGAGTTTGAGGAGTTCATTATAGATCCTAGATATCAACCTTTTATCTGTACTGTCATTTGCAAATAGTGTGGAGATTCCTCAAGAAATTAAAAATAGAACTTCCCTATGACCCTGCCATTGCACTCCTGGGTATTTACCCCAAAGATACAGATGTCGTGAAAAGAAGGGCCATCTGTACCCCAATGTTTATAGCAGCAATGGCCACGGTCGCCAAACTATGGAAAGAACCAAGATGCCCTTCAACGGACGAATGGATAAGGAAGATGTGGTCCATATACACTATGGAGTATTATGCCTCCATCAGAAAGGACAGATACCCAACTTTTGTAGCAACATGGACGGGACTGGAAGAGATTATGCTGAGTGAAATAAGTCAAGCAGAGAGAGTCAATTATTATATGGTTTCACTTATTTGTGGAGCATAACAAATATCATGGAGGACAAGGGGTGTTAGGAGAAAGGAGTTGGGGTAAATTGGAAGGGGAGGTGAATCATGAGAGACTATGGACTCTGAAAAACAATCTGAGGGGTTTGAAGAGATGGGGTGGTGGGAGGTTGGAGTACCAGGTGGTGGATATTATAGAGGGCACGGATTGCATGGAGCACTGGGTGTGGTTAAAAAATAATGAATACTGTTTTTTTCTGAAAATAAATAAATTAATTTAAAAAATAAAATAAAAATAAAAATTAATAAAAATTAAAAAAAATAAAATGGAAGAAGGCAAAAAAAAAAATAGAATGACCACATGATTCAGTAATTCCAGTACTTAGATTTACCCAAAGAAAACAAAAATACTAATTCAAAAAGATATATGCACCCCTATATTTACTGCAATACTATTTTTTTTTTATTTATTTGACAGAGATCACAAGTAGGCAGAGAGAGAGGCGGAAGCAGACTCCCTGTGGAGCAGAGAACTTGATGTGGGGTTCAATCTCAGGACCCTGAGACCATGACCTGAGCCAAAGGCAGAGGCTTAATCCATTGAGCCACTCAGGCACCCCTGCAGTACTATTTACAATAGCCAAATTATGGAAGCAACCCAAGTGTCCATTGATAGAAGAATGGATAAAGATGTGGTGTTCATTATATATATGGATGTTATGGAATCTTTGCCAACCATAAAAAAGCATAAAATCTTGCCCTGTTTAGCAACATGAATGGATCTAGAGTATAATACTAAGTGAAATAAGTCATTAGAGAAAGACAAATACCATTTTATTTCACTCATATGCAGAATTTAAGAAACAAAATAAATGAACAAAAAAGGAAAAAAAAAAAAAAGAAACAACGGGCAAACAAACAAAACCAGATTCATAGAGAACAGAGGGGAGGTCACTGTGGTGGGTATGTGAAATGGTAAGGGAATCAAGAGGACACTTATTTTGATGAGCACTGAGAAATGTATAGAATTGTTGAATCTCTTCATTGTACATCTGAAACTCATATAACACTGCATGTTAATTATACTTGAATCAAAACCAAAATTAAATTATTCAAACACAGAAAAAAAAGGAAGATTTTATATTCTGCTTTCCCTTAAAAACAAAACCTTTTCAAAAGACTTTCTTTAAAAAGAAAGTTGTCCTAAAATGTAGACATTTAAATACATTTATGCTTGTATTTAAGAAACGCTTAGCTCCATCAAGGCCAAATTCAGATGTTAGCTAAATGATGTGATTTCAATACTTGCCCCTAATTACATTGTTGGATTTGACTGACTTCAGACTGACTTGGGATTTACAGCTCTAGGGAACTGGCTTTCTCTCAAAGTGTTCCCCTGAGTTTCTCTTCACTGATCATAAAATCCTCAACTCCATCTGTAATACCTGTACACCATCTCTGATTATGTTGAAGTCCACTACTTAAAACAAGGCAAGTACAGCACTCCCACAGTAAGTACCTGGTCTGAGACAGAGCCAGTCTTTTCATTTTTTGCAGATTTGGGGATGCCTTCTACAGAAGAAAATGACCCATCTGTGGTAAGCACAGCTGCATAATAATAGTGACTCTACAGGAGTCTCTGGGCCAAATTAGCTTAAATCCTGGAAAATTTTACCAAACTTGATGGGACAAAATGCCCTAATATGTAAAAAAAAAAAAAAAAAATCCAGTAAAGTTTATTAGTACTGGTATTCTTTAGAATCATATTCACTGTTCTGTTAATGTTTTTTTATTAGATGCTTCATAGCTTTACAATTCCTCAGAAATTTTTCAAGCCCAAGATTTAGTTGACTGTATCAGCATTCATCACTCTCGTTTGGGTTTCTATACATATTCATACTCATGGTTTTCTTAACTTTCTGACTTTTAATATTCTGTCTCATGGTATCAGGCTCTGCTGGCTGCTGTCCTGACTGAGGAAAGAGCCAGCCATCCAGGATCTCATTTAAATTGACCACATAAATATTAATTATCCTTGTATTTTGCAAGAATTTTTTTTATAATCAACACATAGTGTTTTATTAATTTCAGGGATACAATATAGCGATTCAACAATTTTACACATTTCTCAGTGCTCAAGATACTTGTACTCTTTTTAATTTTTTTATTTTTTTATTAACATATAATGTATTATTAGCCCCATGGGCACAGGTCTGTGAATGGCCAGGTTTACACACTTGACAGCACTCACCATAGCACATACCTCCCCCAATGTGCAAGGATTTTAATAGAATTTAATTCTTAACCCATAATCAGGAGTTAGAAATGAATTATTTTATAGATTAGAACAGAGGATCCTATGAGCTAAGGTAATTTTTCAAGTTCATAGGCCACACAGAGCTGCATTTTCACTCAAAATAGTTGAATGTTAGTTGAACAATAAGAGCAAGACATTTAGGTGTGTTGCTTTCAATGGGAAACCTTGTAACTGAAAGGATACTCAGTTTCTCTTAAATGTCTGGCAAGATATATTAATTTTTAGTACAGCAAATAAACATAATCTACTGTAAGAATATATTACACTGTATGTTAACTAACTGAAATTAAAATAAAAACTTAAAAAGAGGGTGCCTGGGTGGCTCAGTGGGTTAAGCCACTGCCTTTGGCTCAGTTCATGATCTCAGGGTCCTGGGATCGAGTCCCGCATCAGGCTCTCTGCTCAGCGGGGAGCCTACTTCCTCCTCTCTCTCTCTGCCTGCCTCTCTGCCTACTTGTGATCTCTCTCTCTGTCAAATAAATAAATAAAATCTTTAAAAAAAAAACTTAAAAAGAAAAGTCAACACAATGAAAAAATATATACAGCTGTCTTCCAAGTAATTTTTCACGTTTTAAAAGGTTTGTCTTACAAGATGGGATTGGGAGGGAGACAAACCATAAGTGACTCTTAATCTCACAAAACAAACTGAGGGTTGCTGGAGGGAGGGGGGCTGGGAGAAAGGCGGTGGGGTTATGGACATTGGGGAGAGTATGTGCTATGGTGAGTGCTGTGAAGTGTGTAAACCTGGCGATTCACAGACCTGTACCCCTGGGGATAAAAATATATGTTTATAAAAAATTAAAAATTTAAAATTAAAAAAAAAAGGTTTGTCTTAAAATTCCTGGTATTTCAATCTAGATAATTATATTATATTTTGAAGTCTATTTTTTTTTTTCCTTACTAACATATTAGCCTTTGGATCTCAGAATGCAAACTGAGATGGTGGGCACCTCTACCTTGATTAAATAAGTAATCTTTGAATTTTATTAGATAATACTTGTCATATTACAAAAGTTCATTTTAAAATACCTGTTAAATTTAAGTTTATTTTTTAGAAATATATAATTAGATAAAACCAAATACTTCTCTGACCTATCTGACCTACACTGTTTTTCCTTCAATTTTAAAATGTAAATAGTATTTATGTTTTGAAGCAACAAGATTCAAAGCAAAGTTGGACAGAAGGTAGGGGGCCAAAAATTTTTAAAAAAGAATGACCATATGATCCAACAATTCCTCTTCTAGGTATATAACTAAGCAAATAGAAAATAGGGTCTCACAGACGTGTTTATACACTCATGTATATAGCAGCATTATTCACAATAGCTAAAATAAGAGAAGCAACTCAAGGAAACATTGACAAGTGAATATATAGCAAAATGTGGTGTATGAGTGTGTGTGTGTGTGTGTACAGAATTCAACATTACTCAACCTTAAAAAGGCATGAGATTCTTCAATATGCTTCAATATGGATGGACCTTGAGGACATTTTGCTGAATGAAATAAACCATTCACAAAAAACAAAAGCTGTAGGACTCCACTTATATAATATATTTAGTAGTCAAAAACTGAAAAAATCAGAAAGTGTGGTGGTTAGGGGTGGGGGAGGAAAGAATAGAGAGTTATTGTTTAATAGTTATAGAATTTCAGTTTTACAAGATGAAAAGAGTTATGGGGATAGATAGAGGTGATGGCTGAGCAACAACAGGAATGTATTTAATGTCACTGAAATGTGCACTTAAAAATAAATTTTATGTTGTTTGGGTTTCACCACAATAAAAATATATATATATTGAGTAGAAGGTACAGAGATAGCCTATATAATTCCTGTTCCCATATGTGCATTTTTAAAATAACATTTTTAATGTAGTGAATTATTCCTAGTATATTCCTAATGCTAAATTATACTTGGTCTTGTAAATCTATTTTTATATGCTGCATAATTAGATTTGCAAATATTTGAAATTTATAATCAAAATAGTCCTAAAACATTTCTTTCTGAAATGTGTTTTCTAATTTGAAATTATCTTAGTTTAGCTGTAATTCCTTGAATTATTGTTACTATTTAGGTATATAATTCCTTGAATAAATATATAAGGTAATAATTATATCTTCTAAGAAGTAAATTTTGTTTAAGAGTTAATATTAAATTCTCTGGCAAATTCTTCTGGTATTATTTTACATTTCCAACTTCTACTACAATTTATTTACCTGCCATTAATTATTATATAATAATTATAATATATAATATTATTAAATATGAAACATAATTATATATTTTCTACAGAATTAACAATTATATCTTCTAAGAAGCAAATTTTGTTTAGAGTTAAATTAAATCCTCTGGCAAATTCTTCTGGTATTTTATACATTATCAACTTCTGCTGCAGTTTATCTGTTTAGTCAATTATAGATTTACACTCCTTAAAATATTGTACATTTCCAGCAGTGCCTGGGTGGCTCAGTTGTTTAAGCATCTGCCTTTGGCTCAAGTCATGATCGCAGGGTCCCTCTACCCCTCTCCTGGCTCCTCCTCTACTTCTCTCTCAATAAATAAATGAAATCTTAAAAGATATATTGTACAGTTTCTAAATTTTCAATTTTAATTCATAAAGTAACTCACTATATCCTTTAAGATTTTAAAATAATTCTTCCAAATGCCATGTCTCAACTTTTTGTTTTCTATTGAATAATTTCTTAGATTGTCTCTATTATTTCATTGAAGTACAGTTATCATCCAATGTTATATTAGTTACAGATGTACAATACAGTCATTTGAAAAGTCTGTATGTTATACTCCCTCACCACAAGTGTAACTACCATCTATCACCATACAATGCTATTACAATACTACTGAATATATTCCTTCTGTTGTGCTTTTCATCCTAGTGACTTATTTGAATATTCCATAACTGGAAGCTTTTATCTCCCAGTCCCTTTTACTCATTTTGCCCATTCCCTTACCCTCAAGATTGTGCCTATTTTATGATTATTTAAATAATATCTTTAATTTTTTGAAAAATTTTTGAAAATTCTTGTATTTTGATTCCACTACTGTGCTCCTATTTTTTTATTGTTTTCTTTGTTAAATCTGAAGTTAATTACTATAATGCCTTGTATTAATTCATTGGTCTTCTATTTTTTTGTAATGTGTTCATTTAAAGTTACAGATTGACAAATGTTTATTAAATTTACAAATTTATTAACCATACTTCCAAAGTTTTAACTTTCTCATTATTTTTCTATTCTATTTTCTATTGCCATTTTCATTATTCTATTATATTTGGAACATTACTGCTTCATACTATTATGGAATCTTTTCAAATATATGCACTTCTTTTGTTTCTTTTATGGTCTGTAGTATATTAATTTTTTGTTAATTCTCATTTTTATCTAGAACATGACTTATACTGTGTGTTTAAAATGGTCTATAATCTCCTATTTTTTGCATATAGGTTTACACTTATATATTCTTAAACCCTTTGATACACCATTGCTAATACTGCTATCAGATCTATGTCATTATCAACTTTTGTTTATGTATTTGTTTCAAGAAATATATTTAAAAATTTCTCACCCTAACTTCATATTTGCAATTTCCTACTCAAATTTCTTTCAAGTTAAGGTTAGGTGTTAAGATTCAAGTGAGTCACAAATATTATATTATCCTATAAATTGTTCCATGTATCACTATATAATTATTTTCAACTGTATTAGTGCTTTAAAAATATAGAATACTGATGTTGTTAAATTGTTTGTTTAAGAACAACTGATTCAGTCTTCATATTTTAGTGTTCCTTAGAAATAGTATGTAATTTTAAAAATTTAATCTGAAAATTCCTTTTTAATATGCAAATGTACTATATAATAATTATTGCATTTATGGATGTATATGCATTGTCTTTTTCATGCCAGTATCTATTATTTTTTTAACTTTATTTTGGTTTTGATAAAATATCTGTTATTCTCTTCTAACTCTTTATGTTTTTTTTTTAAATAATATCACATTTTATTTTTATTTTTATTTTTTTAAATTTTTTATTTTTTATAAACATATATTTTTATCCCCAGGGGTACAGGTCTGTGAATCACCAGGTTTACACACTTCACAGCACTCACCAAATCACATACCCTCCCCAATGTCCATAATCCCACCCCCTTCTCCCAAACCCCCTCCCCCCAGCAATCCTCAGTTTGTTTTGTGAGATTAAGAGTCACTTATGGTTTGTCTCTTTATGTTTTGACATGATTCTCCATTACCATGGTTCCTATACATTTTTAATACAAATGCATATGTTAATATGTGTGTTAATAGCTCAAACTTCTTCATGAATAATGAAGGAATCATGGGCATATAAACTGTTTAATCTTCCTCCAGTATTATTTCATATAACACATATGTACTGAGGGCATTTAAGTTCCAATCTCTTGGGATAAACCATGATATAAATGACCCAAATACCATGCCTTTGATTTTTTTTTTCAGTGTAATAGTATTCATTGTTTTTGCACCACACCCAGTGCTCCATGCAATCTGTGCCCTCTCCAATACCCACCACCTGGTTCCCACAAACTCCCACCCTCCGCCCCTTCAAAACTGTCAGATTGTTTTTCAGAGTCCATTGTCTCTCATGGATCAACCCCCCTTCCAATATCCTTCAACTCTTTTCTCCTCTCCATCTCCCCTTGTCCTCCATGCTAGTTGTTATGCTCCACAAATAAGTGAAACCATATGATAATTGACTCTCTGTTTGATTTATTTCACTCAGCATAATCTCTTCCTATCCCGCCCATGTTGATACAGAAATTGGGTATACATTCTTTCTGATGGAGGCATAATACTCCATAGTGTATATGGACTACATCTTCCTTATCCATTCGTCCATTGAAGGGCATCTTGGTTATTTCCACAGTTTGGCGACCGTGGCCATTGCTGCTATAAACATTGGGGTACAGATGGCCCTTCTTTTCATGACATCTGTATCTTTGGGGTAAATACCCAGTAGTGCAATTGCAGGGTCATAGGGAAGTTCTATTTTTAATTTCTTGAGGAATCTCCACACTGTTCTCCAAAGAGGCTGCACAAACTTGCATTCCCACCAACAGTGGAAGAGGGTTCCCCTTTCTTCACATCCCCTCCAACACATGTTGTTTCCGGTCGTGCTAATTTTGTCCTTTCTAATTAATGTAAGGTGGTATCTCAATGTGGTTTTAATTTGAATCTCCCTGATAGCTAGTGATGATGAACATTTTTTCATGTGTCTGATAGCCATTTGTATGTCTTCATTGAAGAAGTGTCTGTTCATATCTTCTGCCCATTTTTTTTATATGATTGTCTATTTTGTGTGTGTAGAGTTTGAGGAGTTCTTTATAGATCCTGGATATCAATCTTTTGTCTGTACTGTCATTTGCAAATATCTTCTCCCATTCCATAGATTGTCTCTTTGTTTTGTTGACTGTTTCCTTTTCTTTTTGGGTAGATATGTATATTGACTTAATGAACTAAACACTAATATACATCCTCAGTTCTTTGGAAAATTAGAAACAGCCTTTCTATTTGTCTTTAAAGTTGAAGCTATTCCATTGATCTGAACTGATGAAGGACTCTCAGTATTAGTACTAAAAATAGCATGACCAAAGCTATATCACTATTCAGGTTTGGATGTAAAAATGCCAAATCATAGACACTAGAGTTTCTATCCTATGCAGTATATCTTCAAACTACTATAGTATCAGTTTGCAGTTTTAAGGATCTTGATATCATTTATCTCTTTCATTCTCAGGTGTTTTTTTAAAAATATTTAATTCATTTATTTGACAGAGAGAGACACAGTGAGAGAGGGACCACAAGTAGGGGGGGAAGGAGAGGGGGAAGCAGGCTTCAGTCCAAGCAAGGAGCCAGATGTGGGGCTCGATCCCAGGATTCTGGGATCATGACCTGAGCTGAAGGCAGACACTTAATGACTGAGCCACTCAGGCATCCCTCATTCTCAGGTATTTTTAATTTGAAATTTAGCATTTTGTTAAAAATATTGTTACATTTTATTAATTAAAAATTCATAGTTACATCTTTTTTCATTTACTTAGTTCATTATGTTATAAGGAGTATAGAGAGAGAGAGAAAGAGAAAGAGAAAACAAGCAGGGGAAACGGCAGAGGGAGAGGAAGAAGCAGGCTCAACGCTGAGCAAGGAGTCTGATGCAGGACTTGATCTCAGGATCCTGAAATCATGACCTGAGCTGAAGGCAGTTGCTTAATAGACTAAACCACTTCAGTGGCCCCACGTAGCAATCTTATGTCCCACCTTATAGAGTGCTTTTGAGATTAAATGACTTATAATATGAAATGCACTATCACAGTTCCAGTTTTTTAATAGTATACCATTAATGTTAGTAGTGGAATGAGAATAATAAACACAAATCCCCATTTGGTATCATGAACCTAGGTAACTCTATTTCAAGTACTATCTGAGAGTTACTAAAATAGAATAGTAACTTTGAATATATATATTTTTTTCTCTTAGTGAAAATGTTCCAGGATCCCAGAGATTCCAACATCTCTAAGTTTCAAGTCTCTGAGTTTATTCTGATGGGATTCCCAGGCATTCATACCTGGCAACACTGGATCTCCCTGCCCCTGGCTCTGCTCTACCTCTTAGCTCTCACTGCCAACATCCTTATCCTGATCACCATCAAACAAGAGGCCACACTACACCAGCCTATGTACTCTTTCCTGGGGATCCTGGCTGTGGTAGACATGGGACTGGCCACCACCATCATGCCCAAGATTTTGGCGATCTTATGGTTCAGTGCTAAGGCCATCAGTCTCCCAGAATGCTTTGCTCAGATGTATGTCATACACTGTTTTGTGGGCATGGAATCAGGTATCTTTGTCTGTATGGCTATAGACAGATATGTTGCCATTTGTAGACCACTACGCTATCCATCAATAGTTACTGAATCTTTTGTGGTCAAAGCAACCATGCTCATGGCACTCAGAATTAGCCTGGTTGCCATCCCAGTGCCAGTGTTGGCTTCTCAGAGACACTACTGCTCACAGAACAAAATTGAGCATTGCCTGTGCTCTAATCTTGGAGTCATCAGCTTATCCTGTGATGACAGAACCATCAATAGCATATACCAGGTACTTCTGGCCTGGGCATTGATGGGGAGTGATCTGGGTTTGATTTTCTTATCATATGCTTTGATACTTCACTCAGTGCTGAAGCTGAACTCAGCAGAAGCTGCATCCAAAGCCCTAAGTACCTGCACTTCTCACCTCATCCTAATCTTGTTCTTTTACACTGTCATTGTAGTAATTTCCATCACCCATAGTGTAACAATGACAGTTCCCCTCATCCCAGTTCTACTTAATGTATTACACAATGTCATTCCTCCTGCCCTCAACCCCATGGTGTATGCACTCAAGAACAAGGAGCTCAGGCAGGGCTTATATAAGGTTCTGAAGCTGGACATCAAGGGCAACTAAGACAGTGGTGAAGTTCGTTTCTAATTTGCATATTATTCATTGATTATATTCTCAAACACTGCATATGTCAGAACTAAGGAACATAAACACTAATACTAATTTTCACTTAGTATAAATGAATCTGGAAAAAATGAAACTTCAAAATAAAAAGTGATGAAACTATAATTGAAATCTTGGATTCAAGAATGATTTCCAGCTGAAAAAATGATGCTGATTATCTCAAGGAATCCAAGGGAAGGACAAGTGGAATGTTCTTCTCATTTTCTTACCTAGTTGTCCTGTCTAGAACACCTAGACAGTGTCAAATTGAGGTGGTCAGCAGATATTTGCCAATCTTTGTTTTGTTTTTGTTTTTTGGGGGGGGGGGGTTCTTTTTGGCATTTATTTTTATTTAAATTTTTTCAATGTATTTATTTTCAGAAAAACAGTATTCATTATCTTTTCACCACACCCAGTGCTCCATGCAATCCATGCCCTCTATAATACCCACCACCTGGTACCCTGACCTCCTACCCCCCCGCCACATCAAACCCCTCAGATTGTTTTTCAGAGTCCATAGTCTCTCATGATTCACCTCCCCTTCCAATTTACCCCAACTCCCTTCTCCTCTCTAACACACCTTGTCCTCCATGATATTTCTTATGCTCCACAAATAAGTGAAACCATATGATAATTGACTCTCTCTGCTTGACTTATTTCACTCAGCATAATCTCTTCCAGTCCCGTCCATGTTGCTACAAAAGTTGGGTATTCATCCTTTCTGATGGAGGCATAATACTCCATAGTGTATATGGACCACATCTTTTTTATCCATTCGTCCGTTGAAGGGCATCTTGGTTCTTTCCATAGTTTGGTGACGGTGGCCATTGCTGCTATAAACATTGGGGTACAGACAGCCCTTCTTTTCACGACATCTGTATCTTTGGGGTAAATACCCAGTAGTGCAATTGCAGGGTCATAGGGAAGTTCTATTTTTAATTTCTTGAGGAATCTCCACACTGTTCTCCAAAGAGGTTGCACCAACTTGCATTCTCACCAACAGTGGAAGAGGGTTCCCCTTTCTCCACATCCTCTCCAACACATGTTGTTTCCTGTTTTGTTAATTTTGGCCATTCTAACTGGTGTAAGGTGGTATCTCAATGTGGTTTTAATTTGAATCTCCCTGAGGGCTAGTGATGATGAACATTTTTTCATGTGTCTGATAGCCATTTGTATGTCTTGATGGGAGAAGTGTCTGTTCATATCTTCTGCCCATTTTTTGATATGTTTGCCTGTTTCATGTGTGTGGAGTTTGAGGAGTTCATTATAGATCCTGGATATCAACCTTTTGTCTGTACTGTCATTTGCAAATATCTTCTCCCATTCCGTGGGTTGCCTCTTTGTTTTCTTGGTTGTTTCTTTTGCTGTGCAGAAGCTTTTGATTTTGATGAAGTCCAAAAAGTTTATTTTTGCTTTTGTTTCCTGTCTCACATTGAGGTCTTTTATCCATTTTGAGTTTATCTTTGTGTACGGTGTAAGAGAATGGTCGAGTTTCATTCTTCTATATATAGCTGTCCAGTTTTTCCAGCACCATTTATTGAAGAGACTGTCTTTTTCCACTGTATATTTTTTCCTGCTTTGTTGAAGATTAATTGACCATAGAGTTGAAGGTCCATATCTGGGCTCTCTACTCTCAAAGAAGAACTGAAACAATTCATGGAAACCAATGAAAATGAAGACACTTCGATTCAAAACCTATGGGATACAGCAAAGGCTGTCCTAAGGGGGAAATACATAGCCATCCAAGCATCCCTCAAAAAAATTGTAAAATCCAGAATACACCAGCTGTCTCTACACCTTAAAGAACTGGAGAATCAACAAAACATCAAACCAACTCCACACATAAGAAAAGAAATCATCAAGATTAGAGCTGAGATCAATGAGGTAGAAACCAGAGATACAGTAGAGCATATCAATGAAACTAGAAGCTGGTTTTTTGAAAGAATCAATAAGATCGATAAACCATTGGCCACACTAATCCAAAAGAAAAGAGAGAAAGCCCGAATATATAAAATTGTGAATGAAAAGGGACAGATCACAACGACCACCAAGGAAGTAGAAACAATCATCAGAAGTTATTATCAACAGTTATATGCCAATAAGCTTAGCAACCTAGATGAAATGGATGCATTCCTGGAAAACTATAAACTACCAAAATTGAACCAGGAAGAAATCGACAACCTGAATAGACCGATATCTAATAACGAGATTGAAGCAGTGATCAAAAACCTCCCAAAAAACAAGAGCCCAGGTCCTGACGGATTCCCTGGGAAATTCTACCAAACCTTCAAAGAAGAAATAACACCTATTCTCCTGAAGCTGTTTCAAAAAATTGAAGCAGAAGGAAAACTTCCAGACTCTTTCTATGAAGCCAGCATTACCTGATCCCCAAACCAGGCAAAGACCCTACCAAAAAGGAGAATTTTAGACCAATATCACTGATGAATATGGATGCTAAGATTCTCAACAAGATCCTAGCCAACAGGATCCAACAGCACATTAAAAAGATTATCCACCATGATCAGGTGGGATTCATCCCCGGCTACAAGGATGGTTCAACATTCGCAAATCAATCAATGTGATACAACAAATTAATATGAGAAGAGAGAAGAACCACATCATCCTCTCAATTGATGCAGAAAAAGCACTTGACAAAATCCAGCATCCGTTCCTGATTAAAACGCTTCAAAGTATAGGGATAGAGGGAACATTCCTGAGCTTCATCAAATCTATCTATGAAAGACCCACAGCAAACATCATCCTCAATGGGAAAAAGCTTGCAGCCTTCCCGTCGAGATCAGGAACAAGACAAGGATGCCCACTCTAACCACTCTTGTTCAACATAGTATTAGAAGTCCTAGCAACAGCAATCAGACACCAAAGAGAAATAAAAGGTATCCAAATTGGTAATGAAAAAGTCAAACTCTCTCTCTTCGCAGATGACATGATTCTTTATATGGAAAACCCAAAAGACTCCACCCCCAAACTACTAGAACTCATACAGCAATTCAGCAACGTGGCAAGATACAAAGTCAATGTGCAGAAATCAGTTGCCTTCTTATACAATAACAATGAAAATACAGAAAGGGAAATTAGAGAATCGATTCCATTGACTATAGCACCAAGAACCATAAGATACCTGGGAATAAACCTAACCAAAGAGGTAAAGGATCTGTACTCGAGGAACTACAGAACACTCATGAAAGAAATTGAAGAAGACACAAAAAGATGGAAGACCATTCCATGCTCTTGGATCGGCAGAATAAACATTGTTAAAATGTCTATACTGCCTAAAGCAATCTATACTTTTAATGCCATTCTGATCAAAATTCCACCGGTATTCTTCAAAGAGCTGGAGCAAACAATCCTAAAATTTGTATGGAATCAGCAGAGACCCCGAATTGCTAAGGAAATGTTGAAAAACAAAAATAAAACCGGGGCATCATATTACCTGATTTCAATCTTTATTACAAAGCTGTGATCACCAAGACAGCATGGTACTGGCATAAAACCAATCTTTGTTTTTTTTTAATTAGAGTTTAATCCACATGCATTAATAGAAGCACTGATAACATAGGACCTGCTCCTGTCATTTGTCTATTTGCTTTCTAATGTGTCTCATTTTTTTTTAATGGATGAAGGAGTTGAAAAAACATTTCTCTGAAGAAGATGTGCATTGGGGGCTCCTGGATGGCTCAGCTGTTTAAGGATCTGACTTCAGCTTGGGTCATGATCTCAGGGTTCTGGGATTGAGCCCCACATAATGCTCCATGCACAGCAGGAATCTGCTTCTCCCTCTCCATATCTATCTGCCCCTCTCCCCTCTCAGGCTCTCTCTCAAATAGATAAATAAAATAATTTTAGAAAGAAGATATGCAATTGTTATCAAGCACATGAAGACAAGAGCAATCTGTCATTAGACGAATAAAATCAAAACCACTATAAGACACCCTATATTCCTTAAAATGACTGTATTTTATTAATTAGCCAGTGTTGGAGATTTTGTATAAATACTGGAATCCTCATACATTCTTAGTGAGAATGTAAATCTATACATGAGATGTGGAAAACAGTTTGATATTTATTCACAAAATTGAACACAATTACCATGTGACTCCTAAAAACAATTTGTACACCAATGTTCACATTAGCAATATTAGCCAAGAAATAGAAAGAACAAAAATGTCCATCAGCGGCTTAATGGATGTACGAATTGAGACATATTCATATACAGCATTATTATTAATCCACAAAAAGGATAAAGTACCCATATGTGCTTTTACATAGATGAACTATGTAAATACTGTACTGAGTGAAATAAGCCAGACACAAAAACTATGTATTGTACAGGTATGTATGATTCCATTTATTTGGTATGTCCAGAATAAATACGTCCATTGAACCAAAAAGCTAATTAGCTGTTGTCTGGAGCTGGAAGGATGAATCAATATGGAGTGAGGTTAATGATTATGGAGGGGTTTATTTTTTGTTTGTTTGTTTTGTTTTTTCATTTTTTTGTTTTGTTTTTGCTTGGCATTGGAGATTTTCTGGAATTATATATTTTTGTTGGTGGCACAGCATTGTAAATGTACAAAGCCACTCAATCATAAATGTTGATTGATTTAAATGAGTAATTAGATGGTATGTGAATTTCACCTCAATAAAATAATAGTGGGAAACAGTGCAAAAATGCTATGTATTTGTTGTAGTAACATAGCTTGTGAAATAAAAAAATACATATACATGGGGGTGGGTTCTTAAGCTTTTTCTCTCCCTCTGCCCCTCCAGCCTCACTTGCACTCTTTCTCTTAAAAAAAAAAAAAAATTGGGGGCACCTGGGTGGCTCAGTCAGTTAAATGTCTGACTTGATTTCAGCTCAGGTCATGATCTTAGGATCATAAGATCAAGCCCCAAGTGGAGTCAGGTTCAGTACCAAGTCCCCTTGAGATTCTCTCTCTCTCTCTCTGGCCCTCCCCAAACTCATTTATGCATGCTCTCTCTCCTTCTCTAAACAAATAAAACCTTTAAAAATAAAAATATAGAAGCAGGCAGCCGGAGTCGCAGGCGAGTGGCGGCCGCCATGCTTGGTAGTGAGGGCGGGAGGGAGGGAGTCACTGAGCCTGTGTGAAGGAGGGAAGGAGCAAGCGGGCGAGCGAGCGAGGAGCTTCTGCCCTTCGCCCGCATCACCAGCCAGGCCCCGCCGCCGCCCCGCAGCCCAGCGCCGAGGCTGGGCCAAGCAGAGCTGGGTCGCGCCCGGGCCATGCTGCTCACCGTGTACTGTGTGCAGAGGGACCTCTCCGAGGTGACTTTCCCTCCAGGTTGAGGCGGACTTCCAGCTGCACAATTTCTGCGCGCTGTGCGAGCTCGAGTCCGGCATCCACGCAGAGGAGAGCCAGATTGTCTATGCTGAAAGACCTCTCACATACAACCACAGATTGCTGGCTTCCTAGGGCTTGAAAGATGGGGATGTGATTTTAGGACAGAAGGAGAACGCCGACCCTTGACCTCCAGTGCAGTTCCCAAACTTACCCCGCATAGACTTCCGTATAGCCTTACCTGGCAAGTCAGGCTCCCTGCAGCGCCAGCCACCAGCACAGCATTCCCACTCATCTACTGGAGACATAGCTTCATCTCCTCAGGGCTTGGCCTTGCTCCGAGACATGTTGCTGGCCAACCCCCATGAGCTGTCCTTGCTGAAGGAACACAACCTGCCCTTGGCAGATGCTCTGTTCAGTGGAAACCTTGAGAAATTTTCTAGGGTCCTGGTGGAGCAGCAGCAGGACAGAGCCCAGAGAGAGCAAAAAAGGATTCATTTCTTTTCTGCTGACCCTTTTGATTTTGAAGCTCAGGCAAAAAATAGAAGAAGATATAAGGCAACAGAACATTGAGGAAAACATGACAATAGCTATGGAAGAAGCTCCTGAAAGTTTTGGCCAAGTAAACGAACTGCAAAGTAAACGAACACCCTGTGAAAGCCTTCACTGACTCAGGTGCCCAGATGACTATTATGAGCCAAGCTTGTGCAGAAAGGTGTAACATAATGAGGCTGGTGAACCATCGGTGGGCAGGGATCGCCAAAGGAGTGGGCACCCAGAAAATTATTGGAAGGGTACATCAAGCTCAGGTTCAGATTGAAGGTGATTTCCTGGCGTGTTTGTTCTCTATACTTGAGGAGTAGCCCATGGACATACTTCTGGGTCTGGACATGCTAAAGCAGCATCAGTGTTCCATTGACCTCAAGAAAAATGTGCTCATGATCAGCACCACCGGCTCTCAGACCACCTTCCTCCCCAGACCACCACACTCCCCGGAGTGTGCCCGGTTGGCATATGGGGCTGGGTGAGAGGACATGCGGCCAGAGGAGATTGCAGACCAGGAACTAGCAGAAGCTCTTCAAAAGTCTGTAGAGGACGCAGAGCGTCAGAAGCTATGATGCATGGAGTGTGTGTATACTACAGCTGGAGTGGGCCCCAGGCCAGAGAAAAGTGGTAAAGAAACTACCTCACTGGGAATGTCATCATTACCAACTTCAGATGGATGTAAACATCCAGCCCATCCTTTAGGACAGAGTCCTGAGATTGGTAATCCTATGAGTCTTGCTCACTCTGTCTTTGCTTCAGTCTGCCCTATCAAGCCCAGTGACCCTGACAGCATCGAACCTAAAGCTGTGAAGGCTTTGAAGGCTTCAGCTGAATTCCAGATAACCTCTGAAAAGAAAGAATATCTTCCTCTCCAGGATCTTCCTGATAATGCTTCTTCAGCAGACCGCAGTCCAGTTCTGCCTTTGCAAAATTCCTCCGAAGAAGCCATTGTTGCTGATAACATGGAGAAATCTTCTGAAAGAAGCACCCAGGGCCCAAGATCTCATCTCCACACAAGACAGCAAGGTAGTGTACCTGTCATAACCACTAGGGTGCAAGAATCACCAGGGCTTTTAGGTGGGAAGAGTCGGCATCCAGAAAATCAGAACCTGCCTCAGGTGAGTGGCCTTCGGCAGCACAAGGAACCAGGGAATGAACAGCATGGGGTTAGACAACCGAATGCTCTAAATGACCAAGAACATCTCTGCAACATAGAGGACTCTGAGCTTTTTGGAGAAAGGCAACAGAATCAGCGAAGAAGTGTTGATTTGGAAATGGCAGTGAAAGGAGACAGGCTACAACAGAATGTGGACCTTTTGGGTACAGAAGAAAGTACTCAACCTTCAGGGTGCTTTGGCTGCTTGAATTCAGAAACACTTATGGAAGTAGATATGGTTGAAGAATCCCTCATTGCTCTGTGTAATTCCGCACATGGTCAGCACCAGTGTCAGGGACATCGGGGCATCTTCTCTCAACTTAGATAATCCCTTGATGGAAGTGGAACCATCAAAATGTAACCCTTCATCTGAAATTTTGAGTAATTCCATTTGCACACAGGATTTACAGCTCCCAGACAGTAACACTGAAATGTCTGGAACAGGTAAAGAAGATGGGGATTGCTCCCCCTCTTTAAGTCTTTGTGGCAGTTGTCAGCCCTCTGTGGAGTCAGTGGAGGAATCCTGCTCATCTCTAACAGTAGCCTTGAAGGAACTCCATGAACTTCTGGTATTAGTAATAAATCAGCTTCAGAAAATACATCTGGGGAAGTTACCTGTCAGTCTGAAATGGTAACCAAGGGCCAAATAGTTATTAAGGACCTTTCTGAAAGATGGACCCAAAGTGAGCATCTTACAGTTACCCAGAATGAAGAGAGTTCACAAGTCACCTTTCATCACACGATATCTGTATCGGTGAGAGCAGAGAAGTTACCAGATGCTTCAGATGGTGCTGGAGTAGATGCCGTCGAAAGTAGTACCATTGGGGATCCGGGCAATGGCCTAGTAATGGATAAGGAAAGTGACCCCGAGTCTAGGGAATCCAGAAGGGAGAGCAGCTCTGCCACTCTGGCCTCCACTAAAACATCTGATCAGTCACACTGCACCTTAGGTGTGGACATTCCCCCCAAACTCGTAGCAGGCAAGGAGGATACAGTCAGTCACACTTGCGAGCAAACGAAGTATGAAACCAGTTTCATACTCATACTGGTTGAAGATTTGGGTCAGGGCACACAGAAGCCAGTGCCAGACAGGCCAGAGACCAGAGAAGTTGTCTGTCCCAGAGCTGCAGAGTCACGTCTTGAATTTGAACCACCTCCCGGCCAGCCATCAGCAAGTCCCTCCATTCTTTCACCATTAATTTTTCCCGCCATAGACATTAACCGCATTCTCCATGCCAGCTTCACTTTGCAGGAAGCTCTTGGGGCTTTGCATCGAGTTGGTGCAAATGCAGACCTTGCACTTCTTGTTTTGCTAGCAAAGAACATTGTAGTTCCTACATAACCATGGAGCAGGGGGCTGACCATACTCCATTCCCTTCAAAAAAGCTATACTACACATGTACACACTCACCACATATACAGTATATGTAGAAACCTGCAAGCAGAATGTTGAGCCAGATTTTTTTTTTTAATTTTTTATAAACATATATTTTTATCCCCAGGGGTACAGGTCTGTGAATCACCAGGTTTACACACTTCACAGCACTCACCAAAGCACATACCCTCCCCAATGTCCATAATCCCACCCCCTTCTCCCAAACTTTTTTTTAAAGATTTTTTTCAGCCAAAGTAACTTGTCTCCTGTCTGATGAATTTGTCTATTCTCTTTGTTAAAATTTGGGCCTTTTAAAATGTATTGGCAGTATGTGCATACAAAAGCTTTTTATTATCATTAAGATGATGTATTCTGGAATAAAATTGATGGTTTTGTGTATAGCATACCATTTTAGAATAAGAGTGAATGCTTTAAAAAGCAGAAGTTAAGAGAAATCCCACCACCCGTGCAGCTAAAATGCAGATCAACTTCCCATTTTGGCTGTGTCTGTGCTGGAGGCAAGGTATGACTTATCTCAGTTGTCCATTTGCAAACTGGATCACATGGTTTGGTGTTTGGAATTACACTTAGTGCTCTGTGTATTGATGATTCATCAGTTATGACAGGAAATTGAAGGATAATTGAATAATATTTCCTAGAGTGGTATGTTTTTATTCGTGTGATTAGGATTTGACCTTTTTATGGAATGACGTGGGAGGGTTAGAACTTGGGCTGATTTGTGCATCATAGGCTGCTGCATGGATTGCCAAGTATTTGGGGTGGGACACTGCAGGGGGTGGGGGAGTCCGCATCAGAGTGAAACATGGTGCTACCCAGACAGGAAAGGGAAGAGTCTGTAATTTCATTTGCAAATATCTTGGTGATGCTTCAAGAATCACGAGTGAAAAATGGCCAAGAAACACTGGAATTGACTTGGGGTGGGGGGTTGTTAGCATCTTACTGATCACCCCTCAACCCTTAGTGATGCTGATGAACTTAAAGATCGCTAGTGGGTTGTTCGCCAGCAGTTGATTTCCTTTCAAAGCTCATCTACTAGGAACTTCTTCTAAAGCTCAGGTTGAGCTGTGATCTGAGTGGAATATTGTGAAGTGGGGATAACCTTGTCACTGGTTCACCTTGGTGCTTGGAATGGTAAGTCTCTGTGTTGATGTCCTTCATGGCACCGGAAATAGCAACTGCAGTTTCTGACTGAAGTGGCCTTGGTAGAGATTTCCATCCCTTTCTTTCCTCAGGAGTTTCTTTTTTAAAGCAAGACATGTCATATTTGTGTTTACGATGTCAAGGTAGAGTGGGGCATAGTATATAGACGTATTTATTGTGGCCTTTTTTTATATGAGGACTAGCCCTCAGAAACCATTGTCCTGTGGACCCCACTGTGCAATAATCCTACTGGATAGATTTAAGGTAGTTTTTCCTGGAAAAGAAACTCTCTTACATACCTAGCAGGAATCTGAAATCTTGGTTTTACTGAAAAGAATTTTGAGAACGACTCCTGATTCCAAGTTGTAGTTTGTAATGTGTTCAAAACAGATGTTTTGAAAGGGTGATTCGTGAACTCAGTGTTAAATGGTTTTGTCTAAATTCTTACTCTCTTTGGAAGTTTATTCTTTCCCTCAGAATTCGAGTCATTGAGCACAATCAGAGTAGAGACTCATATCTCAGGAGTTTTTGAAATTTTAATTTGGGGGGGCGCTTAGAGACGTTTCTCTTCTACCCTATTCCATCTTCTTTTCCTTTACTGCGATGTTTGTGTGTGTGTGATAAGACTTTAGTGATGTGATGGAAAGTCACACAGATTCATCATGACCCTCTGAGTTGAGGTGGTTGACAGAAGGAGTTGTGGTTTTACTGTTTCCCAGAGGGCGCTTAGAACAGGGGGTCAGCCAGGTGGTCTTGACGTGTTCTTATAGACAATTACATGTTGCAGACCCTTTTGTCTGCCCCACACCAAAGACATAAGATGCACTAGGAAACTGCATATAGGATTTCTGTCAACCAACCCTTAGAGCTGTGATTGTAATTAAGTAATTGGCGCTATGATTGAAGCAAAATCTAGTAGCAATGCAACAGCCCCTGTATTTGTTTTATGGGTGGTAATTGGGAATTTACTCTAAGCTTATAAATCTTTAAGTGGGATTGGTGAGAGGTAGGGGAAGTTATCGGTGACAACAGACTCCTCCTAAAAGGCCTCTACGTGAAGCTGGGCCTCCTAGTCTTCTGTCTGGGCAGTGGTGCACTGCTCAGAGGTAAGGCCACTCCGTTTTTACAGTGCAGAGATTTGGGTGGGATGTAGACTATCAGCCCAGAAAAGGTTTTATTATAACAGCTTTTTACATATGTATATTTATTTTTAGGAGAAAATTGAATAGGCCTATAGCTGTACATGTATTCTTGTTAGGATTCCTTTGAATGAATGAGCTGAACCCACTTGCCAAATATCCTTGTCCTTTGTCATCATTTACTTTTCAACGTATAATTGCTTTAGATTTTTCAAAACCATATTTCCTGCTCCATCATTTGTATGAAAGTGAAATCGTTGACATTGTTAGGATTTTGAATCATTTTTAAATTTTGCAGTGTTTATTGTTAGGATTTTGAATCATTTTTAAATTTTGCAGTTCTTAAAACACAAAGGGAATTAAGGAACATGACACTAGTGAACCTTCATGGTCAGTTTTACTGAAAGTGCAGAAATTCAGGGTGCCTGGCTGGCTCAGTCGGAAGAATGTGCAACTCTCGATCTCACGGTCATGAGTTAGAGCTTCAAATTGGGTGTAGAGATGACTTAAAAAAAAAAAAAAAAGTTAGACTTACTTTAAAAAGTGAATAAATTCAAGATTAACTTCTCTTAAAATAAGATAAAATCATCGTGAGCTCCTCAGGTTGCCAACAAGACTGATACTGGTCAGCCCTAGACAGTAATGGGCCACTTTACTGGACAGCTGCTTTGCCACGACCAGTCATGGACGCTTCTGTGGTCAGCGCTCACCTTCAACGGTGGTCTCTGTTTATTCACCAAAGAGAGAAGAAAATTATCCTATATGACTTTTCTGCGGTTTACCCTAAGTCGATTCGGGTGTGTAGCAGTGTGCTTGGTGACCAGACAGCTAATGGCTAGCCTGTAGGTTTTGCCCACTGGAGCTGATAAAAATGATTTCCAAACTTGTACCTGTGTAGGCCTCCTGACATCAGCCAGTTGCCTTCATCCTACATGTAGGGCCTTAGCCATTAACGTAAAAAGATAACCAGTTGCTTGGCAAAGAGAACTGGATAGATGGTGGGTGGTGGGTGTTAAAATTGTTTTGCCTTGGAGCCTCTGAAACCTCCCAGAGCTCCTTGCCTCCATATGTACTAAAGGAAGACACAACCCATGCGTTTTTCCCCCAAAGCATTTCTCCAGCGAGAGAAGGTTGCATAAAAATGGAAAGATACATGAGACTCTATCACCGATTTTATGATAACTAGTTAAAATGGAACCTGCCTGTTCTTCCTTAGCACAGCTTTCTATCTCTAGTAAAAGCCATAAAAACTTGGTTGGTTTAACCATCAGCTCATGTTTATATAGACATGTGTGACTGACAAATATTCTACAGTTAATTTTACATAGACTGAAAAGCAAACAATTTTTGTATCTACAGATATATTCTCCACTTACGGTGGCTTTTATGCCACCATGTATATAAAAACAGCCTTGCAAATAACTGGCCAGGAAAGTTACAGTGCATTCTGACTTCCTTTTCTTACCTGTTTGCCACCGGTAATGAGTGCAAGCAGGATAAATTGAACTGCGATGTATTTCAGACTTGTTATCACTGGTGACTTATCCTAAGAAAAGCTGATTAGATGATGCATTCTTCCATTCTCTAGCACAAATACCAAAAAGCCAAACTTCTCCTTCGAATTTGGTATAGTCTGCAGCTGAACTAGAAAGAAACAAGTTATTAGGAGTTTCCTTTCCCAGAAGATGGAATGTAAACCTTTTGTGTTAGGTGTTCCATAAAATAAAAATAGCTTTTTTCCCTGAAAGAATTAAAAACTCCAGTTCCTCTTAGCAACAAAGTAAATTCGAAGTGTGTCTTTGAGAACTAGAAATGTAAAATCATGGCTTCAGCTCTATACTTTAGAGGCCTCTCAGTGTTAGGTGTTTCTAGGAGTTCAGGGAATAAATAATTTAGGGGTAAGCCTTTGATGTACTTGATTTTCTCTTGTGCCTTAGTTTCTCCAAATAGCAGAAGCATCACATTTTGGTGGGAAGTAAAATTTGAGCACGGCTTTCCTGGAATGCTGACCATGTAGACCAACAGAACTTAGCAGAGGATCCTGTAGCAGTTGCTGTTTTAAAGAAGCTGAGTGCAAGGTGTGGCGGTAGGAATCCAGAGCAGAAGATGTAGTGAGCGGGGGGACCTGATGGTGGGCAGGACTGTTGACAAGAGAATTCCAGGCTCTACCTAATCTTTGACAGGCTAGCTCCATTAAAAGGACGTTCTTCAACCCATTATTTAAAATGTCACCACATATGTTGTAATTCTGAGGCATACAGGTAGAAGTTCTGAGCCTGCCTACTAGTGACTTCTGAGGCTTATAATTAGAGAACTCACAAGTTTATCAGCTCCATATTGGTGATTGGTAATTGAGATCCTGGGTGCTATAAAAGGCGAGAGGGATCTAGCTGGTAAGCTTCAGGGCACAATCTTAAAGAATGAAATCCATGGAGAAAATGGTTCAAGGATGTAGGAGTTAGAGAATGTTTCTTTTACCAAAAAAAGGCAGATGACAGAAGACCGGGGGGGGGGGGGTAGAACACAAGATTAGAACTTCTGCAGAACCGTATTTCTTTAAATGTGTACTGTACGAAGGTTTTCATTAGCCGACTTGGGGAAGGGGTGTGCTGGATGTTTTTTCCCCTGGGAAAATCAATGTCTATTGGGAAAAGATTGTCTTCATCAGGGGCTTGCTTTACATACAACCTTGAATGAATGCGTCTGTGGCTTAAAGGAGGAGACTCTCTCACTCTCTCACCCCAGGCAGTCAGATCAGCCCATTGGTTTCCAGATTCCTTCAGCCTGAGATGACCTGATGCTGTCCGGACTTCTTTTCTTTTCCCCGAAGGCCCTGCAGCTTTCTGAGTTTCTGCCTCCCGTCTGAGATCTCTGTCTCTCTGAACGACTATATTCCGTTCTCTGTTCTCTCCATCATCCTTTAGAAATGGTGATGCACTCAAAGCAGTTCAGTGTACTGATCATACTGCTTTCTTCACGGTGTACCTGCAATGAACATTGATTTGCTCGTTTTTATTCAAAATCTCGTCGTCCTGGCAAGTTGGGCTAATAACCTTCGCTCTCGAGTAAGGTTTGTTTACCAGTTTTGTAGCCATATTTGGCAAATCTTAGCAAATAGAAACCCTTTTCCCCCATTTGTTCTTGGAATTGCTCATGTATTGCTTTTCTGACCTTTCTTTAATCTTTGAGACTACTGCATCTTTAAGAAACTAGGCAGATTGGCTAAATAGGCTTGCCAGTAGCTTAGTCACTCCCATAGTGCTTTGGTTTTGAGAGTTGGGAAAACTCTGAGAACTTTAAACCAAACTCAGGAATCCCACTGTTGGCTACACTGTCCCCTTGGTTTAGGCGCTGGACATAGGACCTGTCTGCAGCTAAGTGAACTAGATGGATTTGGGTTTGAGTTTTTGTCACATACTGAAATGTTAAGTCAGCCCTAAATAATGGAAACACTTTATTTTTCTTTTTTTAATTGGAACTTTCTGAAGAAAAAAGTGATGTATAAACCATTTGATATTTAAGACAATAAAGTTTTATCTATAAAGAACTTAGCAAACTCAACACCCAAAGAACAAATAATCCAATCAAGAAATGGGCAGAGGACATGAACAGACATTTCTGCAAAGAAGACATCCAGATGGCCAACAGACACATGAAAAAGTGCTCCATATCACTCAGCATCAGGGAAATACAAATCAAAACCACAATGAGATATCACCTCACACCAGTCAGAATGGCTAAAATCAACAAGTCAGGAAATGACAGATGCCCGCGAGGATGCGGAGAAAGGAGAGCCTTCCTACACTGTTGGTGGGAATGCAGGCTGGTGCAGCCACTCTGGAAAACAGCATGGAGGTTCCTCAAAATGTTGAAAATAGAACTGCCCTATGACCCAGCAATTGCACTACTGGGTATTTACCCTAAAGATACAAACGTAGTGATCCAAAGGGGCACGTGCACCCGAATGTTTATAGCAGCAATGTTCACAATAGCCAAACTATGGAAAGAACCTAGATGTCTATCAACAGATGAATGGATCAAGAAGATGTGGTATATATACACAATGGAATACTATGCAGCCATCAAAAGAAATGAAATCTTGCCATTCGCGACAACATGGATGGAACTAGAGCATATCATGCTTAGCAAAATAAGTCAAGCAGAGAAAGACAACTATCATATGATCTCCCTGATATGAGGAAGTGGTGATGCAACATGGGGGCTTAAGTGGGTAGAAGAAGAATCAATGAAACAAGATGGGATTGGGAGGGAGACAAACCATAAGTGACTCTTAATCTCACAAAACAAACTGAGGGTTGCTGGGGGGAGGGAGGTTGGGAGAAGGGGGTGGGATTATGGACATTGGGGAGGATATGTGCTTTGGTGAGTGCTGTGAAGTGTGTAAACCTGGTGATTCACAGACCTGTACCCCTGGGCATAAAAATATATGTTTATAAAAAATAAAAAATTTAAAAAAAGACTATAAAGTTTTTATCATAAGAAAAAATATAGGCATATGCATAAAAATAGGAAAATAGTTAAGGCAGTTATATAAATGCATGTGATGCACTTTAATTTAGTCATAATATTACTGAATAATCCTGTTAACACTTATTATATGTCAACTGAAAATGGCAGAATTTATGTTTTCATATGGTATTATCCAAACATTTTTTCCAAAACATATGAATTTAATATTTAAGACATATCAAAAGTTACCTCTAAATTATGGAATTTAAGAGTTCTATCTATGTTCTTCCAAACTAACTTTCTTTTCCAAATTAATAAAAATATATAGACACGACTCATTATGTAATTAAAGTCATTTATAATTAGTCATGGGTTTTATTATCACTATTATCATCACCATCAACATTATTACCTCAAAATTTGGGTATCTAAATATTCTTGGTATGTAGGCATTACAAGGCTGAACTTTTTTTTTTTTAATTTTTTATTTTTCATAAACATATATTTTTATCCCCAGGGGTACAGGTCTGTGAATCACCAGGTTTACACACAAGGCTGAACTTTTGATGAATTTGTACAATGCCGTAATATCCATCACCAACTTCACTTAAAAGAAAAAGAAATATACTAATAAAAGTACTTATGAATGTGTGAGTAATTGTAACTTTCTGAGACATGTTAAATACTTTCAATTTGTATCCTAAATGTCCTTACACAGAAAGAAACAAAATTCTCAATAAATATTAAAATTGTTAATATTCATTAATATTAGCTTGTTTTCATTACCAACCTCAGGTACACTTTTCACATATGAGTACACAGATATAGACATATGGTTATGAAATTATTATTTTATTTGTGTATGATCTTATAGGCAGTAAGAATGTAAAGCTTGGGTGATATCAGACTCATAGTAGCCTGAGTCATTACTTTTTTCTCTCCCCTTTATTTACATCATTTGTAATTAACAAATTTGCTAAGGGACTACAACCCGATCCAGCAATTGCACTACTAGAGATTTACCCAAGTAATAAAAAAATTAATTCATAATTGAATTATGCATGCACCCTGATGTTAATAGCAGTATTATCAATAATAGCTCAATTATGGAAAGAGCCCAAATGTCTATCAACGGATGAATAAATAAAGAAGAGATGGCATACACACAGCACACACACACACACCCCACACTGGATTATTTGTCAACCATTAAAAAAGAAATAAATCTTGCCATTTGCAATGATGTGGACATAGCTAGAGAGTTATGCTAGGTGAAACAAGTCAGTCAGAGAAAGACAAGTACCATATGATTTCACTTATATGTGGAGTTTAAGAACCAAAAAAACTGAATATAGATGGTGGGAAAAAAAAGCAGAGAGAGAGAGAGAGATAGATAGGCAAACCAAAAAACAAACTCTTAAGTATACAGAGCAAACTGGTGGTTACTGGAGGGGAAGTGGGTGGGGTGATGAGTTAAATAGGTGACAGGTTTTAAGGAGGGCAGTTACTGTGGTGAGCACTGGGTGTTGTATGTAAGTGATGAACTACTAAATTCTACACCTGAAAATAATATTGCACTGTATATTAATAAAAAATTATAAAAATGGATATTCAATAGGTCAAAAAAGTAGTGCACATCTCGTGTTATTACTATTACATTAAGTTCAAAAAATACAAGGAAGTCTATGATGCTGAGGTCAAAATTGTGGTTACCTTTGGGGACCATATGAAAGCCATAGAAATAATCTATACTTGGGTCTATCAGTAAGATAGGTATACTTAAGATTTCTATGCTGTACTCTGTATAAGTTATATTTTAATTTAGAGAAGAGATATAACAAACAAAGACCACATGGAAATTATTGATGTAGCTGAATTTACTCTTATGTATTAGA
The DNA here is from genome assembly GCF_964662115.1 of Mustela nivalis. Classification (NCBI taxonomy): domain Eukaryota; kingdom Metazoa; phylum Chordata; class Mammalia; order Carnivora; family Mustelidae; genus Mustela; species Mustela nivalis. The sequence continues at coordinate 67,776,395 of NC_139028.1, forward strand.
TCAGTGATTCTTAAAATCATTTGTCTTACTATCCAATTTACCCTATTAAACTTTAGTGAAACTCTAAAGAGCTTTTGTTTTTATGGTTTATATCCATAAATATTGTATATGTTCAAAATTAAAGCAAAAAATTTGGAAGTAATTTAAAAATAGCAATAATAAATTTATGTGCCATAAACCATATTTTATGAAAAAAACACATTTTTGAACATAAAATAGTAAGAAAAGTCATATTATTTTACATTTTTGCAAGTATTTTAATCCCTGGCTTAATAGACAACTAGGGTCTCATAATCTGGTTCTGCATGTAACCTGCTGAAATGATTTTATTTGATATTTATAAAGAAAGTATGATTTCATGTAGATATATATAGTTGTAAGAGGGAGGAGTTGAGATTTTAATACATTTTTCAGTTAATTGTGAATATTCTTCTTTGATACTATACCCCAAATTTTTTTAGATAGTTTTCTAAAGATTAGTTGCAATGTAAAATCTTAAGAGTTGCCAATGAACTTTGGTACTCTGTTGCATTAAAACCCATTGGTCTATAAGGTATCAATATTGGAAAAGAAGTTAAACTTTCACTATTTGCAGATGGCATGATACTATACATGGAAAGTCCTAAAGACTCCATCAAAATACAACTAGAAGTAATAAATTAATTCAGCAAAGTTATGTGGTAGAAAATTAATATGCTGAAATAGCTAACATTTTTATATACTAATAACAAATTACCAGAAATTAAAAAAAAAAACACCATTTACAATTGCACCAAAAAAAAAAAAAACCTACAAATAAACTTGACTTAAGAGGTGAAAAACCTGTACTCTGAAAACTATGAAACACTAATGATGATCTCTTTTGTGTGTGTTGAGTTTGAAGAATTCTTTATAGATCCTGGTATCAGCCCTATTTGTATTGTCATTTGTAAATATCTTCTCCCATTCCTTGAGTTGATTCTGTTTTGCTAACTGTTTCCTTTGCTGGGAAGAAGCTTTTGATCTTGATGAAGTCCCAAAAATTCATTTTTGCTTTTGTTTTCTTTACCTTTGGAGACATATCTTGAAAGAAGTTGCTGTGGCCAATGTTAAAGAGGCTACCGCCTATGTTCTCCTGTAGGGTTTTGATGGATTCCTGCCTCACATTGAGATCTTTTTATCCATTTCGAGTTTATCTTTGTGTGTGCTGTAAGAGAACAGTTGAGTTTCATTCCTCTACACATAGCTGTCCAATTTTCCCAGCACGATTTATTGAAGAGACTGTCTTTTTCCCACTGTATATTTTTTCCTGCTTTGTCAAAGATTATTTGACTATAAAGTTGACGGTCCATATTCTGGGCTCTCTACTCTGTTCCACTGGTCTATGTGTCTGTTTTTGTGCCAGTACCCTGCTCTCTTGGTGATCACAGCTTTGTAGTAAATCTTGAAATCAGGCAACGTGATGCTCCCAGTTTTGTTTTTCTTTTTCAGCATTTCCTTAGCAGTTTGGGGTCTTTTCTGATTCGATACAAATTTTAGGATTGTTTGCTCCAGTTCTTTAAAAAATGCTGGTGGAATTTTGATCAGAATGGCATTGAAAGTATAGATTGCTCTAGGCAATATAGACATTTTAACAATGTTTACTTTTCCGATCCAAGAGCATGGAATGATCTTCCATCTTTTTGTGTCTTCTTCAGTTTCTTTCATGAGTGTTCTGTAGTTCCTTGAGTACAGATACTTTTCCTCTTTGGTTAGGTTTATTCCCAGGTTTCTTATGGTCAAACTCAACACACACAAAACAGATAATCATGTCAAGAAATGGGCAGAAGACATGAACAGACACTTCTCCAAAGAAGACATACAAATGACTAACAGACACATGAAAAAATGTTCATCATCATTAGCCATCAGGGAGATTCAAATAAAAATCACATTGAGATACAACCTTACACCAGTTAGAATGACCAAAATTAACAAGACAGTAAACAACGTGTGTTGGAGAGGATGCAGAGAAAGGTGAACCCTCTTACACAGTTTGTGGGAATGCAAGTTGGGACAGCCACTTAGGAAAGCAGTGTGGAGATTCCTTAGGAGATTAAAAATAGAGCTTCCTTATGACCTGCAATTGCACTACTGGGTAATTACCCAAAAAATACATATGTAGTGAAAAGAAGGGCCATCTGTATTCCCAATGTTCATAACAGTAATGGTCACAGTCACCAAACTGTGGAAAGAACCAAGATGCCCCTCAATGGATGAATGGATAAGGAAGATGTGGTCCATATACACTACGGAGTATTATGCTTCCCTCAGAAAGGATGAATACCCAACTTTTGTATCAACACGGAAGGAACTAGAAGAGATTATGCTGAGTGAAATAAGTCAAGCAGAGAGAGTCAATTATCATATGGTTTCACTTATTTGTGGAGCATAAGAAATAACACGGAGGACATGAGGAGATATAGAGGAGAAGGGAGTTGGGAGAAATTGGAGGGGGGAAAGAACCATGAGAGACTATGGACTCTGAAAAACAATCTGAGGGTTTTGAAGGGGCCGGGGGTGGGAGGTTGGGGAAACCAGGTGGTGGGTATTAGAGAGGGCACAGATTCCATGGAGCACTGTGTGTGGTGCAAAAGTAATGAATACTGTTATGCTGAAAATAAAAAAAAAAAAAGATGGGGTTATGTGATAATACAGAAGAGACTTCTGTTGTCCTTCTGACATTCCTATTAAATTTCAAGAAGATACTAATAGCAACATATATTTAAGAAAAGTAGGAAAAGGAAGTGACTAGGGATGGATAAAAGTTTTCAACCATTGGAAGAAATCAGATTCCATCTTTGGAAGATGTAACATGGAATGGTGTTAATGAATGAAAGGATGATTCAACAGAGCAAAAAGGTAACCTGCAGGATGGGAGAGGATACTTGCAAACCATAAGATAATATACAAAATGTATAAGGAACTCCTACAACTCAATTTGAGCAGAAAGTTAGAAAATGGGCTGAGGTCTTTAATAGATGCCTCTTCAAAGAGCAGATACAAATGGCTAACAAGTATATGAAAAGATGCTCAACATCACTAATCATCAGATGATAAGGGAAATGCAAATATAAACCACAATGACATGTCACCTGATATCTATCAGGATTGCTGTTATTGAAGAAACAAGAGACAAAAAGTCTTGGCAAGAATGTAGAGATATTGGGACATTTGTGCACTATTGCTAGGAATGTGAAATATTTCAGCAACTATGAAAAAGAATATGGACATTCCTCAAACATTTTTAAATAGAACCACCATAAGATACAGCAACCCTGCTTCTGATTTATCCAAAAGAACTGAAATAAGGATCTCAAAGAGATCATTATTCATCATTATTCATCATAACCAAAATGTGGAAACAACGTAAATGTCCATTGACAGTTGAATAAAAAAAAATGTGGTATATATGTATAATGGAATACAGTGCAACCTTAAGGAAGCACATTTTGCAATATGCACAACATGGATAACCATGAAGATATTATGCTGAGTGAAAAATGTTGGTCACAGAACAAATGCTTCATGATTCCATATAGATGAGGTATCTGAAATAGTCAAATTCATAAAAATAAAGAGGAGAAGTTTGTTTCCCAAGACAGGGGAGAGGGAAAAATTACTAAACAGCCATCATAAACTTTCAGTTAAGTGAGATGAATAAGGGCTAGAGATCTGTTGTACAACATTGTATGTACAAAAAACAAAATGTATTATACACTTAAAATGTTTTAAGAGGATAAATTTCATGTGAAATATTTTTACCTCAATGAAATACAATTTAAAAAAGAAATAACACGAGTTTTCTAGGTTCAAATCCCAGATCTCTACCTAAAATCTTTGTAGCCTATGACAAATTAAAGAACCCATCCAAATTTCAGTCTCCTTAAAAATAAAATGCAGTGAATAATGACTATCTACAGAATTGATTCAAAAATCAGAGATATGTAGGTTCTTTCCATAGTTTGGCTATTGTGGACATTGCTGCTATACTATGGAAAGAACCTAGATGTCCCTCAACAGATGAATGGATCAAGAAGATGTGGTATATATACACAATGGAATACTATGCAGCCATCAAAAGAAATGAAATCTTGCCATTTGCGACAACATGGATGGAACTAGAGCGTATCATGCTTAGCGAAATAAGTCAAGCAGAGAAAGACAACTATCGTATGATCTCCCTGATATGAGGAAGTGGTGATGCAACATGGGGGCTTAAGTGGGTAGGAGAAGAATAAATGAAACAAGATGGGATTGGGAGGGAGACAAACCATAAGTGACTCTTAATCTCACAAAACAAACTGAGGGTTGCTGCGGGGAGGGAGTTTGGGAGAAGGGGGTGGGATTATGGACATTGGGGAGGGTATGTGCTTTGGTGAGTGCTGTGAAGTATGTAAACCTGGTGATTCACAGACCTGTACCCCTGGGGATAAAAATATATGTTTATAAAAAATAAAAAATTATATTAAAAAAAATCAGAGATATGCATGTAAAGCATCCAGAATAAATTAACTCCTAGTAGTGTCTAAGTAAATAATACTTAATATTGATATGGAGAGAGGGAGGAAGGGAGAGAGAAAGAATGTGTATGAATGTGGAAGTTCCTACTAATATAATTAGAAGAAATTGAATGAAAACAAGGATAATTGTTGAAAGCTGATCTACAAGAAATTATTCTCATCTTCAATCTTCCTTATTCAGAGTGGTGGAAATTCTTTTTTCCTTTCCTATATTGAAACCACTAATGTCTGAATTCCATGTATTAGCAACTTCTGGTTTATTCTGTCATTTTGCTGGACCACATCCTCAAATAACTAAGAAAAACTGTTATGTAGATCATCTTTCTTCATTTTTTGCATATCTAAAGTAACTTTATCATTCACATATTTAATTGACTATTATATTGAGAACATAATTACAGTCTAATAATTACTTCTTTTCATAAAAAAGAAAATTGCTCTATGATCCTCCAGCATCAATATTTATTAGTAGGGATCCTTTTCAATTATGGAAATATGAATTGAATTTTTTAGTATTTTAATGTTTGTTTTCCACCTGAAATTTTTAAGGATTTTTTCATTATCTTTTCTTCTTTGACAGTAGCATGTTTAGGTTTGACTCTTTTACAAATTTTCTAGGTATTTTGGTATATCTTGATTACTTCTTAAAGTACAAATTTTTAATTTTGTTATAGAAAATATTATTTTGTAGATATTTGGAAAAATTCTCTTTGCCTCAACAGTTTTCACTTTTAATGTAAATCTTAAAAGTAAGACTTCTGCCGTCCTGGAAAGAAATTCCATATTTCTTTATTTTCCTTTCATATTTTATATTGCCTTACCTTTTTTCTCTTTCTGTGAGGTTTTTGTAACTTTATTTTCCTTCCCTTACGTATTTTTGCCATCAGTAATTCTTTTCTGTTATAAGTCATTTTCTAATTCTCTGCTTGTCTCTTTTCCATAGAAAACCATTCATTGTTTTATGGGTGAAATATATTATCAGATATCTCTAGAAAGTATTGATATTGGAAATGTTCTCCTGCAAAAATAATAAAGATGGTGACATTGAACAGATACAGAAAACAATATAATCCTGACCTGTTTGTAAAGTAGTATACATTCATACCCAATAATCATATCAATATTTGTATAACTATAATAGTTCAAATACTGTTTATTAGTTTTCAGCTATTGCAATGAAATGATAAACAAATCTAGGAAGATTTCTAGACTCATAGCTAGTGATAATAATCTTAAGTATAGGAAATTAAAGGGGTGCCTGGAAGGCTCAGTATGTTCAGTGTCTGCCTTCAGCAAAGGTCATGATGCCAGGGTCCTAGGATTGAGCCCCACTTCGATCTCCCTGCTCAACAAGGAGCCTATTTCTCCCTCTCTGTTGCTACCCCTGCTTGTGCGCTCGCTCTCTCTCTCTCTGTCTCTCTAATAAATAAAATTTTAAAAAGAGCAGGAAGTTAAAAATATATCTGATTAACATTGAGGTTGGAAGTAGTAGGGAGATAAGGAAACTGTAGACACACACATATCTATATATGTAGATTATATATATATATATATATATATATATATAAAATGTAGATACATGTATACACTATAAGCACACACACATACATAAATCACACACACACATATGTATATATAAATTACACAGGTGACAGATACTGCAATTGAGTTACAATCCCCATTGTCTATAAAAGGGGAGTTTGTAGTCAAATTAAAGTTCAAATATAACTTGTAGTAAAAGAAGAAATCACCAAAGAGAAGAAAAAAGCCATACACATACACACACAATATTTTTAAGAGGTTATCTCTGGAAAGGAACTAGAAGGAAGAGATTTTCAAGATGGAAGTTTTGATTTTTTTTAATGATTATCTTGTCTGGATTATTTGATCATAATTTGTACACATATACATATTATTGATACTAAATTTAGCATACCATGGAAAGAAGTTAAATATATATACTTGTAAGCCATGGGCAGAAAGAATAGGAGGCAAGGAAGAAAATGTTTCACAATTTAGAGAAATCAGAGAGCATCCTCAAGACATAATATTTTAAATAAATATTTTATTGAACTATAATATGCATGCAAAAAAGAGGACACATCGTAAGTGTACAGCCTCATTAAATATCACCAAGTGGATACTTTGTAATTACCATTCAGGTCAAGAACTAAATCCTTGGCAGCTCCTCAGAAGCATTCCTCATACCCTGTCCAATCATTATCTGGGCTTTCATTCCCAAAGTTAAACACCATCCTCATTTATAACACCAAAAATTAGTTTTTGTCTGCTTGTGAACTGCATCTAAATGAAATCACACTACTCATATTATTTTGTCTCTTTCACTCAACATTGTATTTGAAATAGACCATAATTATTTATTTATTCAGCTTGGATATTGAAGGATATACATTCTGGGTATTATGAATATGCTGCAACTTAACATCATTTAGAAGTTTTCTAATGAACATATGTATGCACTGCTAGATATACAGTTGACAAACTTGGGAAATAAAGCATGAAAAAATAACTTGGGAAAGAAGAATGAACTACAAATGGTGAAGAAAACGTTATGATAAATAAACTAGCACAGATATTGAAGAACATGGCTCATGTTTGCCAGAGATTTAATTTTTTTTAGAAAGTTCAACTCTAGTCCTAGTGATCCAACAACTGTCCCCTATGAGCAAGAGTATTTGAAGAAGGGGCACCTGGGTAGCTCAGTCAGTTAAGCATCTCCCTTCAGCTGGGGTCATTATCCCAGGGTCTGGTGATCACGTCTGGTATCAGGTTCCCTGCTCAGCAGAGAGCCTACTTCTGACTCTCCCTCTGCTGCTCTCCCTGTGTGCTCATTCAAAAAAAAGTCTTTGAAGAACATGGGATTTCAGGAGAGAAAGTCTCTGCCTAATGGGCATTGTGATAAAGAGAGGTAGAAGAATTAAAGTCCCATGGAACTTTCCTGTGGCCAGATACCTGCTTTCATTTGGAGAGTTCCCTACAGTCTTGCTGATCTCAACCTGGCTAAGAGAATTCTAACGTCTCAGAAGACTCTACTTAAATTTTATGAGAATTATCTTTTCCCTTAAGCAAGAATCTAATGACACTTTTTCGTATCTGCTTAGTTTTCACCCCATACACAATAGGGTTCATTGTGGGAGGCATCAGCAGATACAGATTAGCCATAATAATGTGTATGTGTGGAGGAATAGTGTGTCCCCCAAACCGGTGAGTAAAGAACGTGAAGAAGGCTGGAACATAGGTGATGACAATGGCACAGATGTGGGCAGTACATGTGCTGAAGGCCTTCTGCTGTGCATCTGCTGAAGAGAGACTCACAACTGCTCGAAGGATCATGGTGTAGGAGATTGTGATGCACAAGATATCAAAGCCCCCAATCAGTAGGGCAACCATCAAACCATAGATAGCATTGATCCTAACATTTCCACAGGATATCTTGGCCACAGACATGTGGTCACAGTAGGTGTGAGGTATGACATTGCCTCTGCAGTATGGCAGGCGCCTGGTGAGGAAAGTAAAAGGGATAACAAGTACTACACCTCTAAGAAAAGTGAGGAGTCCAGCCTTGGAAATGACTTCATTAGTGAGGATAGTAGTATAGCGCAGGGGGTAGCAGATGGCCACATAGCGGTCCAGTGCCATAAGCATGAGCACCCCAGACTCCATCCCTGTAAATGTATGCACAAAGAACATCTGGGCCAGGCAAGCCTTAAAGTCAATCTCCTTGAGGCTGAACCACAATATGCAGAGGGTGTTGGGAAGAGTGCTGGTGCACATAAGCACATCTGTGAAGGAAAGAAGAGCTAGGAAGATGTACATAGGTCTGTGTAAGGCTTCTTCAGAGTAAATGAGGTACATAAGGCCAAAGTTCCCTGTAATGGCAATGCTGTACATGGTGCACAGTGGGAAGGAGATCCACAGATGCACTTCTTCCAGCCCAGGGATGCCATTTAAGATGAATGAAGCTGGAGTTAGACTGGTGCCATTTATGAATGACATAACACCTGTTGGAAGTTCATGGTACAGCAGTTATAGAATTGTTCTGTAAGCAGAAAAAGAAAAAGGAAGAAGGAAGAAGGGGAGAGTAGGAGGAGAAGGAGGAGGAGGAGGAGAAGAAGAGGAGGAGGAAGAGAAGGAGAAAGAAGGAGGAGGAAGAGAAGGAGGAGGAGGAGGAGGAGGAGGAAGAGCGGGAGGAAGAGGAGGAGGAGGAGGAGGGTGGGGAGGAGGAGGAGGGTGGGGAGGAGGAGAGGAAGAAGGAGGAGGAGGAGAAGGCTCAAAGAGTAACTGACCAGCAGGATTTTCTTTCTTTATAATGGCTAATTTGTCTTTTTGTAGATCAGTCACTGGATAAGGTCTTTTATGTTGACTATGTGACATATGCACTATTTGGGTCCATGTCTTAAGCATTAGACTCTGACCAGATAAACTGACTTTTAGTGGATGTGCTGGATCTTGTTGTGTCTAGGATTTCATGGTTTTGTTATCATAATTTGCAGTCCATTCTCCAGGCTGAAGTTGGTCACAAATTCACCAACTGTGTGATCAAGAATTGATGAAATATGCCCTAAGGGCTAAGGTCTCATCATCATAGTCAGGGATACATATTTCATTCTAAAATGTTAACAGTTTTCAATGGTTCTTGTGGGCTCACCTTTCTCAGGTAATCAGTCTTACTAGAGGACTAACCTTACAATGATTTAAAAGGGTAAATTTTAGCACAAATGTCCCACTTTTGGTTTGGGATAAACTTAAATTCAGAAAACTAAGAATCATAGAATGGTCTTAAATGTAAAAATATAATAATCTCTTTATTAACATCATCAAATGGCCCCTGATTACTGTTCTTGGGTCACTACCACTATAAATAGTGGGTGAAGAATCATTGGGAATGTAGTAACTTATGAGACATTAATGTTGTTCTTAGAGTCTCTTCCAATGGACTCTAGAGTCTAGCCCAACGTGAATGGAGATACTCATCATCTTAAACTAAAACAACTGACATTTTCTTTAGAACAGAGTACTTTTTTTTCACCCTATATCACAATTTCAGGGAGCCATAGAAATGAATATTTCCCAGCCTGCATAAGCTCCAAAACAAATGTTTCTAGGATAAAAGAGAGATATTCAAGACATTTTTAAAACCCATAGAAAATATTTATGAACAAAATATTTATGAATAGTAAGGAGGATAATATTTCTTTGGTGTGATAGTATATGTGAGGAAATAGGAACTTAGTTTTGAGCATAAGATGGATGCAAATAAGATGCAAAAGTCTGAAGAAGTGGGCTATGTTAGACTAGAATGTGATAATTTAGAAAAAAAAAATGTGCCAGTAGTGAAATAAGGATAGTCCTATAGAGGGCTGTTGAAAGGAAAATAGTCTCTTTGAATAAAAAATATCAGTGCCAACATTAGTAGTACCTCCTGGACATATGAGAGGTGACCTCCCTGCCACTTCCCAGGTGTCTCTGAAATCTAAGACTATATAAACTTGGCTCTGCTTGTCTATGTCTTTTATAAAATTTTATATCTTTATTTTTTTAAATATTAAAGCTGAGGAAATGAAATCTAGAAGCACTTTAAATTGAGAAATATTTCAACTATAACTATGAAATAAAATGGAAGCAATTGCCTGGAAGGAAAAGTGAATGAGAAACAGAAAACTATGGAATAAGGCTGTCTTCACTCTTCCGTGTTTTGTTTTTTTGTTTTTTTGTTTTTCCACTGCATCTTGAAAATGCTCATTTTAGCTTACACAGCCAGTGGGACTGATGACTTCTCTTTAGAATATTCCCCACAAGGATTATATTTCAGTATCTGAAACATTAACATTTTTATCCAAAGTGAAAAAGGAGTACATAAGCCAGTATATAAAGGCATCTGTATAGTAGGGTACACTGGGTCTTTTCCAAAGGTAAGGAGAAGAACCGTGTATGACAACTCTTATGCCTCTTCCTAGCTCAGCTATCATAATTTGCACCCACTCCTTTAATAAGAAGAACGCAGCCCCAATTCAGAAATCTGCTCACCCTGAAAGCTGCTGGAGTTCCTCACATAGCTGAAGACATATCCACAGATTAAGTCATATTCATGTCTATGTGATGCTTTTGGTCCTGCAAGAGTGATCTAAAACCTATACTGAGACCACGAGGAGGCACGTGGAGGAGGGAACTTTTCTATTGTGTGTGTGTGTGTGTGTGTGTGTGTGATATTCTAAAGTTGGGAGCTGGGGAAACTTAATTGCTACAATATCTTTCTCCTATAGTCTCAGAGGAGAGCTGATTTCCTGTGTGTGTTTGTAAGAAAAAAGAGACTTAGGAATCAGATATATCTGGGTCCTAAGGACTCCAGCTCAGCCACTGGAAATTGTCTTAGGAATTATTTTGTCCCAAATCATAATCTAGCACTTTTGAAGCATATTTTTTAGAGGTATAATTAGATGGTCTGAGACAACAACAACAACAAAAATAAATAAATGTAAAACAGAGCATGTGCAGATCTAGAATGATTTAGACTTTGGAATTAAATCTTTGTGGGAGACAGACCTGTCTACTACCTTTTTCAAAACTGAGAATAACATCATGCACAAAATTGGTACTGAAAAAAATATTTTGCTGAAAAAATTAAATAATCTTGGTCTAAAAAATTCAGCTTTAGATGAGATCTTGTAGTTAGTGTTCTTGATAAATTCACTCATTAATGTTAACATTTTTATATAAATTTCTTTGGATTATCTAAACATTAGCATCCCTTTGTGAATTAAAAACATTTTGTTCTCCCTTTCCTGTATTTTTTGGCATTTTTTTCTTGCCTTCTTAACTAGCTACAACACCCTTCTTGTGCAATGTTTAACAGGAAGAGTGATCAGGGATATCTTTGTTTCATTACTGATGATTGGGCGTAGTGAAGCCCTACTAGGGATACAGAAACCAATTCTAAACAATCAGGTGAAAACACGGATTTATGCTACAATGCAAAAGCACAGCAGTGCAACTGATAAACTATTGAACTCTACATCTGAAACTAATGATGTACTATAACTGGCTAATTGAATTTTTTAAAAAAGCACAGCAGTGCAATTGTAACAGTTACTATGAAATAAAAAGTGGTCACTTGCTTGAAATAAATCTTACCTGGCTAACTGCTTATAGTAACATATAATAATTTATAATAATATGCCTGTGCTTGCTGGTAGATAAAATTTATTGGACTTTCAGTGTACTGCCCCCCACCCCCACCCCCCACACTTACCTTGAAATAAACATTTGGGACGTTCAGGAAAGTGTAATTCATTGCTGGGAAGATAATTCTGGACTAACATCAATTAACTCACCAACATGTATGATATCTGCTCTAGATTTTTTTTTCAGTTGTAAAAATGCATTTATGATTTTATTTTGGGAAATTATTTTTTAATGATACATATTTCTCAGAACAGTGTTTTTTTTTAAAGATTTTATTTATTTATTTATTTGACAGACGGAGATCACAAGTAGGCAGAGAGGCAGACATAGAGAGAGAAGAGGAAGCAGGGTCCCCGCTGAGCAGAGAGCCCGATGCAGGGCTCGATCCCAGGACCCTGGGATCATGACCTGAGCTAAAGGCAGAGGTTTTAACCCACTGAGTCACCCAGGTGCCCCATCTCAGAACAGTGTTTTTAAAACTATCTTTAGCTGACTTTTATTCATTTTTTAACTGTTGAAGTTCAGAAAAACATTTCTATTTTTTTTTAATTTTTTATAACATATAATGTATTATTATCCCCAGGAGTACAGGTCTGTGAATCGTCAGGCTTATATAGTTCACAGCACTCCCCATATTTGCTATAGATTTCTTTATTAAGATTTTATTTATTCATTTGACACTCAGAGATCACAAGTAGGCAAAGAGGCAGACATAGAGAGAGAAGAAGAAGCAGGGTCCCCGCTGAGCAGAGAGCCCGATGCAGGGCTCGATCCCAGGACCCTGGGATCATGACCTGAGCTAAAGGCAGAGGTTTTAACCCACTGAGTCACCCAGGTGCCCCATCTCAGAACAGTGTTTTTAAAACTATCTTTAGCTGACTTTTATTCATTTTTTAACTGTTGAAGTTCAGAAAAACATTTCTATTTTTTTTAATTTTTTATAACATATAATGTATTATTATCCCCAGGAGTACAGGTCTGTGAATCGTCAGGCTTATATAGTTCACAGCACTCCCCATATTTGCTATAGATTTCTTTATTAAGATTTTATTTATTCATTTGACACTCAGAGATCACAAGTAGGCAAAGAAGCAGGCATAGAGAGAGGAGGAAACAGGCTCCCCGCGGAGCAGAGAGCTCAATGAGGGGCTCGATCCCAGGACCCTGGGATCATGACCTGAGCCGAAGGCAGAGGCTTTAACCCACTGAGCCACTCAGGCGCCCCTAGATTTTTTATAGGTACCTTTTTTCCAGCTCTATTGAGATATAATTGGCATATAACATTGTGTAAGTTTAAGGTGTACAATGTGATGATTTGATACAGAATATTTGCCACAATATTGTTATTTAACATTCTTCACCTTACATAGTTAACATTCTATTATTATGGTGAGAACATTAGAACTCTACTCTCATAGCAACTTTCAAGTGTATAATACAATATTGTTAAGTGTAGTCACCATGCTATACATTAGACTCTCTAATACTTATATTCATTTTATAACTGTAAGTTTGTATTCTTTGATCAACATCTCCCAATTTTCCCTACCCTTATCCCCCTGGCATCCACCATTCTACTGTTTCAATGAGTTTGATGTTTTTACATTCCACATTTAAGTGATCTGCCTGATTTACTTCATTCAGCATAATGCCCTCAAGGTCCATCCATTTGTCATAAATGCCAATATTTCCCTCTTTCATATGGGTGAATAATACTCTGTCCAATATAGATACCACATTTTCTTTATATAGTCATCCATCTATAGATACTTGTTTCCATGTCCTGGTGTGTTGTGTTAATGCTGCAATGAACATGGAAGTACAGATATTTCTTTGAGATAATAATTTTATCTTCAGATATATATTTGGTAGTGAGATTTCTGGATCATATGGTATTTATATTTGTAATTTTTTGAGGTAACTTCATGCTGTTTTCTATGACTGAAACCAATATGTTCCGTGACTGAACCAATATGTATTCTCACCAATAGTGCACCAGAGTTCCCTTTTCTCCTCTCCAATGTTTGTTATCTACTGTTTTGTTTTATAACAACCATGCTAACAGATTTAAGGTGATTGCCTTGTAGTTTTGAACTACACTGTTGAGCACTGCACAGAGCTTAACAATCTCATTAGTTAAATGTAAATACTAAAATCTTTCATGCTTACCAGCAAAAGACAATTAGAAATATAATACAAAATGAACATGGCCAAGATTTGTAAGTTGTAAATTATTATGCAATTTTTAGCCCATCAAACTATCACCTGAGAATATGAACACATACACATAGACAGAGTATACAGTATAAAACCAAAAGAGATCAGGTATCTGTTATAATGTTTGAACTATGTTAGCATTCTTGTCCTTCAATAAGAGTCCCAGGACTCCTCAGTAGGATAGAATAACAATGCGTGGGTACAAAAAGATTATTTTTTTCCTAAATTTATTGTTTAGATCATGCAAAATACTTGTTCATCTTTTGTCTCTGACTGAAACCAACCTCACTACCATCTTCTTTTGTAGGATGTCTTTACTGATATAAAAGTAACATGCTTTGCAATTGACCATCATGCATGAAGCCAACATCTCCTGCCTGACACCAAGATACTTCATTCTTGATGGGATTCCTGAACTAGAAGACTTAAACATCTGGATCTCCCTGCCCTTCTGTCTCATAAACATCATCGCTGTCCTGGGGAACTGTGGGCTCATCTACCTCATCAGCTATGATGAGGCCCTGCATCAGCCTATGTACTACTTTCTAGATTTGTGGTCTCTTACAGATATTAGTGGGTTCACTTCATTTGTCCCTAATATATTATGTATCTTTTGCTTCAATCTTAAAGAGATTGACTTTAATGCCTGCCTCATGAAGAAGTTTTTCATCCACATGTTGACAGGTATGGAGTCTGGTGTGCTCATGCTTATGGCCCTGGATCACTATGTGTCCATTTGCTACCCTAGCATCCTCACCAACACAGTAATTATCAAGTTTGGGTTTGCTGCCTTCAGTCAAAGTGTGTTGCTCATGATCCCATTCACTTTCCTGGTCAAGTACCTTCCCTACTGCAGGAGCAACCTCTTCCACCCCACCTACTGTGACCTACGTCTGTGGCCAAACTGCCCTGTGGCAACATCAAGATTAATGCCATCTATGGTCTCAAAGCTCCCATATTGATTGGAGGATTTGATATGTTTTGTATTTTCATGTCTTACACCATGATTATCAGTCCTGCAGTGAGTCTGTCATCTTCAGATGCTCACCGCAAATCCTTCAGGACCTGTACATCTCTCATATGTAATATTGTCATTACCTATGTCCCAACCTTCTTCGACTTTACTCATCATTTTGGGGACACACCATACCTCACCATGTTCACATTTTTATAGCCAATCTTTACCTGTTAATGCCTCCTACCCTGAATCCAATTGTCTACAGAGTAAAGACCAAGCAGATTTGTGAAGGAGTGATCAAATTGTTTTTAGCAAGAAAGATATTTTGAGTTTGAGCTAAGTTTATAGTATATGATTCTGCATGTAGCATAAAGGTAGAGAAAGAACTTATAGGGGAAAAGAATAGATGCAAAATTCATAACCCTGAACATCAGGAAAAAATACCTGTCAATATTCTGTTATAATATTTATGAAACAATCACAAAAAAAATTTTAACCTGAGACCTCTAATTTGATAGAAAAAAAATAGACAGGAAACAATTGTGTTTTCCACACAGTTTAATTTTGGACAAACCTGGTAGAATGAATTCATAGAACAGGAGTCTAGAAGTTGAAGTGAACTCTTAATGATTAATGCTCTTTCATCTAGGGCACTCTGAGGGAGTATATAGAAAAGAGCAAAGCAGGTCAAATAGCTGAAAGACTCCTGAAGATTGGGGAAGACACCTATGTAAACTGTCTCAAGTGTTGTAGGGAAGTCAGAAACCCTTCCCCAGAAGGTTTGTGCTGAATTCCATGGGTTCTGTCATCTTTTTTATTCCATATTTATTTGAAAATTGGGAAAAAATAATTCTCCTTGTCTGCTCATTTCTTCCTGTGTAATTATTTGGATTCTTATCCATGTAGTCATGTACATACAAATTAACCTGGAATAGACATGATCACTGACGTTCATTACAATCTGAGAAACATCCCTTAGAGTTGATATCAAGCAGAATTTTGAGAAAAACAGTGGACACATTTAATGGGTATTTGAGTAAAGGTTTTATGAGTAGAGGAAAGGAGACTTAAAGAAAATCTATGTAATTTTCCAATCAAGATGTCTGGGCTTTACTGATTTAATTGACTTTAATACAGGGGGAGAAATAGTTAAGTGACCAAGGACAGTAAAGAAAGGAGTACTTTATTTAGAGTTCTGGAAATAACAGAGGAAAAAAAAAAAGAAATAACAGTGAAAAAAATAACAGAAGTAGAATGATAAATGTGGTATTCAGAAATAAGAAGACTGAATGAAAAGTGAAAAATAATAAGAGCGTATCACAAGAGGTAATTGGAGTAATAGAATATGACCAGGAAATGGATACAAGTAGATAGTTAGGTGGAAATCTTAATTATATTAAGATTATATTCTTATTACCTAATAATATGATAACTATATTTCAGTATTACATATATAGTGAAATCATTATAAAATGTACAAATCACATCATATATTTTTGCAATATAATTTCACATTGAGAATAAAAATCTGTTTTTAATGCTAACATTATAAAATTACCTCTATATAATGTAAATTATTAACTTATAATCAGCAAAATTGCTATGTCTTTGAATCATGCTTTTGGATTTTGTAAATTTTACTTAATTAAGAAATTTTCTTTAAAAAAAATTTTTTTTTAATTTTTTATTTTTTATAAACATATATTTTTATCCCCAGGGGGTACAGGTCTGTGAATCACCAGGTTTACACACTTCACAGCACTCACCAAAGCACATACCCTCCCCAATGTCCATAATCCCACCCCCTTCTACAACCTCCCTCCCCCCAGCAACCCTCAGTTTGGTTTGTGAGATTAAGAGTCACTTATGGTTTGTCTCCCTCCCAATCCCATCTTGTTTCATTGATTCTTCTCCTACCCACTTATGCCCCCATGTTGCATCACCACTTCCTCATATCAGGGAGATCATATGGTAGTTGTCTTTCTCTGCTTGACTTATTTCACTAAGGATGATACGCTCTAGTTCCATCCATGTAAATGGCAAGATTTCATTTCTTTTGATAGCTGCATAGTATTCCATTGTGTATATATACCACACTTCTTGATCCATTCATCTCTCTCTTTTTTTTTTTTTTTTTTGACAGAGAGAAATCACAAGTAGACAGAGAGGCAGCCAGAGAGAGAGAGAGAGGGAAGCAAGCTCCCTGCTGAGCAGAGAGCTCGATGCGGGACCCGATCCCAGGACCCTGAGATCATGACCTGAGCCGAAGACAGCGGCTTAATCCACTGAGCCACCCAGGCGCCCCGATCCATTCATTCTTGATGGACATCTAGGTTCCTTCCATAGTTTGGCTATTGTGGACATTGCTGCTATAAACATTCGGGTGCACGTGCCCCTTTGGATCACTACGTTTGTATCTTTAGGGTAAATAACCAATAGTGAAATTGCTGGGTCAGAGAGCAGTTCTATTTTCAACATTTTGAGGAACCTCCATGCTGTTTTCCAGAGTGGCTGCACCAGCTTGCCTTCCCACCAACAGTGTAGGAGGGTTCCCCTTTCTTCGCATCCTCGCCAGCATCTGTCATTTCCTGACTTGTTGATTTTAGCCATTCTGACTGGTGTGAGGTGATATCTCATTGTGGTTTTGATTTGTATTTCCCTGATGCCGAGTGATATGGAGCACTTTTTTATGTGTCTGTTGGCCATCTGGATGTCTTCTTTGCAGAAATGTCTGTTCATGTCCTCTGCCCATTTCTTGATTGGATTATTTGTTCTTTGGGTGTTGAGTTTGCTAAGTTCTTTATAGATTCTGGACACTAGTCCTTTATCTGATATGTCGTTTGCAAATATCTTCTCCCATTCTGTCAGTTGTCTTTTGATTTTGTTAACTGTTTCCTTTGCTGTGCAAAAGCTTTTGATCTTGATGAAATCCCAATAGTTCATTTTTGCCCTTGCTTCCCTTGCCTTTGGCGTTGTTCCTAGGAAGATGTTGCTGCGGCAGAGGTCAAAGAAGTTGCTGCCTGTGTTCTCTTCAAGGATTTTGATGGATTCCTACCGCACATTGAGGTCCTTCATCCATTTTGAGTCTATTTTTGTGAGTGGTGTAAGGAAATGGTCCAATTTCATTTTTCTGCATGTGGCTGTCCAGTTTTCCCAGCACCATTTATTGAAGAGGCTGTCTTTTTTCCATTGGACATTCTTTCCTGCTTTGTCGAAGATTAGTTGACTGTAGAGTTGAGGGTCTATTTCTGGGCTCTCTATTCTGTTCCATTGATCTATGTGTCTGTTTTTGAGCAAGTTCCATGCTGTCTTGATGATGACAGCTTTGTAATAGAGCTTGAAGTCCGGAATTGTGATGCCACCAACGTTGGCTTTCTTTTTCAATATCCCTTTGGCTATTCGAGGTCTTTTCTGGTTCCATATAAATTTTAGAATTATTTGTTCCATTTCTTTGAAAAAGATGGATGGTACTTTGATAGGAATTGCATTAAATGTGTAGATTGCTTTAGGTAGCATAGACATTTTCACAATATTTATTATTCCAATCCAGGATCATGGAACATTTTTCCATTTCTTTGTGTCTTCCTCAATGTCTTTCATGAGTACTTTATAGTTTTCTGAGTATAGTTTCTGTGCCTCTTTGGTTAGGTTCATTCCTAGATATCTGATGGTTTTGGGTGCAATTGTAAATGGGATGGACTCCGTAATTTCTCTTTCTTCTGTCTTGCCTTTGGCGTAGAGAAATGCAACTGATTTCTGTGCATTGATTTTATATCCTGACACTTTACTGAATTCCTGTACAGGTTCTAGCAGTTTTGGAGTGGAGTCTTTTGGGTTTTCCACATATAGTATCATATCATCTGCGAAGAGTGATAATTTGACTTCTTCTTTGCCGATTTGGATGCCTTTAATTTCCTTTTGTTGTCTGATTGCTGAGGCTAGGACCTCTAGTACTATGTTGAATAGCAGTGGTGATAATGGACATCCCTGCCGTGTTCCTGACCTTAGCGGAAAAGCTTTCAGTTTTTCTCCATTGAGAATGATATTTGCGGTGGGTTTTTCATAGATGGCTTTGATGATATTGAGGTATGTGCCCTCTATCCCTACACTTTGAAGAGTTTTGATCAGAAAGGGATGCTGTACTTTGTCAAATGCTTTTTCAGCATCTATTGAGAGTATCATATGGTTCTTGTTCTTTCTTTTATTGATGTGTTGTATCACATTGACTGAATTGTGGGTGTTGAACCAACCTTGCAGCCCTGGAATAAATCCCACTTGGTCGTGGTGAATAATCCTTTTAATGTACTGTTGAATCCTATTGGCTAGTATTTTGTTGAATATTTTTGCATCTGTGTTCATCAAGGATATTGGTCTATAGCTCTCTTTTTTGATGGGATCCTTGTCTGGTTTTGGGATCAAGGTGATGCTGGCCTCATAAAATGAGTTTGGAAGTTTTCCTTCCATTTCTAATTTTTGGAACAGTTTCAGGAGAATAGGAATTAGTTCTTCTTTAAATGTTTGTTAGAATTCCCCTGGGAAGCCGTCTGGCCCTGGGCTTTTGTTTGTTTGGAGATTTTTAATGACTGTTTCAATCTCCTTACTGGTTATGGGTCTGTTCAGATTTTCTATTTCTTCCTGGTTCAGTTGTGGTAGTTTATATGTTTCTAGGAATGCATCCATTTCTTCCAGATTGTCAAATTTGTTGGCGTAGAGTTGCTCATACTATGTTCTTATAACAGTTTGTATTTCTTTGATGTTAGTTGTGATCTCTCCTCTTTCATTCATGATTTTATTTATTTGGGCCCTTTTTCTTTTCTTTTTGATAAGTCGGGCCAGGGGTTCATCAATTTTATTAATTCTTTCAAAGAATCAGCTCCTACTTTCGTTGATCTGTTCTATTGTTTTTTTGGTTTCTATTTCATTGATTTCTGCTCTGATCTTTATGATTTCTCTTCTCCTGCTGGGCTTAGAGTTTCTTTCTTGTCCTTTCTCCAGCTCCTTTAGGTGAAGGGTTAGGTTGTGTATCTGAGACCTTTCTTGTTTCTTGAGAAAGGCTTGTACCGCTATATATTTTCCTCTCAGGACTGCCTTTGTTGTGTCCCACAGATTTTGAACCGTTGAATTTTCATTATCATTTGTTTCCATGATTTTTTTCAATTCTTCTTTAATTTCCCGGTTGACCCATTCATTCTTTAGAAGAATGCTGTTTAGTCTCCATGTATTTGGGTTCTTTCCAAACTTCCTTTTGTGGTTGAGTTCTAGCTTTAGAGCATTGTGGTCTGAAAATATGCAGGGAATGATTCCAATCTTTTGATACTGGTTGAGTCCTGATTAAGACCAAGGATGTGATCTATTCTGGAGAATGTTCCATGTGCACTAGAGAAGAATGTGTATTCTGTTGCTTTGGGATGAAATGTTCTGAATATATCTGTGATGTCCATCTGGTCCAGTGTGTTGTTTAAGGCCTTTATTTCCTTGCTAATCTTTTGCTTGGATGATCTGTCCATTTCAGTGAGGGGAGTGTTAAAGTCCCCTACTATTATTGTATTATTGTTGATGTGTTTCTTTGATTTTGTTATTAATTGGTTTATATAGTTGGCTGCTCCCACGTTGGGGGCATAGATATTTAAAATTGTTAAATCTTCTTGTTGGACAGACCCTTTGAGTATAATATAGTGTCCTTCCTCATCTCTTATTATAGTCTTTGGCTTAAAATCTAATTGATCTGATATAAGGATTGCCACTCCTGCTTTCTTCTGATGTCCATTAGCATGGTAAATTCTTTTCCACCCCCTCACTTTAAATCTGGAGGTCTTTGGGCTTAAAATGAGTTTCTTGGAGGCAACATATAGATGGGTTTTGCTTTTTTATCCATTCTGATACCCTGTGACATTTGACAGGGGCATTTATCCCATTAACATTCAGGGTAACTATTGAGAGATATGAATTTAGTGCCATTGTATTGCCTGTAAGGTGACTGTTACTGTATATGGTCTCTCTTCCTTTCTGATCTACCACTTGTAGGCTCTCTCTTTGCTTAGAGGACCCCTTTCAATATTTCCTGTAGAGCTGGTTTGGTATTTGCAAATTCTTTCAGTTTTTGTTTGTCCTGGAAGCTTTTAATCTCTCCTTCTATTTTCAATGATAGCCTAGCTGGATATAGTATTCTTGGCTGCATGTTTTTCTCGTTTAGTGCTCTGAAAATATCATGCCAGCTCTTTCTGGCCTGCCAGGTCTCTGTGGATAAGTCAGCTGCCAATCTAATATTTTTACCATTGTATGTTACAGACTTCTTTTCCCAGGCTGCTTTCAGGATTTTCTCTTTGTCACTGAGACTTGTAAATTTTACTATTAGGTGACGTGGTGTGGGCCTATTCTTATTGATTTTGAGGGGCGTTCTCTGAACCTCCTGAATTTTGATGCTCGTTCCCTTTGCCATATTGGGGAAATTCTCCCCAATAATTCTCTCCAGTATACCTTCTGCTCCCCTCTCTCTTTCTTCTTCTTCTGGAATCCCAAGTATTCTATTGTTGTTTTGTCTTATGGTGTCACCTATCTCTCGAATTCTCCCCTCGTGGTCCAGTAACTATTTGTCCCTCGTTTGCTCAGCTTCTTTATTCTCTGTCATTTGGTCTTCTATATCACTAATTCTTTCTTCTGCCTCATTTATTTTAGCAGTGAGAGCCTCCATATTTGATTGCACCTCATTAATAGATTTTTTTTATTTCAACTTGGTTAGATTTTAGTTCTTTTATTTCTCCAGAAAGGGCTTTTATATCTCTCGAGAGGGTTTCTCTAATATCTTCCATGCCTTTTTCGAGCCCGGCTAGAGAATTGTCATTCTGAACTCTAGATCTGACATATTACCAATGTCTGTATTGATTAGGTCCCTAGCCTTTGGTATTGCCTCTTGTTCTTTTTTTTGTGTTGAATTTTTCCGTCTTGTCATTTTGTCCAGATAAGAGTATATGAAGGGGCAAGTAAAATACTAAAAGGGTGGCAACAACCCCAGGAAAATATGCTTTAACCAAATTAGAAGAGATCCCAAATTGTGAGGGGGGAGAAAGGGGATGTAAAGAGGTTCAAAAAGGAAGAAAGAAAAACAAAAGAAAAAAGAGAAAAAAAAAGAAAAGAATTAAAAAAAAAGAAAACAAATAAGAAAATATAAAAAAGAAAAAATATATATATTAGATAAACTAGTTAAAAAACGTTAAAAAAGAAAAAGGTAAATGTTAAAAAAGAAATTTAACCAGAAGGCGAGAAAAAAAACAAAAAATGAAAAAGAAAAAAATTACTTTAACTGCAAGACTAAAAAAAATCAGAGGGAAAAAGCCATGAGTTCCGTGGTTTGCTTTCTCCTCCTCTGGAATTCTGCTGCTCTCCTTGGTATTGAAACCACACTCCTTGGTAGGTGAACTTGGTCTCGGCTGGATTTCTTGTTGATCTTCTGGGGGAGGGGCCTGTTGTAGTGATTCTCAAGTGTCTTTGCCCCAGGCGGAATTGCACTGCCCTTATCAGGGGCCTGGGTGAGTAATCCGCTTGGGTTTGCTTTCAGGAGCTTTTGTTCCCTGAGCACTTTCCGTAGCATTCCGGAGGACGGGAATACCAATGGCGGCCTCCTGGTCTCTGGCCCAGAAGAGCCGAGAGCCCAGGGCCCCACTCCTCAGTGCGCCCTCAGAGAACACCGCCCAGTTACTCCCATCTGCCTGACCTCCGGCCGCGCTCCGAGCTCACCAAGCCTGCGACCGGTACAAGGTAACACCGACCTGTGAGCTTACTGTCGGCTCTGTCTCTGTAGCTGGCTTCCCCGTGCCAATACCTGCAAGCTCTGTGACACTCAGACACCCCCGATCCTTCTGTGACCCTGCGGGACCTGAGGCCACGCTGACCCCACGTGGGCTTCACCCTGGTTTAGCCTCTGGAGCGATGTCCCTCAGCGGAACAGACTTTTAAAAGTCCTGATTTTGTGGGCCGTTGCTCTGCCACTTGCCTGGAGCCGGCCCCTCCCCCCGGGGTCTATCTTCCTGTCGCTTTGGATTCACTTCTCCGCCGGTCCTACCTTTCAGAAAGTGGTTGTTTTTCTGTTTCCAGAATTGCTGTTCTTCTCCTCTTCAATCTGCCGATGGATTTTCAGGTGTTTGCAATCTTTAGATAAGCTATCTAGCTGATCTCCTGCTAGCTGAAGTAGTCTCAGCCTGCTACTTCTCCGCCATCTTGACAACCCCCCTTCCTTTTAAAAATTTTTTAAAAGATTTTATTTATTTATTTGACACAGAGAGAGAGACAGCGAGAGATGAGGAATAGGAGTGGGAAAGGGAGAAGCAGACTCCCTGCTGAGCAGGGAGCTTGATGCGGGGCTTGATCCCAGGACCCTGGGATCATGACCTGAGTTGAAGGCAGAATTTTAACTGTCTGATCCACCCAGATGCCCCAGTTAAGAAATTTTCTTTAAGCAATAAATACTAGCAATAAAATACTAGCAAAAAGATCACAAAATTGCTTTTCCTAAACTTCCATTTAAATATACATATATATTTAAATATGTATATTTTAAAATATATATATTTATATATACTTTTTAATGTATATAGTTATATATATAGTGTCAGGTATAATGATTCATATAGAGTAACACATTGAACTTCTAAGTCAGAGCTATGGAATAAGTATGATTATCCACATTTTATAGAAGAGGAATATGATACACAGACAGCAAGATTGGATGAATCTGAAAACACTAAGACTAAAATGTAAATACAATCATGTTGATAGGACTATGCTATGGGGAGGAGGGTGCAGGGGGGCAACTCCAGCAATAGCAACAAATTAAAACCAGAAACATAAATTTAAAAATATGAAGAAATAAAATCTAATAAACAACATTTATTTAAGGCACTTCAGTAACAATTCCCAATTAATTTTATGTCATCTTCACCATTATAAACTCAAAAATGGGTTTCATGGAAATAACAACATAACTCTGAAAACTAAGACACAACTGAATTAGAACAAGCAGGTAGAATAATGGAGGGTTTTTTTTAGTTATAAGGTAGACTTTATAGAAGGAAATTCTATTTAGTATTTATAGGAGAGAGAGAAAGAAGAGCACTAAAAATGAGGAAAGGAAAAGACTCAAAAAAACGATGGTGGAAGACACTTCAGTTCACATTCTTTCTCCTGCCCTAGAGACCAAGTTGGGAACAGAGCTCAATGGGCTTGGTGGAAAGGCCCAGCCCTCCCACATCAAACTCACACAATTTGATTAGCTCTAGAACCAAGGTATCAGGTATAAAATACTCACGATTAGATTATAATTTAGTTAAATCAAACTCCTTTTCAAAGTAGGAGATATTAATATTCCTATTAGTATTCCTCAAGTCCTGTCTCACAGTACCAATGAACAACAAATTTACTTTTCTTTAAAATGAATACCAGACATAGCTTGTGTTTCAAAATAACTTAAAACTATTTTCAAAGCAGTTTTATAAAAAATGAACAAGACTGCACAAAATTAGCTTAATTATTTTGTGGCATGTATGAGCATACATGAGAACTTTGAATTTAATATTTTTTAAAAGATTTTATTTATTTATTTGACAGATAGATCACAAGTAGGCAGAGAGGCAGGCAGAGAGAGGAAGGGAAGCAGGCTCCCTGCTGAGCAGAGAGCCTGATGCATTACCTTTCTGTTGTTTGGTTATTGCTTTTGCTTTCTTTCATACAAAAAAAAAAAAAAATCATATATCTATGAAGTCAAGTGACTTCATGGAGTCGTTTTTAGACTCCAGTGTTAAAAACAAGAGAGAACAAAAGTCCTAAACAGATGAATGACATAGCCTTTCCATTTTGGAATAACAATTTTTTCTGTGACACAGAAAGTTGAGGCAATTTTTTTTTCAAAATAAATAATTGACAAGAATGGCTAAGCATATAGGAAATATATTAAAAATATTTTTAATAGATGTAAGTTAAATGTTGGCTTCATATCTTATACTTCTGATATATATAATTAAATATAAAAATGAAATTCCTAAAAAATGGAAATAAAAAATTACTTTATTAAGAATGCTTAACTCTGTTGATTCCTAAACTCAGTGTAAATGTTTATGAGCAAAAGTGATAGATTGTAGGACACCCTATTATCTTCCTTTTTAAAAAGTCCCCTAGAAGATCTGATGCAGTTTAGTATAACCAGTTTGGGCATCAAGTTAAGAACCCCTGTTCTACGTTTAACTAAAATTCATATCAATTCTTATTTCCCTAAATTTCAAATCTAAAAGGAGAAAATTTCTACTGAGACCCATTTGTAATTTTGGAGTATATATAGTTGCATTTATTTAAATTATATCAAAATACTTTTCTGTGTATTCCTTTTTTTTTTTTTTTTTTTTTTACAAAACCAAATTTTTATGTAATTTAAAGTCTTCCCAAGTAGTGAATTTGAGAGTCTCTGACAGTTGTCCCCACTTATCCACAGGGGAATATGTTTGAAGAGCCCCACTGGATGCCTGAAACCATAGATAGTACCAAACTCTATATATACTGTGTTTTTTCCCATACATGCATACTGATGATAAAGTTTAAGTTATAAATTAAGCACAGTAAGACATTAACAACAATAATAATTATGGAGAACAATTATAACAATCTACAGTAATAAAAGTTATGTGAATCTGGTCTCTCTCTCAAAATGTCTTATTTTACTGTACTTACCCTTCTTGTGATTATATGAGATGATAAAATACACAGTGATACATTGTTTGACTACTACTGATCTTTTGAGGGTCATCTGCCTCTGATCACAGTTGACAAGTAGCTAAAATAACAGCAAAACTACAGATAAAGGGGGGAGATCTCTGGTACTCTTATCTAGAAATATCGCTAAAGCAAAAAGCTAAACAAAACAACATCAACACCACAGTTCATGCATTAAAATTTTATGAAATGCTTAATATTAAAAAATCCTTCTGGAAATATTTACACCAGAATTTAAGCTTTAATTGCATTTAGTTGAGGCGTTAGGTGAGACGTGAGTGTATGTAGTAGTGCAACTTTGTTTTCTACAGTATGTCATTTCCCATGAAAGGGTTGAAATATGGAAAGATTTTTTCCTCAATAAAAGAAAGGAAAGGGAAAGCAATTCAATTTCTGTCAATCATAAAATAAAATTTAAGGCCAAATAGTTTCTTGGAAAAATGTTTGCAAACTATGACAACAAATGGGCTTATATTTAGTATTGAAGGTGCCTAGCAAGCAATAAAATACAGACTAACACCTCCACTAAAAATGGAAAGGAGGATATTCACCTGGGTAGCTCAGTATGTTGAGTGTCCAACTCTTAGTTTTGGCTCCAGGCATGATCTTAGGATCAGGAGATCAAGCCGAGCTGGCTCCATGCTCAGCATGGAGTCTGCTTGGGATTCCCTCTCTCCTTCTCCTCTTGCCCCTCCCTCCTGCTCATTCTCTCTCTGCATCTCTCTCTGTCACTCTTTCTCAAAGTAATATAAGATAAAAACTCTAAGAAAAAAATGAATAAGGAGGTGAATGAATAATCAAAATATGAAGAAAACACCTGAAAAAACCACTGGAACCACTTGAAAAAAAAGCTTGAAAAAAAGTTCATAACCACTACAAATGAAGTTAATTTTAATTGAAGTTAAAATACCAAAGAGATGTATTCTTACCAGTCCAGCTGGGGAAAAGAGAACATATAATAACCAATACCCTCAATGCTGTATGGAAATGAAAAGCAACACAATTTTATGGAGATGGTTTTTTCCAACACTTATAAATATAATTAAAATTATTCATGCCTTTTGATCCCACAAACTTAACAGTTCTATTTCTTCTTTTCCTTTTAAAAAAGATTTTATTGGGACACCTGAGTGGCTCTGTTTGTTAAACCACTGCCTTTGGCTTGGGTCATGATCCCAGGGTCCTGGGATCGAGTTCCACATTAGGTTCCTTGCTCAGCGGGGAGCCTGCTTCTCTCTCTGCCTCTGCCTGACACTCTGCCTGCTTGTGCGTGCTCGCTCTCTCTCTGACAAATAAATAAAATATAAAAGAAAAAGATTTTATTTATTTATTTGAAAGAGTGAGAGAGAGAAAGAAAACAAGAGAAGGGGGAGGGGCAGAGAGAGAGAAGCAGACCCCCCACCCAGCAGAGAGCCTGATGTGGGGCTCAATTCCAGGACCCTGGGATCATGACCTGAGCTGAAGTCAAATACTACCAACTAAGCCACTGAGGACCCCCTTATTTCTTATTCTTGTACGAGGGAAAAATCAGTAATGCAGAATGGATTATAATATCCATAGAAGAATTATTTTTGATAGAAAAAATGAGGAAATAATTTAAATATTCAAGAGTAGTGAAATACTTAATTAAATTTGGTATAGCTATTGGGTGAAAGAAGTTTAGCTATTGAAAATTTTGATTTCGAGGTATAGAGAATGACATAAGAAAATGTTAACAAAATAATATTGGGAAAAGAAGAAAAAAAGTATTTAAAACTCCATATACTCTGAAATTTATACAAAACCAGAATATTAAACATAATAATTAAAAAATGAGTAAATGAAGTTCAGAAGATATTTTGAGAATGGTTATTTCTCTGTATTGGATTTACAAGTGATTTTTCAACTTTTTCTTCTTTTTTTGTGGTTTTCAGATTTTCCACATTAAGGATATTATTTCTTTTGTAATAAGAGAAAAAAAATTTACATGATGTTAATCTCTACCAGGGTTGGTGGTCACTAGCCTTAATATTTGTTTTTGTTCTTTCCTTTTCTACTCAAAAGTTTCTAAATATAGATCTGCTACCACCAGGCTGAAAGTTTATTCTCTTTCCATGAGAATTCCTCTGAGACATATAATTCTAGAGACTCAGTCCGCCTGGGACATCCTGCTGGAGATTCTCCAGGGAAACTGAAAAGCCTATGTAAGAAGATGCCATCCCAGATTTTGAAGAACTCCTAAGTATTCTCAGCCATGAATAGAATTGTGCTAAACACTGAGGTGAGTTTGGGGAGTTCTCAAAAATAGCTATTTTAAGGAAAGTAAGAATATTGATGGCTAAGAATACAATAGCCTAGAATATGCAGATGGTTTTATTTTATTTTATTTTTTTAAAGATTTTATTTATTTATTTGACAGAGATCACAAGTAGGCAGAGAGGCAGGCAGAGAGAGAGGAGGAAGCAGGCTCCCTGCTGAGCAGAGAGCCCGATGTGGGGCTCGATCCCAGGACCCTGAGATCATGACCTGAGCCGAAAGCAGAGGCTTTAACCCACTGAGCCACCCAGGTGCCCTGCAGATGGTTTTTAAAAAGGCTATATTTGCAAGAGGCAATGCCTTTCTATTTCCCTTTCACTTCTGTAGAGGTAATGGGTCTCTTTCTTCCTGGGTGGAGTTAGTATCATTTTCCAGTCACCCATTCATTTCAATGTGGTGTTCACATAAAAGATGACAGACATCAGAGACTGTAATCTTTACATTTTTTTGGTCTAGGACTATGATGGCTCCTCCATGTGGGGACATTTCTAGAGATATCTGAGAGAACTCTCTCATAAGACAATCGCCTTAGGAACCAGAGACCATGAACATGTGTAACTTGTATTCTTTTGTATCATCTTTCCATGATGACTTCTATGTACCCTGGGCAGAGGGAGGACACAACAATGGTTTCCAGATTATTTAGGTGACAGGAATCTATGTCTGGCATCTTCACAGCTATGTAATACATGTTGTCACACTGCAGGTATCTCTGTAGTTCTACCAGGTGGTGGGAATGTTTGACATTGGCATTGCTGCATGTAAAGGTGCCCATCCAGACCTTAAGGGCCATTTTATTTTCCTCAGATGATTAAAAAATTTTTTTAACTGTTTGGCGACTTCAAGCTTTCTCAAACATCCCTGAATCTGTAAATTCCTTCAACCATCATTCAGTTCTTTCTGTTATGTTTACAAGAAATTGCAATCCAAAAATACAGTATTATCTTTTGTACTGATAACCTGTCCAGTTATTACAAAAGAAATACTATTTAAATTAAAACATTATAAACAATTAGTGATCTTAGAACTTCAAAGGCTTCTTAAATGCAAATCTTATATTGAAAATGGATAGGAAACTAATAAAGAAAAAGTGCAAAAGCAGAAGGGCAAATAGAAAAGATGCTATTTCTGATTGAATTCACCCCTTTAATAACATTTTTAATGAAATTCCATAAAACTTGCCAATATTTTAGAAGTATAAGTACTTTTTTCTTCTCAAAATATTCCTTTAAAATTTCATAGTGTAAAAAAGCATGATACTGATGTCAGATATTAAGTCCTTACTAATTCAAACATTCATTTATTCATATATATTTTATTGAGCATCTACAATGTATCATCTTAAGCAAGTTATATGAATATAACTGGCAAATTTTACATGCATTATAGTTTTCTTCATTATCTTCAAGGCAGAACAAAATTCCTACTAATAAGGATGAGTCAGATCAAGGTGATCCTCTAAATATACAAACATGATTTTAGTGATAACTCATGAAGAATCCAAGAGGAGAGATAGAAGTGGCTTTTTGGGAGGAAGAGATAATTACAGTTCAGTTCACTACTTTTTATCAGAATGTGATAGAATAGAAGAGGTGTGCTGAGGAAAGGTTTAGAAAGTGAGGATAGTTATTTAGACAATCCAAATGGACAAGAGACATCAAATAGTACTGTTTAATTATTTTTAGATACAATAGTTTTTAGTACAATAGTTCAAAGACTCTCTTGCTAGAGTGGGAGGAAAAATACTGTCTTATCAATGCAAGGTTAATGACATTTGTGGGTATTATTATCCAAACCACTCTCTCTTGTCTGGTTTCTAACCCCAGTTTTCCCCTATGTAGAAAGCAATTGCTGACAAAGGATGTAAAATGCAGACTTCCCATGAGCCACTATGTGTGGGGGAAACAGCTCCAGCCTGACCCCAGGATTCTTTATATTGAATGGTGTCCCTGGCCTGGAAGCTGCACACACCTGGATCGCCCTGCCCTTCTGCTTCATGTACATCATCGCTGTCCTGGGGAACTGTGGGCTCATCTACCTCATCAGCCATGAGGACGCCCTGCACCGGCCCATGTACTACTTCCTGGCCCTGCTCTCCTTCACGGACGTCACATTGTGCACCACCACTGTACCCAAAATGCTGTGCATATTCTGGTTCAACCTCAAGGAGATTGACTTCAATGCCTGCCTGGCTCAGATGTTTTTTGTCCACACGCTGACTGGAATGGAGTCTGGGGTGCTCATGCTCATGGCCCTGGACCGCTATGTCGCCATCTGCTACCCCTTACGTTATTCCACCATCCTCACCAACCCTGTCATCGCCAAGGCTGGTCTTGCCACCTTCCTGAGGGGTGTGCTGCTCATCCTCCCATTCACTTTCCTCACCAAGCGTCTGCCCTACTGCCGGGGAAACTTCATTCCCCACACCTACTGTGACCACATGTCCGTGGCCAAGGTGTCTTGTGGCAACTTCAAGGTCAACGCTATCTATGGTCTCTTGGCAGCCCTCTTGATTGGGGGCTTTGATATGTGCTGTATTTCTGTGTCTTACACTATGATCTTGCGAGCAGTGGTGAGTTTGTCCTCTGCAGATGCTCGCCTGAAAACCTTTGGCACCTGTACATCCCACATATGTGCTATTGTCATCACCTATGTTCCAGCCCTATTCACCATTTTTACTCATCGTTTTGGGGGACAAAACATTCCCCACCATGCCCATATTCTGATTGCTAATCTCTATTTGATGTTGCCTCCTACTCTGAACCCCATTGTTTATGGAGTCAAGACCAAGCAGATCCGGGAGGGAGTCATCAAGTTATTTTTTAAAGAGAAAGATATCTTAGTTTTGAAATAAATTCACGAGTTAATATCCAAAATCAAGGAAAGACAAGAAATATTTCAGAGGAGATTCTTGAGCATAACTTTAACATCCGTGGGTTCATTGCGGAAAACAATATGCATTGAATATCTACTATAATAACTGAATTCTTTTTCATAAAACTCGTCAATGATAAAAATTGACTAAATAAAAAAAGAATGTCTCCTAAACTTGAGGATTTTTTTTTCTTGAAAGGAATTTCACATCAATGTAATCTCAAAGCTGTTTGGAAGTCATTGCATTGCTTAGATTCCTAATGTGCTTTTCCCATGAAACAAATTGCAAATGGGATGCACGTGAGAAAAAAAAATTCCTGATCCCATATTTGGTATTCACCCATTTGTGGCAGGAAACCCATTATAAAAAGAAGTGTCAGCAACTATTTCTTAAGACCCTTCACTCATGTTTTAGTGACTTCATTAACCCTCTATTCCTTTTGCTGCATAAGTTAGTATAACTTGTTTCAGTTGTGTAAATTATCTCATATCTATCTAAGCTATGTTGAATTTCCAGTATCAAGGAGAATGATTTTCATGCATTTCTATCAATACTACCTAAATAAAAGTTGGAAAGATAGCAAGGATAGCAAGGGAATAAACCACAAAATCTTAAATCAATTTCCTGAAGATAATTTTAGGAGGTTTTTGAAGTAGACAGAGAATAAGTCTTATAGATGGTTGTAAAGTGGTAGTAAAACAAACAACAACAACAACAACAACAAAAAACCAGAGAGAATTCACCAGAAAAATTGATAGACATTTAGGCTTGGGTGACTTCATAGACTCTTTTTCCAACCTTAGTCACCACAGCTGAAAATCTTCTATAATTTTTTAAAAGATTTATTTATTTATTTGACAGAGAAAGAGAGAGCACAAGAAGGGGAAGCAGCAGGCAAAGAGAGAGGGAGAAGCAGAATCCCCACTGAGCAGGGAGTCCAGTGCGCAGCTTGATCCCAGGACCCTGGGATCGTGACCTGAGCTGAAGGCAGATGCTTAACCAACTGAACCACTAGAATGCCCTAAAAATCTTCTATAATTTGACTCCAAAGTGAAGTTGATTATCAAAAAAAGTTTACATAATGATCAAGCCAGTTACAAACATTGGCCCTGTCTCCTCTAACCAGGCCTGTTCCCACACAGCAAAACATGGAGAACTGAGAACCTGTATTCACATCACCTTAGGGACACTGAACAAGCCTGAATATACTTTGCATATTGATTTCCATTCCCTGCACACTAAGGAAATCTAGCTCTGGATGAAAACTTTTTGAGTTTTGTAATTTTATTGCCAATTCAAACCTTATACCACAACTGGTAGATGTGAAATACATATTTATTAACATTTAAGTACATCATTGAAAGTAATTAGAAAAGTATGTCATTCTTCCACTGGAATTTTGAAGACAGCCCTATGTAATATGGAGTTTTCTGAAGTTACATTGCACTAAAAATGTTAATTTGTTATTACATGATATTAGGTTGATATTTTGAGGATCTCTAGCCAGTGTAAGAGTTTGAATATAAACAAGGATGAATAATTCCCCCAACATTCCATATACATGGAAATGCTGAATTAAATATACTTACAAAATTATAGAGAGTAAAACTAAAGTCAAATAAATTAATTAATAAAGATTTCAAAAATAAAAAAGAAAATCACAGAGGCAATTAGGAATTACTCAAATGACTTTAGTGTTGGGACTCTATTGACTGTGTGGTAGGCTAGACAAAGTGGGAAGTCTAGAATCTGGGATGACAACATAATCTTTGATGGGAACTAAAATATCTATGTCTGCCAGCCCAAAGGAAAAAAAAAGTGTATTGCTATGAAATCTACTATCTACTACCACTATGAAAATCTGAGACTACACGAGTGCAACACATATCACTATAGATGAATCCAAAAAAGATAAAAACATACAAAGACATTTTCTGTCTTTGTATAGGGAAAAACTATTTTTCCCTATACATTCATTCTGTCTCATTTAACTGCTTACCCCCACATTGAGAAACATATATACCCATCTTCAACATAATGAGAAAAATTGCATATATAGAAAACAATCAGACAGGAAGTAGGTATTAAAAGGGAGGGATAAATATATAAAGGTATATATTAATACATTTATTCCACAAATCTTTACTAATAATTACTGTAGGTGAGGTTATGGGTGGGATGGACCTTGATTTCAGTAACTTATCAGAATTGTATATTGTACACTAGCAACATGGTAAGAGAAGAATGCTCCCTCAGAAGGAGAGAGACAGTGATCAAACTTGGCTAAAAAGTATAGGTGTAGGAATTTGTATATTATTCTCTTCTCTGTGTCTGCATATGAAAAAGGTGGGAGAGAAAGGAAAAAAGATATTTATAATCGGTGTTTATTGAAAAACACTGAGAATAGACAAATCCAACTCTGGTTGGTGGCAAATGAAGAAGCAACACCATCACAGAAAATAATTTTTTTGTGTCTATAGTAATATCCTAGTAAGTAAGAAGGAAATGACAAGTATCACAGTTGTCTAAATTATACACTGTTAGATTAAAAAGACTAAAAA
The DNA here is from genome assembly GCF_964662115.1 of Mustela nivalis. NCBI lineage: Eukaryota > Metazoa > Chordata > Mammalia > Carnivora > Mustelidae > Mustela > Mustela nivalis. The sequence continues at coordinate 67,809,800 of NC_139028.1, forward strand.
ATGTTTCAAAAGTGGTGGTGATTTCATATAATTTATGAAAAAGGAGAAAAATATAAGGACGGACAGAAATGCCTTAGGTGGACAGATTAGAGAATGAGATACAGTAGCAGAATGGAACCAAACAATGATAAATGAGTAAAAGAAAGCTTAATTGGGAAGGTAAAAACATAAAAAAAAATTAAAATCTATGACTAAAGAGTAAGGAAAATGTTAAAATTTTCAATCAGTAATTATTTAAATTAGTAATTACCATATATTAAAATGATGCCTGAAGAGGAAACATAAATAATTGTGGTGTAAAGAATGCAGAGCTCAGAATACTAGAACAAAAAATATGCAATTCCATAAAGAAAATAACTGGTATAAAATTAATATTGATGTATGTATGCAAGTTTAAATTGTCTATCACATACAATGGGAAAGAAAGCACTCCAAGAAACTCATTAAAATAGACAGTTAAATATCTGAACTACAATAATGATAGAGAAAACAAATACAGTTCACATGTAAACAGGAAATATCAGGTTACATGTAAAGGAAATAAGAGATAAGAGAAAGTTTTTTACATTTTATTTTATTTTACTTTTTCTCAGTGTTCCAAAATTCATTGTTTATGAACCACACCCAGTGCTCCATGCAATACGTGCCCTCCTTAATACTCACCACCAGGCTCACCCAAACCCTCACTCCCTTCTCTCAGTTTGTTTCTCTGAGTCCACAGTGTCTCATGGTTTGTTTTCCCCTCAGATTTCCCCCAACTCACTTCTCCTCTCCTTCTTCCAAGTTTCCTCCATGTTATTCCTTATGCTCCACAAATAAGCGAAACCATATGATAATTGACTCTCTCTACTTGACTTATTTCACTCAGCATAATCTCTTCCAGTCCCATCCATGTTGAATCAAAAGTTGGGTACTCATCCTTTCTGATGGAGGCATAATACTCCATTGTATATATGGACCATATCTTCTTTATTCATTCATCTCTTGAAGACCATCTTGGCTCTTTTCACAGTTTGGTGACCGTGGCCATTGCTGCTATGAACATTGGGTTACAGATGGCCCTTCTTTTTACTACGTCTGTATCTTTGGGGTAGATACCCAGTAGTGCAATTGAAAGGTCATAGGGTAGCTCTGTATTTAATTTCTTAAGGAATCTCCACACTGTTTTCCAAAGTGGCTGTACCATCTTGCATTCCCATCAACAGTGTACACATCCTCTCTAACACTTGTTGTTTTCTTTCTTGTTGATTTTGGCCATTCTAATAGTTATAAGGTGGCATCTCAATGTGGTTTTGATTTGAATTTCCCTGATGGCTAATGATGATGAACATTTTTTCATGTGTCTCTTAGCCATTTGCATGTCTTTTTTGGAGAAGTGTCTGTTTGTGTCTTCTGCCCATTTCTGAGATAAGAGAAAATTATGGTAAAAGAGAAACAAAAGAAGAGGGAAGGAGAGGAGAAGGGAGAGAAGGGAAGGAAAAGAGAGGAAACAGATGAAATAAATAAATGTCTACTTATATGCTGCAATTTTCAGGAGACTGAGATGAATTGTTTAGAATTTTTTATAAGACCATGATTATATTTAAAACTACCCATATTGTATAAAGCATTTGTTTGATCAATGTCTTTCCTAAATAAAATGCCAATTTATGAATACAGAATACATAATAATTTATTACACTCTTGAAGAACATTTTTGTTGGACTCCTATAAATAACAGTACACTGAACATTCTTTTATATGTCTTTGGGAGCAAATATTTGTACATTCTTTTGGTTTACTATGCAGGAGTGGGATTTCTGGATCATACAGTAGTTTTAGGTTCACTCTTGGTGTACAGTATAAACTATATTCCAAGGTGGTTGTACCAAATTGAACTCCCACCAAGACTATAAACTATTCACTCTACATTTTTCCAACACTTGCTATTGCAAGTGTTGTGGCATTTTAATTTGCATTTTCCTGATGACAAAGAAGATGGGATATATTTTTATAAGCTCTCCACTATTTAGATGACTTGAGGGGGGTGGCAGTTAAGACTTTTGCTCTTTTTGGTGAGTGCTGTGAAGTGTGTAAACCTGGTGATTCACAGACCTGTACCCCTGGGGATAAAAATATATGTTTATAAAAAAAAAAAAAAAGACTTTTGCTCTTTTCTCTTAAAATTTTTGTTTCATTATTGAAGTATAAAATTCCTTTATATATTTGGAATAAGGCTTGTCAGTTACATATATTGCCATATATTTTCTTCTAACCTGTTCCATTTTTATTACCTTAAATTTTTTTATGAGAAAAAATTTATCTTATTGTACTCCAATTTTTATTTATTTTTATTTTTTAAGTTTTTATTTAAAATCCAGTTAGTTAACATTACAGTGTAATATTCGTTTCTTTTTTATTATTATGATTTTTTTATTGTGTTCACTTAACCAACATATAGTAAGTGTATTGTTAGTCTTTGATGTTTAATGATTCATTGGTTGCATATAACACACAGTGCTCAGGTGGGCCATTTAGTGATTCAGCACTTCCATACAACACCTGTACTCATCACAAGTGCACTCCTTAATCCCTATCACCTACTTAACCCATCCCCCCACCCACCTCCCTTTGGTAACCATCAGCTTGTTCTCAATAGTTTTTTTTTTTAAAGATTTTATTTATTTATTTGATAGAGAGAGAGATCACAAATAGGCAGATAGAAAGGCAGAGAGAGCGGGGGAAGCAGGCTCCCCACTGAGCAGAGACCCTGATGTGGGGCTCAATCCCAGGATCCTGAGACCATTACCCAAGCTGAGCCAAAGGCAGAGGCTTACCCACTGAGCCATCGAGCTGCCCTTTTCTCTATAGTTAAAGTTTGTTTTCTTGTTTGCCTCTCTCTTTTTTTACCCCTATGTTTATTTTGTTTCTTAAATTGCACCTATGAGTCTGGATAATGCATATGAGTCTGGATAATTGCATATAAGTGATATACCACACTTTTAACTATGGATATATTATCCAGACATAAAACCAGTCAGGAAACATTGGACTTCAACTATACTTTAGACCGAATGAACTTAGAAAATTACAGAATTTTCTATCCAACAGCAGAAGGCTACACATTCTCCTCAAGCACACATGAAACATTCTCTGGGACAGATTATATGTTAGGCCGCAAAACAGGTGTTTTTATTTTATTTTATTTTATTTTTTCAGTGTTCCAAGATTTATTGTTTATGCAAGTCTTAGCAAACTTAAGAGGGGCGCCTGGGTAGCACAGTTGGTTAAGCATCTGCCTTCAGTTCAGGTCATGATCCCAGGGTTCTGGGATCCAGTCCCATGTCTGGCTCCATGCTCCATGGAGAGCCTGCTTCTCTCTCTGCTCCTCCCCATGCTCATGCTATCTCTCTCAGATAAATAAAAATTTAAAAACAAAAACAAACAAACAAAAAACAAGAAAATCGAGGAGCACCTGGGTGGCTCAGTCATTAAGAGTCTGCCTTCAGCTCAGGTCATGATCCCAAGGTCCTGGGATCCAGCCCACATCCGGCTGCCTGCTCAGCGGGAAGCCTGCTTCTCCCTTTCCCACTCCTCCTGTTTGTGTTCCCTGTCTCTCTCTGTCAAATAAATAAATAAAATCCTTTTTAAAAATTACAAGAAAACTGAAATCACATTAAGTATCTTTTCTAAGCACAATGGCATGAAACTAGTTATCAGTAACAGGAGGAAGATAGACAATTCACAAATATGTAGAAGTTAAACAATATGCTCCTGAATAGCAGTGAGCCAAAAATGAAGCCAAAACATGCTTGGAAACAAGAAAAAGTATAAACACAAATAATCAAAACTTGTGTGAAACAGAAAAAAAAACAGTTCTGAGAGGGATATTTATAACCATAAATGCCTATGTTAAGAAAAAAGAAAGATCTTAAGGGCGCCTGGGTGGCTCAATGGGTTAAGCCTCTGCCTTTGGCTCAGATCATGATCCCAGGGTCCTGGGATGGAGCCCTGCATCATTGGGCTCTCTACTCGGCAGGGAGCCTGCTTTCCCCCCCACCCCACCTGCCTCTCTGCCTACTTGGGATCTCTGTCTGTCAAATAAAAAAAGAAAATCTAAAAAAAAAAAAAAAAAAAAAAAAAAAAGAAGAAGAAAGAAAGAAAGAAAGGAAAGAAAAAGAAAGATCTTAAATAAATGACCTAACTTCACATTTGAGGGAACTAGAAAAAGGAGAATATATTAAGATAAAAGTTAGCAGAAAGAAGGAAATAATGGAAATCACAGAAGAAATAAATGAACTAAAGTGTATAAAAACATTTGGAAAGACCAATGAAACTAAGAGCTGATTTTTGTGTGGGTGGCTAATATTATTTTAATAACAACCATTCCACTCAGAGTCTTTGAAAACCCTTTCCCACTTCCTGTCTCCTCCCCTTTTCTGCATTTATTTCACCAGATGAAGGAACCACACTTGGAAGATGCCTATTGACTTGACAAGATCACCTAGTTGCTAGGAGGCTGAACCAAACTGAAACCCTAGAGCTCTTCTGACTCCAAAACCGGTGCTCTTCTCCTGAGTCCCACCTCAGAGATAGCAAGGTCCAGAGGATGTCACTCTAAAAGAAAAAGCTGATACCATAAAAATCCTAGAGGAGAGCACAGCAGTAACCTCTTTGACATCAGTTGTAGCAACTTCTTTTTAGATGTTTCCTGAGGCAAGGAAAACAAAAGCAAAAATGAACTGTTGGGACTACACCAAAATAAAACCCTTCTACCCAGTGAAGGAAATAATTGAAAAACTAAAAGGTAACCTACAGAATGGAAGAAGGTATTAACCAATGACATATCTGATAAAGGGTTAGAACCCAAAATACATAAATAACTTATAAAACTCAACACCTAAAAAAATGAATAAATGAATAAGTGCTGAATTGGAACAGACACTTTTCCAAAGAAGATCTACAGATGAAAAACAGACACATGACAAGATGCTCAACATCACTCAACGTCAAGCAAATGCAAATCAAATCTACAATGAAATATCACCACACATGTGTTAGAATGGCTAAAATCAACAACACAGGAAACAACAGGTATTGATAAGAATGTGGAGAAAAAGGAACCCTCCTGCACTGTAGATAGAAATGCAAACTGGCGCACTATACTGAAGACCATATAGAGGTTCCTAAAAATGTTAAAAACAAAAATGAAAATAAAAACAAAAACTACCCTGCACTGCTAAGTATTTCCCCAAGGAATACAAAAAATAATAATTCAAAGGGATACGTGTACCCTAATGTTTATAGCAGCATTATCTAAATAGCCAGATTATGGAAAGACCCCAAATTCCCATTGGAGAGAGAGAGAGAGAGATTTATTTAGTGATAAAAAAGATAAAAAAGATAAAAAAGACAAATTCCCATTGGCTGATGGATGGATAAAGAAGAGGTCTCTCTCTCTCTCTCTCTCTCTCTATATATATATATATAGGGTTGTATGGGAAGATTTCTATAGGGAAACCCCTCTCAGGAATTCCTCTTAATGCCTTTTCAGATTCAGTTACTTTCCTCCTGCTCACAAAGACCATTTATACCAGAAGCAGTTCTGAGTACAGATATCTATTAAGGCAAAAGCTTTTGCCTATATATATATATATATATATAGAGAGAGAGAGAGAGAGAGAGAGAGATTTAGCGATAAAAAAGATAAAAAAGACAAATTCTTCCATTCACAATGACATGGATATAACTAGAGAATATAATGCTAGGTGAAATAAGTCAGTCAGAGAAAGACAAATATAGATGTAATAAATTTTATAAATGTTATACATTTTTACATTTATATACATACATTTATATATGTATATACATACATACACATACATACATATTCAGGGTGGTAAAATGAACCATTTATTTAGTAGCTAAGAGGAAAGATTGATATTGTAGGTGCTTTAATACATTTTTTGGAATTTTATAATTATGTACTTAGACCATCATTTTATAAATTAATAAAAATGGAAAATGCATAATTCTTATGACTATCAGATCTCTTTGAATCCACATAGGGTAGGAAGACATTTACCTCTGACACACTTATTGTTTTATAGTTTCACTCCTGCTTAAAAAGCTGATCAATATAAAATAATCTCAAAAGTCCCAAATGATCTTAACTTCAACCAGAGCCCTGTGAGACATCAACTGTAGAGATCCAATCAGGCATAGACACTCAAGTCTGGGGAATCCTCAAAGGATACAGCAATACTATGTAGAGGTGGGAACTGGTTGTTACAGAACTGTTAGATGCTCAGAAGTCTCAGTCATGTCTATAAACCCAGTCTTTGCTGACACTGAGGTGAGTTTGGGTGATTCCCAAAGACTTGTATTTTCCCAAAATGTAACGCTTATAGTACAAGAAATACAAGTGTTTGAGATGTGGTTGGTTGGAAGCCTAGTATTTCTTCTTGACTCCAATCAGAATGGATGACCGCTTATTTAGGGACTAAGAGGGAAAACAGCATACCCCTAATTGTGAAATAAGTTTAAAACTACCTCAGAATTCATTGAATAAGAAGTTTGGACAATAAGGGGCTCCAATGGGAAGAACACAAAAGCTTTTGCCTTAATAGATATCTGTACTCAGAACTGCTTCTGGTAGAAATGGTCTTTGTGAGCAGGTGGAAAGTAACTGAATCTGAAAAGGCATTAAGAGGAATTCCTGAGAGGGGTTTCCCTATAGAAATCTTCCCATACAACCCTACTTCCAGGTGCTGTACAGTGTCTATGTGAACAAGTCCAGTTGTAGGATTCCAGCTATCTTGCAGACAGGTTCTCTCTCACAGAACGAGTTTCTCTGCAAGGATACCTCCCTTGGCTAAGGACTGATTTTCTGTTACTTTACACATTTATTCTTTTTCTTCCCTAGGACACAGTTAAGAACAAGTTTTCTCCTCTTCCAATGTCATAATGAATTATTTCAGCTAGTTACGCCCAACAGCTATTCCTTCACTAATTTAGGACCATGGACAGAGAGTGATTAAACACATGACTTCAATATCAAACCATCGTACATCTTGATTCTCCCAGTTTTTAAGTGTTGTCAACTTAGACTTTTAATTGAGTTACCTTGCACTTACATTCTCTTATATATAAAATGAGGTTAATTATATGTATTCATGACATTAATATAAATTTGAATACAGGAGTCAACACCATTAAAATTGTACCCAGTAGTGGAACAGATTCTGGTGTTTTTGGTTCACTAAGGTAGTCCCCAAAAGTAGACTGATACCTGGCATGTAATCAATCAATAAATACCTGTTAAGTAAATAATATGTGTTTTAATGCATAATCTGGCAATTATTGTCTATTATTACAATAGATCACATATACTGATTATTTACTAAATGCCAGACAACACTTAAAGGATCAACTCTCATTTAACCTCTATAGTCTATACTATTATTACCTTCCCTTTAAAAGCATTGAAATTGTTCAAGTCTATCCAGCTACTTAATGTTGGAAACTCATGGAGCCTCAGTGTCTATATTTCCATGAGTAAGCATACAATAAGACTCCACTTTCGTATTTTCGGAGGGCAGACATACCTATCTAGTTTTTTTTCCTTTTTATATCTAAGTTTAAAAGTAGCTTACTCAATAGCAGAATTCACATGCTTCTGGGGGAATCATCTGAGAGGGATAGTGTAGACAGAAGTCTTATACTGAGGTAGAAAAAGAGCTGGCACTCTGCTTGTTTATGATTAATGAGTTAGATTAATTGCTTAGTTGTATGTTATTGCTGTTTAGAAGAGCCTGAGAATTTTCCATGATAGGCAATCTGTTTTAGTTTATAAGCCAGTTATTCAGAATGAAATACTCTTCTTTGTTATCTTAATATCCTGATCTTTTAGTCTTGTGGCTATAGTGTTCTCTTAGAAGGAAGCAGACATTAGTAGTGGCCTCCTATCCACACCATTCTCTCTGCAGAGGTTAAAATGGCCAACTGCTGAGTGACCTAGATTTGCAGAAGACTTGTGAGGACTTAGCTGAATAAGATGTCCCTGGATATCATTTGAATGACAAGAGATATTTATCATTTTTTTCAGCCTAAAATATAAATTCAAGATAAGAGAATATATTTTCCTCTCTTGAAGGCCCTGGTAGCAAGCATGGTTTCTCAAGTTCAATTCTCTCTCTCTCTTTTTTTTTCTACGTAGAATACGACTTTATTTATTTAATTTTTTAATTTAAACTCAATTAGCCAGGGAGCCTGGGTGGCTCACTCCGTTAAGCATCTGCCTTCAGCTCAGGTTATGATTTCAGGGTCCTGGGATTGAGCCCCACATCAAGCTCCCTGCTCAGCAGAGATCCTGTTTCTACTCTCCCTCTGCCTGCTTCCCCCGTCCTTGTGCTCTCTCTCTTTATCAAATAAAATAAATTTACTTACTTAATTAAATTAGCCAACATATAGTACATAATTAGTTTTCTAAATAATGTTCAATGATTCATTAGTTGCATAAACACCCATTGCTCATCAGATCACGTGCCCTCATTAATATCCATCACTCAGTTACCCCAACCCACCACCCACCTTCCATTCCACAACCCTCAGTTTGTTTCCCAGAGTTAAGAGTCTCTCATGGTTTGTCTGTAAAGTTCAATTCTCAATCACCCAATAAAACTAAGGCTCTCAAAATCTAATACTACCTTTTGCACCCTAAGTGCACAGTGACACTTGAATAACAGCAGCTCTCAACAGCTCCATTTGAATTTATGTATATTAAACATGATAAGTTCTATCACATGGGGTACCTTATACTGAGGTAGGAACAGTAATAACAACAGTAGTATTACTGCTAATATTTATTGAGCATTCACTATAGTATATGAACAGTTATAGCACATTATATATATTATTATGGAATAATTCCAACAAATTTCTGAGGCTGGCACAATGATTATACTCATTTGAGATTTAGAAAACAGAGGCATAAAATGACTAGTTGTCCATGTCATGTGCAAAGTTAAGAACCAGAGATGGAATGTGATGATAGATAATAAAACTTTAGGGAAACCACTTTTCATTAAAAAATATATTCTTTCTATATTTGGTTTCTGAGCCCCCTACTCACCTTCGAGTTATTTTCTTGTCCAGGAAATCACCGCTTTTAAGGAACATAACATGCCCACCTCCTATGAGCCACTATGTGTGGGGGAAACAGCTCCAGCCTGACCCCAGGATTCTTTATCTTGAATGGTGTCCCTGGCCTGGAAGCTGCACACACCTGGATCGCCCTGCCCTTCTGCTTCATGTACATCATCGCTGTCCTGGGGAACTGTGGGCTCATCTACCTCATCAGCCATGAGGATGCCCTGCACCGGCCCATGTACTACTTCCTGGCCCTGCTCTCCTTCACAGACGTCACCCTGTGCACCACCACTGTACCCAACATGCTGTGCATATTCTGGTTCAACCTCAAGGAGATTGACTTCAATGCCTGCCTGGCTCAGATGTTTTTTGTCCACACACTGACTGGAATGGAGTCTGGGGTGCTCATGCTCATGGCCCTGGACCGCTATGTCGCCATCTGCTACCCCTTACGTTATTCCACCATCCTCACCAACCCTGTCATCACCAAGGCTGGTCTTGCCACCTTCCTGAGGGGTGTGCTGCTCATCCTCCCATTCACTTTCCTCACCAAGCGTCTGCCCTACTGCCGGGGAAACTTCATTCCCCACACCTACTGTGACCACATGTCCGTGGCCAAGGTGTCCTGTGGCAACTTCAAGGTCAACGCTATCTATGGTCTCTTGGCAGCCCTCTTGATTGGGGGCTTTGATATGTTCTGTATTTCTGTGTCTTACACTATGATCTTGCGAGCAGTGGTGAGTTTGTCCTCTGCAGATGCTCGCCAGAAAGCCTTCGGCACCTGTACATCTCATATCTGTGCCATTGTGATCACCTATGTTCCAGCTTTTTTCACATTTTTTGCCCACCGTTTTGGAGGACACAGTATCCCCCACCATGCACACATCATTGTAGCCAACATTTACTTGCTACTGCCTCCTACAATGAACCCCATTGTTTATGGAGTCAAGACCAAGCAGATCCGGGAAACTATGATCAGGTTTTTACTTGGAGATAGGTTGTCATTAGTCAAGACAAATAAGTCATAAAATAGACATATTGCTTAGGGGAAAGGGGGGTTAAAAGGGAGTGGAGAAGACCTTTGTAAATGCTGTGAGTAAAATGGTATTAAACACACAAGTCCTTCTAATATGTAGATTTTCTAAAGCTTTTGTAACTATCTATTATGAAATAGTTCTTCTGTGTAAAGATCTGCCAAAGACACAAATGCAGAATAAAAAATAATAAAGTAATGTATCCATTCCCTACAGGTTTTATGTTTGACAAAAGGGTTATAGATTTCTGTGTCTAGGAAGAACAGGTAATAAAATGAGGGGTGCAGGCCTGGTGTTGGTGCATGTTCTGTGTGTGGGAAGGGGAGACCCTCCAATGGGGAGCAAGTAGAGCATGTCCAGGAATTGTTTGTTTTCCCCATTTCATCAGTTTAGGACCTCCATTTAAAATGTAGCTACAGGGGTGCTTGGGTGGGACAGTCAATTGAGCATCCAGCTCTTGGTTTTGGCTCAGGTCATGATCTCAAGACCATGAGATCAAGCCTAACATCAGGCCCGGTGCTCAGTGTGGAATCTGCTTGAGAGTCTCTCTCTCTCTGTCTCTCCCTCTGCCCACTCCCCACATGCTCTCTCTCTCAAATAAATAAATAAATAAATCTTTAAAATACACCTACAAAATATAATTGTGATGTTATCAGTGAAACAGACAAAAGCAATAATTAAATGACTAGTATGTGTTTAATTCATTCACTCATTCATTCATTTTGAGATACTTTTTTAGGTCATATCATTGGTCATACCTCAGGTTTAATGCGAGAGAGAAAGGCAGAGTTGAATGGAAGCAATCCCTGACCTTGGGCTGCTTAGAGCATGGACTCTGGTCAGGGACACAGGAGAAGAAACATAAAGGAAGAAAGAAAAGAGATGATACAAATGGATGCAGTATGGAGAAAATTAAATGTTAGTTAGGAAAGAGTTGGGGGAAACATGAGTTTTGGATCCACATAGTCCCAAGATTTAAATCTTATGTCTTCATTTTTAGCCACAAGACTTTAACAGACCATTTAATCTCTCTAAATTTCGGCTTCTATACTTTTTATCAAATGTGGGGAAAACATACCACAAAGATTATCTGGCTGATTAAATGCTCTAATGAAAAACAAAAAAGCACTTAGCATAATTTCTAATATGTACTAACCATTTAATAAATTAGAGCTGAGATCATTATTATTATAACCTATATTTTTCAACTCTGATTCATTCTGAACATCGTAGTTTGAGGCGAAATCTTTCCAATTATATAGGTAGTAGAGAATCAGTTTTATTTCATCTCCCAAACATGTCATCAAAATCAGCCCACAAAGTTTTCTGCATACCTTCTATGTGACTGATTCCATGTCATGCACTGAAAGATAGAAGTGAGTACAAACACACTAATGAATTTCTATTTTAGTACAAGATATAAAATGCAATGGAATCATTATTATAAAATGGTAACAGGGTCATTGCACAAAAAATTATTATAAAATTCATGAAAACTAAATGATTCTCAAAGGCCATTGTGGATGGTAAGTAAAGATTTTATAGAGAAGGTAGGAGATGAGATGAATCTTGATTTATGTATAAGTATTTTAAAAAGAAAGGGTAGGTAGGGATTGTTATTCTTAAAAATGAAACAATATATGCAAAAGTTTGAGGCCAATATCGAGCACAGCCAGTTCGAGCCTAGAAATGTTTTGGGGTGACTGGAGAGGAAAGAGAAAAGACAAGGAACAAAAGACTCAGAAAAATAGATAGAAGTGGTATCTGGAAGTTCCCTGTCTGTGAGTTTCTGCATGACCTCAGGCATGCCACCCTCTGCTTTTGGACTTTGAGAGATACCAAGTTCTTAGAATTGCCCTTGACCTGAAAGTAGCTGCAGCCCCCTTTGTCACCTGCCTGGACTCTTCAGATCTCTATCATACCTTCTTCCCCTGAAGCCTATCCTCCCTCTCCTTCTTCCTCCTCCAATATTTTTCTCTCATCCCTAGCAACTCAATTTTCTTTGTGGCTACTCACTTCTCCAGCCCCCCATCCCAGCTTCTGAACCTCATGGCAGAGTGGAGATTCCTTGTGTATTCCCCTGAGTAACCTTCTATCAAAGGGTGGATAGCTTGCTTCCACAGAAAATGGTTTTGCAGGAAATAATAGTAACAACAAGAAAGATACACAGCATTTATTTTCCAAGTACTTTTCCAAGAATTGTATACTTATTGGATCCTAAAAATAACTATGAGGATGATGCTATCTTATGTCCCATTTTCAGACAAGCTAACTGAGGCACAGAGAGGTTAATGACTAAATGAAACTCACATATCCAGCAAGTGATAGAGCATGGATTTTAACCCAGCCAGTTTGCTTCCAGGGCTTTTGACTGTAATGTCTATAATATACTGCATGGTTTCTCTAAGAGATTAAGAATTGCTTGTGGCCCACTCTTCATGACTGGAATTGCTTGTGGCCCAGTCTTCATGACTGATGATCCTGTATCACTTCAAAGGATATTTTTTAATGGCTTACTAAAATATAGAAGTTGGACATCAGATTCTTCAAGGTCCCTCACTGTATGGTCTCATGAGCAAACACTATTATTGCCTCTTTTCTAATTTACGCTGACAGATGACTACTACAAAGGGCCTGCGGACAAATTTTAGCAATTAAATACTTTTCCCTGTAACTTCTGGACTTTCTCCTAGCATGAATGGAAATATCAGTTTCTTGCTCAAGTGCAGTTACATCAAAGATATCCACCCTAACAAGTCCTGTCTAGTACTCTTGATTTTCTTTGTCCTGCTCTGATTTTTTTTTTTCATGGTGCATAGCCCTTTCTATTTTATAATACATCTTACTAGTCATTATGTTAATATTTATTGGATGCACTCTCCAACTCCACTCTTTAGGATTTTAGTATCCTGACTATAGATCTTTACCTTATTTGTTTACTGATGTACCTCAAACTCCACATTGATTAGCTGTTCACAGAATAGGTGCAATGAAAGCATTTCACCAGGGACTTAATCTAGAAAAGGTGAGTAGGGATTCTATGCTGAGAAGGAGGCATTTAAATTGTTACGTGAAAGTAGAGAAAAAAGCCAACTAGACAAAGGGGAGAAAAAAAGATCTGTAACTGACGTGTCTTATGTGGTCACACTGTAAATTTTTTGTAACTCATTTTATATTATAACATATTATGAACATTTTTCATGCCAATAAGAATACTCCCAACTTATAATTTTTGTCCTAGATGTGATCATATATTTTGTTTTGCAGGGGATGGAAACCTTTCTTCCTAGGGTCCCTGGTTGGTCTGAAATTTTAACTGACAAAGAGAGACTAACAGAAGATAGGCCTGCACATCTATTCAAATTTTTGCATGTATGTGGGAGCCTTCCTAAGAAATTGAAGTGAGGAAATGACCAGAGCAGGAAGCTTTTTTTTTTTTTTTAATTTTTTATTTTTTATAAACATATATTTTTATCCCCAGGGGTACAGGTCTGTGAATCACCAGGTTTACACACTTCACAGCACTCACCAAAGCACATACCCTCCCCAATGTCCATAATCCCACCCCCTTCTCCCAACCTCCCTCCCCCCAGCAACCCTCAGTTTGTTTTGTGAGATTAAGAGTCACTTATGGTTTGTCTCCCTCCCAATCGCATCTTGTTTCATTGATTCTTCTCTTACCCACTTAAGCCCCCATGTTGCATCACCACTTCCTCATATCAGGGAGATCATATGATAGTTGTCTTTCTCTGCTTGACTTATTTCGCTAAGCATGATACGCTCTAGTTCCATCCATGTTGTCCCAAATGTTTTTTTTACTTTTCAGACAAAGAATAGACTTGGGAAGAATTGACACAGAAGTTTGGTTTAGGGGAAGTAAATAGTAAAGAAATAACTAAGAAGATAACAGTGTAACAACATTTGTTTGTAGGTTACTTTGGTTCCATTGCTGGGCTGGTGAGAGTCTGTTTCTACTGAAAGAATTTATTTCTTGCCTCCAGGCAAAAAGGTAGAAACTTTTTCTGCATTTACTTCTTAATTGCCTTCAGCTCAAAATAATTTTTTTATGCCAAAGAGGCAAATTTTGAGCTTAAATATTCTGGTTTCCTTTAGTTTCATACATATTGATCATATATGGATAAAATTCAAGACTCAAGTTTACCAAACACTATACAATGACGTAAAATCTCTCACAACTTGGGGTGCCTGGGTGGCTCAGCCTTTAAGCATCTGCTATCGGTTCAGGTCATGATCCCAGAGTCCTGGGATCAAGCTCCACTTTGGGTTCCCTGCTCTCTGGGAAGACTCCTTCTACCACTCCCACTACCCCTGCTTGTGTTCCCTCTCTTGCTGTCTCTCTCTCTCTGTCAAATAAATAAATAAAATCTGAAAACAAAACAAAACAAAACAAAATCTCATACAACACAAAACTCCTCTCTGGAGGCAATCACCATCATCAGATCTTAAATTTGTTCCTTCAGATTCCTCTATGTACCTGGACTTTTTAAAATCTAAATAGTAGCATACTCAATACTTCCCATTTTTCATTTTATAATATATGTTGTTATTCCTATATCCTATATCTCTTTATATACAACTTCTTTCCTCTTTGTATTATAATTTCCTTCTTTTACATTTGGAGTATACCTAAACAATGTTGGGGAGCATAAGCTTTACAAACCTCATTTTTTCCACTTAATTTTAAATGGAAACTTAAAATTTTTTTCTGGGAGGAACTGTTCGATCTTAGTTAGGGCATCTTCCCTTTCTTCAGAGAGCTAATATAAATGTGTATCCTCATAAAGTACAAATTCTACTTTTTTCCTATGTCCATTAAAATTTGTTTTAGTAAGTTTTCAAATATTTGCCATTTGGAGAGGTAAAACAGTGTATCGTTGTAATTTATACATTTTCTTATTTCGAATGAAATTAAGCATACTAAAAAATGCTTATAATTGATTTTTATGTGCATTATCTATTTATACCTTCACCTGTTATTTCATTAAGCATTTGAAAGTGATATGTTATAGCTATTTACTTATTTAGGTATTCATTCTTTTTTATTTTTTTTTATTTATTTTCAGCATAACAGTATTCATTGTTTGTTTGTTTTTTGAGATAGTATTTATTTATTTATTTATTTTCAGCATAACAGTATCATTATTTTTTCACCACACCCAGTGCTCCATGCAATCCGTGCCCTCTATCATACCCACCACTTAGTACCCTAACCTCCCACCCCCCGCCACTTCAAACCCGTCAGATTGTTTTTCAGAGTCCATAGTCTCTCATGATTCACCTCCCCTTCCGATTTGCCCCAACCCCTTCTAACTCCCCGTGTCCTCCATGCTTTTTGTTATGCTCCACAAATAAGTGAAACCATATGATAATTGACTCTCTCTGCTTGACTTATTTCACTCAGCATAATCTCTTCCAGTCCCATCCATGTGCTACAAAAGTTGGGTATTCATCCTTTCTGATGGAGGCATAATACTCCATAGTGTATATGGACTACATCTTCCTTATCCATTCGTCCATTGAAGGGCATCTTGGCTCTTTCCACAGTTTGGCGACTGTGGCCATTGCTGCTATAAACATTGGGGTACAGACAGCCCTTCTTTTCGCAACATCTGTATCTTTGGGGTAAATACCCAGGAGTACAATGGCAGGGTCATAGGGAAGCTCTATTTTTAATTTCTTGAGGAATCCACACTGTTCTCCAAAGAGGCTGCACCAACTTGCATTCCCACCAACAGTGGAAGAGGGTTCCCCTTTCTTTATATCCTCTCCAACACATGTTGTTTCCTGTCTTGCTAATTTTGGCCATTCTAAGTGTAAGGTGATATCTCAATGTAGTTTTAATTTGAATCTCCCTGATGGCTAGTGATGATGAACATTTTTTCATGTGTCTGATAGCCATTTGTATGTCTTCATTGGAGAAGTGTCTGTTCATATCTTCTGCCCATTTTTTGATATGATTGTCTGCTTTGTGTGTGTTGAGTTTCTGGAGTTCTTTACAGATGCTGGATATCAACCTTTTGTCTGTACTGTCATTTGCAAATATCTTCTCCCATTCCGTGGGTTGCCTCTTTGTTTTCTTGATTGTTTCCTTTGCTGTGAAGAAGCTTTTGATCTTGATGAAGTCTGTTGGAGGCTACGGCATGGTTGGAGTCCTGGATCAAACCAGGCCCTGACTTGTGTCTCCTTCAAAGTCTGGACTCCTTATCAGGTCATGAATTCTTAGTTGGTCCTTGTTGTTCCTGTACCTCCCATAACCCATTTCCTGGTTGATTGTCTTGCTAATGGCTTTAGCGAGAATACCTGGCATTACAAGGTTTGCTTGTAGTTAATGTAAACTTGTTATAGAAACTTGCGGTCATCTCACTAGGTACTGATGTATTACTCCTTCTATTGTGGTCTGCCTTATAAATGTTAGTAAGATGTGGAATAAAATCGGCACTGTTGGACATCATCCTCAGTGTCCCTCCTGCCCCCATCTCTTTGTCTCTTAATTTCTTTTCACCATCCTCTTACCCTCACGTTTCCTGGTCGATTTGTCGCGCCGGCCGCGACAAAGTCTCAAAAGTTCATTTTTGCTTTTGTTTCCTTTGCCTTTGGAAAGATCACAACTAACACCAAGGAAGTAGAAACAATCATCATAAGTTATTATCAACAGTTATATGCCAATAAGCTAAGCAACCTAGATGAAATGGACGCATTCCTGGAAAACTATAAACTCCCAAAATTGAACCAGGAAGAAATTGACAACTTGAATAGACTGATATCTAGTATTGAGATTGAAGTGATGATCAAAAACCTCCCAAAAAACAAGAGCCCAGGACCTGACGGAGTCCCTGGGGAATTCTACCAAACTTTCAAAGAAGAAATAACACCTATTCTCCTGAAGTTGTTTCAAAAAATTGAAGCAGAAGGAAAACTTCCATACTCTTTCTATGAAGCCAACATTACCCTGATCCCCAAACCAGGCAAAGACTACCAAAAAGGAGAATTTCAGACCAATATCACCGATGAATATGGATGCTAAGATTCTAACAAGATCCTAGCAAACAGGATTCAACAGCACATTAAAAAGATTATCCACCATGACCAGGCAGGATTCATCCCTGGGCTACAAGAATGGTTCAACATTCACAAACCAATCAATGTGATAGAACAAATTAATAAGGGAAAAGAGAAGAACCACATGGTCCTCTCAATTGATGCAGAAAAAGCATTTGACAAAATCCAGCATCCGTTCCTGATTAAAACACTCCAAAGTATAGGGATAGAGGGAACATTCCTGAACTTCATAAAATCTATCTATGAAAGACCCAGAGCAAATAAAGTCATTTCTTATAAAGTACCCATTGGTGGTATTCAGAGTACATTCATCACCATCCACCAGTATTATCTTCAATGATTTCAGTGAGGACACACTCAGTATTATGGATTTAAATGGCCTGAGTTTCTGATGGCATTGGGTAGGACAAATAGAAGCCATTATTTGGAGTAAGTGATTAGACTGATAAGAAGGGGTTAATCTTTCAGATTCCTTACAGGTTGGCCCCTTGGATAGGCAGTTGGTTTCCTACAGATTACCATGAAAACTGGCTATAGGTAAGTCACAACTTCAATTCTGGAAGAGTGTTGAAAGGTGGATCATGTTAACAGCTCACCACATCACATATAGCAGTAAATTATTTAGTTCTCCCCCATCCCTTCATCTCATTTAATTCTCACAGTTCTCATGGGTTTCTCAAATTTCCATATTGCATTCACTAACCTGTATCCACTCATATATCGGGGATTTGTAGCCTCTTTACAACATTATTCTACTGTCCTGCTTGGGTAAAACTATTCACTTGTTTAGCCTAGACCCTGCAAACCTAATATATGCTGATCTGAACAAAAAAGACATACAGCTTGGACAGCATAAGAAGGAACATCTGAGCTCTCAATTCTGACTTGGTAGAGTAGGGCTGCTGCTTCCAGGTCACAGTGATGTTGGATCCTAGGGAAGGAGATACTGAATCTCTATGTATGAATCCAAAATGCAATATGTAATGGAGGACCTAAAATCCAGCTACAGCCCCAATGTCTATGAAATTCCACTAACTACACAATTCTAAAAGATTTGGCACTTGCACTGTTTAGCCACTCCCCCTAATTTGAGCTAGAGTAGGATGACTCAAAAGGCCTTAGAGCCTTCTTCCTCAGTGTTATTCCGTACCACTTTTACACATCATGGTGTTAGTATTATTCTTATACTTGTTATTTCTCCAGCCTTTGTATACTTTCCTAATTATTTTACCTTGCTTCTATTATTGTAAATCAAAATCAACACTTCTGAAAAGTTTAATGTTGTTAGGCCAAAGGTAAAGTTGGGGGATAGAATCTGTGGGTCAGAGTAGAGACTAATAATGCAAGGCAACAACTGTAGATCCCAGAGTTCAGAAAAAGAGTCATAGGAGAATTAACTGTCTTTTTTTTCAGGAAGAGGAACCCTCCAGACCCTAGGGATTAAGGGTTCTGTGGGAGATACACTGGGGTTTGGACATCTGCTGCAGCACAAGTATAAACTTTCCTTTGTAGGTGTGACAAATACAATGAAGTCTGAAGGGGAGATGTTGCTGTAGTCTGATCGTAAAAGAATCATGGTCATGGCCAAGCCAAGTGGTGCTGCTCAAGGGTGGGTTCTGGGAGCCAGGTACTGGAGATAAGGGATAGGAGGTCTGAGAAATAGTTGAAACAAGAAATGCCTGAAATAGGGTTGAAGCTGTGAGGAACAGAAGAACATTAGGTAGGTATTGTTTAAATATTTTTGGTAGAGGTAAATTCTCTTACTTTTTTTCTCCTTAATTTCAGTATTTTTTAAAGTATAGATCAAACAGTATATTTTAAAATAAAGTATATTCTTTTGTTTTTATTTTTGCTATCCAGAATTTTTAGAGTAAGTTTTGATAAAAAATTTCTATAGAAAACTTGATAAAGCACTTAGAAATAAATACTTCCTTCATCTGTCCATCTTACCTGGATTCTCACTGAACTGAGGGTCTTGGAGAACCTCCCAAGCAGAACCACTTCACTCCAACTTACCACACTAACCATGGACTATAGAAAAAGAGGAAAATAAACTAAATAAGAAGTTCATTTTCTTTATTCCTTACAAACCTACTACCTGATATCCTAGAGAGTCACCAACTTTCCTAAAACCCTATTTCACAGACTTATCAGAGAAGAGCATTTATCACTTTCAGTTCATGACCCACAAGGCAGAAGGAGCCTCCTTTCCAGATTCAAATCCAAGGGTCATCCCATGTCTCAAATGTATTTGATGTTGATTGTTGCCGGGGGGGGGGGGATGTGCAAAATGGGTGAAGGGGACTAGGAAATACAGGTTTCCAGTTATGGAAAGAATAAGTCACAGGAATAAAAAGCACAAAACAGAGAATATAGTTAATGATATCGTAATAGTGATGAAACAGGATAGGTGGTAGCTACACTTGTGATCAGTATAGAAGATGAACACTTAAAACTAATGTAACATTGTGTCAACTATACTCAAATAAAAAACATATTTAGTGTTCATTAATTTTACACTAAATCATTTATCTGCTTAGTATCACCTTGCTAGAGGGAACTTCCCTCACAATAAATTTAAATAGACACCAACTTCATTACTATCCAATGCCATGCTTTGTTTTTCTTATATCACCTATATATCTTATATCCCTTAAATCTTCCCAGTATACATATTTGAATATGCACATATATGATATCTGTACCCCCCACACTTTTTTTTGTTTATTTGAATATTATCTGTCTCATCCCCCAAATAATAATATTATAAAATCAGATTTTCTCACATTTGTTCACTACACTTAGCAGAATTAATATTTTTTAATATCTGAATCAATCCACATATTAAGGGCTGGCATAAAACTTCCTTCTTGATTTCCTGTTGATCATCACCCAAAATTTACTGTATTCTTTATTGGATGTGGTTTGACCTTTTAAATATTTGATAATTTGTTTTATCTGCGATTTCAAAAGAACGGAGAGAGGATGTCCCCTTCAAATGATACCAAGTTCCACCCCTCCTATTTCCTCCTGCTGGGAGTTCCTGGCCTTGAAGAGATGCACATCTGGATTGGGTTTCCTTTTTGTTCTGTGTATTTGATCGCCCTTGTGGGGAACATCACTATCTTGTTTGTGATCAAGAATGAAGAGAGTCTTCATCAGCCTATGTTTTACTTCTTGGCTATGTTAGCCTCCATTGATCTAGGCCTGTCCTCATCCACTATCCCCAAAATGTTGGGAATATTCTGGTTTAATTTAAAGGAGATTAGCTTTGGAGGCTGTGTCACCCAGATGTTCTTTATTCATATATTCACTGCCATGGAAACTGTTGTGTTGGTGGCGATGGCCTTTGATCGCCATGTTGCCATCTGCAATCCTCTGAGATACAGCCTGATTCTCACAAATAGGATTATTGGTTTCATCCTTGTTGTAGTGTTTGGAGTTAATTTCATTTTGGTAATCCCTCTGGTTTTTCTCATCTTGCGACTTCCCTTCTGTGGACACCATATAATCCCCCACACATACTGTGAGCACATGGGAATTGCTCGGCTGGCCTGTGCCAATATAAAGGTAAACATGATATTTGGATTAATTCTTATATCAATGGTGTTGATGTTGTACTGATTGTTATCTCCTATGTGAGAATACTCCGAGCTGTCTTCTGCCTTCCTTCTCAGGATGCCAGACTCATAGCGCTTCATACATGTGGCTCCCATATCTGTGTTATCCTAGCCTTTTTCACTCCAGCTTTTTTCTCCTTCTTGACCCACAGGTTTGGCAGGAATATTCCCGTATACATTCACATTCTCCTGGCCAATCTATATGTTGTTGTTCCACCTGCCCTCAATCCTATCATCTATGGAGTGAGGACTAGGCAGATTCGAGAAAAGGTTTCAAGAATCTTTCTGAAAAAAATATTGACAGAAACTGTCTCAGAGATAACTCACTTTAATCTAGAGTAAAGAGATTATTTTTCTCAACTACAGAATCCTGTAACAGAAAAAAAGACATGGATCTTAGTATTATGTCATTCATAATTTCCCTAGCTCTCCCATCTTGAACATGTAACAAGATTAATGTCAAAATAATCAGTGTGAATTTTATGGAACACCTAAAAGTTTTGGACAACTTAGTTATAATACTTTATTACTCTCCAGTATAACTTCTACAGAGCATGTATTATAGACAGAACTATGAAATGAAATGCTTTTTATTTGAAAATAGTTTTGTGTCAGCCACATTACTAAATTTATATATATAAATATATCTACATCAAGGAATATAGGTATTTAATACTTGTGACAGATTCTTTCATTCCTTTCTTAATTGCTTAATTGTTGTTATCCATAATTTTACTGACATTTTATTATATGTTAGAAACTGATTAGTCATAGAAATATAAAAATAAAAATATACACAACATTTCAAGGTCTTATAGGAAGAAGAATTTAGAGAAATTTTCCTATGACTGACTCTGTGTGGAATATTCCCAGGCTCATTACATCTATGCAGATCTCCCCAAAACATCTTACTGTTCAAAGTGAAGCAGTCTGTCCTTAATGTAGTATCTGCAAAACTGCAAAACCTATAGAAATAAAAATATATTTCTATCTCTATCTATTGATAAAGGGGAATTTCATAGAAACATCAGTATAAGGAACTTAGGATACTCATAAATGAGCAACTCTAAATGAGTGCATTTCTAAACATGTCAGTTACATTCTCGAAAGTTGAATCTAATGCCATAGATAGTAATTACTCTTGGATTCACAGACTTTAGTTATTCATTCATTATTTACTAAGTAGCTTGTCCAGTACTTTTTAAATTTGCACTTCCTCCTTGTGGCTTATCAGATGAACCCTAGTATCCTATCCACATTTTATAGCTTTTGATCAATGATATGTATTTGGCCAATATTTACTTCATGGTGTCTTTCCACTCATATATTAGGTGCTTAATAATTTTTTACTTAAAAAAATTTATCTTCCAGAGAATACATACAGATGGCCACCAGGTACATGAAAATTTGCTTAGCATAACTAATCACCAGGGAAATGAACAACAAAACTACAGTGAAGTAGGGGTGTCTGGGTGGCTCATTTGCTTGAGTCTCTGACTCTTGATTTCAGCTCAGGTCTTGATCTGATGGCTCATGGGATCAGGCCCTACATTAGGCTCCATTCTCAACAGGAAGTCTGAGGATTCTCTTCCTCTACCCCTCTCCTGCTAATGCTCTCTCTTTTTTCTCTCTCTTAAATAATAATAATAATAATTTTTAAAAAAACCTACAGTGAGATGTTACTTTACACTTGTTAGAATGACTATTATCAAAAAGACAAGAAATAGTTGGTGAAGATATGGAGAAAAGGGAACACTTTTGCTCTGTTGGTTCATGTAACTTGCTGCAGCCTCTCTGAGAACAGTATGGAGTTTCCTCAAGAAAGTAAAAACATGGAGTTTCCTCAAGAAAGTAAAAACGGAACTACCCTGGGATCCTGAAGGAAAGGAAAATGATAAATGGAAAAGATATTGGCATCCCCATGTTCATTGCAACATTACTGACAATAGCCAAGATATGTAGCAACTATATGTTCATCCATCAATGAGTTGATAAAGAAAATGTAATACACACACACACACACACACACATATGCACATATGCATACTATTTAGCCATAAAAAAGAAGAAAATCTTGTCATTTGTGGCAATACAGATGGATCTTGACAGCATCATGCTGAGTGAAATAAGTTAAAGAGAGAAAGTCAAATACTGTATGGTCTCACTTACATGTAGAATCTGAAAAACAAACAACAAAACAAAAAGAACTCATAGATACAGAGAACAGATTGTTGGGTGCTAGAGGTGGGGGAGTGAGTAAAATGGGTGAAAGGAGCCAAAAAGAACTAATTCCAATTATAAAATAAATGTCATGGGGATGTAATGTACAGCATAGGGACTATAGTGAATTAACATTGTATTATATATTTAAAAGGTGTTAAAAGAATAGATCTGAAAAGTTCCCATCTCGAGAAAAATAGTATAACCATGTGATGAACTAAACTTATTGTGGGATCATTTCGCAATATACTCAAATTTCAAACCATTATGTTGTTCACCTAAAATTAATAAAATGTATGTCAATTAAATAAAAAATTTAAAACTAAAACTTAAAAATTAAATAAATTAAATAAAATTTTTAAAAGAATTAAATTAAAATTTAAAAGAAATTAAATTAAATTAAACATTTAAAAGATAATAAAAAATTATCAAATATAACATACATACCACTTGATGGCTTTTTATGAATGCACAGATTATATAAAGAATTCCATTCTTGAAAGTTTCTAAGTTCCTTTTGGCTGGGACTAGCTACCCTTCCCCAAGCTCAAAGTAACCCTCTTAAGAGCTTTTCTGTTTCTCAAGTTTAGGAAATTCCCTTTGGGGACACTCCCTAACCCAATATTCTGCATTAATGGTCTTGTAGAGATGCCCAAAGAGCTTCAGGGATAATGCCTATAATTTCTCAAGGCCTTTTGAATGGTCTCTATTCTAACATGATGGCCAGGAAAGTAGATTGTTCTACTGGGTGGTACAGTATTTATTTCATGGGATTGCTAAAGGCTAGTATACCAGAATGGGCTGGAATGATGACTTAGAGTGGTTCAAATTGTATAAGTGGTCAGAGGCCCCATAGAAAGTATTTGTGGAGTACCTATACACCTTGTGGACAGCCCAGAACCTAGGTAACTACTGCTCAGATGAAAACACATGGCACACCAACAACCCAAAAGAAGACTTCATGACCCTACAAATGAATAACTTCCAGAGGTCACCATTTTTTTTATCTAGTACTACATATTGGATAGTTTATGGCTGTAATATTAATTAGTATTAATATTAATTAAATATGTGATATATATCCTGTGTAATGCTTACTTCACTCAAAATTATGTCTGTGAGATTAATCCATGTGATTGAATTTAACTGTAGCTTGTTACTTTTTTTGTTGCACAGTATTCTCCTTTATAAATGTACCAAATTTAATTATTTATTGTGGATGGACACTGGAGTTTCATCTCATTTTTTTTACTATTTTGAATAAAGTTATTATTATTTCTCTATATGTTGTTTAAGAGACATTTGCCATTGTAATAATTCCTCTGTATGATTGCTGAGTGATTGGGAGGATTTTTTAAAATCTTTATTTGAAAGTCCCAACAGTTTTCCAAAATTGTATGTATAATTTTACATTTTGACCAGTTTCGTAGAAGTCAATTGCTTCATATCTTTATCAGCACTATTGGTTTTGTGTCTGTTGGTGTAGGGGTGGGTATGTATGTTTATGTTTATTTGTTGCTATTATTTGTCAGAATCATGTAATGCTATTGTGATATGGGTTTAATATGTGTTACCTTACCACTAAGATGTAAAAACTATAGCTATTGGCCATTTGGATGTTCTTTTTAGTGGAACACCATTATTTAATTTAAAATCTGTGCCCATGTCTTCAGGATTGTTTTCTTCACCTAAGGAAGTTGTAAATGTTCCTTTTATAGTCTGTGTATAAATCCATTGACAGATATATATCTTTCAAATATCTGCTTCCACTACGCAAATTGACTTTCCACTCTTAACATGGTGTTTTTTAAGGAATACAAGTTTTCATGCACAATTAAATCAAATTTATTAATATTTTACAGTAAATTATTGCTCTTTGTGTCCTGTTGAAGAAATCTTTGTTGACCTTAGTCACATGAAGATATTCTTTCATGTTACCTCCAATATTCTTCAATATTCTTTATAGTCAATATTTTTAATTTAAATTCTAGAGAGTTAACATGCAGTATAATATTAGTTTCCAGTGTAAAATATAGTGATACAACATTTCCATACAATATCCAATGCTCATCACCAAGTTCAATCCTTTTAAAAATAACTATACGTATTTTTTATTTTGATGAAGTCCTTACAGTCATAGTAGGAACTTTGTAGGTCAGGTGATCAATGGGTCTCCAAAATCATCCTGTAGTTATTTCTCCAGTTACAGAATAAATAATTGGAATAAATATACTCAGCAACTGGAAGAATCCCTCTTGCTCCACGAAGTGTGTCTTTGTTCTATGCAAGCCTTCAACTGATTGTGTAAGGCCCACACATATTATGGAGGCCCCAGTTTTTGCTATGCAACTACTAAGATTTAAAAACAAAAAAACAGGCCTCGGAGACAAGATGGCAGGGAAGTAGGAGGAGGAGCCCTTTCAACCTGTACCCTAAAGTGAGCTGATTACCTTCCAAAGAACTCCGATCACACACAAAATCAGCCTGAGATCAGAATGATACATGTCTGGATCTCTACTGGAGCAGAAGATGCCAGTGGGCAGGTAAAGTGGAGTGGGAAAGACGGACTGATATCAGAAGATAAACAAAAGGGGGAGGGAGCCACCAGAGGTGACTCATTGGAAAGTAATATCCCAATATGAGAGTGTCCTGCACCTGGGGACCAGCATTAACTCGGGAGTCTGGTAGAAAGCAATCAAAAAGAGCAAAGGATCACCAGGGGGAAATTGCAGGAATCTGGGTGTTAGGGTTGGGCTTAAGTCCCCAGATCCAGGGCAGCCACCCCTGGCGCAGAGCCAGAGAGAGTGCGGCAGAGAAATCATGTCTGGGTCCCTGAACCACCAGCACACCTGAGAGTGCATGGCGCCCGGGAGCCTCGCGATCCACAGAAGCACAGCCTTTTTGCAGTTCCCACGCAAGTGGCCCGCTGTGCCATCAGAGTCCGAGTCCTGCCCCCACCCCCCCAGAGAAGTGCACACAAATGCCAGCTGGGTGCTCTCCCACCAGAAAGACCAGGCACTCCTAGCCTGGCCAGCAGGAAAAGCTCAGTGTTCTATCACTGCTTGGAACTTCTCTGGCAGTCTGAAGCTGCCCAGACAGCCTCCTCTGCTGAGGTTTTGGGTACAAGCAAAAAATCCTGAGTCCCCAGGGACCAGGACTGGAACCTGCTCTGCCAGGGGCCAAGGGGGGATTTATTTGGGCTCTGCAGCCAGACTGAGGCTTCTCTCTGAGAGGGAGGTCAGGGTGCAGTTTGCTTTCCTCTAAACCTACAAAAACCATCAAAAGCAGTCAAGGCGAGAGAGAAAAACAAAAGTGAACAAATATAAAAACCTCCAGAGAACAAAAGCCTGAAAAAAACAATTTCCTCAGAGCCCACCCCCTTGAGGGGGGCAGGAGGACTTAACTGAGAGAACATCATTGACTAAAAACCCATGTGGCAGGCCCCTCCCACAGAAAACCAACCAGGAAAGGGGGAAAAAAAAAAAGACAAGAGAACAACCACCTCTACTTCATAGGACAATTTTTATTATTAATTCGATCCCACTATTCTGGCTCATATTTTTTATATAGTTAAGTTTTTATTATTATATAGATAATTTTTTAACCTATTTACTGTCACATTGAGATGCCCAGTACATCAAATTCCATAATAACCTTCTAACCTGAATTTTTTGATACATACACCTGTGTTTTCCTTTGCATTTCTATTTTTTTAATTTTTTTTTAAATTTTAGTTTAGATTAGTCTAGTTTATTCCTTTCTTTTAATTTTTATTTTCTAATATTCATATAAAGTTAAACTTCAAGGTAATCCCCTTTCCCCAATCAATGCCACCCTTATAGGTAAACCTAATCCCCCTTATCTTAGGAAAGTTGAATCCTTTAACAAAGATATCAAGATACATCCAGGAAGAATCAAAACAAACTTCCTCACCCACACTGAGAATTTACAACCACTCTCCCATCTTTTTATTCCACCAGTATTTCTGTGTTTTTGTGTTTGTCCTGATAGTATATAAATCTTACTCTCAGGGTTCCTTTTGACGAGGTTCTTCCTTTATTTGCATATATATATATGCAAATCATACATATATATTTTTTTCTCTTGTCATATACATTTATTAGTCTTTTTGTTTGTCTGTGTCTGTTTGTATACTTCATAAATCTTACCTTGGGGCCCATTTAGGCTGAACCTTCTTTTTTTTTTTAATACTTTTTTATTTTTTATAAACATATATTTTTATCCCCAGGGGTACAGGTCTGTGAATCCCAGGTTTACACACTTCACAGCACTCACCAAAGCACATACCCTCCCCAATGTCCATAATCCCACCCCCTTCTCCCAAACCCCCTGCCCCCAGCAACCCTCAGTTTGTTTTGTGAGATTAAGAGTCACTTATGGTTTGTCTCCCTCCCAATTCCATCTTGTTTCATTGATTCTTCTCCTACCCACTTAAGTCCCCATGTTGCATCACCACTTCCTCATATCAGGGAGATCATATGATAGTTGTCTTTCTCTGCTTGACTTATTTCGCTAAGCATGATACGCTCTAGTTCCATCCATGTTGTCACAAATGGCAAGATTTCATTTTTTGATGGCTGCATAGTATTCCATTGTGTATATATACCACATCTTCTTGATCCATTCATCTGTTGATGGACATTTAGGTTCTTTCCATAGTTTTTTTTATCTCATCTTTCATTCCTGTCTCTCTCCCTCTCTCTTTTTATCTTTTCCTTTTATTTTTACTCTCATTTGGGTGGGGAACCATGATTGCTCAGAAGCATTCCAGGGTGCACCTTGACTGCATCACAGTCGATACACCCAGCTACACCCATTCAGCCATCTCTCACCAAAATGACTAGGAGGAGAAATGCACAAGAGAAGAAAAATACAGAGGATTGATCCTCTGCAACAGAGCTAATGGTTATCAACATAGACAAAATGTTGGAAAGAGAATTCAGGCTAACAATTATCCAAGCAATAGCTAGGTTGGAGAAAGCCATGGGTGACCAAATGGAATTGATTAGGGCCGAACTGAAAAGGACCAGAGATCATGTTTTCAATATTAGGGAAGAGCTGAAAGCAACCAAGGATGAGCTTCACAATGCTCTCAATGTGTTCCAATCTAATCTAAATTCTCTCAATGCTAGAGTAACTGAGACAGAAGAAAGAATTAGTGATCTGGAGGACAAACAGATAGAGAGAAAGGATCAGGAGGAAGCCTGGAACAAACAGCATAGAAGCCACGAAAACAGAATCAGGGAAATAAATGATGCCATGAAATGTTCCAATGTCAGAATTATTGGAATCCCTGAAGGGGAGGAGAAAGAAGTCTAGAAAATATAGTGGAACAAGTTCTTCATGAAAATTTTCCAAATCTAGTGAATGGAACCAGCGTTCATGTACTAGAAGCCAAAAGATTTTCCCCCAAGATTACAGATTCTCGAAAGTCCTCGAGACACCTAAGAGTAAGAATGAAAAATTATAATTGTAGGCAGAAGATCTTGAAAGCAGCTAGGACAAAGAAGATCCTTACGTACAGAAGAAAGCCCATCAGAATAACGTCAGACCTGTCCACAGAGACCTGGCAAGCCAGAAAGAGCTGGCAAGATATATTCAGGGCACTGAATGAGAAGAACATGCAGCCAAAAATACTTTATCCAGCAAGACTGACATTCAAAATAGATGGAGAGATAAAGAGTTTCCAAGATCGGCAAGGCTTAAAAGACTATGCAACCACCAAGCTGATACTGCAGGAAATATTAAGGGGGCTTCTTTAAAGGAGGAAAAAGCCCAAGAATAGCATTGAACAGAAATGTAGACACAATCTACAGAAAGACTTCAAAGGTAACACGATGTCAATAAAAACGTATCTATCAATAATCACCCTAAATGTGAATGGCCCAAATGCACCCATAAAATAGCACAGAGTTGCAGACTGGATAAAATGACAGGACCCATCCATATGTTGTCTACAAGAGACCCATTTTGAACCTAAAGATACACCCAGATTGAAAGTGAAGGGATGGAGAAGCATCTTTCATGCCAATGGGCCTCAAAAGAAGGCTGGGGTAGCAATTCTCGTATCAGATAAATTAGATTTTAAACTAAAGACTGTATTCAGAGATCCAGAAGGACACTGCATCATTATTAAAGGGACTATCCACCAAGATGATCTAACAATTGTAAATATCTATGCCCCCAAAATGGGAGCAGCCAATTACAAAAGAAAACGGTTAATCAAGATAGTCATATTGATATAAATACACTAATAGTAGGACATCTTAACATGCCTCTCTCAGAAATAGACAGATCATCGAAGCAGAAAATCAATAAAGAAACAAGAGCATTGAATGACACATTGGACCAGATGGACCTCATAGATATATACAGAACATTCCACCCTAAAACAACAGAATACTCATTCTTCTCAAGTGCACATGGAACCTTCTCCAGAATAGACCACATACTGGGTCACAAATCAGGAATCAACCGATACCAAAAGACGGAGATTATCCCCTGCACATTCTCAGATCACAATGCTTTGAAACTGGAGCTCAATGACAAGGAAAAGTTTGGAAGGAACTCAAACACCTGGAAGCTAAAGACCACCTTGCTTAAGAATGCTTGGATCAACCAGGAGATCAAAGAAGAACTGAAACAATTTTGGAAACCAATGAGAATGAAGACACTTCGGTCCAAAACCTATGGGATACAGCAAAGGCGGTCCTAAGGGGGAAATACATAGCCATCCAAGCCTCCCTCAAAAAAAGTGAAAAATCCAGAACACAGCAGCTTTCTCTACACCTTAAAGAACTGGAGAATCAACAACTAATCAAACCAACTCCACACATAAGAAGGGAAATCATCAAGATTAGAGCTGAGATCGATGAGGTAGAAACCAGATATACAGTAGAACATATCAATGAAACTAGAAGCTGGTTTTTTGAAAGAATCAATAAGATCGATAAACCATTGGCGACACTAATCCAAAAAAAAGGGAGAAAGCCCAAATATATAAAACTATGAATGAAAAGGGAGAGATCACAATGAACACCAAGGAAGTAGAAACAATCATCAGAAGTTATTATCAACAGTTATATACCCATAAGCTAAGCAACCTAAATGAAATGGATGCATTCCTGGAAAACTATAAACTCCCAAAATTGAGCCAGGAAGAAATTGACAACCTGAATAGACTGATATCTAGTATTGAGATTGAAGTGGTGATCAAAAACCTCCCAAAAACCAAGAGCCCAGGACCTGATGGATTCTCTGGGGAATTCTACCAAACTTTCAAAGAAGAAATAACACCTATTCTTCTGAAGTTGTTTCAAAAAATTGAAACAGAAGGAAAATTTCCATACTCTTTCTATGAAGCCAGCATTACCCTGATCCCCAAACCAAGCAAAGACCTTACCAAAAAGGAGAATTTCACATTCATCATACCACTGATGAATATGGATGCTAAGATCCTCAACAAGATCCTAGCAAACAGGATCCAACAGCACATTTAAAAAGATTATCCACCATGACCAGGTGGGATTCATCCCTGGGCTACAAGAATGGTTCAACATTCGCAAATCAATCAATGTGATAGAACAAATTAATAAGAGGAGAGAGAAGAACCACATGGTTCTCTCAATTGATGCAGAAAAAGCATTTGACAAAATCCAGCATCCGTTCCTGATTAAAATGCTTCAAAGTATAGGGATAGAGGGAACATTCCTGATCTTCATAAAATCTATCTATTAAAGACCCACAGCAAATATCATCCTCAATGGGAAAAAGCTTGCAGCCTTCCCATTGAGATCATGAACACGACAAGGATGCCCACTCTCACCACTCTTGTTCAACATAGTATTAGAAATCCTAGCAACAGCAATCAGACAACAAAGAGAAATAAAAGGTATCCAAATTGGCAATGAAGAAATCAACCTCTCTCTCGGCAGATGACATGATTCTTTATATGGAAAACCCAAAAGACTCCACCCCCAAACTACTAGAACTCATATAGCAATTCAGCAACGTGGCAGGATACAAAGTCAATGTACAGAAATCAGTTGCCTTCTTATACAATAACAATGAAAATACAGAAAGGGAAATTAGAGAATCAACTCCATTTACTATAGCATCAAAAACGGTAAGATACCTGGAAATTAACCTCACCAAAGAGGTAAGGGATCTGTATTTGAGGAACTACAAAACACTCATGAAAGAAATTGAAGAAGACACAAAAAGATGGAAGACCATTTCATGCTCTTGGATTGGAAGAATAAACATTGTTAAAATGTCTATACTGCCTAGAGCAATCTATACTTTTAATGCTATTCTGATCAAATTCCACTGGTATTCTTCAAAGTGCTGGAGCAAATAATCCTAAAATTTGTATGGAATCAGAGGAGACCTCGAATCGCTAAGGAAATGTTGAAAAACAAAAATAATAGGGAGGCATCACGTTACCTGATTTCAAGCTTTACTTCAAAGCTGTGATCACCAAGACAGCATGGTACTGGCATAAAAACAGACACATAGACCAATGGAACAGAGTAGAGAGCCCAGATATGGACTCTCAACTCTATGGTCAAATAATCTTCGACAAAACAGGAAAAAATATACAGTGGAAAAAAGACAGTCTCTTCAAGAAATGGTGCTGGGAAAACTGGGTAGCTATATGTAGAAGAATGAAAATCGACCATTCTCTTACACCATACACAAAGATAAACTCAAAATGGATAAAAGACCTCAGTGTGTGACAGGAATACATCAGAATCCTAGAGGAGAACAATGGCAGTAATCTCTTCGATATCAGCCATAGCAACTTCTTTCAAGATATTTCTCCAAAGGCAAAGGAAACAAAAGCAAAGATGAACTTTTGGGATTTCATCAAAATCAAAATCTTCTGCACAGCAAAGGAAACAGTCAAGAAAACAAAGAGGCTACCCATGGAATGGGAGAAGATATTTCCAAATGACAGTACAGACAAAAGGTTGATATCCAGGATCTATAATGAACTCCTCAAACTCAACACACACAATACAGACAATCAAATCAAAAAATGGGCAGAAGATATGGACAGACACTTCTCCAATGAAGACATACAAATGGCTATCAGACACATGAAAAAATGGCTATCATCATCACTAGCCATCAGGGAGGTTCAAATTAAAATCACATTGAGATACCACCTTACACCATTTAGAATGGCCAAAATTAGCAAGACAGGATTCAATATGCTTGTAGAGGATGTGGAGAAAGGGGAACCCTCTTACATTCTTTGTGGAAATGCAAGTTGGTGCAGCCTGTTTGGAGAATGGTGTGGAGATTCCTCAAGAAATTAAACATAGAACTTCCCTATGACTCTGCCATTGCACTCCTTGGTATTTACCCCAATGATACAGATGTAGTGAAAAGAAGGGCCATCTGTACCCCGATGTTCATAGCAGCAATGGCCACGGTCGCCAAACTGTGGAAAGAACCAAGATGCCCTTCAACGGACAAATGGATGAGGAAGATGTGGTCCATATACACTATGGAGTATTATGCCTCCATCAGAAAGGACAAATACACAACTTTTGTAACAACATGGATGGGACTAGAAG